>NC_059103.1:99339171-100008814 GCF_020740685.1 Jaculus jaculus | reverse complement strand
TAAGTATCCTCTCCCTTCCTTTCTCTACTCTTTATGAATCCTTTTTAACTTACTGGCCTCTGCTACTAAGTATTTTCATTCTCATGCAGAAGCCCAGTCATCTGTAGCTAGGATCCACATATGAGAGAGAACATGTGGCGCTTGGCTTTCTGGGCCTGGGTTACCTCACTTAGAATAATACTTTCCAGGTCCATCCATTTTTCTGCAAATTTCATAACTTCATTTTTCTTTACCGCTGAGTAGAACTCCATTGTATAAATGTGCCACATCTTCATTATCCACTCATCAATGAGGGACATCTAGGCTGGTTCCATTTCCCAGCTATTATAAAGTGAGCAGCAATAAACATGGTTGAGCACGTACTTCTAATGAAATGAGATGAGTCCTTTGGATATAAGCCTAGGAGTGCTATAGCTGGGTCATATGGTAGATCAATCGGTAGATGTTTTAGGAACCTCCACACTGTTTTCCACAATGGCTGGACCAGATTGCATTTCCACCAGCAGTGCAGAAGGGTTCCTTTTTTTCCACATCCCCACCAACATTTATGATCATTTGTTTTCATGATGTTGGCCAATCTGACAGGAGTGAGATGGAATCTCAATATAGTTTTAATCTGCATTTCCCTGATGACTAGTGAGGTAGAACATTTTTTTAGATGCTTATATGCCATTCGTATTTCTTCCTTTGAGAACTCTCTATTTAGCTCCATAGCCCATTTTTTGATTGGCTTGTTTGATTCCTTATTATTTAACTTTTTGAGTTCTTTGTATATCCTAGATATCAATCCTCTATCAGATATATAGCTGGCGAAGATTTTGTCCCATTCTGTAGGTTGCCTCTTTGCTTTTTTCACCATGTCCTTTGCGGTGCAAAATCTTTGTAATTTCATTAGGTCCCAGTGGTTAATCTGTGGTTTTATTGCCTGAGCAATTGGGGTTGTATTCAGAAAGTCTTTGCCAAGACCAATATGTTGAAGGGTTTCCCCTACTTTTTCCTCTAGCAGTTTCAGAGTTTCCGATCTGATGTTAAGGTCTTTAATCCATTTGGACTTAATTCTTGTGCATGGAGAGAGAGAAGAATTTATTTTCACCTTTCTGCAGATATATATCCAGTTTTCAAAACACCATTTGCTGAAGAGGCTGTCTCTTCTCCAATGAGTATTTTTGGTATTTTTATCAAATATCAGGTGGCTATAGCTACTTGGGCTTACATCTGGGTCCTCTATTCTGTTCCACTGATCTACATGTCTGTTTTTGTGCCAGTACCATGCTGTTTTTGTTACTGTGGCTCTGTAGTATAGGTTAAAATCAGGTATGGTGATACCACCAGCCTCTTTTTTGTTGCTCAGTATTATTTTAGATATTCGAGGTTTTTTGTGATTCCAAATGAATTTTTGGATTGTTTTTTCTATTTCCATGAAGAAAGCCTTTGGAATTTTGATAGGGATTGCACTAAATGTGTAGATTGCTTTAGGTAAGATTGCCATTTTCACAATATTGATTCTTCCAATCCAGGAACAAGGGATGTTTCTCCACTTTCTAGTGTCTTCTGCAATTTCTTGCTTGAGTGTTTTAAAGTTCTCATTGTATAGATTCTTTGCTTCCTTGGTTAGGTTTATTCCAAGATTTTTTTTTTTTTTGATGCAATTGTGAATGGGAGTGATTCTCTGATTTCATCCTCTGTGTGTTTGTTGTTAGCATATATGAAGGCTACTGATTTCTGTGTATTTATTTTGTATCCTGCTACATTGCTCTAGGTTTTGATCAGCTCTAACAGCTTGCTAGTAGAGTCTTTAGGGTCCTTTATGTATAGAATCATGTCATCTGCAAATAATAACTTGATCTCTTCCTTTCCAATTTGTATCCCTTTTATGTGTGTCTCTTGCCTTACTGCTATGGCTAAGACTTCCAAAACTACATTAAATAAAAGTGGGCACAGTGGACACCCTTGCCTTGTTCCTGATTTTAGTGGAAAAGCTTCCAGTTTTTCCGCATTTAGTAATATGTTGGCTGTAGGCTTGTCATAAATAGCCTTTATTATATTGAGATATGTTCCTTCTATTCCCAGTCTCTGTAGGACTTTTATCATGAAGGGATGTTGGATTTTGTCAAATGCTTTCTCTGTGTCTAATGAGATGATCATGTGATTTTTGTCCTTCAACCCATTTATGTAATGTATTACATTTATAGATTTGCGTATGTTGAACCATCCCTGCATCTCTGGGATAAAGCCTACTTGACCAGGGTGAATGATCTTTTGATATACTCTTGTATTCTGTTTGCCAATATTTTGTTGAGAATTTTTGCATCTATGTTCATGAGGGAGATTGGTCTGTAATTTTCTTTTTTTGTTCTATCTTTGCCTGGTTTTGGTATCAGGGTGATGCTGGCCTCATAGAAGGAGTTTGGTAGAATTCCTTCTTTTTCTATTTCCTGGAAAAGCTTAAGAAGCAATGATGTTAGCTCTTCCTTAAAAGTCTGGTAAAATTCAGCAGTGAATCCATCCTGGCTTGGGCTTTTTTCAGTTGAGAGATTATTGATAACTGTTCGGATCTCCATGTTTGTTATAGGCCTATTTAAGTGATTAATCTCATTTTGATTTAATTTAGGTAGGTCATATAGATCAAGGAAATCATCCATTTCTTTCAGATTTTCATACTTTGTGGAGTATATGCTTTTATAGTATATCCCTATGATTTTTTGAATTTCTCTGGAATCTGTTGTGATGTTACCTTGTTCATCTCTGATTTTATTAATTTGTGTCTCTTCTCACTTTCTTTTGGTCAGATTTGCTAAGGGTTTGTCAATCTTGTTTATCCTTTCAAAGAACCAACTCTTTGTTTCATTAATTCTTTGGATTGTTCTTTTTGTTTCTATTTCATTAATTTCTGCCCTAATCTTTATTATTTCTTCCCGTCTACTGATTTTTGGTTTGCCTTTTTCTTCTTTTTCCAAGGCTTTAAGGCGAAGCATTAGGTCGTTTACTTGCGACCTTTCTAATTTCTTAATATAGGCACTTAAGGCTATAAATTTACCTCTTAGAACTGCCTTCATTGTGTCCCAGAGATTTTGATATGTTGTGTTCTCATTATCATTTGACTCTATAAATTTTTTGATTTCCTTCTTGATTTCTTCATTGACCCATTCATCATTTAGTAGTGTATTGTTTAGTTTCCATGATATTGTGTATGCTCTATAGCCTTTCTTGCCACTGATTTGTAGTATATATCTGTTAGGTCCATTCCTTCTATGACCTCATTTAGTCCAGATGCCTCTCTATTTATTCTTTCCCTGGATGACCTGTCAATTGATGAGAGTGGGGTGTTAAAGTCACCCACCACCACTGTGTTTGGTGTTATCTGTGACCTTAGTTCTAATAGTGTTTGTTTGACGAATTTGGGAGCCCCCATGTTAGGTGCATATTTGTTTAGGATTGTAATGTCCTCCTGTTGGAGTGTGCCCTTAATCAATATAAAGTAACCTTCCTTATCTTGCTTGACTAACGTTGGACTAACGTCTACCCTGTCTGATATTAGGATAGCAACCCCTGCTTGTTTTCTAGGCCCATTTGCTTGAAACACCATTTTCCAACCTTTCAACCTAAGATAATGTCTATCCTTTGTAGAAAGGTGAGTTTCTTGGAGACAACAAATTGTAGGATCCTGCTTTTAATCCAGTCTGCAAATTTATGTCTTTTCGTTGGGGCATTGAGGCCGTTGATATTAAGAGATATTATTGAAAGGTGTGTATTTATGTTTGCCATTTTTGTGTGTGTGTGTGTGTTTCTGGTTCTACCTGTGCTCTCTTCTGTTAACTAGTATTTGAGTATTGCTTGTTTTTTCTAGGTTCCTTATATGTGTGCTTTTCCTTTTCTTCAGCATGGAGGATTCTATCAAGTATTTTCTGTAGAGCTGGTTTTGTCTTCAAATACTCCTTTAACCTGCTTTTGTCATGGAATGTCTTTATTTCTCCATCTATTTGAATGGATAACTTTGCAGGATAAAGTAACCTTGGTTGACAGTTGTTACCTTTTAGAACTTGGAATCTATCACTCCAAGCCCTTCTGGCTTTAAAAGTTTGTGTTGAATAATCTGCTGTAATCCTGATGGGCTTGCTTTTGTAGGTAACTTGATTTTTCTCTCTAACTGCTTTCAATATTTTTTCTTTGGTGTGTGTGTTTGGAAGTTTGATTATAATATGGTGAGGAGAGGTTCTTTCTGGGTTTTGTCTGGCTGGGTTTCTAAAGGCTTCCTGTATCTGCATTGGCACCTCTCTCCCAATTTGGAGGAAATTTTCTTCTATGATTTTGTTGAAGACGCCTACTATGCCTCTGGAGTGGAGTTCTTCTCCTTCTACTATGCCCTGAATTCTTATATTGAATCTTTTCATAGTGTCCCGAATATCTTGAAATTCCCACTCATACTTTTCTATAAGTTTGTCTTTCTCTTTGTTGGACTGCATTAGGTCTGCCACCTGGTCTTCTAGCTTAGATATTCTGTCCTCTCCCTCATCCATCCTACTGGTGAGATTTTCTACAGAGTTTTTTATTTCATTAACTGTGTTCTTCATTGCTAGTAATTCTGACTGTTTTTTCTTTATTATTTCTATTTCCTTATTTATGTCTTGTATTGCCTTCTTTATTTCATTAAATTGGTGTCCTGCATCTTCTTTGATTCTTTTGATTTCCTCTTTGGTTTCTTCTTGGATTGTTTTGATGTGTTCTTTGACCTCTTTGAACATATTTATAATCATTCTTTTGAACTCTTTCTCAGGCATTTCCTCTAACTCTTTCTCACTGGAGGACATTTCTGATGCATTAATACTTTTTGGTGGATTTATATCATCTTGCTTTTTAGTGTTTCTTGTGTTATAATGTATATATTTTTTCATCTTGGATTAAGTTAATGCTTGGATTTTCTAGCTAGCTGTGTATTCTTAGCTGTATCAATTGATTTGATGTAATATATTTTCAGGGTAGGACCTTAAGTTGTTAGGTGTGGCTCTTAAGACTCTCAGAGTATCTACAAAGATGTTCTTAGGGGTTGAGTTTCCCTGCTATATGAGTATTCAAGCAGGCTGAGTGGAATAAAATAGAGGTAGATTCTAAAATTTAACTAAACACTGTACACATTCAATCAAAAACAGCCCCGAGTATGTATGCAAGAGTAGTTATTATAATGACCAGATCCGCTATCAACAAATAGGTTAAGATTTCTGGTCTGTTGAGGGATCCAAGTCAGCTTGCGACCAAGTGAGACCCTTCCCTGGTGCAATCCCAGTTACCTTGGATGATTTTGGTCTCAGTCAAGTTGCCGCCTGGGCCGTTGGCCTGCTGTTCTGATTTCTGGAGCTGGGCACTTGCTTTTCCTGCGGGGCAAACAGAGCTGCTGCTGCTGCCTCTGCTGCTGCTGTTGCTGCCACTGCTGGAGCCACCACTGCTGATGAAGGTGCTGCTGCTGTGTCCACTGCCGCTGCTCACCCTGAAGCTGCTGCTGCTGAGTCTGCGCTGCTGCCACTCCTAGGTCTGCCGCTGCTGGGGCCACTGTTACTGGTGCTGGAGCCGCTGATGTTGCTACCGAACTCTGCTCCTGCTTGGGTCCCGCTGTCAGCCCAAGTTGGCGTGGCCGGGTCCCGGGCTGCTGCTCTGTTCGCCAGAGCTGGGCTCAGGCAGTGGGGGAGGAGAGGGAGCCTCAGCTGCTCTGGTTCTCTTGCTGCTCCACGTGTTCTTCTACCTCGTGGTCTGCTCCTCCGTTACTTGCTGCCGCTCTCCCCTCACATTTCCCGAGTTGCGGAGAGCGCGGTGTGAGGGAAAGCTCCCGCATCTGGCTTTCCTGCGGCTCGAGCCGAGTCTGGCGGCTTCCTGGTGCTCTGCAGCCTCGGCGGTTGGCCGAGCTGCCGGAATCGCTTTTCCCGCCTGTGCAGGCTCTGGACGCTCTGGAACTCTTCTACTTCTCCGCTGCCACTTCAATTTCCTATACACCTCACTTTTTAGTAAAAGTGTGTATTTTGCTGAGTTTTTTTGGTTTTTTCCCCCCCTAGGCTGCTTTGGCGTGGTACCTACGCTGCCATCTTAACCGGAAGTCTCATAAAGTTTTTAATTCAACAGCAACTAGATTGTTTTCCTTCAAAGTTTAATATGCATACACATATTTATTGGTATTGCTGATGACAATATGATGTTTTTTTAATAACTAGATATTAGTGAAATAGTCTTTGTGTGTACTAGTTAATTTTTAAGGTAAAAATTTCAAGTGTTGTCTATAAAATTTACAATTATTTATTTCTATATTTGTTCTTTTGCTACTAAATTTAGGGTTTTAGTTTTGGTGGCTATAATAGTCATAGCTTATGAATATGTTTCTGTCTCAGGAGTTCCTAACTTTAATACTAAGTTGATTTGTTCTCTTCCCAGAGAATTTTCAAGAGTTTGAAAAGAAATTGACTTAATAGTTTATTCACCAATTTTAGTGAAATATAAAATCTGTTATTTGTCAAATACCAAACTAGGTCCTGAAACTTTGTTGATTATCTCACCACAATACCTTATCTTCAAGGAAATAGTAATTGTGTTGGAGAGACACAGACAGTTCTTCCATACTAAAGATGATTTGAGTACAAAGAGGTTTATAAGGAATTGTGGGATACGATATGGGAAGAAAAAGAGCAAGAATACTGCCCTGTGTAATTATGAAAGTTATACTGTGCCATTTTCTTCCATTGGAAGTAGTAATTTCAAAACTCTGTATCCTATTTAAGAGTTTCCACTATTGTTATTTTGGTCTAAAAAATCTATTTGGAGTATAAAATGTTTTTTATTTATTTTTATGAATGAGAGAAAGAGAGAGAAATGGCATGCCAGGGCCTCTAGGCACTGCAATCAAACTCCAGATGTGTGCACCATCTTTTGCCCATGAATCACCATCTGCGTCTGGCTTATGTGGGTTCTGGGGACCTGAACTGGGTCCTTAGGCTTTTCAGGCAATTATTTTAACTGATAAGTAATCTCTATTCCCTGGAGTTGAAAAAATTTTTTAACATATTTTATTTATTTATTTATTTTAGAGAGATACAGAAATAAGCTTGGATAGAGAAAGAGAGAGAGAGAGAGAGAGAGAGAGAGGGAAAGAGAGAGAGAGAATTGGCACACCAGGGCCTCCAGCCACTGCAAACTCCAGATACATGCACTCACTTGTGCATCTGATTATGTGGGTCCTGGGGAGTTGAACCTGGGTCCTCTGGCTTTGCAGGCAAGTGCCTTAACAGTTAAGCCATCTCTCTAGCCCATGGAGTTGAAAATTTTTATATGATAGTGATTATTGCTTAGTTTTTTTCTTGTTGTAATCAGTATTTTATCTTTTTGAATCTTAATATCATTGTGCTATATCTCTGGAAATACTTTGTTGATCATTAACATTACTTACTCAACCTTTAGCTTTCTTCACTCTTCTAATTAGCAAAAGATTTTTTAATACAATGCCCATTACTTTGTTCCTATTTTAAGTGTATGCTTATGGATCTTGATTTAAGATAACTCAGTCAAATCAAACCCACATTTTGTACTTGAAATGTCAAGTCTTATGATATTTTGAGGGTTTATATTCCAATATTGTGTGTGTGTGTGTGTGTGTGTGTGTGTGTGTGTGTGTATTTGCATGTATATACCAGAGCTTCTTGTGACTAGAAATGAATGTCAGATTCTTGCTTTTTTTTTTGCCTGTAGCTTAGGTTGATGGCTTAGGAGTTGACCTTGGGTCAGCAGACTTTGCAAGTCAGCGACTTTAACTGCTGAGTCAATTTCCCAGGCCCAACTTTGCGGGTTAAAATTGGCTTTTTCTACATCTTTTGTCATGTTGTTAGTGGCTAAGGAGATGTTTGATTTGTAGTGTTAGGAAAACCCCATGTAGAGAAGACAAATGGAGACCCTGCCAGGTTATATGGACTATTTATGCATCATCAATACTCTATCTTCTGGCCAGTGAAAGGTACATATAAATGCACTGGAAAACATTTATCAATCTACTCTTAAGTGATGCTATGAACACCTGTGAATTTCCATAGTTTTGGTTTGGTTTTATAACAGTTACACTTCTTTTTAAAGGATAACGACATTTGCCTAGCAGTTTGATGTCCATTACATGAATTTGTTTACCATAACTGAGGAAATTGTGCTAGTCAACTTTACATTATGGTGTATAAAAATTTGAAAAACTCAAATCATAAGAAGGAAAAGTTTATTTATTTTGGCTCATAGTTTCCCTCCATAGTCACTTGACCCTGTTATGATGTGTTAAAGCAACACATTATAGTTAGGAGCATATGAAACTGCTTGTGTCATGATGATACCTGAGAAGGAGAGAAACACACACACACACACACACACACACACACACACACACACAGAGAGAGAGAGAGAGAGAGAGAGAGAGAGAGAGAGAGAGAGAGAGAAAGAGAGAGAGAGAGAGAGAGAGAGAGAGAGAGAATGAGAATGACAGAGACAGATGACTCATTCTTCCCTGCAACTGAAATACTACCCTAATAATTACATGAAATAGAAAAGCAGTACTTGTAAACTGCTTGTATGAAGCTAGCACTACAATGATACCAAAGCCAGGTAAGATACAACAGTAGCAACAACAAAAGAAAGCCATATACCAATTTCACTCATGATTATAGACGCAAAAATTCTCAATAAAATACTTCCTAGCAAAATTCAAGAACATATCAAAAAAGTCATGCATTGTGGTCAAGTTTTCTTCATTCCAGGGACTCTCAGAAGGTTCAAAATAAGTAAATTAATAAATTTAATATATCATATAAATGGACCCAATGACAACTGGCATGAACATACAAAGAAAAGACATCTAACAAACCAAACATTCTCTTGTGATTAAAAAGATCTTGGAGATACAAGATATGGCAATAACATAACTGAACATCAATAACACTAAATATGACAAACCTGTTGCCAATATCATGCTGAATGAAAAAAAAAACTCAAAGTGTTTCCTCTAAGATCAAAATCAAGACAAGAGTGCTTACTCTCTCCACTACTTTTTAATATAGTTTTTATAGTCTTAAATAAAATATAACACAAGAGAAGGAAATAAATAAAATAAAATATGTAAATACGAAAGAAAGAAGTCAATTTATCATTATTTGCAGTTGACATGACTTTATACATGAGATGCTAAAGATTCCACAAAAAAAATCATAGAGCTCATAAACCCTTTCATCAAAGTAGTAGAATACAAAATAACATACAAGTATCCGCAGAGTCCTTTCATTTCAATGACAAACATATTGAGAAAGAAATCAGGGAATCAAAAAATTCACAATAGACTAAAAAATGCATAAAATGCTTGAAATAAACCCAATCAAGGGATAAAAAAAACACCTTTACAAAGAAAATTTTGAAAAATTAAATAAAGAAATGAAGGAGTGTTGGAGACGAGGAGATGAGCCCTGAACAGATCTTTGCCCCTCAAAGAAGAATGTTGTTTTACTTAGATAAGACTGGGCTAATACAAAATAGCCTTGATAAAGTTAAAAGAAATCTAGAGGATAGAAAAAGGACTCGAGAACAACAAGAATCTTGGCATAAAAATTGGTTTTCCACATCTCCTTGGCTAACTACTTTGCTTCCCAGTCTTTTAGACCCTTTTGTTGGATTCCTTTTGCTTATCTCCTTTGGCCCCTGGGCCTTCAGACAACTAACCAGTTTCATTAAGAGTCAGGTAGATTCTGCAATCAAGCCGGTGGAAGTCCACTACCTCGCCTTGCCACAGAAGAAACATCTGCCGCTGACCTGCCAAAAGAACAAGACAACCCCCCATCTCGACCCTTAGACTTTACCTCCCTGCAAAAACCCACCCTGGGGTGGAAATTTTGGTCCCGCCCCTCCAAATAATAACTCAGGTCTCCGCGACCCCTCATACTAATTGGCTACCAAACATATTTCCTCCAGGATCCTTATGTGGCATTGACGGTCTTGTTGAGAGCAAAATGCGTTACATTTCCACAAAGTGAGTGGTCTGGTAAGTCAGCGACGGAACGGGTGGCTAAGTCTCGACCCGCCTAAGACAGGACGACCTCGCCGAGAGGAGGCCGATCCAATGACGGGTAAGGGTCCAGCACTGCCCTTCTAACAGGCTCAGACCATTTGTGCCCCTTGTTCTAAGGTCAATCCAAATGACTTTATCAAAATCAATGACCTATGAGTAACAGCGCTCAACCTACTCTGGGGAACGCTCGCCTCTCTGATGTCAGGTTACTGTCAGGTTGCTCCTCTGGATCCATTTTTACTCTTAAACAAAAATAATCGGCCACCAAAACAAGCCCTTCTTTGGGACATCATTAAGGGGTCGCGGTAACCTCCCTATCCTGGTCCTTGTATACAGAAGAGGGGGAGATGTTGGAGACGAGGAGATGAGCCCTGAACAGATCTTTGCCCTGAAATAACCTCTGCCCTGAGATAACTTCTGCCCTGAGCAACTTCCGACCTTTCCTCATCCTCCCACCCTGCCATACCTAACTGATTCCATCCCCTCACCCCGCCACACCTAACTAATTAACATCCTGCCTGGTGACTGCAGAGACGTGAGAACTATACCGGGAATTCTTAGAATAACTGCAAACTGTCCTAGGCCAAAGGCCAAGAAGATTCTGTAACTTTCCACCACCTACCTCCTCCAGGCCCCCCCTCACCCAAGACCCTAACCCTAACCCTTAAAAAGGCCGCTGTGGCTCAATAAAATTGGACTCTTGACAAGTGTACATTTGCTTGAGTCCCTTCCTCTCTCTCGCCCATCTTATTTCAGGTTTGGGTCCCCCTCGCCCCCACGAATAACGAGGTCCCGCGGGTCGGGACAAAGGAGTGGCTGGAGAGATAGCTCAGCAATTAAGGTGCTTGCCCTCGAAGCCTAACAACCCCCATTTGATTACCCCGTACCAACTAAAGGCCAGGTACACAAAGTGGTGCATGCATCTGGAGTTCATCTGTGGTGACTAGAGGCCCTGACACCCATATTTTCTCCATTTGTCTCTCTTTTCTCTATTTCTTTCTGCTTGCAGATAAATGAATGCAATTTACTTTTAAAGGGACATGAAATGAAGATGACACTAGAAGAAGGAAAGACCTTTCATGCCCATCATGCTCATAGATAGGCAGAAGTATTCATGTGAAAGTGACCATCCTACCAAAAACAATATACAGCTTCAACACAATCCCAATCAAGTTTCAGGTATTAGTATTTATTGAAATTGAAAAAAAATCTTAACGTTCATGTGGAAGCACAACCAATTACAAATATAAAAAGCAATTTTGAGCAAAAAATATACCAATTGAAATATCATCATGCCAGATTTCAAGTTATGCTACAGAATCATAGAAATAAAACAGTATCATACTCACAAAAACATGGAGATCAATGGAATAGAGTAGAGGACTTGGGCTTAAATCTGTTTAAGTATAGCCATATGTTTTTTTTTTTTTGACAAAGATGCAAAATATTTACAATGGGGAAAAGAAAAAAGGTGATAGGCAACTGGATTTTTACAAGCAGAAGAATTAAACTTTATCCTTTTTGCTTCCCTTTCTGTACCAAAAAAAAAAAAAAAAAAATCCAAATTGATCAAGAACCTTAATGTAAGACCTGAAATGGTTAGAGAAAATCCTAGGGAACATACTGCATGGTATAGGCATAGATAAGGACTTTCTAAGTAGCACTCTTGTCAACCAGGAAATAAGACAATCTACAGATGTGATTTCATGAATGTGAAAAGCTTCTGTGCCATGGATAAAATATACAGTCCTTTGAATAAAGAAGCAGCTTTCAAAATAGTGGAAAATCTCTGCCAGCTATCTATCTGACAGAGGATTGACATTTAAGAAAACTCAAAACACTAAACCTCAAGCAACTAAAAAACAACTAATTAAAAATGGATGAAGAACTGAACAGGGTTCTCAAAAGAAGAAATAAAAATGACCCATAACATTTTTAAACAATCATCAACATCCTTAGCTGTCAGTGCTAATTGCAAATTGAATCCACTTGAGATTTCATCTCTCCCCAGTTGGAATGGCTTTTGTCAGGAAAATAACTGTTGGAGATGTGTGAGGTGGGGAAGGAACTGATGACCAGAGTGTGTATTATTGTAGCCACTACTGAAATCAGCATGAAGGCTCCTTAAATAGCTAAAACTGGAGCTTCTGTATGATTTGGCTATATCACTCCTAGACATATACTCACAGGACTCTCTCTCCTATTAGAGATAGTTGCACATCCAAGCTTATTGTTGCTCTGTGAACAATAACTAGGAAGTGAATGTAGTCCTCCAGCTTATAAATGGATGATGAAAATAAAATGCATATAAACAATAGAATTTAATTCAGGTATAAAGGACAACGAAATTATGGAACTTGAAATTATTATACTTGAGTGAGGTAACTCAGGCTCAGAGAGAAAAATGCTGCATATTCCCTTTCATATGTGTATCCTAACTTCAAATGTCCAGATTTGTGTGTGTAACTTACAGTATCTGTAGAGTCATGAAATCTTAAAAAAAATAAAATAAAATATGGCAAAATAAGGCTGGAAGGATGGGTAAGAATCCATAAGGGGGAAGTAGTATAATACCAAGTGATATTAAGACAGCAGGGTGAATACTGTGGCTAGAAATGATTAATAGATAAAAAATTAATGGGAGGTTCGGTGAGAGAAGGAAGTGAATGGGTAGAGTTAATTAAAACTTAGGAAATATGAAAAAGTCAGATGTAAATCTATACTTTGTAAACTATTAAAATAAGAGAATAAACAGGGTTTTTCTACACAAGTAGATAATATGCTTCCAGAAGCCATTTATTACATAAGAGTAACAGGGCTAGGTGTCGGCTACCTCCTTATGCGTCATTAGTCAGAGAAGCTCCAGAGGCCCCCAGAATGACACAGAGTACTTTCATGGCTTTTGATTGACCGCCAGAATTGAGTAGTAAGACCCTCATGGTGAAGACTCCACAACCACTGGCTGCAAGATGTAGAGAAGTCAAGCTGGAACTGAACTAGAAGCAATCGCTGCTATGTATCACTCATAGTGCTGGGCAGGGCTATGCAGGCTGCTGGAAGAGGAAAGTCATCATTGACTCTACCCAGTAGTAGACCATGAATACTACAATACTCATCTGCCAGGCAAGATTTGCCCTGTGGTACAATAATTACATAAATGCTATGGATTTAACCAACTGCTTTCTGATTAGATTTGAGACCAATTCTAGATGTGGAAATCATGCCAGATACTTTAAAAAGAAAACATTGCTATGGAGCCTATACTTCCTAGAGGAGAACCTATTACTGTGTTTATGCTAAACCAATGTGTTGTTAAATTTCTCTATAACTTTTTATCTTATACCACAAAATAGTGCTATCTTCAGCCTTGGGCAGAAAAGCTTCTATTGTGCTAAATGAGGTTGCTGCCTAGTCATATACCTAGTCAAAGTGCTGAAAATAAGTGCCTGCTGAGTGCTCAACTCAATGTAGTGCATCTATATCATCCTCTAAAATTTTAGAGGACATAATAGAGGTGGGAGCAGAAAAATATAAGAACTGGAGGGTGGGGAGGAAAGCCGCAGGACTCAAATTGGGATATGCCATGGCCGTTATACTCATGAACTCATAGCAGCTGAGGTTATCTGCACAATTCCTTCACAACATAGGACTAGTCAACATTCTGGCATGAATAGGAGAGGGTGTGGTTTTTGATTCAGGCGTCCCTCATAAATATGTGTTTTGAATGCTTAGGTTCCCAGCTAATGACAGTTTGGGAATTGAAGCCTTCTGGGGGCAGCATATTGTTGAGGGTGGGCTTATGGGTATTTTAACCAGCTTTTCTCTGCCAGTGTTTGGCACAGTCTCCTACTGCTGTTATCCTATTGATGTTGGCCAGGAGGTGATGCCTACCATCTGTTTATGCCATTGTTTTCCCCTGCCATTGTGGAAGCTGCCCTTGAGTCTTTCAGCCAAACTAAACCCTTTCTTCCCACAAGCAACTCTTGGTTGGGTGTTTTCTGACAGCAATATGAAGTTGACTGAAACAGAGGTGTTCATGATTCCCCACTCCTCCCACAAGGAGAAATTTGCAGTTAGTGGTTTTGGGGACAAAGAGGGGTGTGTTTTATAAAATAATTATATAAAGTTTAAAATATAATATTTTTTGCTCTGTTTTCCAATCTTGTTATCTACTTCAGAAACTGAATTTTACCTAAATCAGGATTTTCTCAAAAATCTCTGTTTATAAATATTATATGAATATCTCACAAAAGTTAAAAGCCTAGTAACTTTCCATTCAAGAGGTTACATTTTTCTCCTGGGCATTCAATAGCCAAAGTTTAGAGAAAATGTCCTCTAAATTGTCAAGGGAAGTGACATGGTTAGTGACATCCTCATCCATCCCAGCAGAATGTAGAGGAAAATTAGAGAAGCCAAAGGACTCCTCATAAGTCCTGAAGACTTCCTACAAATACCTGACTGAGTTTAACTATAGAAAACAAAGTTACTTTTTGGCTACCTCCCTGGTCCTAAATACACAGCAAAACATACAAATATAAAATAAAATAATTAAAACAAATAACACAAAACAGAATTCTACCAGCCCCAACCAAGATTCCTATCCTCACTCGGTTCAGCAGGGGAACTGGCAGTTTTAAGACTGGTAAAGATAGCCATTCGGATGGTCACCTTTAGCTTATTTATAAAGGCCTAGTCAGTTTTTGTTACTATTTCAATGACTGGAAACCCCAGGAATTACTGAACTCAACTATCCAACATAAAACCCTATTTTCCAGAAAGTACTCATGGTAAGCTACAAGACAACACTATTAGAAGAGTGAAATAATTGAAGACTTACATTTTTCTCTTCTGAAGGGACCTGGAGGGCCAACTTGAGATAAATACAGCTATAGACCAGTTGTCCACAGCTCTTGTTTTTGAAAGTATCCTCATGGGAAGCACCCCGATGATGCATATGATGTTTATGTTCACCCTCACTTACTTGGGGCTCATCAGAAAGGTTCTTTTCTGACTGCCATAAAAGTCTCTGCTGGATGTTCAATTCTTCTGTCAAAATGAATTTGTCTGGCTCTAGTAAATAAAGTTCCAGCTGCGTAATGTCCTCTCTCTCATTCAATGTTCCTTCTCTCATTGTTCAATGTCCCTTCTCTTGGTGCTGAAGGCAATCTGCACTGTAGCTGAGACACTCAAGTCTTCTTCATGCTTGGCCAACACTGCATTACTGTAATTTTCAAAACATATCTTTTATCCAAGTCCTGGAACAAAGAAAGTCCCCATAACTTACCTAGGCAGCTAGTTATATATATATTCAACACCTGTCATGATTCTCTTCTGGATGTGTATGATCTGTTTTGGGATAAAAACAAACAAACACAGGATTCTTAACCATCCTCCCCCAAACACCCCTATAAATAGACACACTCATGATACACGAGACTCTTGCTTTCCCACGCTGTTCTCTAGTGGGAAGAGCTACTTTTTCATGCCAGGCATATTGCTCTATTCTCACTGCCCCTTTTTAATCATCATTTACATGTCTATGGGCATGGTTGGCCCTTTTTCTCCTTATACTAGGATTCTCTATTTTGACTCTTATTTTCAGTCTCTGCCTCCTTCAATAGGTAACCAGGATTAAATTTTTCTACTATAATGCAACAGATTCAGCTTAAAATAGCTCTTCAACAAAGATATTATTCCATCTGTCCTGGATATCTAGATTCCAAGTCATTATAACACTGCATCAAGTGAGACAAAATTTCTGTAAGACTTTCCAGTCAATAAAATCAGTGCTACCAACAGGCTCCTAGTCTCAACTTAATCAGTCTTGTTTGCCCCACTGAAACAGATAGTAAAGATATTGTACCCGATATTTAATAGAGGAGATGTCTTCTCTTTCCTTATAAGATTATATGGTTCCATGTTGACTAATGGGGGAAGGGAAACAGGTAAGGAAAGAGTTAGATATGAGCTAACCAAGGAAATCTGTAGTTGTTGGTAGTTGTACTTTCTGGCTAGACAGAGAAATAAATGTGAGGGAAACAAGGGAGCTTGTTTTGTCTTGGTAGCTGTGTTTCCTGATGATTAGAATGTCCTTGTGTGGTTAAAAGTCCTAGAACTATTGTTAGATTCTGATTACTACAGTAGAAACTAAGGTGTCAGAGTACTTTCCTAATTTCTACATATGCAGGCTAATGAAGGTTTTACGTCCTCAATGATCCCAACTTCATTATCATATCATTTGCATTGTGGCTGGTACCATTTTGTGGACTTTCCAAGATTATCACCAAAAAAAGTCAGATCTACTCTACCATGATTTAGAAGGAAAAAATGATCATCTCATCTCCCCCCTCAAATATGCTACAGACCTCATAAATGTTAACAAAATCTTAAAAGTCCATTATGCCAAACCCTCTGGTCTGCTACATGCCCTTTGGAACAACTTATTCCAATCTTTTTGTGGAGTTAAGCTTTCTCTGCCTTGCTAAATGAACTTCTGCTTAAATTGGCTGTGTCTCTCAATTAAAGAATTTTCTTTGTATAAAAGCTAAGGTGAAACCACCATGTAAACCTTTATCACAACACCCCCATGGGTAAATTTAATATAAGATGGCATCTTGTTACTTGATGAGCAATGAAAGTGATTTCTAGGTATAACTAGACCTTTTCACGTTTGCTAACTACAAACTTGAGAAGGGTTTTATATTATAAATATCTAAATAATGGTATCACCTCTAGTACTATTCACAATATCTGGTAAATAAACCAAAAAGTTTTCTAGAAAAATATATGAAAAGAAACACTGATTAGTAGCCCTGAATACAAGGACTTAATTGTTGGACTTAGAATAATTCTTACTTTAATTTGGATTAATTTTCTGCTACTATAAGAAACATTAACCATTTAATAAGTCATCCTATAATGCACTTAAACTTATAGTTCTTAATAACTTATGTTCGGGTCAATGTAATAGTTTTCATTATGCTATTGTCTGGATATTTGTGTATACCATATATGTATCCATAAAACAAAACTTATATATTGAAATATAATGCTCAATGCAGTGGCATTAGGAGGTGGAAACTTTGACAGGGGTTTAGGCCATGAGAGTGGAGCCATAATGAATGGCTGGAGATATTCTCTGCTAGTCTGTGAATATGAAAAGAAACCATCTGTGAACGAGAGAGTGTGCCCTCACCATATGATAAATTTGGACTAGTGCTTGTATATGATAAATTCCACTCACGGTGAGGGGTCT
The DNA here is from genome assembly GCF_020740685.1 of Jaculus jaculus. Taxonomy (NCBI): domain Eukaryota; kingdom Metazoa; phylum Chordata; class Mammalia; order Rodentia; family Dipodidae; genus Jaculus; species Jaculus jaculus. The sequence goes on along the minus strand of NC_059103.1, from coordinate 99,991,496 downwards.
GGTGCATGATGCTCAACTCCAGCACCACCAGCACACCAGTGTAAACAAAGACTTAGAACTTATCTGTGTTACTGATCAGAAGGTGCAAGATTTCCTTTCTCTGTGTTGTTATTTGAAAGCCTTAATCACTTCAATATTTTCAAAAACTGAAGATAAAGACCACACAGGAAACTTCTGATACATTTATTGATATTGTACCAAAAATATATTCCTTAGTTAGTCTCTTAATTTTATACCACAACTTTTTTAAGGATAGAAAATACATCCAGGGATTATGTTTCAAGATCCATTTCAGCCTAACCCATGTCAAATACAATTAAATGAACTCTTTGAAGTTATTCACTTTGATTCCCTGTCTGTGAATATAGATTTAACATTTGTGGAGAAACTATGGATGAAGAAATGATGGGTATTGCAAGTTCATGGCTTGAGAACCTCTGGGCTGCATAAGTCTGGGGGCTTTACAACATTTTATTTGCTTCCAAAGATTTTAGGATTCTACCCCCATTGGTGCTGCCCATTGTCTCAAATAGTGTGCCTCACAGTTGAAAGGGAAAACAGCATATTCTTCTTGTCAGCCAGCCTCTGAAGCAGTACAGATTAGTTTTTCAAGTTACTATATTTTGCTTTTATTCTGAAGCTATATGGATAAAGAGAAAAGAATATTTTTGATCTTTGCTACTCTATTCCCTTCTCTTTCTTTCTCTGAAATGATATAGCAAAAGAACTATATGAATAGTACTAAAATGAAAGATTAATACATGTTTAAAGAACTGAGTATAATTTTCTATTTTAGATGTAAACAGGGCTTAGTACATATTTTTGTAAGTAATCATATAAGGATGTCATCTAATTTTTGCCATAATTTCTAAGCAGGCTGTTCATTACTTTTATGTTACACAAGAGAAATACAAATATTCTAGGCTACTCTATAAGAAATGTGAGAAAAGAAAACAGTAACAGGAATTTCAGAGGGGAGACTACAAAGGCACTGATGCTACTCAACCTAAAGCAAATCTCTCAAGTTATCTTCATTAAACATTCTGCTGCTCTTTAAGAATATTTATTAGTGGGGCTGGAGATACGGCTTAGCAGTTAAGGTGCTTGCCTGAACAGCCAAAGGACCTTGCTTTGATTCCCAAGGACCCATTTAAGCCAGATGCAGAAGGTGGCACATACGTCTGGAGTTCATTTGCAGTGGCTGGAGGCCCTGGCACACCCATTCTCTCTCTCTCTCTCTCTCTCTCTCTCTCTCTCTCTCTCTTCCTCTCTCAAATAAATAAATAAATAATTAAAAAATATTATTATACATACATTACACTAAGTGATAGTTCACATTATGATCTTTCTGTTGAAGTACATCATGTACGTTGATCATATTCACTCTACATTATACTCGCCTTTACTATTATATCTACCCCCTTCTGCTCATCCCCTTCTTCTTCCCATATAGTCCTCCTTCTCCCTTGTATTAGCATGTCATTCATATGAGGATGTGTATTATACACACGTGTGTGTGCTTGCATGCACACACATCCCATATATATATATAAAATTTGGTTTTAATTATAAAAGAAAACATGAGATAATATTTATCTTCTTAATCTGTTTCATTTCACCAAATATGATGACTTCCAATTCCCTGTATTTTCTTGTGAATAACATAATTGCATTCTTTTTCATGGCTGAACAAAGGTCAATTGCATGTATATACCACATTTGCTTTATCCATTCATTGGCTGGTGGACAACTAGCTACCACTGGAGTTGGCTCTTGTCGAAGGTGCCTCAATGAACATGGCTATGCAGGTGCCTAAACAGTTCTTCCATGTTTATTCTCTTGTCTTGCTCTCTACTATCTCTGCTCCCTCTAGCTGCAAATGATGGAGAGGGCAGCTTTGAGAGAATGGATAGAAAAACATGAAAGACTGTGTAAACTGAAATATCTGAGAGAAAATAGTTATGATAATCAGTTAGCAAACCTTCTTTGAAATATGTATCTACAGGTGAAATATGGAAACAAATGTCGAATATTGAGATTAGTTAGAATGCCATAATGGCCTAATAATGCCTTATGAACTTTCTCTTGTGGTAGAAATGTTCTATATATTTACTATCTAGGACAATAGCCATTAGCAACATAGAGCTATTTAATACATGATGTAGCTAATATGATTGAGAATCTGAATTTTTAATTATATCAATTCTTCAACATTCATGTTTAAAATAGCCACACGTGATGAGGACCTGCTATGAAGTAAAGCACAGGTAACTTTACTTTTAGTATTTTTTCATCTTTACTGAAGTTTATGTCCAATGAAGTGCAAGCTATAATTCATCATGAAAGAAGAAAACTAAGCCCCTTATAAAGGGTTCTTTTGAAATAAATGACTTTGATGGAATTATTAGTAAATTCATAAATGAAAGATATATCAGTAGACAATAGCTTCAGTTGTTCAAAACTTTAGGAATTATCTAACTCCAAGAGAAAAGTTATATGCTGCTTTTTTTAAAAACCACTAACCTTGGGAGACTTTTGTTGCCGAGTGTATATCTATGCCCAAATATTCCTTCATTACTTAGTTCATTCTCTCTTCACTCCTTGTCCCAGAGGTGGTATTCTCATTATAGCATGTCCCAGGACAAGGCAACAGTCACTCTACACGTGTGTCTGTACTGGGCCTTTTTTTTTTTTTTTTTTTTGCAAAATACCAGGACATTTTAAATATTTTTTATTTATTTATTTGAGAGCGACAGACACAGAGAGAAAGACAGATAGAGGGAGAGAGAAAGAATGGGCGCGCCAGGGCTTCCAGCCTCTGCAAACGAACTCCAGACGCGTGCGCCCCCTTGTGCATCTGGCTAACGTGGGACCTGGGGAACCGAGCCTCAAACCCGGGTCATTAGGCTTCACAGGGAAGCGCTTAACCGCCAAGCCATCTCTCCAGCCCCTACCAGGACATCTTAAGAAATGGGAGCCAGTAAGAAGGCGCTCAGATGAGGCTCTTCTGCTTGGAAGCTAAGCTGAGAAGCACAGCAGAATTTATTCCTGTTAGCAGTAACATATGCAACTATGTGAACAGAAATGACTAATCTGTTTGTTTAGTCCCTACAGAAACACTATAATAATTTCATCAGATGTGATTCGCTTGTAGCTCTATCAATTGTAACTGTAGTTTATAAATTCAACTACATGTTGTGTGTGTGTATAGCTATTACTATGGTGAGCTACTTTACAAGCTGAAAGTTCCAACCATCAAAGTAACATCTTGGGAGATGGCTGTAGCTAGAATTCTAGGTTTACATTAGGTTGCTAGCTGAAACTGTTTTTTCAATAGCAAGCCAGATCACAGAAATGGGTATCTCCTAGAAGCAACATGCCAGCCTCAGCCACAAGCCTCATGGGGTACAGCCAGACAGTGATGGCAGCAGGTGCCCTCAGAATTCCGGTGTATAGTCAACAGTGGATAAGTTTTGAGTGATGTTCATGGTGTAGCATCTTCCATAGCCCATCTTCTTTTGAAAGCTACATTCCAGCTATAGTGGTGAAGTTCTCAAACTCAGAGTAGCTCCAGCATTACCCCAGTTTCTGTCACGTCTCAGTGACATTCCTGACATGCCAATTTGTTACAACTTTTCCATTGAAACTGTAATCTTGGATAGTATTAAAATTGTTTCTGGTCTGAGATTGTGCTTTCCACAAACAGAATCTGAGATGAGGTTTTATATCCAAATAATTTTCAGAAAATGCTCCTATAGAAACATGGAGCAAGAAAGCATGACAAGGAAGGGCAAGAAGACTGGAAAAAAGCCAATCTCAGGGTAAGCACTCCATGTTAGCATGATTCCTCAGGGTGACATCATACACTGAGTTATTTTCTTTTCTACTTCTAGGTCATAAGATACAAACTTCCATGAAGTGGTTAAGTGGAAGTGCTTATTATTTTTTCCTAAGGGGAAATTCCCGGACCTTTTTCAATGAGTCCAGAGCCACAGGCTGTCATATGGCAGTGCTTGCTGAAGGGAATTGAAGGAAACCCTGATATTATCATCCACAGTTTACCCTTTATTGTCTCAGGCCTGCCCTTTCTCATATATATCACAGATTCTTCAAAATGATGATTGGTCACAATTTGTATGGTAACATGTAAGAGCAGGATTTGTAGGATAATCTAAAGAGTTTTCTATTTTAAGAGGCCCCAGTATCCTTTTTTCTAACTGCTTTCTAAAAATAAATTCCTTTCTAGGGTCTACAATCTCCCAGTCATAGAATTTTGACCTCGTTTACAGTTCCAATCATGAGTTACCTCCTTTTCAGTTTTTAAATATAATTAGAAAGTATCAGCTTTTTTTTTTTTAACAGTCATGCCAGTACTGGACCAGGGCACAGGCCTTGTCTTTCATGCCTTATGGATCTCTGACTCATTTTCCCACAGGGAAATCATACTTCCTTCATATGTGTTCTATTCTCAATTTTGAGAAATGATGTGATCAAGATCTTTGTTCTTGGGTTGGAGAGATGGCTCAGTGATTAAGGTGCTTGCTTTAAAAGCATGAAGGTCTGGGTTCAATTCTCCAGTACCCACATAAAGTCAGATGTGGCAAAATGGCACTTGCATCTGGAGTTCATTTGCTGTGGCAAGGGCCATTGGCACACCCATTCTTTCTCTTACTCTGTGTCTCTTTCTCTCTGCTTGTAATAAATTATAAAATATAAAAGACATAATAGAAAAGATCTGTGTTCTAGGATGTGAATGTAGCTTAGTAGTAAAGCTCTTACCTACTATATACATGACCCACAGTTTTATCCTCAGCAACACACACACACACACACACACACACACACACACACACACATACACACACAATATATATATATATATATATATATATATATATATATATATATATATATATATATATATAGCTGGATGTGGTGGCTCATGCCTTTAATCCCAGCTCTCGGGAGGCAGAAGTAGGAGGATCACCATGAGATCGAGGCCACCCTGAGACTACATAGTGAATTCCAGGAGAGCCTGAGCTAGAGTGAAACCCTACATTGAAAAAAACAAACAAAACAAAATGAAACAGAACAATATATATATAATTTTGTGTTTCAAAGAATTGTGCTCCTGATGATCATACCTATGACATAAAATATTATATACTTTTTACTAATAATACATGCCAAAAAAGGGTTTTTAAAGGGCCCCACTCATTTAAGGAATTCCTACCATATCCCTCTTTCCTACCCTTAGGAAAAAGCAAACATGCCTCTTTGTGTTGATTCAGAGTAAATTACTTCTCTGGGCATAGTAGTCCCTTCTCTTTACAGCTCCTCTATGAGCCATTGAAGTTTGGAATGATATATAATAGCACTAAGTTTAAGATTAGGGGTGCTCTTAAAGTACTTAGTAAAAATATTTCTTCTATAGGAAATGGGAATCCAAGAACTACAGAAAATCCGGTCACGCAGCCTGGAAGGACATGAAGGCATTTGTCAGAGTAAAATCAACCCTTGACTCACAGACCCTTGAATTCTACTGTGTAGTAATGTGGTATTATCATTCTATTGGTTCAAAATAAATCATAATTAGATACTACAAAACTCAAAATTTATAACTCCTCTATGTTTTACTGTATTTTATGTCAGTTGTATGTAGACAGCATGTATTACAGCAAATATTCTTTTTGAGAAATAATAGTTGAGGTTTCTTCTGTAAATACCACCTTTCTCTGTTGTTGTTTCCTAAATGTCACCTGTATTTGATGTGTACAATGTATATGATTCACCAGAGAAAAGTGATACCTGTCATCAATGTACTCATCTACCCCTGCTACTAGCTCCCTGAAATCAATCTTATCACTTATTTCAGGTTAAGGTTTACTTCTTATCTCCACAACCCTTTATTTTGATGCATTTTCACTTAGAAAAAAATAGAACATGGTATAATGTTATGTGGCTGTGCAGAGAAAGACTTGGAGATCAAAATGCAATTCAGAATTATTACTAAGGACAGATGGTTTTGCTCCCTTTAAAAATTTTCTCTTCCTCAAAGATTTTTTAAAATATTATTTATTTATTTGAGAGTGACAACAGAGAGGAGGAGAGAGAGAAAGAGAGTGAGAGAGAATGGGTACGCCAGGGCTTCTATCCATTGCAAACGCACTCCAGACGTGTGCCCCCCCTTGTGCATCTGACTAATGTGGGTCCTGGGGAATCGAGCCTCAAACTGGAGTCCATAGGCTTCACAGGCAAACACTTAACCTCTAAGACATCTCTCCAGCCCATCTTCCCCAAAGTTTTAATACTTGTTAAAATATTTAATAATATAAATTGTAATATTGTAATAGTAAACATAATCAAGAAAGAGACTCAGCTTTCTCTATCCTATTAAAATAGATTTTCAAAGGGATGAGAATAGAATACAATAATTTCCTAAATACATGTGCTACTAGAACTGTATTATCCCTGCATCTGTCATTTTGTGTTGTATATGTATATGCATATATGTTTATGTTTGTATACATGTATTAATTTGCATAAAACCCTGTGGCTTAACTAGTACTTTACCTTGTTTTTAAGAAAACATGTATGGAAATTGTATATAGCTTGTTGGCACCCAACAATATGTGCTGCCACAGGAAATTTTTCCTGTATTTATGATTCTAGCCCTCCATTCTAAATCACTACATGGGAAGGAATTAGCTGTTTGGCAGAACAGTCTTGTTGCTAGGACAAATTCTTGATCAGAAGCAGTTTATGGGAGGAAAAGATTTATTCCAGGCTTACAGGTTCCAGGGGAAGCTTCGCGGTGACAGAAGAAACTGGCTCCCTTCATCTTCCATCTGCAGCACAGAGAGAAAGACAACAGCCAGGTTTTAAGCTGGATCAAAACACACCTTAGGGATGAACTCAAGGATCTACCTTCAGTGACACACCTCCTTCATTGGGGCTTAAGGAAGTTTAATGATAAACGTGTTCTCCAAATACCATTTAAGTTGAGATCTGGACATATGACTAAAAATGTTCTTTGTGGCAGGCGGCTGAATGGAAGTTCTGGGATAGAATAAACAATTGATCATAAATAAAGAGATAAATTTCTTTAAAAAAATTTCTGTGGCTATGTGGCAACTTACATTCAAATCACCATAAATCTATTATTTGAAAACAGCTATCTGAGAATGCTATAAAGCTTCGCAAGAATGATTCTTATAAAGTGGGTAAATACAGATATAAAATTTAGCAGAAATGATATATCGAATCCATGGTAGGGACATCCTTCTTATTTTAGTCAAAAGACATCACTCAATGTAATCCTAGGAATAGCACCCTCCTTGGTTCATAAAACCATCCTGCATTGTCCTATGAACAGACACTTCATGAAAACTTGATATTTTCACTACAAAAATTGAAACATAATTACTAAAAATAAGTAAATAAATAAATAAAATAAAGCTGGAAGCTGGGTGTGGTGTCACATGCCTTTAATCCCAGCACTCAGAAGGCAGAGGTAGGAGGATTGCCATAAATTCAAGGCCACCCTGAGACTACAGAGTGAATTCCAGGACAGCCTGAGCTAGAGTGAGATCCTACCTCAAAGAGAAAACAACAAAAAAATTAAACTAATTAAACTAATTAAACGAATTAACATGTGTTCTTCTGATTGTTTTAAACGTTTTTCCCCTTTTGGCTTTTTTATATCCTCTGAGAATTCACCACTTAATTTTTTTCTCTGATTCTGTAAAAATAAACCAAAATTTTCAGACAAATTAAGTCATAAAGCTAGATCATAGCAGTATGAAGTGTTCCCACTATGCTTCCACTTACATTTTCTCTAACCACCCCAGTGTTAATATGAGGAAGGCAAACCTGTCCTCAGGCCATGGTTGAGAACCAGAGCATCTCTGGAGAATGTGTAGTCTAGGATGAAAAGTCCTATGGCTAAACATCAGATAGTGGGATTATAGTAGATTTTGTTATAAATCTCTGCAGCTTGATAAAATCTCACTTTAAAAAATATTTTTACTTATTTGCAATGAGAAAAAGAGAGGAGAAAGAGAAACAAAGAGAAAGGATGAGCATGCCAGTTTCTTGCTAATGTAAACTCCAGATACGGATGTCCCTGTGCATCTGGCTCTATGTGGGCACTAGGGAATTGAACCATGGCTAGCAGGCTTTGCAAGCAAACACTTGTATCCACTGGGCCATCTCCCCAACCCTTAACTCACTTTTAACTAAACATACAAATAAAATTGCACCTTTCTGTTGCATGTAACATGATACTTGAAATAAAATATGTGCAATTTCTGCAGTCCTAGCACACATTTTGGTTGCATATAAACTTGTATTCATATTCTTTCCTTGTTGATTTATCCATGATTATGTTGATTTGTATGATAAACATACTGTCAGTTTGTTTTATATCTTCATGATAGACTATATTTCTCTAAATGGATACAATAGTCTTTCTTTTACCATGTTTTCTTTCAAATGATACCTGCATTCCTTCCATGGAGAGGTATATTTATATCAGCTCTGCTTCAGTCTAGGTGGGGTTTGACTATAGCAAACTAACCCTGTGTGACTTCTGTTTGGTATTAAAAAGTGATTCAACTTGCATCAGCTCACTTAGGGCACTTGCTCTTAAAAAGCCAACCACCTGTGCTTTGGAGAAATCCATATGGCCACATGGAGAAGCCATTTGTGAGCCTCAATCATGAGACACAGAAGGGAAGAAGATTGCAGATCTTCATCTACCCAAGTGTTAAATCACTTCCAGACTATAGTCTTTTCATCTCAAACCATATATAGGGACTACATATCTAGACTGGTATATTCACATTGTCCATAGCATCTCTAAGCATTTAAAATAGTTATGTCTGTAAGATTAGAGTGACTTTCTCACAGAATAGATAATTGAGTACATTCATCAATCTAATAATATCTTTAAGTGCTTTTATTTACTTAGTGTTTAAACTTTTATTTCAAACCACGCAAGTTTACTTCAAATATTAAAGTAAAACATTTCTATTAAACCACACTTGTATCAAGGGGATGTATTTAGATTAGAGAACCACTGCCATTAAAGCCTTTTCTCTATTTTTCCAGGGATATAATGGAAGGAGAAATTCAATTTGCAAGTTATTTCACAAGTTGACAGTTTGTTAAAAATTTAACTTTATACAACCAAGTTTGGATCAATTAAATTATTTTTGTTGTTTGTGAGATAGTAATATTTAAAGAACTAATAAGACCATGTCAACTCTGCTTACTTTTGTACGTAAGAAAGATAAATAGCTGTGCATGTTTTCATACCTTGGTAGGTAGGCAAAAAGTATTATATATAAACTCTATTGTTCCCTGATTATAAGTTCCCCAAACAACAATATATATCACTTCACATATTTCTAAACTTCATTTTTAATAATGTCTTGACCCTCTTGGCTTGTAGGAATTGTGATGTCTGTCATTTGAAATATAAGTCATTTGAATATAATTGTATCTTGCATCTGAAGCCACAGTTACTATTTATGGTAATTATGTTTTAACTATTCATATGACTGATATTTGTTTTTGTTTGCTCCATTAAATCTGATTTTTGTAAAGTGCTCCTTCCCCAAATCACAGCAACTCTAACTCTTAAGGCTTTTCTGAGTTGTGATCGGTCATGTAGTGGTTTGAATGAAGTGTCCCTCATAGCCTCACATGTTCTGAATGTTTGATCCTCAGCTGATGGCAATTGGGGAAAGTTGTGGAACCCTTGGGAAGTGGAAACATGCTGGAGAAGTGTGTCACTTGGAGTGGGCCTTGAAGTTTCATAGTCCCACCCACTCGACATTGCTAGGAAATTTACTTTTCAACTTTCTACCAGCTGAGACGGGACAATATGAGCCACCTTCCCACTCTTGCTGTGCTTTTCCTGCCATGTTGAAACTTCTCCTCAGGACTATAAGCACAAATGAACCCGTTCCTTCTAGTGAGGTATTTTGTCCCAGCAATAAGAAAGCAACTACTGCCGAGTAACTGCTTTGAGTCTCTTGCCACAGAAAACTGTCATAAATCAATAGGAAATTCAGTTAGAGATAGAGTATACAGACAAATCAAAAGTGATCACTTATCACAGATTATAAATCCATTTCCATTTGCCTTAATGTAGGCACAAAATGGAAATAAAGTACCAATTTAGTAAATTAAAAGAAATCAATGTATAGCTGCTTTATGTAGCTCTGCATGTGAAATGAAATGTGCCAGTATTATGTAAATTTAAATGCTGTAGCAGAGTGATTTCCATACATATCCTAGCATGATTGTAGTCCCAAAGTGACTATTCTGCCTTTATTAAATTAAGAAGGAGCAACAACTTTGATAGAATAAATCATCAGCATTTGAAAGATTAAAAAAAAGCACAACTTTAGAGTTAGGCTTGTAAAGACATATGGGTAGATCACTGTCCTTTCAGTTTTAATAAGACAGGGTCTCAGGTACCCTAGGCTGGCCTCAAACTTACTGTGTAGCCAAGGATGACCTCAAGTTTCTGATCCACTTGACTCCACCTCCCAAGTACTTAGATTGCAGATACATACTGCCAAACCTGCTTTTTGTGATTCTGGTGGTCAAACCTAGAGCTTTGTTCACTCTAAGAAAACAGTCTACCAATGGAACTATAGCCCCAGTCCTAGACAAATCACCTCCTGAGCCACAAAATCTTCATCTGCAATGTGGGTGCAATAATGGTTTCCTATACCACAGGATTTTTGTGAAGCTTAAGGCATAGCAATCATAGAAAGTACTGTGAGTAACCTTTGCCATGTGGAGACGTTCTTAGTGGTTTTTGGCTTGTATAATTTTAGGAGGGAAAAGAGAAAAGACTAAGAAGCGTGAGCCATTTGGTGAGTGTTTTTCTGACTGTGACCACATATCACATCCAGCAAAGGCTGAGACAAGACTACCTGTCTTATTGGTTCCATTTATTGGGCTTAAACCCAGGTCTTTATGGATTCTCATGGATTTAGTCAGTTCTTGCCTTTATTTGAATTGCCCTCTAAAGTTGCATGCTGTCTTCCTAAACAGTCTTGCATCTACTCCTTTCTTCCAGCTTTCCATATTATTTGTCTAGCGAGAAATACAATAGGGACATTCCCTTTAAATGCATATAGCCATTGTATAGAAGCAGGAAAACACAAGGAAACTACAAATACAAAGTACAGCATGAAAGCGTAGACAGTATAAGCACTTTCACTTGTTTCCTTGCATGCTGCTTTTCTTAGGTGTGTTTTAGGGAAACTTGGTAAGCATGCTATATGTACAATTATGTGGGGTCATAGCATGCTCTTCTTTACTATTTAGTTAGGAAATGGCACATGTTTTTTTTCTCCCTCAACTTCCAAAATATTTCCTTAGCTTGTTTCTGTTATTTGATCTGAAGATAACACTAGATTATGGTAGCTTATTTGTTTTATCTAGCTTCTATTTACTTTGCTCCTGATGCATTTTACAACTTCTGTTCCTTGAAAAGAGACCACAAACTTTCAGATAAAAGCCCCACATAATATTCTTATTCTAAGGTTATAATACTCTGTCCCTGTCAGCAGATCCTTAAATTTTTGGCACAAAGTTAATATTTGGGACTTTGATTACTTATGGATGAGTAAGACAAAGGTTTCTCAAGCTACCACATATTTAAAGGGTGTATTAAATGGCCAAATAACTATCCAAAAACAACCTATGGGAGGAAACGTTTATTCTGGTTCACTGTCTGAAAAGGTAGTGTCCATTGTGACGAGGAAGGCTGGTGGATTTTATGGTGGCTGGAGCATGTGGTAGTAACTATTTACATTTTAGAGTATTCAGAAGCAGAGAGCAGAAAATGCTGGTGCTCAGCTAGCTTTCTCCTTTTCCCCTTTTTATTCAGTTCAGAATTCTAGCCAAAAGATGGGGATGTCTTTGGAATGTGGTCATGGAGACACAGAGTGGCTGTTGCATTGATAATCTTACAGTGGCTGATTGTACGTGCAAGAGACCTGCATAATATGAGAGCAGGGCTGGAGAGGTGCCTCAGTGGTTAGAGTGCTTGCCTGCAAAGCCGAATGGCCCAGGTTCAGTCCCTCAGTACCCAAACAAAGCCACGTGCACAAAGTGGCATATGCGTCTGGAGTTCATTTGCTACAACTGGAGGGCCTGGCATACCCATTCTCTCTGTTTCTCTTCTCTCTATTTCTGTTCACAAATAAACAAATAAATAAATAATAAAATTAGTGCATAATATGAGGCAAAATGTAGCATCAAAATAGAATAGGGATTAGTTGGAAAGAAGTACTTTAGGGGTTCCGTGGAGAGGATATGGGAGGGAGGACAGAGAAGGGTGGTTGTAAGGGATTAGAATCAACATACATAGTGTATATGTGTGAAAGTTGTCAATAAAGAAGACTTTTTTTTAAAAACAATTATTTATTTATTTGAGAGTGACAGACACAGAGAGAAAGACACAGAGAGAGAGAGAGAGAGAGAGAGAGAGAGAGAGAGAGAGAGAATGGGTGCGCCAGGGCTTCCAGCCACTGCAAACGAACTCCAGACGTGTGCGCCCCCTTGCGCATCTGGCTAACGTGGGACCTGGGGAACCGAGCCTCGAACCGGGGTCCTTAGGCTTCACAGGCAAGCGCTTAACCACTAAGCCATCTCTCCAGCCCTAAAGAAGACTTTTTTTAAAGTGAAAGTTTCAAGATTCTTCAGGCTCTTCTACAATGCAGTAAATGGGGGCTGGAGAGATGGCTTAGCACTTAATGCACTTGTCTGCAAAGCCTAAGGAACCAGGTTCAATTCCCTAATACCCACCCCCATAAGCCAGATGCACAAGGTGGCACATGCACCTGGAGTTTGATTGCAATGGCTGCACACCCTGGTACACCTATTTTCTTTTTATCTGCCTCTTCCTCTCTCTCTCTCCCTCCCTCTCAAGTAAATAAATAAAATATAAAAATAAAAGCAGTAAACAATTGCTGGGGAGAAAAGACTTCATGGCAGAGATGATAGCAAATTTCTCAGGGAACTCCAGAAATGCAGCTTTCTTGAGTTATTAGCCATGTTGGGGATAGTCTTTCAGTAACACATATACATTTGAGTCACTTATGGTCCTGGTAATAACCCAAATGACCTCATCAGTTCATCGAGATAGACTTGGGTGAAGTTGTTTCTTTGGTCTAATGTTGGTGATCTATCTGCTGTGAATATGTGTTTGTTATGTCTTCCCAGGGAAAGTTACATAACTATGATGAATAAAGTGTCATATCCAAATAATCCAGAAAGTGACAAATGAACCATTAAAGACAACAGGTCAAAGCATAAAGTGAGTCCACATTTAAATAGAGCTGTGTAGCACAAGGCCTATACTGACAGCATTTTTACTATATATGTATATTCTCCAATGTAAGGAATTATTGAATATTTTATATCCTCTGTTCCAGTTAGATTTATACTCAACTTGAATTTAAAGTTTTAAAACTTTAAATAGCATATTTATGTATTACCTCACTTTTTTATCATATTTTTGAGGTTAAAACATTTCAAATGAGCTAGAGCTTAAATCACAGTTAAGGCGCTTGCCTGCAAAGCATTAACTGTGTCCCAAGCTATCACCACACTATTCCCTACTCTCCGATTATGAGTTCAGTTAGTTTAGATTTCATATGTAAGTGACCATGCAGTAATTGTCTTTCAGTGACTGACATTTCACAGAAGCCTATCTTTTAAATTCAAATGACAGGATTCCTTCTTTTTTATTCAGGCTGTATCATATTCTGTTGACTGTAGATACAACATTTTTAACCCATCAATCCATTGGCTGTTCAATATATTCATTTCTTTATTTTTCAAATATTTATAAATTTTCCAGTTGTGTTCTTATTAAAGATTTCTAGTTTCATATTATCAGAAGGACACTTGATATGATTTCAGTATTTGTAAATTTTCTAAAACATTTTCTAACCTATTCTACATTTAATCACCTCTAACATATATCTCATATGTGTGGATGAGAAGAATCTATTCTTTTGCTGCTGTTGGATGGGATGCTCAGCATATGTTACATTCTGTACATGTTAGATCCATTTGGCCTAAACTGTAGTTCATGTCCAATGTTTCATTATTCATTACATGTATAGATGAACTATCTGTTATAAATCGAAAAACTGAAATCTTTTGTTATGGCATTGCTATCTATATCTCTCATCATATGCATTAACATTTGCTTTATATACTTGGATGCTCCAGTGTGGAGGACATGTGTATTTACTATTGTAATATACTTCCTGTGAACTCATTCCTTTATGATGTGTAGTGACCTTTCTTTCCTCATGACTGATTTTGACTGAAAGTCTATTTTGTCTGATTTAATTATCTTCTGTTCTCTTTTTCATTTCCATGTGCATGTAATATTTTTCTATTCTTTTTTTTTTTTTTTTTTTTGGTTTTTCGAGGTAGGGTCTCACTCTGGTCCAGGCTGACCTGGAATTAACTCTGTAGTCTCAGGATGGCCTTGAACTCACGGCGATCCTCCTACCTCTGCCTCCCGAGTGCTGGGATTAAAGGCGTGCACCACCATGCCCGGCGATGTGCATGTAATATTTTTCTATTCTTAATGTTGTTAGATTATTTGTGTTCTTAAAGTGAACTGTTGCAAGCAACAGTCACTTAGATATTGTTTATTTCATTAATGTCCATTTTCTATTTTGATGCCTTGTGGTGAGAAAATTTAATATATTGAAAGTATTCCATCTAAATCTTTTCTCTCTTTTGTTCTTCTAATTGAACAAGTCTTTCAAATGAACTGATGTTGAGTTCACTAATCATTGTGTCCTGCATAATCAACTCTGCTATTGAAACTATTATGTTTTTCAGTTATGTCATTTGAATCATAAGCCCCAATATTTTTGTTAAATTCTCTCTATAGTTTCTATTTTTGTATAAAATGGCTCATGTATTTATTATTTTCCCAATTTACTTACTTCTTGTTTGTCTTTCCTTAAGTGTTCTTAGGTTTCCATGGGGGAATACACACACACACACACACACACACACACACACACACACATTTTTTTCAAGGTGGTTTCAAAGATATCCTATAGAATCAGATCTGCAATCCTGTCCCAGGTACTCAGGCTTCTCCTGGGTCTTTTGGAGAAAGAGTGGACTTGGACCACTGAGAGTGTGTGGGGATATCGGGGGGGTGTTGCTGAACTGACTTGAAGGTTATTTCAGGGTCCACATTAGACTGATGTTTATAAAATTGTCTTCTAATATGTGCGTGTATGTGCTTTGGTGCTCCCTGGTAAGTGTTTTTGGTAAACCCAATGTCAAATGAAGCCATGGTTAACCCACAGGAAGATGGGGCCATATGAAGGTGTGGAGCTGTGCTCACAAGCGTCAAGTCTTCTGGCTGGGAGTAGAGTCTACCTTCTACTAGGGACCTGCCTAGTTCTTAGATTCTGAGGCCAAACCCTAAGACTCCCCCCAAATGTATTCATTGTTAATGGCTATGGGATTATTATCAAAGGATAGCAGTGGAGTACTTATTCCACAGTCTTTCTCAACAGCACTGTCTGAAGAGTTAATCACATTTATTAGGTGCTCAAGTAAAATCCAGCCAGTATTTAATTCTTGTTAATATGTACTATGACCTGCTCATATCCTTTAAGTGCTAAATGCTTTTGTATGGTTGTTAGGAATGTAAGTATAAATTTCTGTGCATGGAACACTGATCTTCCTAAAACTATGCCTGAATTCAAAACCATATTTTCTATTTAACAACTTGCTCCAAATCCTCATTCTTCAGTGATGTAGTGATGCCAATTTCTTGTATTTTGCTTATTGTTTCTCAAAGGTGAGTCAAATGAGTACTTAACACAAAAAAACACACTAAAGATTTTGTCTGTTTACTTTTTAATTAATTAATTAATATTTGCCTATGTGTGTGTGGAGATGCCAGGGTTTCTTGACACTGTAAACAAATGCCAGGCACCTGGGTCACTGTTTGCATCAGGCTTCATGTGGATAACTGGGGAATGGAATTGGGACAAGCTGGCTTTGCAAACAAATGCCTGTAACAGCTAAACTATGCCCCCAGCCCCAAATAATTATTTTGACTTGCACATTTTTCATGGTTATCCCTCAAAATTGGATTTTAATAATATGAAGCAACTAGCAGTTAAGAGTGATCTGTAGTAATATTTCCCCCAAAGTCAGAACTGTTTAAGAGTATATCTAATAATATAACATTTGCTTCATAAAAATAACTATTCACAAACAAGCAACTCTCCTTTCTGTCAAGCCCCTGTCATTCCCATTCCTGTGAAACAGATCATTGCAGCTACTAATCTTCAAAACTGACATTGGATTCTCCTTAATAAAAGTTATAAAATTAATGTAAAAATATTAGGAGTTAATAAGACAAGAGTCATATAGAAAAAGTTACAAGTAAAATGTTTTGACTTATCTCGTAGAAACTGTGTCATCAGTTTTCTTCCAAGTATTGATTTCCTCTCCAGACTTCTAGCATGTACTAAGCAGCAGCTGAGTGACTTACAGCAGCTATTTTTAAACTATTATTTCTTATAGGCAAAGTATCAGACACTCCTTACATACCAACTGGGCACATCCCAGCCTCAGCCAATCCTGGCTCAGGCCTTTGGAGATGTTTCACCTCAGCTGTGTCTGGCAGCCCACCTCTTTGTGGGAACTACTCGTCTGTCCTGGAATTGTCCTGCACTGTCTGGGTACATCGTGGCAAGATCTCACTTGTAGTCTGTGATGTGTGTCTCCAGCCTTCTCCTCTGGGGATCGCCTGTTGCTTCAGTGACTGGTTTTATAAGACCAATGAGAGAAAAAAAAATGGGGTTTGCATCCTCTCTTATCCCTCTCCCCATCCCCCTCACATGGCCACAGACGGTGCTGCCACTGTGCTGTGTACACAGGGTGGCCAGCTCTGACCAATGTGTGTTTGCTTTTCCTTCTTTCTGAATCTAACTTGTCTTTGTGTTTACTTAAGAATAAGTTCTTGGGGCTGGAGAGATGGCTTAGTGGTTAAGCACTTGCCTGAGAAGCCTAAGGACCTGGGTTCAAGGCTCGATTCCCCAGGACCTATGTTATCCAGATGCACAAGGGTGAGCAGGCGTCTGGAGTTTGTTTGCAGTGGCTGGAGGCCCTGCCATGCCCATTCGCTCTCTCTCTGTCTCTCTGTCTGCCTCTTTCTCTCTCTGCCTGTCACTCTCAAATAAATAAATAAAAGTAAACAAAATTAAAGAAAAGAATAAGTTCTTAAATCAATTCAAAGAAAAATATTGCCCCAGGATCTGCTTTCTGGAGAATAAAGCTAAGACAGACAGTTCCTAGGGAATTTTTTTTTCTTCCTGTCATTTCAACCAGAACTTACCATATGATACATTTTAGAAAAGATATTACTTTTATTTATTTATTTTTATTTTTTCGAGGTAGGGTCTCACTCTAGCCAAGGCTGGCCTGGAATTCACTCTGTATTCTCAGGGTGGCCTCAAACTCATGGCAATCCTCCTACTTCTGCCTCCACAGTACTGGGGTTAAAGGAGTGCACCACCACACCTGGTTTAAAAAAGATATTAAGTAAGAATCTTTAAGGGCCTCGGAGAAAAGATTTTCTCCCAATTACAGAATCAGAAGGAAAGAGAAACCCTCATATCCCCTGAACTGTACATTGTTCTGTGAATACATGGGGCCACTGCCATTCCAAATGAACTTCTCTTCTTCTGAGTAAGTCACCAGCAGGTGAGGGGTAGGCCTTTTAAAGTGGGGAGTTCCAACTTCTGTGGTGCCAACCGGCTTGGCTTCCAAACTCAGAGGTTTACAGCTGCAGGAACAGTGAACTGGAAACTTCTGATTCCCAGCTTTGAGAAGCCATAGACAACAGCTTTAGATCCTCCACAACTGGAGGCTTACTGCTATGGGTTTTTCCTGTCAGTGGCCTTACATCTTACACAGTGGCAGCTAGGAAGATCCTTGACTTTGAGCAGTAGATTTAAGCAGCAGCAGCAAGTAGCAGTTAGTGGCAGGTAGCATCACATCTCTTAAGCTTTGGACATCAGGACCTTGTACCTTTAAGTTTTAGCAGGTCTTTGGAATTCTTCCAGATTCAGAGACCTGGAGTTCTGCCTTCTCTATATGCCCAGCATTTTTCATCGCTCCTTACTACCTGTTCTCCTTACCATGTCTGTCTTCCCATCACTCTCTGGAAGTCTTCAGCTACCTTCTTGTAGTAGCTGCTGCTGCGAGCACCGTCATCTCCTCGCCATGTTGCCAGCTTGGACTGATCTACCCAGGGCAATGCTCACAAGCAGACAAGAAGACACCATGCCTGAGAAGCCTTCTGTTGGGCATAATGCAATACCAGGGGCCAGAACAGGAAGGGGTCTTCTGGAATACTGGAAAAGTGAATTGAGCACCCTGATTTCATGTGCAGAAGAGGGTGTGTGGCATAGGTGTAACATGCAAATGAAAAAATATATTTTTTCAGGGCTGGGGAGATGGCTCAGCAGTAACTGCTTCCTGTACAATCTTGAGGACCTCTGGGGGCCTAGAACCACCAGAGTTCAAATCTCCAGAGCAGCTGGGCTTGACCATATGTGTCTGTTAGCAAATAGGAACAAAGATCATGGAATCATCCAGTCTTATGAAAAACAGCAAGCCCTGTTATCAATAAGGGATTCCTGTTCAAAATATGAACAGGCAGAAGAGTAATGGAGCGGGACTCCCAACATTCTACTACAGCCAGCCCAGGGCAAGCACCCGTGCAGCAGGCAAGTTCATGGAGCACTGCAGTGGTACATAATACACATGCGTAACACACACACACACAAGCAAAAATATCATATTTGTACTAATAACAGCACAGCTCCAGTTCCACCAACAGAGAGACTTTATATATATAGGCCAACTTGGGCCTTGCATAAGGATCAATCATAAGAACTGCATTTCACCAATCAGTCATCTTTTCATGTTACTGACATGGAAGAGGTTCTCCTGTCCCATCTTTAGTGAAGATAGCTGTAAGGTCAAGTCATACATGGTGTGTTTGTGATTACAGCCAGGCCTTCTGGACCAGAACTTGTGTCTTTGCATCTAGCATACCCTTAGCATGTTCACAAAATATACAAAGCATTGAATTTATATGAAAGCAATGGCCCATTGGGCAATTGTTCTTTGCTCCCAGCCACAAGGCATAATGGAGGGATGGAGCTGATACCATTTATAAGACCTGAATGGCAAATGCTGTGTGTGTGTGTATGTGTGTGTTTGTGTGTGTGTGTTGAAGAAAGCTTTAACATTAACAAGCATTGTCAACCAAATTTAGCAATGCTTAGCAGAGCTTAATCCCTATCCAGTCTTCTAAGGAGAATTGGGTCCTCTGATGAGTCTCAACCCAATCTTTGAACACAAATCTTAAGTGTTTTGAGGTTGGCAGATTGAACGACTGAAAATACCTTTGGTAATATCATTGAACAATGGAACCAACCTTGGGACTACAGGCAACTAGACAACTTGTTATTTCAGAAAATAAATTAAAAGCGAACAAAAGTGCCTACAAATAGTTGGAATGAAATAGTCTATTGGTGTAATGAACTCCAAAAGCAAGAATTCTTCGTTGAGTTTATTTCCTTCTGCATGAAGTGAATCTTTTCTTTTTCTCTTGTCTTTTGGTTGTTGAGAATATTCTTTTTTGACTTTATAAACATGGCACATTCATGATAAGATGCCATCTCATTCTCTCCATGGCTGAATACAATGAAAGGTAAATAAACAATCCTGACTTCATTGGAAATTGAAAATCTTATCAGTGAAAGTATAATATATAAGAAATTTTCTTTCAAAATGTTAGAAAATACTTATTTAAAAAATTTAATAAGTGTGGGTTAAGCCCTTGCCTGGCTTTGCCATTGTTGAGAAGATAGCCATGTAAAGTTCAGTCTTACATAGTCTTTTCAGTTCATGATTCCAGAGAATCCCTCTTCCGGGTATGTTTTAAAAAACTTCAGTGAAACTCTGATCCACATTTAATCAGATGTTCGCTCTTCTACTTTTCTTTAGAATTCAAGTGCATTGGTCTTCCTGGATTATATGCTTGGTGTGAGGATTTACTGTGTGGGGGAGGAAGAAGCCAGAGAAATGCATGTGAACAGTGTGGATAGTTCCCTAACCAAAAGCAAAACAACAACAGCAAAAAATTAAGTAAACAAGTCCCTACTATAATATCCAGGAGAAGAAGAAGTAAGATTTCTGAGGAGACAAAAATTAAGTATCAAATATTTACCAAGTTATATAAATAGGAAATGGTGGTAAGAAAAGGGAGATAGAGCAAGAACAGACATTTTCCCATCTATACACATCAAAGTTCTTTTCTAATTCCCTAAAAACTTCTGGTGCAACTCATTCTTCAATATGGAGTCCAATGTGAACCATGGTCAGTCTCTGAAGAGAACATTCCATTCCATTCCTTCCCTATAATCCAAGAAAGCTTCCAGAGTCCACATTGTAAGTGAAATTTTTATTGGAACAAAGTAAGAGGTGGCAGATTGGGTGAACTTGGAATGCTCTAAAGTTTCAATTGTAAAGCAATAAATATGTAAACACACAACTAGAATTACAAACCCTGGTTTGGTCAGGGAATTTGGAAAAGATGCTGTGCTATTTATTGTTTCTAAGGCAGTTAAACTAAATGAAGGCCTTTGTGTCAACTCTGAAAATGAAGGTGAGTCACATGCTCTGGAAAAGCCATAGCTTTGCTAAATTTCAGATAAAGGTAAGTTAAAGAATGCTTGCTTTTAGTAATTTTTTCTAAAAAAATAAGATCCAGGCTGGAGATGAAACTCAGTGGTGGAGTACTTGCTTTGGAGGCACAAGACCTTGGATTCTGTCACTAGTAACACCCTCCATCCATGCACATATAAACATACAATAATATAGGGTTTGATCAGGTCTGAGTAAAAAATGTTCCTGTTCCTGTCCAAGGTAACCTCAGTGAGTACGATTCTTCCTCAGAGCCAATAGCTCTGTCCCTTGTCCACTAACAATACAAAGCACTGACAATGAATACCTGATAGTGAGCTACAACACTGGTAATACCACGTGTTTAGCACTGAGAACAAAGCTAGTACTGAGCCATCCACAATACTGGCCTCAGCATTAGTTTAGTAGAAATTCCAAGACAGAAGGCTAGACCTGAGGTGTCATAGTAGTATGATGGAACTTGACAGTGTTTACATTTCAAAGAGACAGTACACCTACTTTGTGGAATACACTCAGAAAAACAAAAAAGAAAAAAAAAAAAAGCCAGAGTGAGCACTGGAGAGATGACTCAGTAGTTAAAGGCGATTGTTTCCAAAGGCTGACAACCTCGGTTCAATTCCCCAGGACCCATGTAAAGCCAGATGTACAAAGTGGCAAATGCATCTGGAATTCATTTGCAGTGGCAAGAGTCCCTGATGCACCCATTCTATCTATTTTTCTGTCTGCCTCTCTCTCTCTGTGTGTCTCAGATAAATAAATAAATATAAAAATAAAACACTGCTGGACACTGTGTAGAAGTGGTTAAACAAAATTATAATCTAGTTTTACTGTCATTTCATGTGACACGCTTTGCCCTAACCCACTATTGCCCTGCAAATAAACAAATCATCAAGCAAACAAGCAAATAAATAAATAATAAACAATAAACAATAGGGGCAATAAAAGAAATTCAGCTTCACTCTAATTAACAGGAGTTTAGAGGACAAGAAAGCACATGAAAATGAAAATAAGCCATCTCTCCAGTTCCAGCACTTGTTTTGAATAAGAAGTTATTATAATACTCTCACACTCACATATAGTTTATCTTATCTAATTGCTACCTAGTCGATAGTGATGAGATGCACACTGACATGAATCACACTTGCCTCACTTTGATGCCACCATGTTCTGAAACCAGAATTATTTAGATAGGATCCTATTAGATAGAATGCTCTAACTTTGAATGTTAGGATAACTTGTAAATGAATTATCAGAGTAGTGTGTATGCATGTACATCAAGAACTTTCAACCTGTGTATTTTAAACCTGTTTTTACTTGTGTATCACATTCCTGCTAGGAACTCTAGTTATATAAAGCTAATGAAAATATTGAGGATACCTGCTATTCATAAGGACACTATATACAGAAAAATCATGCTAATTAAATGCTAGAACAAAATACTTGATGAAGTTTAAAACTAAGGATAGCCTAGGTTTTTCTGGGAAAATATGGTTATTTGTTTTGCTTTAACTACTTTTTCTTGGCCTGACAGTAGTCTCAGGAGAAATTTTCTACTTTAAATGATAAATATACAAGCTTTCTTTGAAATAATTAAACACGTACTTCTCAAAATATATAGTGGTTCTGAGAAATATATATATATATATATAAAATTGGTTTTTCGAGGTAGGGTCTCACTCTGGCTCAGGCTGACCTGGAATTCACAGAGCTCCTCCTACCTCTGCCTCCCAAATGCCGGAATTAAAGGCATTAACTACCATGTCTGGCATATTATATATCTTTAAAATATGGATTAAGGGCTGGAAAGTGACTCAGTGGTTGAGGTGCTTGCTTGCAAAGCCTAAAATCCCAGGTTCAATTCCCCAGTACCCAAAGTGGCACATGTGCCTAAAATACATTTGCAGTGGCTGGAGGCCCTAGTGCACCCATTCTCTCTTCTTGCCTCTCTCTCTCTCAAATAAATAAAATAAAATACTTTTAAAAAATATGGCTTGAATGAAATTCAGCTTCATACTGACACTATCCCTTCCTCATTCATTGTCCTTGAGATCCAGTGGACACCTCAGTGCTTTCCACACTTCAGGCTTACTTCTCCTAACTCCTATTTCCACTGATAATAAAATATTTTGCTCACATGTCCACTACAGCTCACTCTCTCTCTCTTTTTTTGAGTCTCTGTGAAGGTAGCACTTAGTGAGCACCATTCATGTGACTCCACTGGAGTTATAACCAGCCCCTCCCCCAACCTTAGACACATCTCTTCTCCTTAACTTTATTAGTTACTTTTCTCATCACTTTTATAAAATACCTGAAAGTAGCAGCCTATTACAGGATAGGTTTAGGTTTATTCCATCTCATGTTTTGAGAGTGTACAGTTCACCGTGGATTAGAGCTGTGTCAGCAGAGTATGAGATAGCAAATTATGTTATATTACCAGGAAACATAGGGAGACTGGGGAAGAAGCAGGGCTGGACAATAATTATCCATAGCTGTCCTTAGTGACCCATGCCTCCAGCTAGGCTGAACTCCCTAGAGGACTCATCAGCTCCTGGAACAGTGCCACCAGCTGGAGATGAAAAGTGCTCAGACCCTAGGGACTTCCGGTTAAGATGGCGGCGTAGGTACCACGCCAAAGCAGTCTAGGGGGTAAAAAGACCAAAAAAACTCAGCAAAATACACACTTTTACTAAAAAGTGAGGTGTATAGGAAATTGAAGCGGCAGCAGAGAAGTAAAAGAGTTCCAGAGCATCCAGAGCCTGCACAGGCAGGAAAAGTGGCTCCGGCCAACCGCCGCGGCCGTGGCGCACCAGAAAGCTACCAGACTCGGCTCCAGCCGCAGGAAAAGCCAGGTGCAGGAGCTTTCCCTCACACCGCACTCTCTGCAACTCGGGAAACGTGAGGGGAGAGCGGCAGCGAGCAACGGAGGAGCAGACCACAAGGTAGAAGAACACGTGGAGCAGCATGAGAACCAGAGCAGCTGCGGCTCCCTCCCCTCCCCCACCACCTGAACCCAGCTCCGGCAAACAGAGCAGCGCCCGGGGACCCGGCCACGCCAACTTGGGCTGACAGCGGGACCCAAGCAGGAGCAGAGTTCGGCAGCAACATCAGCGGCTCCAGCACCGGTAACAGCGGCCCCAGCAGCAGCAGACCCAGGAGTGGCAGCAGTGGCAGACGCGGCAGCAGCAGCATCAGGGCGAGCAGTAGCAGTGGACACAGCAGCAGCAGCTTCAGCAGCAGTGGTGGCTCCAGCAGTGACAGCTACAGCAGCAGCAGAGGCAGCAGCAGCAGCTCTGTTTGCCCCGCAGGAAAAGCAAGTGTCCAGCTCCAGAAATCAGAACAGCAGCCCGACAGCCCAGGCGGCAACTTGACTGAGACCAAAATCATCCAAGGTAACTGGGATTGCACCAGGGAAGGGTCTCACTTGGTCACAAGCTGACTTGGATCCCTCAACAGACCAGAAATCTTAACCTCTTTGTTGATAGAGGATCTGGTCGTTATAATAACTACTCTTGCATACATACTCAGGGCTGTTTTTGATTGAATGTGTACAGTGTTTAGTTAAATTTTAGAATCTACCTGTATTTTATTCCACTCAGCCTGCTTGAATACTCCTATAGCAGGGAAACTCAACCCCTAGGAACATCTTTGTAGATACTCTGAGAGTCTTAAGAGCCACACCTAACACATTAAGGTCCTACCCTGAAAATATATTACATCAAATCAATTGATACAGCTAAGAATAAACAGCTAGCTAGAAAATCCAAGCATTAACTTAATCCAAGATGCAAACATATATACATTATAACACAAGAAACACTAAAAAGCAAGATGATAAAAATCCACCTAAAAGTATTAATGCATCAGAAATGTCCTTCAGTGAGAGTTAGAGGGAATGCCTGAGAAAGAATTCAAAAGAATGATTATAAATATGTTCAAAGAGGTCAAAGAACACATCAAAACAATCCAAGAAGAAATCAAAGAGGAAATCAAAGAGGAAATCAAAGGAATCAAAGAAGAGGCAGGACACCAATTTAATGAAATAAAGAAGGCAATACAAGACATAAATAGGGAAATAGAAATAATAAAGAAAAACCAGTCAGAATTACTAGCAATGAAGAACACAGTTAATGAAATAAAAAAACTCTGTAGAAAATCTCACCAGTAGGATGGATGAGGGAGAGGACAGAATATCTAAGCTAGAAGACCAGGTGGCAGACCTAATGCAGTCCAACAAAGAGAAAGACAAACTTATAGAAAAGTATGAGTGGGAATTTCAAGATATTCGGGACACTATGAAAAGATCCAATATAAGAATTCAGGGCATAGTAGAAGGAGAAGAACTCCACTCCAGAGGCATAGTAGGCATCTTCAACAAAATCATAGAGGAAAATTTCCCCCAAATTGGGAAAGAAGTGCCAATACAGATACAGGAAGCCTTTAGAACCCCAGCCAGACAAAACCCAGAAAGAACTTCTCCGCGCCATATTATAATCAAACTTCCAAACACACACACCAAAGAAAAAATATTGAAAGCAGTTAGAGAGAAAAATCAAGTTACCTACAAAAGCAAGCCCATCAGGATTACAGCAGATTATTCAACACAAACTTTTAAAGCCAGAAGGGCTTGGAGTGATATATTCCAAGTTCTAAAAGGTAACAAATGTCAACCAAGGTTACTTTATCCTGCAAAGTTATCCATTCAAATAGATGGAGAAATAAAGACATTCTATGACAAAGGCAGGTTAAAGGAATATTTGAAGACAAAACCAGCTCTACAGAAAATACTTGATAGAAATCTCCATGCTGAACAAAAGGAAAAGCACACATATAAAGAACCTAGAAAAAACAAGCTATACTGAAATACCAGTTAACAGAAGAGAGCATAGGTAGAACCAGAAACACACACACACACACAAATGGCAAACATAAATACACACCTTTCAATAATATCTCTTAATATCAACGGCCTCAATGCCCCCAAAAAAGACATAGATTTGCAGACTGGGTTAAAAAGCAGGATCCTACAATTTGTTGTCTCCAAGAAACTCACCTTTCTACAAAGGATAGACATTATCTTAGGGTGAAAGTTTGGAAAACGGTGTTTCAAGCAAATGGGCCTAGAAAACAAGCAGGGGTTGCTATCCTAATATCAGACAGGGTAGACTTTAGTCCGACGTTAGTCAAGAAAGATAAGGAAGGTCACTTTATATTCATTAAGGGCACACTCCAACAGGAGGACATTACAATCCTAAACATATATGCACCTAACATGGGGGCTCCCAAATTCGTCAAACAAACACTATTAGAACTAAGGTCACAGATAACACCAAACACAGTGGTGGTGGGTGACTTTAACACCCCACTCTCATCAATTGACAGGTCATCCAGGGAAAGAATAAACAGAGAGGCATCTGGACTAAATGAGGTCATAGAAGGAATGGACCTAACAGATATATACAGGAAATTTCATCCAAAGGCTGCAGAATATACATTCTTATTAGACACAAAGCAAATCTTAACAAATTCAGGAAAATTGAAATAATTCCTTGCATTCTATCTGACCACAATGGAATTAAACTACAAATCAGTGGCAAGAAAGGCTATAGAGCATACACAAAATCATGGAAACTAAACAATACACTACTAAATGATGAATGGGTCAATGAAGAAATCAAAAAGGAAATCAAAAAATTTATAGAGTCAAATGATAATGAGAACACAACATACCAAAATCTCTGGGACACAATGAAGGCAGTTGTAAGAGGTAAATTTATAGCCTTAAGTGCCTATATTAAGAAATTAGAAAGGTCTTAAGTAAACGACCTAATGCTTCACCTTAAAGCCTTGGAAAAAGAAGAACAAGGCAAACCAAAAATCAGTAGACGGGAAGAAATAATAAAGATTAGGGCAGAAATTAATGAAATAGAAACAAAAAGAACAATCCAAAGAATTAATGAAACAATGAGTTGGTTCTTTGAAAGGATAAACAAGATTGATAAACCCTTAGCAAATCTGACCAAAAGAAAGAGAGAAGAGACACAAATTAATAAAATCAGAGATGAACAAGGCAACATCACAACAGATTCCAGAGAAATTCAAAAAATCATAGGGACATAATATAAAAGCATATACTCCACAAAGTATGAAAATCTGAAAGAAATGGATGATTTCCTTGATCTATATGACCTACCTAAATTAAATCAGAATGAGATTAATCACTTAAATAGGCCTATAACAAACATGGAGATCCGAACAATTATCAATAATCTCCCAACTAAAAAAAGCCCAGGCCCGGATGGATTCACTGCTGAATTTTACCAGACTTTTAAGGAAGAGCTAACACCATTGCTTCTTAAGCTTTTCCAGGAAATAGAAAAAGAAGGAATTCTACCAAACTCCTTCTATGAGGCCAGCATCACCCTGATTCCAAAACCAGGCAAAGATAGAACAAAAAAAGAAAATTACAGACCAATCTCCCTTATGAACATAGATGCAAAGATTCTCAACAAAATATTGGCAAACAGAATACAAGAGTATATCAAAAAGATCATTCACCCTGACCAAGTAGGCTTTATCCCAGAGATGCAGGGCTGGTCCAACATACGCAAATCTATAAATGTAATACATTATATAAATGGGTTGAAGGACAAAAATCACATGATCATCTCATTAGATGCAGAGAAAGCATTTGATAAAATCCAACGTCCCTTCATGATAAAAGTCCTACAGAGACTGGGAATAGCAGGAACATATCTCAATATAATAAAGGCTATTTATGACAAGCCTACAGCCAACATAATACTAAATGGGAAAAAACTGGGAGCTTTTCCACTAAAATCAGGAACAAGGCAAGGGTGTCCACTGTCCCCACTTTTATTTAATATAGTTTTGGAAGTCTTAGCCATAGCAATAAGGCAAGAGACACACATAAAAGGGATACAAATTGGAAAGGAAGAGATCAAGTTATCATTATTTGCAGATGACATGATTCTATACATAAAGGACCCTAAAGACTCTACTAGCAAGCTGTTAGAGCTGATCAAAACCTACAGCAATGTAACAGGGTACAAAATAAATACACAGAAATCAGTAGCCTTTATATATGCTAACAACAAACACACAGAGGATGAAATCAGAGAATCACTCCCATTCACAATTGCATCAAAAAAAATAAAGTACCTTGCAATAAACCTAACCAAGGAAGTAAAGAATCTCTACAATGAGAACTTTAAAACACTCAAGCGAGAAATTGCAGAAGACACTAGAAAGTAGAGAAACATCCCTTGTTCCTGGATGGAAGAATCAATATCGTGAAAATGGCAATCTTACCTAAAGCAATCTACACATTTAATGCAATCCCTATCAAAATTCCAAAGGCTTTCTTCATGGAAATAGAAAAAACAATCCAAAAATTCATTTGGAGTCACAAAAAAACCTCAAATATCTAAAATAATACTGAGCAACAAAAATAAGGCTGGTGGTATCATCATACCTGATTTTAACCTATACTACAGAGCCATAGTAACAAAAACAGCATGGTACTGGCACAAAAGCAGACATGTAGATAAGTGGAACAGAATAGAGGACCCAGATGTAAGCCCAAGTAGCTATAGCCACCTGATATTTGATAAAAATGCCCAAAATACTCATTGGAGAAAATACAGCCTCTTCAGCAAATGGTGTTGGGAAAACTGGATATATATCTGCAGAAGGATGAGAATAGATTCTTCTCTCTCACCATGCACAAGAATTAAGTCCAAATGGATTAAAGACCTTAACATCAGACCTGAAACTCTGAAACTGCTAGAGGAAAAAGTAGGGGAAACCCTTCAACATATTGGTCTTGGCAAAGACTTTCTGAATACAACCCCAATTGCTCAGGTAATAAAACGACAGATTAACCACTGGGACCTCATGAAATTACAAAGATTTTGCACTGCAAAGGACACAGTGAAAAAAGCAAAGAGGCAACCTACAGAATGAGAAAAAATCTTCACCAGCTATATATCTGATAGAGGATTAGTATCTAGGATATACAAAGAACTAAAAAAGTTAAATAATAAGGAATCAAACAAGCCAATCAAAAAATGGGCTATGGAGCTAAATAGAGAGTTCTCAAAGGAAGAAATACGAATGGCATATAAGCATCTAAAAAAATGTTCTACGTCACTAGTCATCAGGGAAATGCAGATTAAAACTACATTGAGATTCCATCTCACTCCTGTCAGATTGGCCACCATCATGACAACAAATGATCATAAATGTTGGTGGGGATGTGGAAAAAAAGGAACCCTTCTGCACTGCTGGTGGGAATGCAATCTGGTCCAGCCATTGTGGAAAACAGTGTGGAGGTTCCTAAAACAGCTAGAGATTGATCTACCGTATGACCCAGCGATAGCACTCCTAGGCATATATCCAAAGGACTCATCTCATTTCCTTAGAAGTATGTGCTCAACCATGTTTATTGCTGCTCAATGTATAATAGCTGGGAAATGGAACCAGCCTAGATGTCCCTCAACAGATGAGTGGATAATGAAGATGTGGCACATTTATACAATGGAGTTCTACTCAGCGGTAAAGAAAAATGAAGTTATGAAATTTGCAGAAAAATGGATGGACCTGGAAAGTATTATACTAAGTGAGGTAACCCAGGCCCAGAAAGCCAAGCGCCACATGTTCTCTCTCATATGTGGATCCTAGCTACAGATGACTGGGCTTCTGCATGAGAATGAAAATACTTAGTAGCAGAGGCCAGTAAGTTAAAAAGGAGACATAAAGTGTAGAGAAAGGAAGGGAGGAGGATACTTAATAGGTTGATATTGTATATATGTAATTACAATGATTGTAATGGGGAGGTAATATGATGGAGAATGGAATTTCAAACGGGAAAGTGTGGGCGTGGGGAGGGAGGGAATTACCATGGGATATATTTTATAATCATGGAAAATGTTAATAAAAATTTAAAAAAATAAAAAATTTAAAAAAAAGGAAAAGTGCTCAAAACCCTGAGGAAGGGGTATTTGACACTCATACACATCTATTGGGTGTTTTGTTTTATTTTAGGTAATCTAGGTTAGGTAAGGACACCTTGTTTTATTTAAAAATATTTTCATGTCATTTTCAATATTTAGAACTATTTTGCTAATATAAAATTATTGGTTGTAATACTCTTGTTCTTACTTTTTCTAGAATTTTCCAATACTGTGTAGGTGTCTCCTGGTTTCCATAGCTTTATATACTGACATGACTAAAAAGTAAAATTTTAAAGTTGAATCTTGAGTAAGTAGGTAGGGAGAAAAGGTGATGTTTCCTGAGAAAGTGATTAATGTATTGATGGAAATGATAAGGAACTAGTGCTGACAACAATGAGATACAAAGAATTTAATATAAAGGGGAAAACTGTGTTTTGTGAGATCAAATTTTTGGCTACTGTATTTCTTACTAGTCATGTGAGTCAATGCTTTCTTTCCTTATAATATCAAATTTCTAGAGGATTTCTGCTCTTATTGGTTTCTTCTTCATTACTTAAACCAAGAACATATGACTTCTGTCACTGTAAGGATGATACATGGTCTTCTCATCAAGTACAGAGTATTTAGTTCACCATCTGCTCTTATGTTGTGGGGCATTTGGTATGTCACCCTCCTGGGATTCCCTCAGGATGTGGGGTCCTTTGTGGATCTTTATTTCCATATGAAATGACCCTTTGTTCTGCCCTCAACTTTGACATAATCATTTGTTTCTATTATTTCAATTTCTTTCTTTTCATCTTCGTGTCCAACAATACATGATCATAGCTCCAAACTTGTCCCCAATCCAGAACCATCTTCACTCTGTATATGGGTTTCTCATATTCAACTTATGTATATCCTATTTCACAATGAATCAGTGTATTCCTAAACATCACCCTGAGTTTTCTATGTCCCTAAAATTGATGCTCACACTTACTTAGTCCCTGAACATTTCCTTGAACTTCATATCAAATTGCTCAAAATTCAAGATTCAACTTTAAAATTTTACTTTTTAGTCATGTCAGTCTGAATAGATCCAGAACTGTTTATGCCGTTACTATTAAAATACACTTACTTTTTAACCAAAACATTCATCAGCTTTTTTATTATTCCTATTTTGAGGTTTATGCACTGTCACAACCAACTCATCACAAATGTTTTCTATGTTTCACACTGACTTTAAATTGCCACATGCTGGTGAACATCACTTTGAGTGTCTATCTGAGTGGCAATCAGGGCAGACACATGGAAATAAAAATAAGTAAAGTTCATTGTTTTTTTTCTGAACTTAATTTACTCTTTCCATTCTAATTTATTCTCCATATACCAGCCAGACGGATCTTTGCAAAAATGCCATAAGATTACATCTACTTCTGTCTCAAAATGGCCACAATCTTCACATCATACTAAGATAAACTTCTGTCCATGCTAGGAAATATTTCAGCCTGCTTTCTTATATTTCTTCTTCTTCTTCTTCTTCTTTTTTTTTTTTTTTTGAGATAGGGTCTCAGTCTAGTTCAAGCTAACCTAGTTCAAGCTAACCTGGAATTCACTATGTAGTCTCAGGGTGGCCTTGAACTCATGGTGATCCTCCCACCTCTGCCTCCCAAGTGCTGGGATTAAAGGTGTGAGCCACCACGCCAGGCTTTATATTTCTTTATGTCTTTTTTATGCCTTCTTTATGGCTGCTTTTTCATGTCTTTAACTATCAACTTACTGTAGTTAATCTTGCTTGAATTTATTATTTTACTCTTATTCTCTTGGAAGTCATAGAAATTTTGTGAGCTTGCTTTCTGCTGATGTATAACACCTATAATTATTTACTTAATAAGCATTTTAGAACAAACATGAAGATGGACATTTGGTTTGACTATGAAAATTCAATAATAAGGTGAGGAGAGTTTTGAAGTATATGTATTGTCATAGACATGAAGACCTATTCCCAACTTGATAATTTTTAGCAGTCATAAGTATAGAGAAAGAAGTAAGTAGGACCATTAGCAATGAGGAGAATGACTTTTGGTAGGATTTTGAGCTGTGAAATGCTTTTATGGGTAATATGCTATAATAGAAAAAAACATTGAACTTAATATTTTCAGTACACCCAACTCATATTTGAAATTAGAGAAAATTTAAATATCTAAATTAAAATTTCTATGAATTTTTTGTTATCTAAATTAACCATTTGCTACAAGTTGAAGTGAAATAAAAATGTACTAGTCTGAAATGTCTTCTTTGTGGATTAAGAAGTTTGAGATTCAATGCACAGAAGTGTTTTAATTGAATTTGCTGATACATAAAGATTCGCTTAGTGCCTTTGAAACTAAGTGCTGAGCATTCACTCATGAAAGAGGCTCAGTGCCTGCTCTGGGAGAAGTTATTGTCTGGAAGAGAGGTGCAACTTGTAAACAAATCAATTATCATGTACTGTGTGAAATGCTAAAGGAAAAGCGTGAAGAGAGGGCACCTGAGGACATGAAACAAGACCAGCAAATTGTGATGGTAATATCCAGAAAAGAAAAGGGCATCTTTAATTTCCAATGTAGTTTGGCTCATTACCTGAATTTTCCCTGCAATAGTCATGAATATACCGTGATACATAGCACTTCTGGTTAGACATATATGTTTACAAGTCATTCTCCCCGCCTCCCCAGAGTGATGTTCTATTCCTGTTTGGTCTCTCAGAATACAGACTCACAGAAGAGGTGAGATTATCTGTCTCAGGAATCAGTGTTCCTAGGTTCCCAGAACCCAAATACAGTACTCATTAGTATAATTTCTTTGTGTTTCTATTTCTTTATTCCTAAAATGGGGGTGAGAGAAACAATTTGAATAAATATTTGGGGCCTAGAGAGATGGGAGGCACTAGTCTGCAAAGCCTAATGACCTGGGTTCAATTCCCCAGTGCCAACATAAACCCAGATGGACAAAGTGATGCATGCCTCTAGAATTCATTTGCAGTGGTTAGAGACCTGACATACCCATTCTCTCTCAATCTCTCTCTCCCCTCCCTCCTTGAAAATAAATAAATAAGTAGAATATTTTTAAATTAATACATATTTGACAATAACGACAAGTTATTGCAGGGTATGTCATTAGGGATTTATGAAACATTTTGTAACTACCAACCAATGATCTGAAAATATTGTGAGGAAAAGCATTCCTTCAGTGAAGAAGACATACCATAATTTGAGGATATCCCTTGTGCATATTTCCATGCTTATTTCAATAAAATGGATATTCTCAAATGTACCAGCATTAGATGATCTTAGGTTTTACTGAAATTAAAGTTGTCTGCATGTATGTGTGTAAGCACAGGTGTACACATATGTGTGTGTGACATTTGGCTTCATATCCTGACATTCTTAATATTCAGAAACAAAATTAAGTACCTGACAGCAGTTTCTCAAATAGCAGCTTTTTAAAAATAGAACATTGAAAATTACAGTAAATTTCCATTCCATTAGACATATATTATTGATGCAAAATATTTGCTGTGTTGTGCCCTTTGAAGGTGAAGTGGCTGACAATGGATATAATGACAATGACAATAGCTTGTGTGCTACTGAGCTCTATTATTCACTTACTCATTCCAGGGATTAGTTAAAGCACTGAATCTGACAATAGCATTCAGCTTAGCAGGATATAAATCATAAAAGACTGTATTTAGCCATTTATTAAAATTACTGCTCTTATTATTTTCTTCATGCAGGTCCTGGGGTGATTTCAATTTAATGACCACTTGTCAGGACCCTCTTTCTCTCATAGTACTGAAAATTCATATGTATGCATTTGCTACTCAGCAGTCAGGAATCTATTCCCTAGTAATTTGGCAGGAGTACCTTAATTTTGTTGGTAAAGGATCACAAGTGCTTCACACAAAGCCTGTTTGACCTCCTTATCTACTTGTAGAGTTAAGGACGTAAGCTGAGCTATTTAGTGAAGTCTCCCATGAACACAATGATACTTTGATGGATTAAGGACAGTTATAAAATTAGATTTAGGTCATAAGATGTGTTTCTTTTTCATACTGTTTATTGACTTTGTTTATCAAGTTCTATTTAGCATCAAATATAATGTGATTTTTAAAAGAAGAATTAGTATTATGTCATCTAATTATACCCACACTATTTTCTTCCACTTCATAGTATTTCATCACTTTATAGCAATTTTCAAGATTTATGTTTCTTGGTAATCTCTACTATTTGCTTAAACCACAGAAACTTGGAGAGCATGTCTATTTTTATTCCATGCCTAGAGTAGTGCCTAGAACATTACAGGTAATAAATAATTTGTGATCAAATAGATATGTTTATTTGCCTAGTCCCTGAAACATACTAGGATAATTGAAACTACTAGAAATTTGATTCTGTTTCTAGTGGAAAACATACAGGGGAAGATCAAGAAGGCAACCTTGTTAGAATTGTTCTGACACATAAAGTTCAAGCCAATTTCTTTCCCCCAGAAAGGTCCTGGTAAGGGTTTAGAATAATCAAATATAATGGCACTGCATATATCCCAGATGCTTCAAATGTTAGTTTGTGTAGCTGGTTATAATAATATCCTGTTGTTGGAACAAGTAAGCACATAAAATAGTGTTGTGAGAAAAAATTGCTGTCATTCTATTTTCATATGGTCTACAATAAATAGAACTGATAGTTAATAACAATGTATGTCAATTAGGGTGGGATAAATAGCCCAGACATTTGGCCAAACATTATTCTGAGAGTTTTAACAGAGTTCTTTTTGTTTTATTGTACACTTTTATTAACACATATTAATTATACAGAATCATTTGTTTCATTGTGATATACTCATATATATTCATAAAACATACTTTAGTCATACTCACCTTCTTTTGTTCTCCATGTACTCTCCTCCTTACAGAAGCTTTTTAACTTAATTCATGCCCATTTTTTCAGTTAAGTTATTTGGTGTATTTTGAGGTGATTCTTTTGTGTGGGGAGAGAGATAATTATCTGGTTTCGATTATCTGCTTACGGAGATTCCATTATTCTAGCAATATTCATTGAAGATATTTTCTGGTATATTTTTGGCATCATTGATGTAAGCCAGATGATTGTGAGTGTGTAGCTTTCTTACTGGATTTTCTATTCCACTGGTCTGCTTTTTTTTTTTTTTCTTCTCTGTTCCATTGGTCTACATTTGTCTAATGTTATAGTAACATCAAACTGGTTTTATTATTAAGAATTTATGATGAGCTGGGCATGGTGGTGCATGCCTTTAACCCCAGCACTCGGGAGGCAGAGGTAGGAGGAACACTGTGAGTTCGAGGCTACCCTGAGACTACATAGAGAATTCCGGGTCCGCCTGAGCTAAAGTGAGACCCTACCTCATAAAACCAAAAAAAAAAAAAAAAAAAAGAATTTATGATGTTAGCTGGGCATGGAACTTCACACCTTTAATCCCAGCACTCAGGAGGCAGAGGTAGGAGGATAGCCATGAGGTCCAGGCCATCCTGAGACTTCATAGTGAGTTCCAGGTCAACCTGAACTAGAGGGAAACCCTACCTTGAAAAAACAAAAAAAGAACTCATGATGTAATTTCAAAATGGGTGTTGTAGTATTACCATCATGGCTCTTTTTACTGGACTGTTTTGACTATTTGGTGTACAAGAGTGTTTTGTGGACACATCTCCCTGAGTGTCTTATGACTGCCATTTAATGAAGACCTTCATTTCCATCACTCTCTCCCCTTTAGACTTGCTGTGAAGTTATACCTTGTCTGGGAACTTGCACATATTAGTTTGGGACTGAATTCCCACAGTACGCTCTCCTGCTTCTCAAGTCTCCGAGTAGAACCATATCATTGTCTGCCCTGTATCTCCTTTATCTGGCACACCATACATGTCTTGGCACATATCCATATCTGACTCTTACCAACTAATTCCTTAAAATATCTAAATATTTTAGATTTCTAAATGTTTCTCTCTCTCTCTCTCTCTCTCTCTCTCTCTCTCTCTCTGTGTGTGTGTGTGTGTGTGTGTGTGTGTGTGTGTGTGTGTGTGTGTGTGCTTGCCTTTCTCTCTCTCCCCCATACCTTCATACACATACACTCACACACTTGGTTCTGGTTCTTTGAGGAAATCTAATATATTGGATTTATTTTAACTGTTTGGATTTCAGTAAGTTTCAAAGAATATGAAGGATAAGATGAATCTTTTCTTTATCCATCTCCCTCTGAGAATTCATCCAGAGTCCATTAGTGTGCATTTTATGAATATCTGAATTTTAAACTTCTAATTCAAATGTCTATAACCTCTGTGCTATAAATAAATTGATTGGCTACAGGAAACATCAATCAAAGATGTAGGAAATGTCTGCTCAAAAAATACAAAGTTTGCCAGGCATGGTGGTGCATGCTTTTAATCCCAGCACTCAGGAGACAGAGGTAGGAGGATCACCATGAGTTTGAGGCCACCATGAGACTACACAGTGAATTCCAGGTCAGCCTGAACTAGAATGAGACCCTACCTCTATAAAAAAAAACAAAAAAGTTTGATTATATAGCTAGAAATTAAGTTCTTTCAGAGTTGGCACCATGTGCTAGATCCTAAGAGAAGTACAAATGCATAAATGTTTTGTTTCTCTTCTGTTAATTAGACTGCTGGATTGTTTGCCACCTGAGTTACATTAATATTTTCATGTGTAGAAATATGATTTTTAATATTACCAAGTTCTAAAAGCTGCATTATGGAGTCTAACTCATAAAATATGTTAAAAAAATAAATATCCTGGTGTGAATCCTTTAAAATGCTAATATAAAATGCTTAAAAATTTTTATTGTAATAGTCCTTTTAAGGTTTCCTCTTAATATTTCCACATTAATACTCAAAAATATCTACTTTTGTTAAATCCAGAGAAACAAAATACTTTATAATTATTCAGAAATTGTGTTTATAGTTATTCTGGTAACAACTTAGTGACACACTAATTTTGGAATTTTACAATAGTGGATTATTTCTGGGACAGCATTACTTATCAACTTCTTATTAGTCCTGTGAACCCACTGAAGCACCACCTCCGTCAGTGGGGGTTGCACCTTCTCCTCAAATGATCTATACTTACATATTCTCTGTTTCTTTCATAGGTTTTGCTCACTGTCTCTTTTAGTAAAAATTCATCTTAATGCACATGGTTTCATCATTTTATTTTTGATGATCTGAAGCTGTGGGCTTGCTTAAGAAATGTTTGTAGTAGAACGAGAAAGAATACAAATAAAATCATGGGAGATCTCAAATACATTCACTAAAAGAAGATAAAATTTTACCACACAAATCTGGTATTTCTTTTGCCATTGAATTCTCCCAGATGTTTATTAGCTACATTGTTTGTAGAACAATATAAAATATACTAAAATATTAAACTCTCACAGGTTTTCATTTCTGATATGACGTTTTCACTAATTTTATAAACTAGTATTTATTTTTGCATTGCTTTCCATCCAGCTGGTGTGTGTGCATGTGTGTGTGTTCAGAGAAGGTTGAAATAAGAGTTGAATTTGTCTTTCATGATTCACATTATGCTCTGAAGTTATCCTAAGGTTTTTGTGTACCACAAAAGCAAATAGCATGCATTACAATAACTATTTTTTTCTTTATTGGGGTAAGATCTAGACCTAAAATACTTTTGTTTACCCTGTGTGGTAATAATGTGAGCTTCTAAACAAATCTATTTTACATTCATTGATTTGAATGTGGTTCTTGAGCTGCTGAAGTATTTCTTCTTAGAATGTGGTAGTTAAACAAGGACAAATGCCAGAAAAATCAAAAGAAGCTGAGCTAGATGCAGCTCCCATACAGGGAAAACTAAACACCCAAAACCAATCCTAGTAAAATAAATAGGGAAAGATTTTATAGGACCTCACCAGAGAATTGTGTCTAAATAATTGTGCCATGCTGTGACTAGGAATTGATGTCATGGTCTTCTAGCTATACTTGAATACACATGGTTGAATTTCTAATTAATAAGTTATAGAGTTTCTTCTCTTAATTGTTCAAAGAATTAGATTTTCTTCTTTACTAAAGGGATCCCACTACATCAAAGACACATCCATCCTTTGGAAATTGAGATTAGTACTCAAATTCTTGTTTCATAGGTCACTGTGCTTGACCACAGTATAAATTAGCTTGTGTACTTGTTAAGATTCATAATCAGTGAGTAACACCAGCAGGAAGGAGGAATTTTTATGTGAAGTGGAAATAATAAAAATCATGCTACCTCTCAGTCTTTTCTCTTAAGTAAATTGAACATACTGCCTACTTAATATGGTTCTTTGTATATCATTACTGCTCAGCATGTTACCTGGAGAAACAAGAACATTTCAGCAAAAATAATGGCGAATTTTGAATAAAATGAGTAAATTTTTTATACTTTGTATGTTCATTATAACTAAAATTTTTAAATATTTTGCTTACTTATTTTAGAGAAAGAGACACACATAGAGAGAACAAGTACACCAGGGCCTCTAGTCACTCCAAACAAAGTCAGATACATGTACCACCTTTATGTTTTATGTTTTATGTTGGGACTGGGAATTGAACCTGGGCCCTTTGGCTTTGCAGGCAAGTACCTTAACCACTAATCTACCTCTCTAGAGCCATTATAACTAAATTTTAAGAGAACCAAGCAAGTATTGATAATGTATTGTTTGTTTTTATTTCTGTCCTTCAGAGAGGTCATATCACTTTACTGCAAAACCTCAACTGGCATTTTTGAATGTACCAGGGCAGCATTCATATTTTTTGAGTCAGATGTATCTTGGCAAGTGTCATTGGAAAGTTTTTCCCTGTGGTGTTGTGAACATATGTCTTCTCTACAAGATAGGGTACAGATGCCAGACCAAAGGACAATTACACCAAAATCAGTTATGGTGAATCAATGAGTTTATTGGGGTTACTTATGGGGCATGGATGAGGGGTTACTTACAGTAGCATGTGTGACTCAAGAGCAGCTCTAACACAACAAAGTCCCACCATATCCAGGTTGGTGACCTCATTAAAGCCATATCATGGAGGCCCCTGAGCAGCCACACCATAGGGAAGTGCTATTTCACCCTGCATGATAACCTTCCATAACCACAGTGGAGCCTGAGCTCCCTATGTCAGGATTACTCCCACAAATGCTCTTCCCTCAGCATGTGCACAAGGGCTTACTTATAGAGCACAGAGACCCAAAAAGCAACTGCATCATTGAGAAGTTCATTCCATTGGATGATTACCTCATGGAACTGCTTCATGGAAGCCCCCTTCTAGTTAACCTCCTACCTCTTATATAATCTAGCTTTTCTCCAAGATCTTTTGCAGCTGGGGAGGGACAGAAACAATCCAGGTGGGAACCTATACAATGAACTCTTATGCATATCCCATGTTGTTTATTCAGTTTAAAGTCATAGTGAATGAGATCACTGCATAATTATTTTTGCATATACCAAAAACAGTTAAAGGTAAAACCACTTTTAAGGTATAGTGTACCTGAATGTTCTAATTTTTGAAAACCTTTTCATTCATTAATTAAATTTTATTTTATTATATGGACATATTAAATTGAGATTCCTTCTTCCCATGTGTTGTGTGAACTCTT
Organism: Jaculus jaculus; assembly: GCF_020740685.1. NCBI lineage: Eukaryota > Metazoa > Chordata > Mammalia > Rodentia > Dipodidae > Jaculus > Jaculus jaculus. Next base: position 99,952,075 of record NC_059103.1, on the reverse strand, counting down.
TTCTTGGGAGAAGCTGAAGAATGCTTGCTCTCCCAGAGAAGACAGTACCCTGGACAAGCAAAGGGGTGATTCCATCAGTTAACCTTGGCAAACCAATGAATTGATTGAGCTTTCTGACAGAGCGTGTGCAAGGTGTTACTTATAGGGGTATGATTCCAAAGCAACTACAATAAAAAAATCTTGGGTCTGGAAAGATGGCTTGGTGCTTAAAATGCTTGTCTGGGAAGTCAAAGAATCCAGGTTCTATTCCCCAGAACCCACGTAAGCCAGATGCACAAAGTGGCACATGCATCTGGAGTTTCTTTGCAGTGGCTCGAGGCCCTGGCATGCCTATTCTCTCCCTCCCTCTCTCTGTCTCTCTCTCCTTCTCCCTCTTTATCTCAAATAAATAAATAAATGAGAGTAAAAAAAAGTTTCATCCCAGCATGAGTAACAACCTCTCCTTGGTGAAACAGGTACTATTCCCATACCTTAGTTTTCTTCTGTCTATATACCCTATCTCCTCCTGAGGCCACAAGACAATGCATCACTGCATAAAGCTGTCACAGCGCACTAGTGAGACCTTTCAGGAGAAAGATAGCTTCTTTTTGGCCATTTCAGTTAGGGAAAGGAAACCAAAAAGAAAACCAGACCAGACAATGCCATCCCACCTCAGCAGGAATGGAACTTCTGTCTGATCCCTTTTCGTCTGAAACAGCTGTAGCACTCCTGCTTCCTCCAGTCTAACACACTACTTGGGTGGGATGGCCTTTGTGGTCAACTCCTTGACTACCCACCAATCAGGTATTCCCCTTACATACCTGAGCCTGACAAAAGAATACATTTTTTTAATTGACTGTAAAGTGTTGTCTGCTGACCTCACTGCTCTCTCTGCCTTGTGATCTCTGTTTGGACCCAAGTAAGTCAGACTTTGCCCTGCTCAGTCAGACTGGGTAAGATGGAACAGATTTTCTGCTTGTCTTTGTTTTATGCTTTGGGGTAACTTTTCACATTACTTACATGTATGTTTTTCCTCTGATCTCTGAGTACACCATGTGTATTTTTTCTTTAAACTCTAGATTCACCACTTGGGAATTACTTCTAAACTCTAGGCCTGCTACCTGTGTAATTTCTCTAAACTACGAGGAACCATGGGAGCAACACATTGTTTCTTTTTTTGTTCTTGTTATTAGCAACATTTTGTATGGATACATCATGTGTGTGTTGGATCCCACTTTTCCCTTGTTTCTGCCCCCATTCTGCTGAGGACCCTCTTCTGTGGGGCTGCATGTATTCTCCATGGGGTTTTGGGTCATATGTTACTGGAGCAGCAGCCAGTTTGTGGGGGGAGGGAGGAGGCAATACCTCTGTGCATGATGTCTCAACCAGTGTCTCTTACGATCTTTCCTCCCCCCTCTTCTGGAAAATTCCCCTAGCCATAGTAAGTGTGTTTTAAGTCTACTTCAGTGCTGAGCTCTTAGAAGCCTCTGGATCTCTGCTTTGGTAAGTGTTGAATATCCTCAGGGTCTGTCTCCTTTACCCTGGTAGTGATTGTCAGGCTTACCATGGAAACAGCACTCTTACTTGTCTCCCCAAGTTTTAGCTGTGAGTTGGGTGAAGTGTGAGGAATGGTTTATCTCCTTGGGTCTTGATATCTTTTGTAAAAGAAAAACAGATTCTCCAACAGAGAGTGAAGTCAGCATAGTTTAAATGGGATAAACATTAGTAATTTAGGGAGAATTTGATATATGTAACTCCTCTCTTAACCAAAGACTCGTGAGAGCTTGACACTGCAGAGCATAACCTTTGTCTCCATAGGATTCTGATTTGGTTCCCAATTCCATATATGGGTTGCTTTACACTGAGAAGATTTCTTGGCTAATCAGAAAGCTATTGGATACCCACCAAGGTTGTGAGCCACTTTTGCACTGGTGTGTACATCCTGTCAGGGTGTTTGCGTCTATATAGCTTAGACCTCTGGTTGCTCAGATCATTGTAGGCCACTTTTCCCTAGTGGCTCATTTAGTGCTTTCTAGCACTAGGTGGGCTGTTTGGGAATTGGCTTTCTTCCAGATTCCAGCCAGGTCTCTCCATGCTGTGTTGGCAGCATATGGTGTCTTTAGCAATAGGGCTTACCTTTTCCTTCATTCAGGTGGATAATCTGATGCTTTGACAGCAGCCTGTCTTTTTTTGGTGACCTTATAGTTCTCTCCAATCAACAGCTCATTGTAGGTAGCAATGTTACACTGTTTGTTATGCTACTGGGAATTACAGGCCAGAGACAAAATAAATAAATAAGGTTAATCTTCATTCCACCCTCTCCAGGGCCCTTCATTTTAGGTGTTCTCCCTTACTTCTGTTGAGGGTTATATGTTTTAGTCTATTTTCAAGAATAAAGGTTACTGGACTGGAGAGATGGCTTAATGGTTAAGGCATTTTTCTGCAATGCCAAAGGATCTTGGTTCGACTCTCCAGGACCAACATAAGCCAGATGCACAAGGGGACACAGGCATCTGGAGTTTGTTTGCAGTGGCAGGAGGCAATGGCGAGCCTATTCTCTCTCTCTCCCTCTCTCACGTTCTGTCTCTTTCTCTCTTTCAAATAAATAAAAATAAATAAAATATATTAAAAATTAAAAAAAGAATAAAGGTTACTATGGAACCAGTTGATTTTGGATTTAGTTTTGCGATTGCAATACTTTTTTTTTTTTAATTTTTATTAACATTTTCCATGATTATAAAATATATCCCATGGTAATTCCCTCCCTCCCCACCCCCACACTTTCCCGTTTGAAATTCCATTCTCAATCATATTACCTCCCCATTACAATCATTGTAATTACATATATACAATATCAACCTATTAAGTATCCTCCTCCCTTCCTTTCTCCACCCTTTATGTCTCCTTTTCAACTTACTTGCCTCTGCTACTAAGTATTTTCATTCTCACGCAGAAGCCCAGTCATCTGTAGCTAGGATCCACATATGAGAGAGAACATGTGGCGCTTGGCTTTCTGGGCCTGGGTTACCTCACTTAGTATAATACTTTCCAGGTCCATCCATTTTTCTGCAAATTTCATAACTTCATTTTTCTTTACCGCTGAGTAGAACTCCATTGTATAAATGTACCACATCTTCATTATACACTCATCTGTTGAGGGACATCTAGGCTGGTTCCATTTCCCAGCTATTATAAATTGAGCAGCAATAAACATGGTTGAGCATGTGCTTCTAAGGAAATGAGATGAGTCCTTTGGATATATGCCTAGGAGTGCTATAGCTGGGTCATATGGTAGATCAATCTCTAGCTGCTTTAGGAACCTCCACACTGTTTTCCACAATGGCTGGACCAGATTGCATTCCCACCAGCAGTGCAGAAGGGTTCCTTTTTTTCCACATCCCCGCCAACATTTATGATCATTTGTTTTCATGATGGTGGCCAATCTGACAGGAGTGAGATGGAATCTCAATGTAGTTTTAATCTGCATTTCCCTGATGACTAGTGACGTAGAACATTTTTTTAGGTGCTTATATGCCATTCGTATTTCTTCCTTTGAGAACTCTCTATTTAGCTCCTTAGCCCATTTTTTGATTGGCTTGTTTGATTCCTTATTAGTTAACTTTTTGAGTTCTTTGTATATCCTAGATATTAATCCTCTATCAGATATATAGCTGGCGAAGATTTTTTCCCATTCTGTAGGTTGCCTCTTTGCTTTTTTCACTGTGTCCTTTGCGGTGCAAAATCTTTGTAATTTCATTAGGTCCCAGTGGTTAATCTGTGGTTTTATTGCCTGAGCAATTGGGGTTGTATTCAGAAAGTCTTTGCCAAGACCAATATGTTGAAGGGTTTCCCCTACTTTTTCCTCTAGCAGTTTCAAAGTTTCCGGTCTGATGTTAAGGTCTTTAATCCATTTGGACTTAATTCTTGTGCATGGCGAGAGAGAAGAATCTATTTTCATCCTTCTGCAGATATTTATCCAGTTTTTAAAACACCATTTGCTGAAGAGGCTGTCTCTTCTCCAATGAGTATTTTTGGCATTTTTATCGAATATCAGGTGGCTATAGCTACTTGGGCTTACATCTGGGTCCTCTATTCTGTTCCACTCATCTACATGTCTGTTTTTGTGCCAGTACCATGCTGTTTTTGTTACTATGGCTCTGTAGTATAGGTTAAAATCAGGTATGGTGATACCACCAGCCTCTTTTTTGTTGCTCAGTATTATTTTAGATATTCGAGGTTTTTTGTGATTCCAAATGAATTTTTGGATTGTTTTTTCTATTTCCATGAAGAAAGCCTTTGGAATTTTGATAGGGATTGCATTAAATGTGTAGATTGCTTTTGGTAAGATTGCCATTTTCACGATATTGATTCTTCCAAGCCAGGAACAAGGGATGTTTCTCCACTTTCTAGTGTCTTCTGCAATTTCTCGCTTGAGTGTTTTAAAGTTCTCATTGTATAGATTCTTTACTTCCTTGGTTAGGTTTATTCCAAGGTATTTTATTTTTTTTGATGCAATTGTGAATGGGAGTGATTCTCTGATTTCATCCTCTGTGTGTTTGTTGTTAGCATATACGAAGGCTACTGATTTCTGTGTATTTATTTTGTATCCTGCTACATTGCTGTAGGTTTTAATCAGCTCTAACAGCTTGCTAGTAGAGTCTTTAGGGTCCTTTATGTATAGAATCATGTCCTCTGCAAATAATGATAACTTGATTTCTTCCTTTCCAATTTGTATCCCTTTTATGTGTGTCTCTTGCCTTATTGCTATGGCTAAGACTTCCAAAACTATATTAAATAGAAGTGGAGACAGTGGACACCCTTGTCTTGTTCCATTTTAGTGGAAAAGCTTCCAGTTTTTCCCCATTTAGTAATATGTTGGCTGTAGGCTTGTCATAAATAGCCTTTATTATATTGAGATATGTTCCTTCTATTCCCAGTCTCTGTAGGACTTTTATCATGAAGGGATGTTGGATTTTGTCAAATGCTTTCTCTGCATCTAATGAGATGATCATGTGATTTTTGTCCTTCAATCCATTTATGTAATGTATTACATTTATAGATTTGCGTATGTTGAACCATCCCTGCATCTCTGGGATAAAGCCTACTTGATCAGGGTGAATGATCTTTTTGATATACTCTTGTATTCTGTTTGCCAATATTTTGTTGAGAAATTTTGCATCTATGTTCATGGGGGAGATTGGTCTGTAATTTTCTTTTTTTGTTCTATCTTTGCCTGGTTTTGGTATCAGGGTGATGCTGGCCTCATAGAAGGAGTTTGGTAGAATTCCTTCTTTTTCTATTTCCTGGAAAAGCTTGAGAAGCAATGGTGTTAGCTCTTCCTTAAAAGTCTGGTAAAATTCAGCAGTGAATCCATCCGGGCCTGGGCTTTTTTTAGTTGGGAGATTATTGATAACTGCTCGGATCTCCATGTTTGTTATAGGTCTATTTAAGTGATTAATCTCATTTTGATTTAATTTAGGTAGGTCATATAGATCAAGGAAATCATCCATTTCTTTCAGATTTTCATACTTTGTGGAGTATATGCTTTTATAGTATGTCCCTATGATTTTTTGAATTTCTCTGGAATCTGTTGTGATGATACCTTGTTCATCTCTGATTTTATTAATTTGTGTCTCTTCTCTCTTTCTTTTGGTCAGATTTGCTAAGGGTTTATCAATCTTGTTTATCCTTTCAAAGAACCAACTCTTTGTTTCATTAATTCTTTGGATTGTTCTTTTTGTTTCTATTTCATTAATTTCTGCCCTAATCTTTATTATTTCTTCCCGTCTACTAATTTTTGGTTTGACTTGTTCTTCTTTTTCCAAGGCTTTAAGGCGGAGCATTAGGTCGTTTACTTGCGACCTTTCTAATTTCTTAATATAGGCACTTAAGGCTATAAATTTACCTCTTACAACTGCCTTCATTGTGTCCCAGAGATTTTGGTATGTTGTGTTCTCATTATCATTTGACTCTATAAATTTTTTGATTTTCTTTTTGATTTCTTCATTGACCCACTCATCATTTAGTAGTGTATTGTTTAGTTTCCATGATTTTGTGTATGCTCTATAGCCTTTCTTGCTACTGATTTGTAGTTTAATTCCATTGTGGTCAGATAGAATGCAAGGAATTATTTCAATTTTCTTGAATTTGTTAAGATTTGCTTTGTGTCCTAATATATGGTCTATTTTAGAGAATGTTCCATGTGCTCCTGAAAAGAATGTATATTCTGCAGCCTTTGGATGAAATGTCCTGTATATATCTGTTAGGTCCATTCCTTCTATGACCTCATTTAGTCCAGATGCCTCTCTGTTTATTCTTTCCCTGGATGACCTGTCAATTGATGAGAGTGGGGTGTTAAAGTCACCCACCACCACTGTGTTTGGTGTTATCTGTGCCCTTAGTTCTAATAGTGTTTGTTTGACGAATTTGGGAGCCCCCATGTTAGGTGCATATATGTTTAGGATTGTAATGTCCTCCTGTTGGAGTGTGCCTTTAATCAATATAAAGTGACCTTCCTTATCTTTCTTGATTAACGTCGGACTAAAGTCTACCCTGTCTGATATTAGGATAGCAACCCCTGCTTGTTTTCTAGGCCCATTTGCTTGAAACACCGTCTTCCAACCTTTCACCCTAAGATAATGTCTATCCTTTGTAGAAAGGTGAGTTTCTTGGAGACAACAAATTGTAGGATCCTGCTTTTTAACCCAGTCTGCAAATCTATGTCTTTTCGTTGGGGCATTGAGGCCGTTGATATTAAGAGATATTATTGAAAGGTGTGTATTTATGTTTGCCATTTGTGTGTGTGTGTGTGTTTCTGGTTCTACCTGTGCTCTCTTCTGTTAACTGGTATTTGAGTATGGCTTGTTTTTTCTAGGTTCCTTATATGTGTGCTTTTCCTTTTGTTCAGCATGGAGGATTCTATCAAGTATTTTCTGTAGAGCTGGTTTTGTCTTCAAATACTCCTTTAACCTGCTTTTGTCATGGAATGTCTTTATTTCTCCATCTATTTGAATGGATAACTTTGCAGGATAAAGTAACCTTGGTTGACAGTTGTTATCTTTCAGAACTTGGAATATATCACTCCAAGCCCTTCTGGCTTTAAAAGTTTGAGTTGAATAATCTGCTGTAATCCTGATGGGCTTGCTTTTGTAGGTAACTTGATTTTTCTCTCTAACTGCTTTCAATATTTTTTCTTTGGTTTGTGTGTTTGGAAGTTTGAGTATAATGTGGCGAGGAGAGGTTCTTTCTGGGTTTTGTCTGGCTGGGGTTCTAAAGGCTTCCTGTATCTGTTTTGGCACCTCTTTCCAAATTTGGGGGAAATTTTCCTCTATGATTTTGTTGAAGATGCCTACTATGCCTCTGGAGTGGAGTTCTTCTCCTTCTACTATGCCCTGAATTCTTATATTGGATCTTTTCATAGTGTCCCGAATATCTTGAAATCCCCACTCATACTTTTCTATAAGTTTGTCTTTCTCTTTGTTGGACTGCATTAGGTCTGCCACCTGATCTTCTAGCTTAGATATTCTGTCCTCTCCCTCATCCATCCTACTGGTGAGATTTTCTACAGAGTTTTTTATTTCATTAACTGTGTTCTTCATTGCTAGTAATTCTGACTGGTTTTTCTTTATTATTTCTATTTCTCTATTTATGTCTTGTATTGCCTTCTTTATTTCATTAAATTGGTGTCCTGCCTCTTCTTTGATTCCTTTGATTTCCTCTTTGATTTCTTCTTTGATTGTTTTCATGTGTTCTTTGACCTCTTTGAACATATTTATAATTATTCTTTTGAACTCTTTCTCAGGCATTTCCTCTAACTCTTTCTCACTGGAGGACATTTCTGATGCATTAATACTTTTAGGTTGATTTATATCGTCTTGCTTTTTAGTGTTTCTTGTGTTATAATGTATATATTTTTGCATCTTGGATTAAGTTAATGCTTGGATTTTCTAGCCAGCTGTGTATTCTTAGCTGTATCAATTGATTTGATGTAATATATTTTCAGGGTAGGACCTTAAGGTATTAGGTGTGGCTCTTAAGACTCTCAGAGTATCTACAAAGATGTTCTTAGGGGTTGAGTTTCCCTGCTATAGGAGTATTCAAGCAGGCCTAGTGGAATAAAATACTGGTAGATTCTAAAATTTAACTAAACACTGTACACATTCAATCAAAAACAGCCCCGAGTATGTATGCAAGAGTAGTTATTATAATGACCAGATCCTCTATCAACAAAGAGATTTAGATTTCTTGTCTGTTGAGGTATCCAAGTCAGCTTGTGACCAAGTGAGACCCTTCCCTGGTGCAATCCCAGTTACCTTGGGTGATTGTGGTCTCAGTCAAGTTGCTGCCTGGGTCGTCGGGCTGCTGTTCTGATTTCTGGAGCTGGGCACTTGCTTTTCCTGCGGGGCAAACTGAGCCGCTGCTGCTGCCTCTGCTGCTGTTGTAGCTGCCACCTCCGGAGCCACCACCGCTGCTGAAGCTGCCGCTGCTGTGTCCACCGCCGCTGCTCACCCCGAAGCCGCTGCTGCGGGATCTGCCGCGCTGCCGCTCCTGGGTCCGCTGCTGCTGGGGCCGCTGGTACCGGTGCTGGAGCCGCTGAAGTTGCTGCCGAACTCTGCTCCTGCTTGGGTCCTGCTGTCAGCCCAAGTTGCCGTGGCCGGTCCCGGGCCGCTGCTGTGTTCGCTGGAGCTGGGTTCAGGCGGTGGGGGAGGGGAGGGAGCCGCGGCTGCTCTGGTTGTATCGCTGTTCCACGTGTGCTTCTACCTCGCGGTCTGCTCCTCCCTCCGTTGCTCGCTGCCGCTCTCCCCTCACGTTTCCCGAGTTGCGGAAAGCGCGGAGTGAGGGGAATATCCCGCACCTGGCTTGTCCTGAGGCTCGAGCCGAGAGTCCGGCGGCTTTCTGCCGCGCCGCGGCTGCGGCGGTTGGCCGAGCTGCCCCGGAGCCGCTGTTCCCGCCTGTGCAGGCTCTGGATGCTCTATAACTCTTCTACTTCTCCGCTGCCGCCTCAATTTCCTATACACCTCACTTTTTAGTAAAAGTTTGTATTTTGCTGAGTTTTTTTGGTCTTTTTCCCCCCTAAGCTGCTTTGGCGTGGTACCTACGCCGCCATCTTAACTGGAAGTCACGATTGCAATACTTTTGATTCCCCATTTCTCATCTGAAATTTCTGGTCTCTACTTTGGAACTTTCTTTCTGCAATTCTTCTTCCTTTTGCCATCACCACTTGTTCTCTTAACTTTCTTCCATGGGGAGGCTCAAGGCGGATGCTGTGCTTTGCACATAAGTGCACTTTTCTTTTAAATCTTCCTATATAGCTCCTAGGGTCTATCTTCCGTGTGTTTGTGGTTCTGATCCAGCCTCTTCCCAGACCTCCATGAACCTCATGAAGTGTGCTATGCCTTCCACACGAGTGTATTTTCTTTCATCCACAAGCTTGCAACTCTGGTCCAGCCTTTTACTAGACCAATTTCCCATAAATAATCCCTAAATACTCAATAGTTCACAATTTATCCTCCTTGAGTTTGTTTTATCAATTATTTGTTAAAAATAAGATGAGAGAGGACTTGATTTTATTCAACTATTCAACTATTTTATTTTAGCGAGTTTAAAACACAAACCCAAGCTCATGTCTGATTTTAACCAAAGAATTGGCTAAACCAGACTAAAAAGGATAATTGTTAAATTATTAGTTTTATTCATAAATCAGGAGGAGTGAGGGAGAGTCCATGAATTAAAGAAAGGGGAATGGCTTGGGAGGTTAGATGGGGAACCAAAGAGTAAGAAATGGATACATCCACATGGTGTACAGGCCACTGTATATCTGTTTCCACCTAACAGCAGTTAAGTGGTGCAGGTAAGCTGCCAGGGTGGGATGGCCAAAACCTTACCGGTGGAGCAACCTCAGATGCTGAGAGATGAGAAGCCCAAGAGCTGGAAAAGAGGGAAAAGGCCACCAAAAGCCTTGTGAGGAGCCAGGCTTCTTATTTGGGGTCTGTGGTTGAATCTGAACGAAGTCAGCGCACCTGGGTGCAGCCTGTGGCAGTGGCTGGGTTTGAACACACACAACTGAGCAATACAGCTCTGCAGTAGCCATTGCAGACATGTGAGGTAATTTTCTCAAAATTTTGGTTAATAAGTTTGGGAGACCTCTCCTAAACCCCAAAATGCTACACCAAGATGTGGGTCTGATAATCCCTCTCTTCTTGCCTACTTCTATGGGGGAGAGTCTCCGGGCTTGACCTGATATCTCATGTATGGCCACAGCTGCTTGTGATAAAGGTGACAGCAGTTGCTTTTCTCAGAGGCCTGTTGCAGAAATCTGGGTTCAAGTCAGCTGGGAAGCTAAGCACTACTCAGTTGATTGGAGAACTTACTACACCATTCCAGTGGGCTGAAGGAAATTCCATGTGCTAAAATCCCTTCAGCAGCCCATTCTAGTGGATCTGGACCTTTCATAGGCTGTTTGTCAAGACATCTGACATCACCTTGGGTCTTTTGCATTACTAATGAGCAAGTTTCTAACTCTATGTGACTATAGTCATGAAATTTTTCAGTGATAAGCAGGTTACAAAAGGCAAAACAATAAGCTGTTAGCTTGGAAATAGGGTTAGGTGTTTTACCTGTGGTCTGGTCTTACAAAATAATGGACTCATGTCAGGCCATGGCTGGCTGGATTATGATAAAAGTAGGGCAAGGTTGTTTGTTTTCAGTATACATATTTCAGTATAATTTCCAGCTTAGAAACTGAGGTGATTGCCACACATTAAGCACAGAATGGGGAGAGTGGCTTTAGTTTAATATTTCTACCATATTTCCCCTTTGATATAGATATTATCAAGAGACATAACCTACTTAACAAGTGGGATTTATCCAGGATTTCCAAGGTAAAGGGAAGGAGTGTTAGATATTCTGCATATGTATGGTGGGTAATGGGCACTATTTAATCCTCTAGAGCTTAATAGCACTCAATCTCTTACAAGAAATAGATATATATATATTTTTAAACCAAGCATAGCGAACACACGAGGAACATAGTGTATTAGTCAGGGTTCTCTAGAGGAACAGAACTGCAGGAATGAATTATTTTTAAAAATGGAATTTATTGGATTAGCTTCAGTAGTCCAATAGCAGTTGCAGGCTCAAGAATCACAGAACTTGGTAGCTGCTCAGTCCACATGGCCAGATGCCTCAGCAGGCCTGACCCGGCACTGCAGATGGCTGTGGAAAGCCTGGAGGCTTGCTGAGGAGCCTCTGGATTTCCATCCACACGAGTCTTCAGTTGATGCTGGTCTTCAGTCCACGCTGGTATCCAATCCATGCTGGAAGGCAGTGAGCAGCTCCGGCAGCCAAGTGGAAGGAAGGAAAGAAGGAAGGAAGGGAGGGAGGGAGGGAGGGAGGGAAGAAGGAAGGAAGAAAGGAAGGAAGGAAGGAAGGAAGGAAGGAAGGAAGGGACTCTTTTTACCCAGAGCTTCCTTATATCAAGTCCCCCTCTGAGTGGGGCTGCCCACTCTGGGGGAAGGGCTCACTCTGGGGGAAGGACTTTCTCCTTTAGTTGATCCTTCCTGGAAGGGTGGCCTCGAACTCAGGGCGATCCTCCTGCCTCTGCTACCCCAGTGCTGGAATTAAAGGCATGTGCCACCATGCCCTGCAGTGAACCACTTTTTGATTACTGGATCATTTATTTAAAGGCTGATTAAGTAAGGGCCAGGTGAAGGTAGAAGGCATAAATTAACATAAGTTTGGTATTCTAAGCTGAAATCAGAAAAGTGAGCTTATCAGTCTGAATCTTTGTTTACATTGTAATACTTTGTGTTTATATTTTACTGCATGTTTAAGATCATGTAGAGAAATACATTACTGGTGTGTTCTATTTTCAATGGTCAGTTATGGCTGTGCAGGGAAGACTCTTAGGGAGCTTTGTGCTGCTCTATGACTCCCAGTATTGTGTCATCTTCAAGGATAAGTCAAGGCCATGTTGACCTTGTGGCTGTCTTTGGAAGTACTTGTTGTGACTCTCCTTTTGGCAGATAATCTGATTTGGAATCCATCTTTGGGTCTCAATTCCCTCACTGATCAAGATGACAGGTGACTTACGAGAGGTAAAGGACATGCTAGAAGTGAAAAGTGTTCCATCATCTCCTGAGGCCTTTTGACCTGTGAGCAAGAACCAAATTATTGGTTGTGTTTGGTCTTGACACTAATGTCTCCAATTGAATTTGGTTTCTACATATGGCTATTAACCACTCAGAGAGACGATATACATTTGATTAAAAAGACAGATCTACTTAAAGAAGTATAGAGCATAGTTGGTTAACACCTAAGTTTAATTTTCAGGTGACAGTGTAAGTCATGTCTGGAACATAGAAAATAAGCATTTTTAAATTTTAAGTATCTGTCAATTATAAGTATAGGCAGAACAGCCATGGAAGTAATATTCAACTGGCAACTTTAAATTAATTGCTTTGATGTAGAAATTATATACTGGGAAAAGACAAAACTGCATAAAATCTTGGCATCTGTGTTTGAAACATCTTCAGTCTGTGCCTCTGTGTGGGTACTAATTGCCCTGAGAAAGCTCAAAGTAGAACAGCAGAGCTTGAGATTATTTTTCTTAGATAAAGATCATTTGAACATGAGGCTGTATCCTGGCACAGAGTATATGTGTTAAGAATTAATTCAACTATAAGCAAGTTGCTTGAGATAACAGAAATGAGACAATTACTTAAGTAAAACCTTGACTGAGACCATTTGATTACACACAGTTTAAGAATAGAGCAAAACATGGCCATTTTTTAACTAAACCAGTTTGGCCTCAAGCATGATCCTGTGAGGTCCCAAAACAGTAATCATGCTAGAATTTTTTTCTTTTCTTTTCTTTTCTTTTCTTTTCTTTTCTTTTCTTTTCTTTTCTTTTCTTTTCTTTTCTTTTCTTTTCTTTTCTTTTCTTTTCTTTCTTTCTTTCTTTCTTTCTTTCTTTCTTTTTTCTTTCTCTCTTTCTTTTTGTCCAACCCCAGTGTGGCTGATGTTAGAGAGTGTTTTTAATCTTCCCTTCCAAAGTTTCTTGCTGTATTTCATCATCCTTCCTTGGATAATCTTGTTTTCTAGTTCTCCCCCATCTGCACTTAGGTCTGGGTGGGATCTGTGAAACTCCTGTTGTCTCTTCCTTTCAAAGATCCATATCTGCTTACTTATTTTATTATTTGGTCTTTTTCTTTCTTCACATTCTTTTACTTTAGACTGTATGTGATCACTTTATAAAAATCCATTTTAAACATTTTATAATATGAAGCATAACATGTTTCCTCTCTAGCCTATTGTCTGATCATCCTGTCACACCATAAGTTTGAACAAAATCCTTTTATTAGTCATTGGTTTCAGTAGGATCAGTAAGTCCATTTTTACTGTATAAACAAATCACAAGTTGGTGTTATTTCCTTATGCTATCATTGAGAGCAAGTTTTGTTTTGTTTTTTTTTTTTTTCTTCCTGTTCATTGAGGACCCTCCTCAATGAAGTTATGCATACATCAATCAGTCTTCATGGGGGACAATGTCTCAGAACACTTTTTGCCATAAGTCTTTTAAGGGCTTTTGGTAAAAGGTCATTAAGTACTTTGAGATAACTTCTTACAAAATAGTAGACCAGACTTGATTTATAATTTTTACCCAGTACCCACGTACAGATTTTATCATTTGTTGAACTTGGGACTTTTTTGTAAGTTCTCTGAAACACATTTTTATAAGTATGAAAGAAGGTTAGAACATCATAAAAATTCTGGAAGTTTTTAACTAACCCAGTATTTAGTACTCCTGAATTTGCAAAGCATAAGAAATGTTTACGCTGTGTTTCCTATTAGCAGTCCCGCGGAATCAGAGAGAGAAAGCAAGCTTTGAAGCAGTGATAGCACTTTTTTTTTTAACATGGTTTTTAAAAAGTATTTTGTTTATTTTATTTATTTGAGAGTGACAGACAGAGAGAGAAAGAGGCAGATAGAGAGAAAGAGAGAGAGAATGGGCGCGCCAGGGCCTCCAGCCACTGCAAACAAGCTCCAGACGCGTGCACCCCCTTGTGCTGGCTAATGTGGGTCCTGGGGAATTGAGCCTCGAACCTGGGTCCTTAGGCTTCACAGGCTAGCGCTTAACCACTAAACCATTTCTCCCGCCCTTTACATGGTTTTTATAAGACGTTTCCCATCTGTTCATAAGGAAACCTGAAGCAGCTTGGGACCTGGCCATCATCATCCGGGAGCTCTGGAGACTTGTTTGCCCATAGCACAACGGTTTCCATCAGGCCAGGCAAAGATGCCAAGGAGGAAAGGATCTTAGGGACTTCCCTGGGAACAGCAACGCCCCCACCCCCCAGATAGATCTGTGCCTTCGCTTGTTCTCCCCCCGCCCCCCACCTCACCGCCACAGCACTCAAGAGCAAGGCAGATGAGGTCCTGTTGTGTCTCCAGCATCCTCCTGGGACATACCCAGCACGCAACTTTTCCTGTCTCCACCCCTCCAAGTGCTGGGGAGCAACAGTGGGACAGGGCGACCTCACCAGATCTGTGCTGAGTTCTGTCTCCTCCCACTGTCAGTTCGTACTGAGCAAGGAGACAAAACACATTTTGAAATAGGTAGTGTATTTTTCAGAGCCAAAAAGCCACAGAAGAACAAAAGATAAAATTTGGCGTTGTCATGGCTCCACAAACAGTTCTAGAATAAGAAGCCCTCTTGGACATGGCCAAATATTTCTTTCCAATAAGCTCCAAGGCCTTGGCACATACCTGTCTGGGCGAGCTCCTCTCGGGTTAGCAGCCCACATCCCTCAGCCCCTTCCTCCCAGCGTTAGGCTGTGGAACAGCAGAAGCCCCCATCGTCCAAACTGGTGTCCATCCTCTCCTGACTTCCCAGAGCCTGGCAGGGAAGGAAGGCGCGGGGCCATAGTCCACAAGACAAGTGCCTTGGGGGCTCACAGGAAATCTGTTTTGCAATCTGTCTCCTCGCCACTGGTCCATCAATGACACTTACGTGCAGGGCACCCCCTGGTGCTGCTCACTGGCAACCAATGCCACCAGGCCACTGTGCCATCCAATCCCTGCTGAGGAGGCGCTGAGCAAGTTAGTGACACATTGAGGTCACTGGCTTATGCACGGCCCCATTTGAGGTCTTTTTAAAACCAAACCTCGCTTAAACTGTGGCTCACGCAGCAGCTAGTGGGCCCACTCTCAGCATCACTCATTCCCTGGTTCTGGGGTACAGGGGCAGGAGCTAAAAGTGACCTCCTCAGCTTGGGCCAGGCTCCCTCCTTTAGGGCCCAGCTATGGCCCACTCTAGGATTTGATGCCTTTACAGCCTCTGCTCATGGAGTGGAGCAGCCAGGCAGAAATCACTGGAAGCCTCAGGACATTGAGACACACACACACACACACACACACACACACTCTGAGAGGTATCACAGTGCCTCCCCCATACCCGCTTGCTTATAGCCCCTCCCCCTTTTCCTGGTATACATTCAGGTTCAGGGGCTCTGCAGGAAGGTGTTACCTACCTGTCCCTGTGAGACACAGGGAGATTTCTAGAACTCCCCACACCACAGTCACTTATATATGGGATCATGCCATCTACAAATAGGGCAAACTTGACTTCTTCTTTCCCAATATGAATCCATCCACAATCCCCATGGGGTTGAACTGCATCCCCAACTGGGGAAGGCCTCCCCAGAAAAGGGGCAGGCAGGAGGGAAAGGAATGTACCAACATGTTATGTTTGCATACAAAATATTTCCATATCTAATAATAAAAAACTCCACCACAGGACCACAATATACAATACCATGTATGTATATTTTATGTATATCTAAATACCAATATTGCCACAGGGCACAATAAAATACCAGCTTTTAGAAAGTCACTGATCTTATTGACTTTAATGAAGAACTTATGCCACCTACAAATGGCCTTTTTTGTTTTGTTTTGGTTTGGTTTTCCAGGTAGGGTCTCACCATATCCCAGGTTGACCCTCAAACTCACAGTGATCCTTCTACCTCTGCCTCCCAAGTGCAGGAATTAAAGGTGTGTACCACCATGCCCAGCTACAAATGGCCTTCTTAATCCTCAGTTATTTCTATTGACTAAGTGAATTTCCAAATACTACCAGTGTTGTTTGGATGCTGTTTATATAAACAATGACAAAAATTTTGAACTCATGTTGGATAACATCACCTGTTGTATCATTTTGTATTTCAATTTATGTTTTTGATATTCCTTGATAAGTGAGGATGTCTATTCTTTTATGCCTCAAGGACACATATTATGGTAATGAAAGTATGTTTGTTTACGTGGTTGTTGTCTTAATAAGCATCAACACTGGTGGTGTTTGATAAAATTTTGTACAGTGCTGGAAAGTCACTTGATCCAGGTAGTTTGAAGTATCAACATTGCATATGAATAGGATTTTCTAGACTAATTAAATATCTCGCCAATCAAAATGGCTCAGAGAAATTGATAATAAGTTCCTTTATGCAAGAAGGTACTATGATAAAAGTTGGCAATGAAAATGACATTTTAAAGGTCAGTGCAATTTCCCTTGGTGCAGACTAGCTTTCTTTTTTTCTACGAAGAGAAGCAGACTTTTTTTTTTTTTTTAATTTATCTATTTATTTATTTGAGAGCGACAGACACAGAGAGAAAGACAGATAGAGGGAGAGGGAGAGAATGGGCGCACCAGGGCTTCCAGCCTCTGCAAAGCAACTCGACGCGTGCGCCCCCTTGTGCATCTGGCTAACGTGGGACCTGGGGAACCGAGCCTCGAACCGGGGTCCTTAGGCTTCACAGGCAAACGCTTAACCGCTAAGCCATCTCTCCAGCCCGAGAAGCAGACTTTTTGAGACAATAAGTAGTCCTGTGCATTTAATAATTGTTTTCTAGAAATAAATAAGCCAAATGAAATAGCCTTCCTCCAATGTGACACACTATCTTTGGGAGAGTCAGACAAGCAAAATGTGGCATTTTCCAACTACAAGCTAGAGCTAGGAAGTTGGGGAATGGAGAAACATAGAAAGATAACATTCTGGTCTGGATGCTGTTCACATCTTGCTTAAACGCAAAGTAGGTTTTGAACCAGGACTAGTCCTTTGGCTTTCATATTTGAACAAATGACTGAAGTCTGGAAGCAAAAGCAGTAAAGTCACACTCCATGCAGCTCTCCTACCCATCACCAGTCACCATTCACAGCCATCTTCATAGTTAACACTCCCAAGGTAACAAACACATACCATTTTCTTGGCATCAATAGAAGAAGCGTGCATTGAGTTAACATATTCACAGTGTTTGATGAATGTGGTCCATATATAAGGATGCATTAGAAAACACTGGAGTAATGTTTTTCCTTGGCTCTCAGTATCTTTTATGTAATTCAGGAGCCAAATGGAAGAGTTTCCATTATTAATGACACAGTTCTAGAAGTAGCCATTTCAAATGCCATAGACATATGAATTAACATTTCTTACCATTTCATAATTACTTAATTATTATCAATTAAGAGCATGATATGAGCATATGGTGATTTCCCATCTGCTCATTTCTTCTGCTCAACTTGTAATTTCCATTAATATAGTTGATGGTGACAGTGTTGTACCAAATTAAACTAATTAATAACAGTCTACTGGGTTAAGGCCTTTCTTTTTGCATCTCATGCTCATTCATCAGATGCTGACTTCCCCACTGTAATCAAGTTTGAGCAGAATAAAATATTTGATGGAAGTTATAAATATTTTGATTAATGATATTTGAGGATTTCTAAATTTTTGACTTTTCTAGTATGTGAAAGTCAAACATGCTAGTACTAACCAGGCCTGTTCTTAGTTAGCTTCTGAGATGAGACCCTACCTAACTCGTTCAGAGTCACATGGCCATACACCGGTTTTAGAAGTAATGCTTCTTCTTTTTCATTATGCCACACATGCATGGTTTCTTCTCCCTTGAGGCTTTCAAGTTTTATTTTATATAAATTAAAAACTCCTCTGCATGTGTGTGCACACGCACACACACAATATATATACATACATACATATATATATATATATATATATATATATATATATATATATATACATATGATATTTGTATATATATATATATACATATGATACATATATATATATATATATATATATATATATATATATATATGATATTTGTTTTTAAAGGGATATAATTGTAGTTCTGAAGAATTATCAGTCTTGAATATGTACTCACCTTGGGTACAAGACACTCAGATTTCTTTTTCTTGTTAATCATGTAAGTTTTATTTGTTTTGTTGATGAGTCATGAAATTGGATTTTTGTGCCAAGGTTATTATTTGTAAACTTGAAAACTGTGACTAGACCAATTTAATCCACATAGCACAACGATCAGGATTGAGAACAAAGATTACTCATGTCAAGTTGATTCAATCATTTTAATATATATATTTTTATTGACAACTTCTATACTTGCAAATAACAAACAATGGTATTCCCCTCCCTTCCCCTCTCCCACTTTCCTCTTCATAACTCTGCTCTCTGTCATATACCCTCCCTCTCTCAATTATTCTCTCTTTTAATTTGATGTCATCAATTTTTTCTCCTATTATGAGGGTCTTTGTGTGGGTATTGCTAGGCATTGCGAGGTCTTGGATATCGAGGCTAAATTCTGTCCAAACAGTTGTATGTAAGGAGTGGTACTTTTCATTTGGCTATTACATTCTTTGCACCACCTCTTCCACAATGATGCTGAGCCTTGGAGGGTGTGAGATGTTTCATTCTGGACACTCCTCCATTCCTTCTTCTCAGCACTATGTTGTCTTTTGGGTCATCACAGTGGTAATCACCATCTGAAAAGATAA
This sequence comes from Jaculus jaculus, assembly GCF_020740685.1. Classification (NCBI taxonomy): domain Eukaryota; kingdom Metazoa; phylum Chordata; class Mammalia; order Rodentia; family Dipodidae; genus Jaculus; species Jaculus jaculus. The sequence continues at coordinate 99,933,231 of NC_059103.1, read as the reverse complement.
GCTTCTCTAACCAGAAGTGAGAGTAGCATTAATATATGAGTATGAACATTAAGTGTAGTGCTTTCAGGGCAATATGGTCAGAGTAATATATGCATTTATCCAGACAAGTGCAGACTTTATACCCCTAAGGCTCATGACCTCCCTTGCCATAGGCTTTTGATTAGGTTTTCAGTACCAGGCACATATTCCCTCCCATAGAGTGGGCCTTCAGTCCAATTAGAGAGCAGTTGGTTTCCTCCAGAGAAGACATGCCACTTTTGCACTTGTTCAGTCATTGGGCCTGTCTGGCCAAACTTGAGGTTTTCAGTGTCCACTGTTTTCACTGCTGATGACTTCTGTCTCCCATAAGACTGCATACAGTACAGTTTTTTTCCAGCTTTCAGCTTGGTAGTATACAGGGAGAAGGTTTTCTGCTCAGCACCATCTTTATTTCTCAGTGACTTTGCCACTCAGGCAGGTGAAGTCTTCAGCAGTTGGTCTTACCATCTCTTTTTCACGGGGAACCAAGGGCCTTGGCAATAGCCTATAATGTTTTAGAGGCAACAAGGACCTCCCTGGCAACAACTCACTGGAAGGTATCCCATCCCAGACACTGAAAATTTTCTAGTAACAATCTATGGTTTCTGGATGTGCCATTATTTAAGAAAGTAGATTTTCATGTCTTATTCAGAACACCTTGAATTTTGATTGGCCCTCCCCCCTCCACCTTTCTTTTATACAATCTCTTCCTCTGACCTCACTTAGGCCTTTCCCGTCTTTGTAATCTGTTCTACTTACCTTCCTGGCCAACTCAAGGGTAGGTATCCCATTCCTGGCACTGAAAATTTTCTAGTAGCAATCTATGGCTTCTGGATGTGTTGTTATCCAAAGACGTAGGCTTTCATATGTCTTATTCAGAATATCTTGAATTTTGTTTGATCCTCCCCCCACCCTTCTCTTAATCTTTTTCCCTGGTCTCACTTAGGCCATTCCACTCCCTGTAATCTATTCTTCTACTTAAATATACACAATACCATCCACTAAAGTCCTTTCTCCTCCCTCCCTTATAGCATTTTTTCCAGTTTACTGGCCTCTGGTACCAAATTTTTGGTTCCAGATCACACAGAAGTTGAAACATTTGTAGCTAGAATCCACATATGAGAGAGAACATGTGACTTTTGGCTTTCTGGGCATAGGTTACCTCACATAGTAGAATTCTTTCCAGATCCACCCATTTTCCAGCAAATTTCCTAATTTCATTTTTCTTTACTGCTGAATAGAACTCCATTGTGTAACTGTGCCACATCTTTATTATCCATTCATCTGTTGAGAGACATCTAGACTGCTTCCATTTCCTAGCTACTGTGAATGAAATGGCAATAAACATGGTTGTGTAAGTATCTCTAACGTAGTGAGAAGAGTCATTAGGATATATGCCTAGAAGTGCTGTAAATGAATCATATAGTAAATCTATTTTTAGCTTTCTCAAGAACTTCCACACTGATTTCCCCAATGGTGTACCACATTACATTCCCAAAAAAAAACAGTGTAGAAGGGTTCCCCTTTTACTGTATCCTTGTCAACATTTATTGTCATTTGTTTTCTTGATGGTAGCCATAATGACAGAAGTGAGATAGAATGTCCCTGATGGCTAATGATGTAGAACACTTTTTTTTAGAAGTTTATATGCCATCTGTATTTCTTCCAATGAGAACTGTATATTTAGTTCCATAGCCCATTTTTACTTGTATTGTTTGATTTCTTATTATTTAGTTTTTTTGAGTTCTTTGTATGTCCTAGATATTGATGCTCTGTCAAATGTATAGCTGGCAAAGATTTTTCTCCTATTCTGTAGGTTGCCTCTTCACTTTATTCACAGGGTCCTTTGCTGTACAAATGCTTTGTAATTTCATGATGTCCTAGCAGCTGATCTGTGGTTTTATTTCCTGAGCTATTGGGGTTATAGTGAGAAAGTCTTTGCCAAGACCAATATGTTGAAAGGTTTCCCCTACTTTTTTCTCCAGAACTTTCAGAGTTTTAGGTATGATATTAAGGTCCCTGATCTATTGAGACTTAATTCTTATGCAAGGAGAGAGATAAGGATCTATTTTCATCTTTCTACATATATATTCAGTTTTCTCAGCACCACTTGTTTAAGAGGCTACCTTTCCTTCAGTGAATTTATTTATTTATTTATATATTTATTTATTTATTTTGGTTTTCTGAAGTAGGGTCTCACTCTAGCCCAGGCTGACCTGGAATTCACTATGGAGTCTCAGGGAGGCCTTGAACTCATGGTATTCCTGCTACCTCTGCCTTCTGAGTGCTGGGATTAAAGGCGTGCACCGCCACACCTTGCTCCAGTGAATATTTTTGACATTTTTGTCAAAAATCAGATGGCTGTAGCTGCCAGGATTAACATCTGGATCTTCTATTCTGTTCCATTGATCTATGTGTCTGTCTTTGTACCAATACCTTGCTGTTTTGTTCCTATGGCTTTGTAATATACCTTAAACTCAGGTATGATGAAACCACCCACCTTATTTTTGTTGCTGAAAATTGTTTTGGCTATTGAAGGTTTTGTGTGTTTCCAAACAAATTTTAGGATTTTTTTTTCTATTTCTGTGAAGAATGCCATTGTAATTTTAATGAGGATTGCAATAAATGTGTAGATTGCATTTGTTAAGATTGACATTTTCACAATATTGATTCTTCCCATTAAAGAACATGGGATACCTTTCCATTTCCTATGGTCTTCTGTAATTTCTTGCTTGAGTGTTTTAAAGTTCTCATTGTTGAGCTCCTGCATTTCCTTGGTTAAGTGTATTCCAAGGTTTTTGCTATTTTTTTTTTTTTTGAGACAATTGTAAATGGGATAGACTCCCAGATTTCATCCTCCGCATGTTTATTGTCAGTATATAGGAAAGGTACTGGTTTCTGTGTGTTTATTTTGTATCCTGCTACATTGCTAAAAGTGTTTAACAGCTCTAACAATTTGCTGGTAGAGTCGTTAGGGTCTTTAATGTATAGAATCATATCATCTGCAAATAATGATAATTTGGTCTCTTCCTTTCCAATTTGTAGCCCTTTTATGAGTGTCTCTTCCCTTATTGCTACAACTAAGCCTTCCAGTACTATAGTAAATAAAAGTGGGGACAGTGGACACCCTTGTTCTTTTCCTGAATTTAGTGGAAAAGCTTCAAGATTGTCCCCATTTAGTATTATGTTGGCTGTAGGTTTGTCATAAATAGCCTTTATTATGTTGGGACAAATTCCTTTTATTCCCAGTTTCTGTAGGACTTTTACTATGAAGGGCTGTTGTATACTGTATTACATTTATCGATATGTGTATGTTGAACCATCCCTGCATCTCTAGGATAAAACCTACTCGATCAGGGTGAATAATCTTTTGGATATATTCTTGTATTAGTTTTGCCAATATTTTTTTTCAGAATTTTTACATCTATGTACTTGAGGGAAGTTGGTCTGTATGTTTATCTTTTTGTTTTGTCTTTGTCTGGTTTTGGTATCAGGGTGAGGCTGGCTTCATCAAAAGAATTCTGTGGAATTCCTTACTTTAATATTTTATGGAAAAATTCTGAGAAACAGTGCTGTTAGTTCTTCCATGAAAGTCTGGTAAAATTCACCAGTACATCCATCTGGGCCTGGACTTTTTTTAGTTGGGAGACTTTTTATAAGTGTTTGGATATCTGTACTTGTTATAGCTCTACTTAAATGTTTTATCTCATCTTAATTTAATTTTGGTAGGTCATATGAATCAAGGAACTCATCCATTTCTTTCAGACTTTCAAACTAGGAGGCATATATATTCTCAAAGTATGCCATTATGATTTTCTGAATTTCTTTGGTATGTGTTATAATTGTGCTTTCTTTCATCTCTAATTTTATTAATAATTTCTCTTCTCTGTTTCTATTGGTCAGCTTTTTATTTATTTTGTTGTTTATTTTTAGTTATTTATTTGACAGTGACAGATAGAGAGAGAGTGAGAGAAAGAATGGGCATGCCAGAGCCTCCGGCCACTGCAAACGAACTCCAGATGCATGCACCCCCTTTTGTATCTGGCTAATGTGGGTCCTGGAGAATCGAGCCTCGAACCGGGGTCCTTAAGCTTCACAGGCAAGCACTTAACTGCAAAGCCATCTCTCCAGCCCTTGGTCAGTTTTGCTAAGGGTTTATCAATATTATTTATCCTTTCAAAAAACCAACTCTTTGTTTCATTTATTCTTTGGATTGTGTTTTTGTTGTTGCTATTTCATTAATTTCTGCCCTAATCTTTATTATTGCTTCCTGCCTACTGATTTTTGGTTTGCCTTGTTCTACTCTGTTCAAGGCCTTAAGGTGAAGCATTAAATTGTTTATTTGTGAACTCTCTAATTTTTTAGTATAGGAACTTAGAGCTGTAAATTTCCCTCCTAGGACTGCCTACATTGTGTCCCAGATGTTTTGGTATGTCATAGTCTCATCATCATTTGAGGCTATGAATGCATTGATTTCCTTTTTCATTTTTTCAATGACCCATGCATCATTCAGTAATGTACTGTTTAGTCTCCATGATTTTGTGTATGCTTAGTGGTTTTTCTTATTGCTGATTTTTAGTTTTATCTCATTGTGGTCAGATAGAATATAAGGGATTATTTCAATTTTCCTATATTTGTTAAGATTTGCTTTGTGTCCTAATATATGGTCTATTTTAGAGAGTGTTCCATGTACTACTGAGAAAAATGTATATTCTGCAGCATTTGGATGAAATGTTATGTAGATACTATACCCTGAATTCTTTTTTTTTTTTAATTTTTATTAACATTTTCCATGATTATAAAATATATCCCATGGTCCCTGAATTCTTATATTTGATCTTTTCATAGTGTCCCAGATATCTTGAAATTGCCATCCATACCTTCCTTCCTATTAGCTTCTCTTTCTCTTTGTTGTATGGTTTTGGATAGGCCGCCTGGTCTTCTACTTTAGATATTGTTTTCTCCTTCATTCATTCTGCTTGTGAGACTTTCTGTAGAGTTTTTTTTAAATTTTTTTTATTTGACTAGCTGTTATTTTGCACTTGAATTTCTGGCTGAGTTTTCTTCAGCATTTCTATTTCCTTACTCATGTCTTGTAATGACCTCCTTATTTCATTATTCTTGTTTCCTGTGTTCCTTTGGAATTCCTTCAGTAGTTTGTTTTCTTCTTTAATTCCTTTGATTTCTTCCAATATAGATATATTTTTTTAAATCTTTGTCAGGCATTCCATCTAAAACAGTCTCATTGGGGGCCATTTCTGGTAGATTTATAATTTTTGGTGAGATTGTATTGTCTTTATTCTTTGTGTTTCTTATAGTATAATGTTGTGATTTTTGCATCTTGAGTTGATTTGATGCTTGGGTTTTCTAATAATCTGTGGAGCTTTAAGATTTTGAAATCCACATTTATGTACCTTCAGAGTAGGAGTTTAAGGTGCCAAGTGTAGCTGTTGTACTCCAGTCCAACTGCATAACTAATCCTAGGTGTTGAGTTGCCTGCTACTGAAGTATTCTAGTGGGCTAGGTGGAGCAATTTACTTGCAAATTCTAAAATTCAACTGAGCAATATATACATTCAATGAAACCAGTACATAGTATGCAAATGTGGGGATTGAAGCAAGCAGATAATCTTGTAAAGTCAAAATCCCTAAGAGTGTGTGTTACTTTATAACCTTAATCCTGTCAACTGAGAGATTTCTGTTCTGATTTGGGTTCCAGGTCATTCTGGATCTGAATCAGATCCTGCCCCCAATAATAACAGAAGTAAAAGGCAAAGGCCCTATAAAAATCTGATAGCCTCTAAGGCAATAATAGTCAAACCCCAAGTATAGCTTAATTGAAAATGGTAAAGCCAACCAAGAATATGTAACCAATAACCTGACCTGACATGGAAAGAGAGATTAGCACTTCCAGTGCAGACCTATGTACCTGCTTTTTTGTCAGTTGGCCTCATTACCTTTTGAGGTGGCTTCCAATCTCATCAAGTCTGAGTGTCTACCTGGATCCTTCCGTGTTGTGCTGTGGAGCAGTGTTCTGATCAGCTGTGCTGTCTACACTGCCACTAGGGGCTGAATGCATTCTCTGGAGGTTCGCAGTTCGGATGGTTGGGAGAGTGCAGAAAGCCTAGAGTTGTACTGGAACTGCTCAGCTGGTCCTACTGTATCTGTTTCAGCAGCTGCTTAGCTGATCACTGTCTCCCTTTTAGATTTCTTGACTTTGCAAGGAGGCTGAAGAGATTGGAAAATCCCCTTGTTTGGTCGCTGCTCCTGCAGCTCATCTCTGGGCAGGCAGCACTGGAGTTGCACAGATCCGGTAGATAGTGCAGATAGGGCTGCTAGAGCCTCAGTGGGATTCTAGCCATTTTCCTCCTTTCTGGTAGATCTTGGTCTCTCTTGCTTCTCCACTGTTGCAAAAAACAAACAAACAAACAAAAAACTATACACCTTCACTTTTTAAGAAGAGTCTATTTTTCTGTGGTTTTGTTTAAATCTCACTAGGGAAGTTTGGAGTGGCTCCTATACCACCATCTTACCCATAAGTTGCCCCTCTCTTTAATGATGTACTGAATCCTATAATCATGAGTAAAATAAATTCTTCCTGTTGATTATTCTTATATTTTGATCATTGTGTGATGCTTTCAATCAGATATCCTCTACTAACTCATGTGTTCTGAATGCTTGATGGCAAATTTGGAGGTAGAGTTTTCCTGGAAGGAGGTGTGGTGTTACAGGCAGGGTCAAGGGTGTTATAGCTAGCTCCTCCTTGATAGAGTTTGGCTCACTGTCCCAGTGTTCCTGCTGGGGCAAGGAAACGACCTTCATCCTCTGCTCAAGCTGTGCTGCCTAATACCACCGTGAATCTTCCACTTGAGACTATAAGCCAAAATAAAAAAAATTTCTGCCCATCAGTGGCTTTTGGTCAAGTGCTTTGTCCCAACAATAAGAAGTTAAGTGCAGCACACTGTGGTGAAAATATAAACTAATAAATCCAATCCTCAGGATTAAGTGGAAGTAGGTAAATGAAGAAACTCACACCCAAACTGCTTACATATATTGCAGCACTATGTCAATTATTATCATTAAAAGATTAATGAAGGCAATCATAAAAATTAAAGCACTGACATTAGGTCTGCCTATACACACATTCCTTAATTCTAACTCATTAATTAGGAAATTTGGGTCTAATTTACCAGATGGCTAATTGTGCAAGGCAGCCCTCATGCCCTAATCATGCCTTGGCTTTTACCTGTTCTCATATTCTTTAAGAACAAACGTTATTGCCAAATTCCCACCACAAACAGGACCACAAAATTCTCACACAGCCAGTGTGCTTCCCACAGTGCTAATTTTCATAGCTGAATGTTTAAATAGCTCCACAACAGAAAAACAAAATGCAAGAGGAGCATGCTGGCTTGTTAAAGGCAGAATATAGCCAAGATGGTGCGAGTTTTATTTCAAAATGATGAGCTATATTTTTTAAGGGTTCTGGGGCTCAAAGTGATAGCCTCCCACTTATGGACAGATGCTCTACCATGGAGCTACACCTTGAGTCCAAGGTACCTTTTTATTAGTTCAAATTCTAACTCACTTCATCTTAAATATCAAGGACACCAAAAACCTTTCACATATGTGAACAAAACTGTCAATAATTTCTACTCATTAAAATAATTGAATTAAAAAATATGATAGTAGCCATGTTCTAAAATATGTTCTGTGTCAATATAAATATATTTTAATAATATGTTTTTCTCTTTTTTTTGAGGTAGGGTTTCACTCTAGCTCAGGCTGACCTGGAATTCACTATGTATTCTCAGGGTGGCCTCGAACTCACAGTGATCCTCCTACCTCTGCCTCCTAAATGCTGGGATTAAAGACGTGTTTCACCACGCACTGCTATATTTTTCTTTTTTCATTTATTATTTTCTGTGTGTTCATGTGTGTGTGTGTGTGTGTGTGTGTGTGTGTGTCATGGTGCACGTGTGGAGGTCAGCAGACACTTGTCAGGTCTGTCCTCACCTGTCTACTTCATCTGACGCAGTTCCTTGCTCTAGATTCTCCCTCTGCCATACTTTGCTGCTTTTGCCATGAGCTTCTGCAGAAATTCTTCTGCCTCCTCCCCCCCATCTTGCTCTCAGTGCTGGTGTGCTGGGATTATAGACATCTGCAACAACTTCTGGCTCTTTTTACTTGGGGTTTGGTGGTTGAACTCAGGTACTCCAACCTGAATGGTGAATATTTTACTCATTGTGCTGTCTTCTCTGCCTATGAAATGCATTTTCTAGAAGCTAAAGTCATTGTAGTGAGAGAAAAGCCATTTTAAAAATGTTTGTAATTTTTTACTCTGAATTAATTAAACAAAATGATTCTCACATCTTTTTCAACAACCCAATATTTTGCTATATATATATATTACACATAATATATATATTATATTTAATTCATATATATATATATATATATATAATGTTTTTTAAAATTAAGAAAATCTGTCATAGTGCAGTGAATAATGCAAAGAATAGTGGGAAATGATGTTGCTATAGTCTCTTCAGATAATTGTAATTATTCTTCTTTGATTATACTTCCAAAATTTGATAGTTGGTGTAGCAGTTTAAATACATGTCCCCCAATATATTCAGTGTTTTATTAATTTTTAGTTTGGATCTATAGCCACCTGCCTGGAGGAGGTGTCACTGAGTGAATCTTAGGATCCAGCTGTTAAGGTGCAATGATGGATTGAAAATCCCAGTCTAAAGATATAAAAGTGTTAAGCTCTGCCTGAAGTTCCTTAAGTCTACTTATGGTGTGGCTTTTGTATTTGTGGATTGTGTCTTTTCTCTTTGCTTGGACCTGTGAAAGCAGGCCAGCTTCTTCTGCCATTATGAAACTTCCCCCTGTACCTTCAACAAATTCCCTCTCTCCATAACTGTACCTGGTCTAAAAGTTCATTTCAGCAAACCTGAAGCTGTCTACTACAGAAAAATATTTTTTTGATTCTGAATTAATTTTAAAAAATGAATAACACATCTGTTTCAACAATATAATCATTTTCTATATATATTATGTTTAAAATATACTAGGGAAATCTCTCATAGTACAGTAAATAATGCAAAGAATAGAGGAAAATTATACTGCTATAGTCTCTTCAGATAACTATAATTATCCTTATTTGATTATTCTCCCAAAACTTGACAGTTAGTAATGTCTTAAAATAAATTTGGTTACCACGTAAAATGTATACACACACACACACACACACACACACACACACACATATATATATACAAATATATATACACACAATTATGTAAACCAAATGCCTTAATATGCATAGGATGAGTTATATTTAAATAAATATTTATATTTACATGGAATTATAATAAACTGGAAATATTGTTTTATAGAGTGTATATCAAGTTTATGGTAGCAGACACAATTTTCTTCATCATCAAAACCTCAAATCCCATTTATTAAGAAATGACATTAGAAATCAACATCTGGCATTAGATGTGATTCAGGTGACTGGGTATTTCTGCTTTTAGATCCCAGATAACAAAGTAAGTAAGCAGTGTGTGTGTGTGTGTGTGTGTGTGTGTGTGTGTGTGTGCACATAAACTCATTTGGTCACTGAAATATTGCTCTAGACTCCCATCAGTTCCTTGGTCATTGTCATTTCAATTCAAATAATTTAGACTAGACACACGAAGTATAAAAGGTAGAGTTTATAGCAGAGAAGCACACACTCTCAATGTATGGGAGTAGACAATGAGCAAAGGGACCATGGTGGAGTAGAACACTCTAAAGAGGTGAAAGTGGGCAATGCCCCAATAAGTCATTTTGCCACATCATATTTTAGGAAGTTTGGTCCTACTTCTAAAGTTTATACAACAGTCAGCTTTACTGACAGGCATTTTCCTGTCCAAATGATGAAGAGGTCTATTTGAACAGACTTTTACAACAGGGAGCCTAGCTGTTTTTTAATCATAAAACCTTCTCAAATATAGCCATTTTATAAGGCTTAGGGCTTCTGGGAGCAAGTTTAGACAGTGATCAATTAGTAGCCTTCGGGCACTTCTGGATATCACATCCTTTAAAGCCAAAGATGCAATCCTTGTGACAGCTTCAGGTACTTCTGGTTAGGCTTCCTACTTGTCTCCAGAGGAGGAGCCCTGCTGCAGGAGGGGGTCACTTGGGGCATATCAAAACCAGCTCTTGCTGTGTGAAGAAGTGAGCTAGCTTTTTCTGCCGTGATGCAGCTTCCGTTCAACACAGTAAGCCTGAAACAAACCTGTTCCTCTCATAAGCTGCTTTTGGTCAAGTGTTTTGTCCAAGCAACAAGAAGGTAGCTACAAAAAGCCTTTAATGTACTTGTCATAGGTTTTAAATTTTCCTGTTATATTTTAATGTCTGTGTTCTATCTGAATCTTGTTTTGCTGATAATGTAGTCTCTACAGGTTGTTTCTTGTTTTAGCATTCATTACAGTATTCAGTTGAATGCCATGGATAATAACTTGAGTAATTAGAACTGTGTTAAAGTGGTCATTTAACATGTGTATTTTACCAATCTGGTGACACTTAGGCTATATTTAATGTTTGACATACCTATAGATCTAAAGATTTCCAATTCCTCCAACATCCTTGTTTTTGTCTTCTATTTTGGCATTAAGACTCATCTATATATTTCACCTAATCTGTGTCTTTTAGCTATGATACACTTCTACTCTACTAAAATCTTGTTAGTATGGAGTTAGTGGGTGAGGAAGTCTGGTTTTTTAAGCCTTTGGTAAGTCTTACTATTTTGGTGGGCCAGTGCCTTGGGAACAAAGCCTTCACAAATGTCTCTGTATATCTTCCAAGTGTATTGCTTTTCCCTACTTCATTGTCTCCTACTTCTTTCCCTAGCTGCAAATTACATAGTCTACCTGTATTCTTAGTTGGTACCTCAAGGATGGACAGGACTAGATTGATTAAAAACTATCCCCCTGGCAAGACTATGAGTTCCAAATTGAAGACTGCTGATGGGCATCTTTTTTAGAAAGCATGCTTTCTTTTCATGGAAAATGTTCTCATGGTATTTCACATTGATGTTCTTTCTTTCCCCTAGCCAGTATAAATGACAGCTCTTTTTAGAATTTACTGTGAGATCTTGGTAGGGTTCCTAAAAAGCAAGCTCATAAGTGTGAAACTTCCTGTAAGAATGCAACCCTAAATTTTTGTTACCTTCACATTATTTAGTCCACATATAGCCTCTTACATTTAATCTAAATTAAAAGACATGACTTCATGGCTTCAGGATTTCTGCTCAGGTGAAGAATGCTCTGTTGTACTCTGAATGTGCCAGTCTCTCCTGAATTGGGAGTAGAAATTTGCATTTAAATCTCAATTCTCTGTTCCATTTAAGAACACTTAATTTTAAGTTTCATAAAATTTTCTTTCTGTAAGAAAAAGAACTGCTATGTTCTTTATAAATCAAAACCAAACAAGCACCTAGATGATTTTTTAAATACTCTAACTGCCTTATTTATTGGCTGCTAAAGAAAAAAAAATACCAGCTACATAAGATCTAAAGAACAAAACTTACTTATATATTTAAAGCTTATAGATGCTAGCTGTGTGTTGTCCTAATTTTGAATACAATATTAATGTCAAGAATGTTTTTTCAAAGAGTAAGTTCCATCAAAGGTTAAATATTAAGGGTAAAGACTGAACTCATTCTTTCATAGGCTATGCAAGGATTCTATCTTATCTAGAGAGATCAAGCATTGAAAGGACTCTCACTTTGTCCCATCACTGACAACTGTTTTCTCTGTTCTCAATTTCAGCTGATGCTGAAGGGAAGAAAGCACACTGTGTGGGCTTAAGTCTTTTAGGGTTCATGTCACAAGAACAAGCTGTATGAGCTTAATTCTTTGCACTTTAACTTAAAATAGGCCTTAAAATGGAAATTTAATCGCTTCTACAAATCTTTATGTTGTAATGAATCTATGATCCAGTGGTGGGGAATTTTATGATGAGTGATTTAAATGTTTTGTAGAGGATCATCATTTGATGTAATGAGAGAACTTCTGAGACTGCTGGAAAATGCAGAAGGAAATCACAAGTGGTTGGAAATAGCACAAAGAATGAAAGTTTCTCTGCTGAGAATTGCATAGCCTTGGGTTTATTTTACTAATAACAGTTCTAGCTATTTCAGAGCCTCTGAAAGCTCAGTATATAATATTGTAGGGGGAAGGAAGGAAATCCACCAAGTTTACACTTAGGGAGTGATTCAATCCTCCTCTACCAACAAAACTAGAGTTCATAGTTTATCATGGGCTTAAGGAAATGGATGTCTAAGGACTATTGAGATGCTGACTTTTGTACCCTGTTTTCTGTCTAGACAAATATCCAGTTCTCCATACATTGACCCCAATCCTATAAAATTACTTATCAGGTTCTGCCTACAGGATTATCTACTTTAACCTTATATGATCTGTGACAGAATGGACAAGCCACACTCACCAGCAATGTTTTTCAGTAATGGAGGTGACTCTCACTACCACTAATTAATTAGTGCTGAGTCTGTTGGGAGAGAGAGAGATCTGTCTAATAACAATGTGTCCAAATATCAAAGACATGTCTCCACACAGGTTGTATTCAAACATTGAAGCTAGTCGGTAGATTATCACTCATATGGTCATCAATGTGGGCATGGATGAATAGAATACGGCAAATCAAAGCACTGGAGTACTATTCAGTAGAAGTATAGTAATGTCTGATCCTTACCACATGACTGACTCTCAAGGTATTCATACTATATGCTACTTAAAATAAACTAAAAAACCACCTACTTACTGTATTATTGAATTTATATGGAATTCTAGGAAACACAAGACTACTACAACAAAAAGTACATTAACCATTGACCAAAGATTAACAAAAGACACAAGGAATTTAAAGTATTTAAAACATGATTTTACACATGCTTTCAGGCATGTATATACTTATCCAAAGGTTTAAACTATGAATTTAAAGTAGATAAAGTTACAACCTATAAATTAGAAGTCTACTACCCTATCTATGCTTGAATGAAGATCTAATAATTTGAGTTTAATAATTAGTTATGAAATATGCTAATGTTTTTGAATATATATAATTCAACAGACAGATTCCAGTCTTAGACTAATGAAAAATAAGAGAGGGAAAATTAAAAAGATATAATAAAAATGTGTATATAGCATTTTATATATATAAACTATGGAACACTGGCTCAAAGCTATGAAAATAGATCATAGGCATAGCTATATCATCTATTACATCCAATATCCCAATATTAAATTGGTAAAACACTGCCTTAAAATATAAAAATTTAAAATGTTGTTTGTCAATGATAATTATATGATTTTAAAATAATTTTGGTGATATCATAGACTACTTAATGAAGATGCAGACCCACGTTTGGGATTGATCTATAGAATATAGTGGTAACATATTGTAGTAGACAGCTTCGCATTGATGGGATAAATCACACACAGCTTATGGGAGGAACAAGATTTATTTTAGGTTTATAGATCCAAAGGAAGTTCCATAATGGCAGAAGAAGTTGGCTCCCTTTCACAGATCGAATCAGAAAGAGACAACCAAACAGCCAGCACCATAAGCAAGCAGACATGGACACAAAAACAGCAGAGACCCAGGCAGAGCTCTGACTTCTCTACACATCTTTGGAATAGAAATCTGGTCTGCCCCCAGTGACACCTCTTCCAGCCAGGTGGCTGGAAATCCAAGTATTAATGAAACACCTGAGTTTGGTGGGGGCATACATTCAAACTACCACATATATCAAATGTCACTTTTAATGATGAAATATTGGCATTCCTTGGGAATATTGTTAATTCAGTTTTGCACCAGTCTGAAAAGCAAATAAAATAAGTCAGGAATATTTTGTAAGTTAAATTTTTAACTATACTATGGTCCATAAAGCATGGCAAAACATTAGAAGTAAAGAACTTAAAGTACTTCATTGCTAAAAATGTGTTGTGAATCACCCAGGCCTTCAGCAAGTCTTGATAACTTTGTTAGTGGAGGGTTTCACCCCATTTTCGAGATCTGCTCACTGACTGGGGTAGCTGTTGCTAAATGTTAAGGCGGCTATGGACATTTCTTAAAGTAGAAAAATGAAGTTTTCTCTGTTTGGTAGTATTTTACCCTTAGTAGGACATCTTTTTAAATTGGCATTGGTTGGGCTGGAGAGATAATTTAGCAATTAAAGACACTGGCTTACAAAGCCTGCTGGCCCTGCTTTGATGCCTTAGTACCTATTTAAATCCAGACACGTTAAGTGGCACATGTGTGTAGATGATATGTATATATCACTCTCATGACTGTCTGTTGCCTTGTCAGGTTTATGTGGTCACACTGAATTATTTATAACTTCCATCTCAGAAACCAAAACAAAAAGAAAGCAATCAAATGAAAACAAAAACCACTTTCTTTGTTCATTTATAGGAAGAAACTCATCCATTCAACTTTTATCAGGATATTACATCTAAGTCACTTCTTTAAGCTCTCCCCAGGTTCTTCTGCCAAGCCTACCACATCTGTACTTGTTTCTACCACCAGTTCCTGTTTTTGTGGATATTTTTAATCTTTCCATGAATCATGAGTAGTCTAAATGCCACCTGCAACTGTGAATCATTTTCAGAAGGGTTTTAATTTATTTTGCTCACATCCATCAGAGAAATGTCTCTCTATTGCCATGATCACCTTAGAAAACATATTTCCTTAATAATAACACTTAAAATTAAAACTACTGGATCGATGGCTGTTATAACAGCTTATGCCTGTTGTGCTCTCAGCAATTTATATAATAATCATCTCACTGGTCTTCTATATCAGAGTTACTGAGTGACCAAGTATGTTATCAATGGGCAGTAATATTTTGAATGGAATTTTTTTGTTCTAAGCAAACATCTCAACAATGATCTTAAAAATATAGTCAACTATAAATAAACATGTCATTATCCATGCTTTGTTGTTCCATTTTACAAAGTACAAGAAGATAATATTTGTATAATATATTATAACAGTATAATAATAAATATAATTAGTAAGGATCATAGGGTTTTAAATAAATGATCATTGAATTCAGCTCAAGAATATTGGCCCCTACCACACAGTCTCCCCTTTGGTATTTGAAGCCAAGCATTGACCCTCTCTAGCTAGGGAAATCCTAGATATGCCATGATTGCATCTGCATTAAAGGGTGTTGTTTAGTGTAACCACCTTTATCATAAGTTGCCTCAGACAGATGTTCTCAGTAACCAGCTGCAGTTTCTTCATGAGCATTTGCTTCTTCTCCTTTTATTTTATGTTTTGGAAGGTTTTTTGTTTTCACTTAAATCTTATTAGCCAACCTTTGATGGATTAAACTTTTCTTCTATAGTTCATTTGCCTATCTCAGTTTCACAGAATTTAAGAGTTAGGACCTTGTCTTATTTTTGCTTTGACTTAAGAAAATATTGTGGGGATGGAGAGATGGCTTGGAGGTTAAGTCACTTGCCTGCAAAGCCGAGGGATCCATGTTCTACTATCCAGATCCCAGGTAAGCCAGATGCATAAAGGTGAGGGAAGCGCAAGGTTGCACATGCTCTCTAGATGGCATAGGCACCTGGCGTTCCAGTGCAGTGGCTCAGGCCCTGGCATGCCGATTCTCTCTCTTTTACTCTATAAAAGAAAAGAAAATATTGTGACTACCACCAAATATTCTCTGTGTCATCAATAGGCCATCCATTTTGCTTTTCTACCTTTATATATACACTGGGAAAGTACTTCCAATGTCCTTTAGGAAGTGACCCTTTAAATTTTACAATTTGGCTAATACTGGCATTAAAAAAAAAAAAAGTTCTACTCTTGTCTTAGTCTGAAGTATTCCTTCCTCACTAAACTGAACCATTATTACCTGCTGAATTAAAGATAGGTGTGTGACTCTTCCCTTCAAAAGTACAGGTAACTATTAGACAACTTTCAATATTGTTGTGTGGTGGGGGATCAGGAGGACTGAGAGAGACAAAGGAAGGAAAATGGAATAGTCAGAATATATACCTTTGCCAATTAAATTTGACAGCTTGTATGCAAGTATTGTAGTCATTGATCAGTTGGTTTTTTTCTACTTTTATATGATGGTGCTGTAGGTTTTGAACATTTTCTACCTAAATTTAAGTAGGTAACAGTTTTTTTTTTTTAATTAAGTTGAAATGTTGCATGGTGTATATATAGTAGTTTTATTTAGTTCCACTATAAATTCTTCTTGAATTTCATGTTTTCAATTTTGGGCTTCTGATTCATTTATTTAACAACCTTATTTTTTATTTTATATTTCTATAGACTGCCTTTTATTTAAAGGAAGTATTTTAGTTAGAAAAATGTAAATATTGGTAAGAAGAAAATACTGTTTACTTAGAATGTTGCATTTCAACAAAAAGCATTTGAAAATGTGTTATTAGGATTTTGTGCATAGACCATTGCCTTATTTAGAAAGATTGGAAAGGGGATATTTTATTCATTTATAGAAAAATGTAGTAATACACTATGTAAATTTTTGCTTCAAGACACTTATTATCTATATGATTCAAAATTAGTAAATATTGATGTAAATTCATCTTATTTTTTAGAATGAGAAAAAGTTTAATTATCAAGAATTTAATAAATAACATTTATTGTATACAATTCTTAAATTCTTCACTTTAGAGCTAAATTTTTCACAACTACTAAATCTGCATGACTCAGAAAATGGCTCACTGCAGCACATGCTGCACTTGAGCTAGTTTTGAAATAATAGGGTGGTTTTCCCAACACTAGACTCATTTCATCTCCTTATCAGTAATGATAACAGCAGTACTTTTATACACCTTGCTTATGTGAAAACCTCATTGCTACTCATCTCGTTGAGCTCTCTTTTTCTTGCTTCACAGAGCCATAACCCCAGTAATCCAGATGTAAGTGGCTGATGCTGCACAGTACCCAGGAAGGGGGTGCACTTCCCAGCTGATTTCTACTTTGTTTACTATCTTTCAAACATAATCAGAAATTTGGATTGGATTTACATGGGAATTAGCTTGGAAGCAATTAGAAAGCCTGAGAGACCTCAGACATTTTAAGAGAGATAAATTAATTTGAAAATTGCCAAACAGACTTTAACTGCTTAGGAATGCATTCTTATCTCATTGAAGGAACATTTCCATGTATTGTACATGGAAAAAAATATTTTATATGGAAACTATGCTGAAGATACAGAAAAGATGAGTTTATAAGGAATGTTGTTCAAACGGTGATGATTATTCTCTTTTTTAACATTGTCTGGGCACTATGCCACTATATTTCCCATTGTGGTACTAGCAACTAATTAAATTGGCATTCATTAATTTTATGTGTCTGGATAATAATCTTTCACAGCTTTTGCTATCTGCTTTATATTGATCATTCCATTATGTAATCACTGTGATTATTTTGTTCCTTTATGATGTCTTATCGTCTCATTAACGGAGGACATTGATTATAGCTGTTGAAATTAAAAGAGATGTATATCTTCCAGTACTCAGAGTCAAAGCCTTTGAAAAAAATAGTTTAAGCAATTATAATAAACTATAAATTTTATTTTATACTTTCATATTAAAAGTTAAAATAGGGCTGGAGAGATGGATTATCAATAAAGGTACCTGCCTGCAAATCCTAAGACCAAGATTTGCTTCCCGAGAACCCATGTAAGACAAATTCACAAGGTGGCACATGCCTCTGGAGTTCGTATGTAGTGGCTAGAGGCTCTGACCTATCCACTCTCTCCCTCCCTCCTCTCTCTCTCTTTCTCTGTATTTGCGTATTTCTCTCTTTCTCTCAAATAAGTAAATAAAATTAAAAAAAATTTAAAAATGTAGTTAAAATACGAATTGAATTTCTTAAAAAGTTGCATAGACCACATAGTTAAAGATATTCAAGCTTATTTAAAATTTCAAAAATCAAACAAAACACAGTTGAGAAGTTAGGCTTTGGCAGGAATCAAGTACTGGTAATTTTGTCTCGAAAAATGATTCCTGGTCTTTTAGAAATGCACAAGGTGACTTATGCATAATGAACACATAACAATGAGTCAGCTTGAATAATTGACTCTATTAATAATTGGCTCTATTAATAAAAGACTGATTTTATTTTAGACTTAACCTTAGAGTAAACACTAAGATACCCAGAAATTTGATCTTCAAACTACTGTAGAGAAAAAGACAAATTCTTACAGCAGCCCAAGAGAAAAAAATGTCAACTTATGTAGAGAATAACAAAGATTAGAACCACAGAAGCATATGAAAATTGTGGCATTTAAAAATACTGAAAGAAAAATCTCTAGCTAAAACCCCATGCTTTTAAAGTAAAGGCAACATGTGTATATTATAGTTAATTTATTTTTAATAGAATACCAAGAATTATGTGAGATAACATATATCTTGAGCCATACATGCATAAAGAAAAGCATACCAAGTACATCTGAATCACAAGTCTCTCTGAAGGACATTCTGGTAATGCTATGAGAAATATTACCTTAAGAACCTTTGGACAGCTATTTTCAGAAGTTGTTGAAATAGTAAACATTTTTAATGTCTCTCGTAGTTTGGATCTTTCATCCAGCCTGGCACAATTGGAAGGTTGTGAAAACTTTCAGAAGCAGGTTAGTGAGATGTCTTTTAGTAATTGAGTATGCGCCCTCAAGGGCTGTGCGATCCCCTCACCTCTTCCACTACTGGTCCCCAGTCCCCAAATTAGCAGGGCCAATCCTTCATGTGTGGATCTCTTCAAACTTGCTAACCCAAGCAAACAATTCCTCTTTGCAAATTAATTACCTGATAGATTTGGAACAGCGATAGGATCAGTAGCATAGATGGAAACTGTGAACAGAGTTTAAGCCACTTCACTTTCACACCTGTGCAGTGCTTGCTTGAGTAATTGGAGTTGAAATTTATGCCTTGGAAGCACAGTTGCAGCCTCAAGTCAGTGCACACAGGCTGTTCTGCTGATGTGGCTGTGTTTCACAGTGAATGCTTGGAGGGGGTGGTTTATATATTAAGCCAAAATTTACTTGTTATGAGGTGGAAAGATATGCTATGGAGGACTTGTTCTGATTTAGAGAAAACCAAACTTCTGCCCAGTTATCAAAATTTGTGCTATTTTAAATTTCTGCTAATGAGTTTTTAATTAAATTTTATTTATTTATTTACTTACTTAATTATTTATTTGAGAGAGAGAGAGAGAGAGAGAGAGAGAGAGAGAAGCAGATAGAGAGAAATAAAATGGGCATGCCAGGACATCCAGCTGCTGCAAACAAACTCCAGATGCATGTGCCCCTTTCTGCATCTGGCTTACATGGGTACTAGGGAGTGGAAACGGAGTCCTTAGGCTTTGCAGGCAAATGCCTTAACTGCAAGACATTTCCCAAGCCTGCTAATGAGTTTTTATATTCAGAAATGCTAACCAATTTTCTCTTGAACCTTCAAATATTATTTTTTATTTCTTTCAGCAATCTTTTAATTCTTCTTTTTATATGCCGTTACTGTCAGTTTATATTATTCAACAATCTGTGTCCCTTTATACCTTGACGTTTGCATATATCTGTTTTCTCCTGGCTGTCATTTCAGGTTATTCTCAACACTGCTCCTATTTTCTGGTGTCCTCTGTATCACTGACCCTGTGCTGGCCATTTCAAAATCTATTTGTAGAAGTATTGTCTAACCAGCTCCACGGTGTTCCTACAGGCATTCATAGTTGAGAAGTAGCTTAAAACAATTTCATGGCTGAGCCTCCTTGAACTTCGCAAAATACACACAAACACAGCTGGATGGTGGCTGGCTTCATCATTACTTTCTGTTTCTCCCTTATTTTGTAACATGTTGAATCTCAAGTTCTGGATTGTGATTGTTCTCCTTTTTGTCTTGGTTGATCATCAGAACTGGAATTCAAATTTAGGAGACTGGCAAATGCCACTTACAAAAAAAATATAATTAAGATGAGCTTCAGTGTTCAGTTGTGCCTTTAATATAGTTTGACCTCAGTTTATACTTTATTCTTTTGGCACTAAAGTTTCTTTAATTCTCTAAACCATTAAGGTCTTTTAGCATAAAAATAGGTTATACTAAGACAACTATCAGAAGACACTATACAAAGTCTATAGTTTTAAGTTTGGACCTTTAAATCTTGGAATTTATTTTTGTCTATCTTATGATATGTTTCAACATAATTTTCATCATTTTTATTCACTGTATAGCACCTTATTTTTAAATGTTTTATTCATATATTTATTTGAGAGAGAGATTGAGAGAGCGAAAGAGAGAGAATGGGCACACCAGGGCCCCCAACCACTGCAAACAAACTCCAGACCCATATGCCACCATGTGCATCTGGCTTACATGGAAACTGGGGTATTAAACCTGTGTCCTTAGGCTTTGCAGGCAAGATCCTTAACTGCTAAGCCATCTCTCTAGTCCTACAACATTTTGTTATTTAAGATTTACTTATGTATACAAATGCTTGATTCTGAAATTTCTTTTAAATTGATTCTTTATTCTGTATCAACATCACTCTCTTTAGGTTACTATTATATATTATACATATAATATATATTGTATATATTAAGTATGTAGGTAGAGATGCCTTAGCAGTGAAGGTGTTCGCTTGCAAAGCACAAGGACCCATGTTTGATTCCCCAATACCCACATAGAGACAGATGCTGCACAGGTGGGACATGCACCTGGAGTTCGTTTGCAACGGCTGGAATCTTGGCATGCCCACTCTCTCGCTCTCAAATAAGCAAACAAATCAATCAAATATATATATATATATATATATATATATATATATATATATATATATATTTAGTAAAGATCTCAATTTTTGTAAAAATTATATATGCTTATATCTACATATATTTGCATGCATACATGCATTGCATCATATATGAATTCTTTTAAATGTATTTTTGAAATGACTTTTGGAAGGTCATAATGATACATTTAAATAAAGGTATTATATTAGAGAATATGCATTTGTAATATTGTTGTGGTTACCTTTTTGTCGCTAGGACAAACACCTGACCAGAAGCAGCTTTTATTTCAAGCTTACAGATTCTAGGAGAAGATTCATCATGGTGGAAAAAACTGGCTCACTTTATCATACATCCATAGAAGAGAGATAAATAAATAAATAAATAAATAAATAAATAAATAAATAAAAAAAAAGCAAGCAGTCAAGCTGGCTGTGGTGGAACACTCCTTTAATTCTAGCACTCTGGAGGCAAAGGTTAGAGGATCACCATGAGTTCGAGGCCACCCTGAGACTACATAGTGAATTCCAACTCAGCCTGAACTAAAGTGAGACCCTGCCTCTAAAAAAAAACCCAAATAAATAAATAAAAATAAATAAACTCAAGTTGCCTTAGGGGTAGACTCAAAATCTTCTCCCAGTGACACCACTCCTCCTGCAGAGCTTTGGCTGCTGAAGGCTAAGTAGGAAGTTTAATCTTAATCAAATATATCTGAGGCTATGGGGACATTGCTTTCAAGTCACTACATTGTAGGCCTGGCCCCATGTATTCATAACCATCTGAGAAGGCAAAATGCACTCAGTCTAATTTCAAAAGTTCCTTAGTCATTACCAACTTTCACATTGTTAAAAGTCCAAAGTCTTATCTGAGATTTAAAACTCTCTCTTAATTGTGAACCTTATAAAATCAAAATGCAAGTTGCCTACTTCCAAAAAAAAATGGCACAGAGTAAATATTTACATTGCAAAAAGAAGGCATGACAGGGAGAGACTGGATTAATGCAAAATTAATAACCAGCAGGGCAACCACAAACATCCACAGTTCCAACTCCAACATCTATAACCAGAGATAAAGTGTCTGCATTTCCAATTCCAGCATTCTTTCTGGGCTGCTCAGAGTCCAGAGGAAACTCCATCCCAGGCTTCTAGCTGTTCATCATTGGCTCTACTCTGTGAACCACATTTTTATCATCATAGTTCCATGCAATAATTTATGGGGGGAGGGGTTTATGTTTTGTTATTACTATTATTATTATTAACAACAACGTATTTTATGGATACATCATGTGTGGGTTCCCTGTTTCCCTCATCCCTGCTCCATTCTGCTGGTGACCCTCCACATTGGGGATGCAGGTATTCCCTATGGGGTTGTGGTTTATGTGTGTGAGAGCAAGGCCACTTATTTTGGAGAGGGGGAATGTCTCTGGGTATAATGTCTTAACCTGTGGCTCTTACAATTTTTTTTTTTTTGGTGCCCTCTTCTGCAAGATTCCCTGAGCTATGACCAATGAGTTTTTTTTTTTAATTTGATTTATTAGTTTTTTTTTCATCAAATACAGGCAGTTTGGTACCATTGTTTAGGCTCATCTATGATCTACCTCCTCCCATTAGACCCTCCTTTAAGTCTTCTTCAGAGGTGATCTGTTAGGAGCCTCTGGATCTCTGCTTTGGTAGGTGTTGAGCATCTTCAGGATCTTCTGCACCCTGGCACTGATAATCAGCAACAGCATGGAAGCAGCACTATTACTCATCTCCCCACTTCCTCTGTGATTTCAGCTGTGGCTTGGCTGAAGAGCAAGGGGTAGTTTATCTCCTTGGATCTCACTGCCTATTGAAAAAGAAGAATAGATTTTCCAACAGAGAGTGAAGTCTTCATTGTATAAGGCAGTGTCAAGCTTTCACTTGTCTTTGGCTAAAAGAGGGGTTAAATTTATCAGTTTCTCCCTAAATTAATAATGCTTATACCCTCAGTGAATATTTTTTCCATTGTCCCAATGCAAAAGGGTTGGACCAACTTTAATGGTGGTAATTTCAACAATTGCAGTTTAAGTCCAAAACTGGTCTCTATGCTTATAGCTTCAAACTTGCTTGAATTTCTTTCTGTAATAAACTGTGCATCTTTCATATCTTTCTGTTTTATACCTCTGCCAATCATACCAGTTCATTACTTTTAAATTTAGCCTTGCTTGGATTCTCAAGACATGATAAGAAGAATACATTAAGCCTTTCTGACAGTAACCCAGTTCCAACAACATTCTCTTCTTCGCCTTTGAAAATTCATAAGCCAAGTTTTCATTCTCTTTGTATTTTAATTTTTCAAACTCTCACCACAATAGCTTATAAAGCTCTGTTTATAGCACTGCAGGTCTTCTTCAGTCCAAGTATAAATCCTTTCACTCTCCTCTCATAAACACATTCCAATAGACCAAAAATTTTATGGTCAGATTCAGCACAGTTATGACCTCACTTCTGGTACCAAATTTCTGTTGCAGTTACTTTCTCATTGCTAGGACAAACACCTGACCAAAAGCAGCTTATGGAAATGAAAGGTTTTATTTAAATTTTTACAGATTCCAGAGGAAGCTTGATCATGGCAGAATAAGCTGGTTCACATTATCACATATCCAGAGCAGAGACACAAAGGAAACAACAAGCAGCTAGAGTTCAAGGTGGCTCAGGATACACCTCCTAGGGCTGGGCTCACGATCCACCTCCCGAGGACAAACCTCCTTCAGCATGTCTCTGCCTTTCTGAAGACTAAGTGGGAAGCTTAATCTTAATGAAAAATACCAAAAACTATGGGGACATTACATTCTAAGCACCCCAAACACTTAGCATTCCAAACCAAATAAATAAATAAATATGAATCAGTATTATCTAGGTTTATTTTAGCTAGGTTTTAATATGGCCTTTGTCACAAATAACTGAATTTGTGATTATTAACAATAATGTATCCTATCAGCAAATTAGTTCAGCTGAATTTCCCATTTATCTAACAGTGATATTGAGTTACTGAATCACTTAATGTATGCAAAATGTTAGTAGATACTACTTGTTTCCAAACTAGTTAAAAGTGCATCAACATTTTAATTGAAGTTTAGTAGCTTTAGATTTTTCTACCATTTAGCACTGTCTGTCTTTATAATTATAGCTATTATGGTTAGCAGTTTTTATTTTTCATTATATCTCTATAATGAAAGTGGGCATTTTCCATTTAAACATTGAGTTTTGTGAAATAGCTCATAGAGAATTTTATAAAATGGAAGTAGACATGTCTGCATTCTCTTTATTGGCCTCAAAAGTCATAAAATTCAGAAAAGTGTATATAGTCCCACTGTGTAATTTTTTTCACTCAATTCATGCTGTTTGAATTAGTTACTTTACTCACTGCTAGGACAAATAGCCAATATGAAATAGCTTCAGGAGGATAGCCAGATTTATATATCCCATATTGTAATTTTTTCACTCTATGTATACTGCCTGAATTTCGCACTATATTCATGCTGGGTCAGAATACTTCACATAAAGCAGCTTTGGGAGTAAAGGGTTTATTCTGACTTAAAATTTCTTGGGGATCATGACAGGCAAGGCAGGAAGCAGGAAACGTTTGTTTAGTGAATAGTAAGTGGGGACACACTATAAACTTCAAGGGCAAGACTCAGTGACCAATTTCTTCTAGCAACTTTCCACCTTTTATGAAAGGTTCCACAACCTTCTCCAAAAGCACAACTAGCTAGGGACTAAGTGTTCAAACACATGAAACTATGGGGATCATTTTGCAAACTACACATTCTTCCCTAACCACCAAAGGGTAATGGAAATCACACAGGGCAGTCAATGAAACTTCAAAAGTCCTCATCATCTTCAACAGGCCCAGCATTGCTCCAATATCCACTGTGAGACCTCCAAAACAACACAAGCTCTCCATTAAGGCTCCACCTGCCTAATTGCCACAAATAGGAACCAAGAAACCAAACATACAAGTTTATGGGGTGCAACTAATTCAAACCATCACAAAAACTTATGGCTAAAAAGGCTACATACCCTAAATACCATAAAGTGGAAGCTGCTGCTGTGTTTACATAAATAAGCTGTGCCCATCAAAGTTCCCTCTACATATTCGCATTAAACTTGTGCACATAGGTTAGTGCTGCATTCCCCTTTGCACACAGATGTCTTATCAAAGTTTTAGAAGTGACTGTTGAGTGATCGGTAAGAAGACATCTATATCATGCCCTCCAAGTCTCAGGGAACATTACAAAGGGGGATCAGAAGAATGTAAGAGCTCAGAGATGGGAAGGAGTGCTTTGGAACGCTACTCTCTGGACATTAAGAGACCATTACTTCATGACTTCATAGTAGCTGTCATTACCTGCATAAAACTTGCACAATATTGTGCTCATCAACATACCATCATTGATGATGGATGAGGACCAGTGAAAAAGACAACAAAATAGAAGAATGACTAGTTAGAAAAGAAGGTGATCACTGAAAGTGAAGCAAGGGAGAAGGGAGAAAAGAAGGTAATAGGAGGGAATTATGACCCAATTACATTGTGTTCCTTTATGAAAATCATCAATAAAAGTGAAATGAACGAAGTGGAGTTAGGGGAGGGGTATGGAGAAGAAGACGGAGAGAAGCACTAATCAAAACTAAAGACTCCTGGGCATGGTGGCGCACACCTTTAATCTCAGCATTCGGGAGGCAGAGGTAGGAGGATTGCAGTGAGTTCGAGGCCACCCTGAGACTCCATACTGAATTCCAGGTCAGCCTGGGCTAGAGTGAGACCCTACATTGAACCCCACCCCCAAAAAAAACAAAAACAAAAAAAAAAAACAAAGACTGGGCTGGAGAGATGGCTTTGTGGTTAAGACACTTGCCTGCAAAGCCTGAGGACCTAGGTTCAATTCCCCAGGACCCATGTAAGCCAGATGCACAAGGCAGCATATGCATCTGGAGTTCATATGCAGTGAGTAGAGGCCTGGAGTGCTCATTCTCTCTCTCTGTCTCTCTCTCTCTCATTCTCTCTCTCTATCTGCCTCTGCCTATCTCTCTATCTCAAATAAATACTTAAAAATAAAGATGTTACAAACATAAATAAGCCATATAGAGGACTACTTCTTTGTTAGCCATAACATGTATCTATGTGTGTGTGTGTGTATGTATGTATGTATGTATATGTATATATATATATACATGTATGTATTATAATTTGAGGAGAGAGTATCCTGTAGGGATAGATAATTCTATACTCAGAAACCATAGGTTGTTAGTGAAAAGAATTTCAGTGCCAGGGTAGGTTACCTCCCAGTGCATTGTTAATCTAAGAGTTCCCCTAAGGCCCTCAAAACACTATAGGTTATTTCCAGAGCTCTTAACTGTCCCCCAGAACTAGGTAATAAAATTCTATTGCTGAAGACATCATATGTTTTGGTGTGAATGGTGAGAAATCAAGCTATAACTGAACTGAAATCCTCCCCATAGCTGACAAATCGTCATGGTGCTAGAAAGGCTGTGTGTCCTGCCTGGGGAGAAAAGTCATTGGCGACCTATGCAAGCTACCCAACTTATCAATAGGCAAGATGTTCCTAGTAGTGCAATAGTGGCATACCTGTAATGGGGTGTGGTGGTTTAACTCAGGTGTCCCCCATAAACGTAGGTGTTGTGAGTGCTAAGTTCCCAGCTGATGGAGATTTTAGAATTAACACCTCCAGGGGGCAGTGTATTGCTCGTCGTAGGCTTATGGGTTTTATATCCAGTTTCCCCATGCCAGTGTTTGGCACACTTTCTTGTTGATATTGTCCACCTTATGTTGGCCAGGGTGTGATGTCCACCCTCTGCTTATGCCATCGTTTTCCTCTGCCATCGTGGAGCTTCCCTTGAGACTGTAAGCCAAAATAAACCTCCTTTTCCCACAAGCTGCTCTTGGTTGTGTGATTTCTACCAGTAATGCAATCCTGACTGCAACAGTAAAGTGGTACTGAGGAGTGGGATTGCTGCTAGACACCTCACTGTGTGGTTTTGATCTTTTGGAGCTGATTTTCAAGAAGAATGTGGAAGCATTTGAAACCTTGGCCTAAGAGACATCTTGCAGTGCTGTAAGTACAGCTTGATGGACTATTCTGGTCAGAATTGCAAGACCTGAATGCAGTAAGATCTATGGACTGTGAGGTTTGGCTTGTGAGGGTGAAAAATAACTTTTCCCTGGACTGGGCTAGAAGCAGATTGTGTGAGGGGCTTGCTGTTATGCCTGTGTCCTGAAAAGTTACACAGGGTTGCTTTGCATAGAATTGACTGGAGTGAGTAGAGGAATATGGCACAGATAAAATCTTTGGGTGAACTGCTGCCCATTCAGCTACAATTGAGAGATTACCTTTGAGATTGGGCCAGCTGACCTGTACTGAGTTAACAAGAAGAATGTAGACTCTTGTGAAGGGTCCTTATGCCCAAGAAGTGTCCTGAGTCTGTTTTATTCCCTCTTGGATTAACAAATTGGCACCCTACCTGGTCTTGTGGAGTATAAGAAATGCTGGAAAGAGAGTCACCAAGTTTGCAACATGCTCTTGCCTTTTGGAAATGACCATGGTCAGTGTGAAGCAGGTTGGCTGGATGCCTGCATGGAGACCCGATGGAGTTGTGACTATGGACCGTGGGTTGCATTGGAGACCAGTGGAGATGCCAGGACCACAAGATGGCTGATAAGGAAAGCTTCCATCCCTGTTGAAGTTTTCAAGGACTGTGAGTAACCTAGCTGGAGGGGTGGAATTGGAATACCAGAGACTTGTTGCTGGTTAGAATTAGTGGACATGGAAATTTGTCACTGGGTAGAGTTGTTGGACTTGGAGCTATATTTGGTGTTTGCTCTGTTTAAATCATGTATTGATTGAATAGTTCTTTGCTATGCCCAATGCTATATTTTGCAGTGGGAATGTTTATTCTGTGCCATTATTGGTTTGGGGGGTATTTTTTGGTATTATGTATTTGATATTATGTATTATGTGTTTGGTATTATGTATTTGGTATTAAGTTAAAAGACCTTGGGCTAGGGGGATATATGAACATCATTGAGATTGATAAAAACTATGGGGACTTTTAAAGTTGGACTTAATGCATTGCATTTTACATCATGGATGTTTATCAGTTTATGGGGGCCATGGGCAGAATATGGTGGTTTGATTCAGGTGTCCCCCATAAACTTAGGTGTTGTTAATGTTAGGTTCCCAGCTGATGGAGATTTGTGAATTAACACCTCCAGGCGTCAGTGTATTCTTGAGGGCAGGCTTATGGGTGTTATAGCCAGTTTCCCCATGCCAGTGTTGGGCACACTCTCCTGTTGCTATGGTATACCTTATGCTGGCCAGGGGATGAAGTCCATCCTCTGCTCACGCCATCATTTTTCCTGCCACCATGGAGCTTCCCTTCATGCCTTTAAGCCAAAATAAACCTCTTTGTCCAATAAGCTGCTCTTGGTTGGGTGATTTCTACAAGCAATGCAGACCTAACTACAACATGGAGGTAACCAACTGATGTGATTGAATGTAAGGCTGCTCCTCCAGAGAATCCACACCTGCTCCTGAAAGCTTGGTCAAAAGCTCATAGCTGGGTAGGTCATAAACCCTAAAGTTGTTTTATTAAATGGATATATTTTGCCAACCAAAGTACCCTCTCAATACTTATGTTTAGATCCAAATACTAGTGCTAATCTCTCTTTTTTGCTAGAAAAACTTTTAAGATGGCATGACAGTTGGGGAGACTCAAACTTATCAAAATGCTGAGAAACCATGAAAGTTGAGTGTTCAGCACTAAATGAGACATCTCTATCACACCCTCTGGCTCAGGGACAATATCGGAAGAGGTGGTAGAAACAATATGGGTCAAATAATGGGGAGTAGTGCTTCAGAATTCTGTTTTCCAGACACGAAGTGGTTGTTGCATTCAAGACCTCACAGTGACCATAATTACCTGCCCAAGAATTGGATAATATTGGGCCCATAAATAGGTTGTCATGAATGGTGAGGAGGACAATAAAAAAGACATCCAGAAGAGGGAATATAGGAACAAAGTGGAAGTTTAATGGAGGGGGGCAGGTGGTTACAGACAAAAGAAGTTTATAGGAGGGCATTATGTAAATGTTAAAATAAAGCTTTTTCATTTTAGTTTTTTTTTTAATTTAGAATTTCTATAATTTTCTTTAACCAATTTTTAACATGAAGAAAGTTTATTTTTTTCTTTCTCTTTGAGTGAAGGACACATGAAACCCCAGGATCTCCAGAGTAGTCAATAACAGCTAATGCTTGTTGGGAATGGGAGAGTCAGGCATGTCAGTGGTATAGCCACTGATAACTTACACATTCCACAGATAACCTTCTGTATATGATCATGTGAACACACCTAATTCAAGTAACTGGGTTAAAAATGTGTAAATGTGAGATTAGTGGGGAAGAAGTGCATTGATGGTAGTGGGAGAGGGTAAGAGAGGGTTATCATGGAGAATAACATCAGAATACATTATATACAAGAAAATGTCAAAAATGGCAAAGATTAATAAAATTTATGAACAGTCCAATATCCAATGCTTCATCTGAGACTCAAGGAAGTCTCTTGACTATGACCACCATCCCATTATTTCTTTTAAAGTTGCAGTCTTTTGACACATAATGGCACAGAGTAAATATTCCCATTCATTTTAAACAGGATGAATGGGAACAGCGAGGAAATGGTGGTCCCAACCAAGACTGAAACCCAGGAGGGAAAGAAATAAACTGTGAAGCTACATGTTCAGTATCTGATGCTCATGATGAAAGGGACTGGGGATTCCTGCCACTCCAGCTTTGCTTCCTATAGCCTGTATTATACGTATCCTCTCTTGAGCTGGGTCCACTCACAGTCTACATTACTTGGAAATTGTTCTATGGTCTTGGCATTTTGAGTATCCTGGATTTTTTCATCACAAGTTAGGCTTCATCTTCACCACTTGTTACAATTGAAGGACTTCCTTGAAGGGAGTCCAACCCTGCCACATATTGCCTGACATTAGTGACTCTGGGAAAACATGGAGCAAGGTGCCATGACCACTTCAATCTTTTAAACAGATTATTATTTTTTTTTAATTTTTATTAACATTTTTCATGATTATAAAATATATCCCATGGTAATTCCCTCCCTCCCCACCCCCACACTTTCCCGTTTGAAATTCCATTCTCCATCATATTACCTCCCCATTACAATCATTGTAATTACATATATACAATATCAACCTATTAAGTATCCTCCTCCCTTCCTTTCTCCACCCTTTATGTCTCCTTTTCAACTTACTGGCCTCTGCTACTAAGTATTTTCATTCTCACACAGAAGCCCAGTCATCTGTAGCTAGGATCCACATATGAGAGAGAACATGTGGCGCTTGGCTTTCTGGGCCTAGGTTACCTGACTTAGTATAATACTTTCCAGGTCCATCCATTTTTCTGCAAATTTCATAACTTCATTTTTCTTTACTGCTGAGTAGAACTCCATTGTATAAATGTACCACATCTTCATTATCCACTCATCTGTTGAGGGACATCTAGGCTGGTTCCATTTCCCAGCTATTATAACTTGAGCAGCAATAAACATGGTTGAGCATGTACTTCTAAGGAAATGAGATGAGTCCGTTGGATATATGCCTAGGAGCGCTATAGCTGGGTCATATGGTAAATCAATCTCTAGCTGTTTTAGGAACCTCCACACTGTTTTCCACAATGGCTGGACCAGATTGCATTCCCACCAGCAGTGAAGAAGGGTTCCTTTTTTTCCACATCCCCGCCAACATTTATGATCATTTGTTTTCATGATGGTGGCCAATCTGACAGGAGTGAGATGGAATCTCAATGTAGTTTTAATCTGCATTTCCCTGATGACTAGTGACATAGAACATTTTTTTAGATGCTTATATGCCATTCATATTTCTTCCTTTGAGAACTCTCTATTTAGCTCCATAGCCCATTTTTTGATTGGCTTGTTTGATTCCTTATTATTTAACTTTTTGAGTTCTTTGTATATCCTAGATATTAATCCTCTATCAGATATATAGCTGGCGAAGATTTTTTCCCATTCTGTAGGTTGCCTCTTTGCTTTTTTTCACTGTGTCCTTTGCAGTGCAAAATCTTTGTAATTTCATTAGGTCCCAGTGGTTAATCTGTGGTTTTATTGCCTGAGCAATTGGGGTTGTATTCAGAAAGTCTTTGCCAAGACCAATATGTTGAAGGGTTTCCCCTACTTTTTCCTCTAGCAGTTTCAAAGTTTCCGGTCTGATGTTAAGGTCTTTAATCCATTTGGACTTAATTCTTGTGCATGGTGAGAGAGAAGAATCTATTTTCATCCTTCTGCAGATATTTATCCAGTTTTCAAAACACCATTTGCTGAAGAGGCTGTCTCTTCTCCAATGAGTATTTTTGGCATTTTTATCAAATATCAGGTGGCTATAGCTACTTGGGCTTACATCTGGGTCCTCTATTCTGTTCCACTGATCTACATGTCTGTTTTTTATGCCAGTACCATGCTGTTTTTGTTACTATGGCTCTGTAGTATAGGTTAAAATCAGGTATGGTGATACCACCAGCCTCTTTTTTGTTGATCAGTATTATTTTAGATATTCGAGGATTTTTGTGATTCCAAATGAATTTTTGGATTGTCTTTTCTATTTCCATGAAGAAAGCCTTTGGAATTTTGATAGGGATTGCATTAAATGTGTAGATTGCTTTAGGTAAGATTGCCATTTTCACAATATTGATTCTTCCAATCCAGGAACAAGGGATGTTTCTCCACTTTCTAGTGTCTTCTGCAATTTCTCGCTTGAGTGTTTTAAAGTTCTCATTGTATAGATTCTTTACTTCCTTGGTTAGGTTTATTCCAAGGTATTTTATTTTTTTTGATGCAATTGTGAATGGGAGTGATTCTCTGATTTCATCCTCTGTGTGTTTGTTGTTAGCATATATGAAGGCTACTGATTTCTGTGTATTTATTTTGTATCCTGCTACATTGCTGTAGGTTTTGATCAGCTCTTACAGCTTGCTAGTAGAGTCTCTAGGGTCCTTTATGTATAGAATCATGTCATCTGCAAATAATGATAACTTGATTTCTTCCTTTCCAATTTGTATCCCTTTTATGTGTGTCTCTTGCCTTATTGCTATGGCTAAGACTTCCAAAACTATATTAAATAGAAGTGGGGACAGTGGACACCCTTGTCTTGTTCCTGATTTTAGTGGAAAAGTTTCCAGTTTTTCCCCATTTAGTAATATGTTGGCTGTAGGCTTGTCATAAATAGCCTTTATTATATTGAGATATGTTCCTTCTATTCCCAGTCTCTGTAGAACTTTTATCATGAAGGGATGTTGGATTTTGTCAAATGCTTTCTCTGCATCTAATGAGATGATCATGTGATTTTTGTCCTTCAACCCGTTTATGTAATGTATTACATTTATAGATTTGCGTATGTTAAATCATCCCTGCATCTCTGGGATAAAGCCTACTTGGTCAGGGTGAATGATCTTTTTGATATACTCTTGTATTCTGTTTGCCAATATTTTGTTGAGAATTTTTGCATCTATGTTCATGAGGGAGATTGGTCTGTAATTTTCTTTTTTTGTTCTATCTTTGCCTGGTTTTGGTATCAGGGTGATGCTGGCCTCATAGAAGGAGTTTGGTAGAATTCCTTCTTTTTCTATTTCCTGGAAAAGCTTAAGAAGCAATGGTGTTAGCTCTTCCTTAAAAGTCTGGTAAAATTCAGCAGTGAATCCATCCGGGCCTGGGCTTTTTTTAGTTGGGAGATTATTAATAACTGTTCGGATCTCCATGTTTGTTATAGGTCTATTTAAGTGATTAATCTCATTTTGATTTAATTTAGGTAGGTCATATAGATCAAGGAAATCATCCATTTCTTTCATATTTTCATACTTTGTGGAGTATATGCTTTTATAGTATGTCCCTATAATTTTTTGAATTTCTCTGGAATCTGTTGTGATGTTGCCTTGTTCATCTCTGATTTTATTAATTTGTGTCTCTTCTCTCTTTCTTTTGGTCAGATTTGC
The DNA here is from genome assembly GCF_020740685.1 of Jaculus jaculus. Taxonomy (NCBI): domain Eukaryota; kingdom Metazoa; phylum Chordata; class Mammalia; order Rodentia; family Dipodidae; genus Jaculus; species Jaculus jaculus. Next base: position 99,900,314 of record NC_059103.1, on the reverse strand, counting down.
TAAGGGGTTATCAATCTTGTTTATCCTTTCAAAGAACCAACTCTTTGTTTCATTAATTCTTTGGATTGTTCTTTTTGTTTCTATTTCATTAATTTCTGCCCTAATCTTTATTATTTCTTCCCGTCTACTAATTTTTGGTTTGCCTTGTTCTTCTTTTTCCAAGGCTTTAAGGCGGAGCATTAGGTCGTTTACTTGCGACCTTTCTAATTTCTTAATATAGGCACTTAAGGCTATAAATTTACCTCTTAGAACTGCCTTCATTGTGTCCCAGACATTTTGGTATGTTGTGTTCTCATTATCATTTGACTCTATAAATTTTTTGATTTCCTTTTTGATTTCTTCATTGACCCACTCATCATTTAGTAGTGTATTGTTTAGTTTCCATGATTTTGTGTATGCTCTATAGCCTTTCTTGCTACTGATTTGTAGTTTAATTCCATTGTGGTCAGATAGAATGCAAGGAATTATTTCAATTTTCCTGAATTTGTTAAGATTTGCTTTGTGTCCTAATATATGGTCTATTTTAGAGAATGTTCCATGTGCTGCTGAAAAGAATGTATATTCTGCAGCCTTTGGATGAAATGTCCTGTATATATCTGTTAGGTCCATTCCTTCTATGACCTCATTTAGTCCAGATGCCTCTCTGTTTATTCTTTCCGTGGATGACCTGTCAATTGATGAGAGTGGGGTGTTAAAATCACCCACCACCACTGTGTTTGGTGTTATCTGTGACCTTAGTTCTAATAGTGTTTGTTTGACAAATTTGGGAGCCCCCATGTTAGGTGCATATATGTTTAGGATTGTAATGTCCTCCTGTTGGAGTGTGCCCTTAATCAATATAAAGTGACCTTCCTTATCTTTCTTGACTAACGTCGGACTAAAGTCTACCCTGTCTGATATTAGGATAGCAACCCCTGCTTGTTTTCTAGGCCCATTTGCTTGAAACACCGTCTTCCAACCTTTCACCCTAAGATAATGTCTATCCTTTGTAGAAAGGTGAGTTTCTTGGAGACAACAAATTGTAGGATCCTGCTTTTTAACCCAGTCTGCAAATCTATGTCTTTTCGTTGGGGCATTGAGACCATTGATATTAAGAGATATTATTGAAAGGTGTGTATTTATGTTTGCCATTTGTGTGTGTGTGTGTGTGTGTGTTACTGGTTCTACCTGTGCTCTCTTCTGTTAACTGGTATTTGAGTATAGCTTGTTTTTTTCTAGGTTCCTTATATGTGTGCTTTTCCTTTTCTTCAGCATGGAGGATTCTATCAAGTATTTTCTGTAGAGCTGGTTTTGTCTTCAAATACTCCTTTAACCTGCTTTTGTCATGGAATGTCTTTATTTCTCCATCTATTTGAATGGATAACTTTGCAGGATAAAGTAACCTTGGTTGACAGTTGTTATCTTTCAGAACTTGGAATATATCACTTCAAGCCCTTCTGGCTTTAAAAGTTTGTGTTGAATAATCTGCTGTAATCCTGATGGGCTTGCTTTTGTAGGTAACTTGATTTTTCTCTCTAACTGCTTTCAATAATTTTTCTTTGGTTTGTGTGTTTATAAGTTTGATTATAATATGCGAGGGGAGGTTCTTTCTGGGTTTTGTCTGGCTGGGGTTCTAAAGGCTTCCTGTATCTGTTTTGGCACCTCTTTTCCAATTTGGGGGAAATTTTCCTCTATGATTTTGTTGAAGATGCCTACTATGCATCTGGAGTGGAGTTCTTCTCCTTCTACTATGCCCTGAATTCTTATATTGGATCTTTTCATAGTGTCCCGAATATCTTGAAATTCCCACTCATACTTTTCTATAATTTGTCTTTCTCTTTGTTGGACTGCATTAGGTCTGCCACCTGGTCTTCTAGCTTAGATATTCTGTCCTCTCCCTCATCCATCCTACTGGTGAGATTTTCTACAGAGTTTTTTATTTCATTAACTGTGTTCTTCATTGCTAGTAATTCTGACTGGTTTTTCTTTATTATTTCTATTTCCCTATTTATGTCTTGTATTGCCTTCTTTATTTCATTAAATTGGTGTCCTGCCTCTTCTTTGATTCCTTTGATTTCCTCTTTGATTTCTTCCTTGATTGTTTTCATGTGTTCTTTGACCTCTTTGAACATATTTATAATTATTCTTTTGAACTCTTTTTCAGGCATTTCCTCTAACTCTTTGTCTCTGGAGGACATTTCTGATGCATTAATACTTTTAGGTGGATTTATATCATCTTGCTTTTTAGTGTTTCTTGTGTTATAATGTATATATTTTTGCATCTTGGATTAAGTTAATGCTTGGATTTTCTAGCTAGCTGTGTATTCTTAGCTGTATCAATTGATTTGATGTAATATATTTTCAGGGTAGGACCTTAAGGTATTAGGTGTGGCTCTTAAGACTCTCAGAGTATCTACAAAGATGTTCTTAGGGGTTGAGATTCCCTGCTATAGGAGTATTCAAGCAGGCTGAGTAGAATAAAATACAGGTAGATTCTAAAATTTAACTAAACACTGTACACATTCAATCAAAAACTGCCCCCAGTATGTATGCAAGAGTAGTTATTATAATGACCAGATCTTCTATCAACAAAGAGGTTTAGATTTCTGGTCTGTTGAGGGATCCAAGTCAGCTTGTGACCAAGTGAGACCCTTCCCTGGTGCAATCCCAGTTACCTTGGGTGATTTTGGTCTCAGTCAAGTTGCTGCCTGGGTCGTCGGGCTGCTGTTCTGATTTCTGGAGCTGGGCACTTGCTTTTCCTGTGGGGCAAACCGAGCCGCTGCTGCTGCCTCTGCTGCTCCTATAGCTGCCACCACCGGAGCCACCACCGCTGCTGAAGCTGCCGCTGCCGTGACCACCGCCCCTGCTGCTCCCCCCGAAGCTGCTGCTGCGGGATCTGCCGCCGCTGCCGCTCCTGGGTCCGCTGCTGCTGGGGCTGCTGGTACCGGTGCTGGAGCCGCTGAAGTTGCTGCCGAACTCTGCTCCTGCTTGCGTCCCGCTGTCAGCCCAAGTTGGCGTGGCCGGGTCCCAGGCCGCTGCTGTGTTTGCTGGAGCTGGGCTCAGGCGGTGGGGGAGGGGAGGGAGCCGCGGCTGCTCTGGTTGTCTCACTGCTCCACGTGTTCTACCTCGCGGTCTCCTCCGCTGCTCGCTGCCGCTCTCCCCTTACGTTTCCCGAGTTGCGGAGAGCGCAGTGTGGGGGGAAAATCCCGCACCTGGCTTTTCCTGCGGCTCGAGCTGGTCTGGTGGTTTTCTGCTGCGCCGCGGCTGCGGCGTTTGGCCAAGCTGCCTGAGCCGCTGGAGCCGCTTTTCCCGCCTGTGCGGGCTCTGGATGCTCTATAACTCTTCTACTTCTCCGCTGCCGCCTCAATTTCCTATACACCTCACTTTTTAGTAGAAGCGTGTATTTTGCTGAGTTTCTTTGGTCTTTTTCCCCCCTCAGCTGCTTTGGCGTGGTATCTACGCCACCATCTTAACCGGAAGTCTCTAAACAGATTATTAATAGCACATTCATTTGTTAATGAAAGCTTGAAATAATACTGAAGAAAATTTTATTTACCCCAAGATTACAATTATCTATTTTTCTCAAGTGTTTTTATATAAATATCAATTTACCCAGCACCATTTTTTGAATAGAACAATTTTCTCAATTTTCTAGCAGTTGAAGATGTGTGTGTGTGTGTGTGTGTGTGTGTGTGTGTGTTGCATATCTCCCATGGCTCTCTATTATAGTCCACTGGTCTAGTTGTGTATCATTGAACCCTGGTTATTCTTGATTATTTCATTGATATTTAGTAAGAGATTTAGAATCCACACATATAACCATTACATCCCAGAAATTTTGGTCTAGACAGATTGGATTTATTAATTGCTTTGGTCTGAATGTATTCTCTAAAATTCTTGCATTGGAAACTCAACCCCCAATCTAATAATGATGGGAGGTGGAGTTTTTGGGGAGAAATGTTTAGAATCTTCAAGTATCTGACTTCAGAATAAATTAATGTCTTTGCAAAGTGACTTAATGAATGACAGAATCCTTTCTTTGCAATCTTATGCTCTTCACTATATTGGGGCATAGTTATCTTTTCATATGGAGAATGCTGCAATAAAGAATGGTGCTGAAGCAGAAAAATCCCATCAGGTAACTGTCCTACCTGCACCTTGGCTTTAGGCTTGCCAGACAGTGGACCAGAATAGACAGAGATGATATTCTGCTCTTTATGAATTACCTGATTTCACTAAACTTATTATAGTATCATAAATGTTATAAATAAATTTGAGAAAATTAAGGATTTTTGTGATACTGCATTTTACTCTCCTCAAATGTATGTCATATTGAATATATAAGGTCTTTTAAGCTACATATTATGTTCCAGGTGATTTTTGTTACATTTTTTGTTGTTGTTCATTTATTTATTTATCTGAGAGCAACAGACACAGAGAGAAAGAGATTGAGATGGAGAGAGAGAGAGAGAGAGAGAGAGAGAGAGAGAGAGAGAGAGGAGAGAGAGAGAGAGAGAATGGGTGTGCCAGGACCTCCAGCCACTGTACATGAACTCCAGATGCAACTGGCTAACGTGGGTCCTGGGGAATGGAGCCTTGAACTGGGGTCCTTAAGCATCACAGGCAAGTGCTTAACTGCTAAGCCATCTCTCCAGCCCTGTTACATTTGTTTTTAACATTTTATGATTAAAGTAGATGTAATCACATTTTATTTTAAATTTTTAGTTTCTGCCACTTACATATAGATGTGTAATTGACATTTTTTGCATATAATGAGGCAATTGATATATTAACTAACAGGAAGTTGTAAAATATGTTTTATTTTTCTATGAATATAATAATACTATCTATTAATGATGACAGTTTTGTTACACTTTCAAATGACTCTTTATATATGTCTTCTTATTCATTTATTGATCCATTATTTTGGCTTTCTGGCACTGACTTGAGACATTAAATATAAAGGTGGACTTCAGGTATACTTTTTATTACCTGATCTTAACAGAGCACATTTCAGTAATTCAACATAAGTTATGACATTGGCTAAACATGGCAAAAGCTCTTTCTGTAAGAGAGGAATCATTTACCCACACTATATGAGATGACATTTAAGCTGTCTTCTCTATCTAATACTGCTGAGTGTATTTTTCATCATAAATACTAGAACATTTAAATATAGGATATAATTATTTGATAAAGCATGCTACAAAATTTTGTAGATGAATAAAATCAGTGAATGATTTATCTCCCTCTTCATTCTAGTTTTCACTGCATTTTCTGATAATACAAGAAGGGTTAAACATTGAAAAAAATATGAAAAGCATTCACTTTCAGTTCTCCAGTGGCTTTCACTCTAGCCTCAGTGCCGGAGGTATATCTGTCCTAGTGCTCACCTCACATGTTTCTTCTTAAGTGGCCCTGCCTTTCATTTCCCCATGTCCAGGGCTGCCACATCCTGTGCACCGTCATTAGCTGCGCACTTAGGGCCTGCAACTGTCTCTTCCTGTTGAAAATGTATGTGTAACTTTGTGAACATAACTTTCCCTCTAAGAAAGCTTATTTCGGAGAGTGTTTCCACATAGTAATATGAGAAAATGATAGGAGTTTTTGATTGATTAATGTTGTCGTAAATACCTGTATTTTCCCCTCAGTATGGCTGAAGTACTAGGGTTCATCAGTCCCAAGCTCATTGGTACAAAAGAGTTTGCTTTGGGGGTTGAAACCCTTCTTGAAATATTTTTCTGTCAATACTACAGTTTATCTTTCTCCAACTCAAACCAGTCTCTTTCATCCTAAGATATCACAGGTGTCAGAACTGTCTAACCTCCAGCTACCTTTAGCCTTCTTTCAGCTGGTATTAACCAATGGTTTCCGAACAACTGCTCTTCATTTCTAAATCTATTTTGACATCTTATTTCCCAAGGAGTCAGATGGCTAGAATTACATAAAATTTGATATTTTCTTTTATGATATGATTCAGATTCACTTAATATTATGAATAATACTTTTCTCAAGCAGTGCTGAGACATACGGTCAAGTGAATCTGGTGAAGTTGCTATTGCTCGCCAATAACACAAGTGAATCTCATCATCATATATTTTCATAAAAATCAATAAAAATTAGTAAGGTGATATCCTACACCTAGCAGTAGAAAATGGTCCAAGCATAAACTATACATTTAATGATAGTTTACCATGTTTTAAAATAGCCTACATTTGAGTAATCTATTACTACTAAAACAAATTACAAAAGATAAAAATATTGCATATATTATTAATAGTGTGGAAAGTTTATTTATAAAAGCAATTTATCACATTTGTATTCAGGAATGATTCTGCCATATCTGTAGGATTTCAAGAATAATGATGCAAAAATTAAATAAGATAGTTGTAACCCACATTGCCTAGGACTCTTTAATTTATACACTGTCACCTAAACACTCAATTTTGAAGTTTTAAAAATTTCCTTCTGCTCATTAAACTTATAGTAAACCTATTTAAAATATTTATGAGACCACTTGGGCAATTTATGTGGGTTTCAAGGTAAGTCTGATCTTAGAATGAGTCCAATATATGATTTCCAGGGTGAATATATTCATAACTCCTATCAATGTCAGGCACTATAACTGATTCATTAGACATTACAATATTGTCAGCACTTAATATATAAAATGCATATGTCTACCTTGTTATATTTTGTCATATGTCCACAAAAGTTTTCTTAACAGGGTTCAGCTACTGGACTAGCTAAAGGCCAACTGTTTGTTTTCTGGCAATTCCATCTTTGTTTGCTACTCAAAATGATGCATCTAGATATTGAGCTTTGTTCCTATATGTCTCACATCAGAGAAATATTTAATTTCATTTATGTGGTGCTTTGCACTTATTAATTTGCACATGTTGTGTGTAGTGGTCTGATTCTGGAGTTTCCCATAAATTTATGTATTCTGAATGCTAGGTTGCCAGCCATAGGCAATTTGGTAATTGGGGCCTCCTGGTGGTAGTGTATGGTTGGGGGCTTGGTTATGGGCTTTATAGCCAGCTTTCCCTTGCCAGTATTTGATAAACTCTTCTGACATTGGCCAGGAGGTGATGTCCACCCTCTGGTTATGTCACCATCATCCCCTGCCATCATGGATATTCCCTTTGAATCTGTAAGCCAAAATAAAACCTATTCTCCCATAAGATGTACTTGATTGTTTTCTGACTACAACAAGAAGCAAACTGCAACAGTAAAATTGGTATCAAGAAGTGAAGTTATTGCTGATAGAAACCGGACTGTGGGGCTGGAGAGATGGCTTAGCAGTTAAATTGTTTGCCTGAAAAGCCAAAGTATCCCAGTTCGATTTTCTAGGACCCATGTAAGCCAGATGCACAAGGGGCACATGCATCTGGAGTTCCTTTGCAGTGGCTGGAGGTCCTGGTATGCCCATTATCTCTCTCTCTAATAAATAAATAAATAAGTAAATCAAGTATATTTAAAAACAACAACAACAAAAAAGAAACCTGACTGTGTGGCTCTGGTCATTTATAACTGATTTGAGGAAGGAATGTGAAAGTATTTGAAACCTTGGCCTAATAGATGCTTTGCAGTGCTATAAGTACAGTTTGATGGACCATTCTGTTCAGAGTTGAAAGACTTGAATACTGTAAGAACTATGGTTGTGACATCTGGTTTATGAGGGTGAGAAAGAGCTTTGTCTAGATTGGGCTAAAGTCAATTTGTGTGAAAGGCTTTCTGTTATGCCCGTGTCCTGAGAACTTGCACAGAGGTACTTTGCATACTAAGAGCAGAAGGATATGGCACAGAAAAAATGAAATCTTTGGACTGAAACTGCTGCCCATTCAGGTGCAGTGTTTGAAAGATTACAATCATTGAGATTGGGCCAGCTGACCTGCATTGGGACAACGTGAAGAATGCAGACTCTTTTGAAGGGACCTGATTATTGAAGAAGTGTCCTGTTATCCAAAGTCTGGTTTATTCCTGCCCCCACCCCTCATCAGATTAACAAATTGGTAGCCTTTCTGGTACTATCAATTATAACAAATACAAGAAAGTGAGGGTCACTGAATTTGCAACACAGTTTTATGTTTTGGAAATGGCCCTGGGCAGTGGAAAGAGGCTTGTTGAATAATCAATGTAGAGGCCTGATGTATCCATGAGGATGAACCAGTGGTTTCAGTGGAGAAATAACAGAGATGTCTGAATTATGGGATGGCTGCCAAGGAGACCTGCCAGCACTGGAGGAAGTTTTACAGGACTGTGAATATCCTAGCTGGAGGGGCGGAATTGGAAATCCAGAAGCTCATCACTAGTTAGAATTATCAGACTTGGAGACTTGTCACTGGCTAGAGTTGTCAGATTTGGAGCTGCAGAATTTGATGTTTGCCGTTTTTTTTTTTGTTTTGTTTTGTTTTCTTTTTTCTTTTCTTTTTTTTTCAATCTTGCATTGGTTGACTATTTCTTTGTCATGCCCAATGCCATCTTTTTCATGGTGAATGTTTATCCTGTGATATTGTTATTATTATTTTTTTGGTATTATGGCTCAAGGAAAAGACCTTGGAATATAGGGATGTTTGAACATCATTAAGGTTGATAAGCATTATGGGGACTTTTGAAGTTGGATGCATGCATTGTATTTTACATCATGTATGCTTAACAGTTTATGGGGGCCAGGTGCAGAATGTGGTGGTTTGATTCAGATGTCCCTCATAAACTTATGTGTTCTGATTACTAGGTCCCCAGCTGGTAGAAATTTGGTCATTCGAGCCTCTGGGGGCATTGAATTGTTGGAGGTGGGCTTGTGGGTGTTACGGCCAGCTTTCCCTTGCCAGTGTTTGGCACACTCTCTTGCTGCTGCTTTCCACTTGATGTTGGCGAGGAGGTGATGTCCAACTGATGCTCTGTCATTCTTTTCCCCAGCTATCATGAATCTTTTCTTCATATCTGTAAGCCAAAATAAACCCTTCCCTCCCACAAGTTGTTCCTGGTTGGGTGTTTTCTGACAACAATGTGAAGCTGATTTCAACACTGGGCCACCCTTAAAGCCTAGGAATAAACCCTGAATAGTCATAGTGGCTGATACTTTTAATGACTCCTTTAATTTGATATAGTAATATTTTGTTGGGATTTAGTGATAGCCTTTCCACTTTGATTTTACTTGAAAATTTGTGAATTAATATCAATTAAGTAAAATTTAACTAATTAAAAATAATAAAGAATTGATAGACTAATTAAAATGTTGAATAGAATTCAGCAGTGAAGCCATCTGGCCATCCGTGGGCTTTTCTCCTGTGAAAGACTCTTTACTATTATTACAGCCTTCACACCTGGTTGTGTGTACATAGACTTTTATATACTACATGATATACAATTCAGTGGCATCTCATTATCATTAGTGCCACTAGACACAGAAAAATAAAGACATAATAAAACTTTAAACAGACTTTATATGGAATAAATATACCAAACACAATTAAGCAATATATGTCAAACTCATAAATTACATCATTACATATGATAAAATGTTGAAAATTTTCCATTTAAAGTCAAAGACTAGGATGTCTAATAGCACCATTTCTTTTTGATATAGTACTAGAAATCACAAACAGATTTATTAGATAACAAAGTAAGTAAGAAAGAACTAAAAATATCTGTATTTGAGAAAATCTTGAAAGGTTACATAGAGAACTTTATCATTTTACTAAATTATTATTAGAAGTGGTTAAGTGGCCTGACATAAAATTGGCATAAATCAGTAGCACACAAAGTCAATATGATTTCTTTATAATAATAATAATACATAAAATGAGAAAATAATCTCATTTATAATAGACATAAAATATTTTAAAGTAGATATTAATTTTACCAAGGAAATGAAAGAGAATACTTAAACATAGAAAACTTTAAGTAGACCAAAATAAACAAGGATGAGAGCTTATATTCATGATTTAAAAGAATTAATATGGTTAAAATATTTATACTTGCCCAAGTAGTTTATATAGCAACTACATTCCTCTCTATCAAAATTCTAATGTTAATTCTTCACAGAATGTAAAAGTGATACTAAGACAGTTTGTATGATCACAGAAACTCCTGAGTAGCCCAATAAATATGTAGGGAAAGTAACTAAATTAGAGACATACACAACCTTGTTTCATAATCATGTGGACATGGTACTGGCAAATAAACACAGATATTGATCAGTGGCACACTGTTAAAAAATTAAGGGAAAGTCAAGACACTTAGTTAATTAGTTAATTGGTTTGTCAATAATGAACAGTGTGAAAAAGATAACATTTCTAGTACAGGGTATTCAGAAAATGATATCCTCATGCAGAAAAATGAAATTAGACCTTTGGTTGCATTATTTAAAAAGTTAATAAAAGTAGATTAAATATTTTTATAAGACTTGAACCTAAAGTGGTTTTTTTGTTTGTTTGTTTGTTTGTTTTGTTTGTTTGTTTTTCTGAGGTAGGGACTCGCTCTAGCTCAGGCTGACCTGTAGTCTCAGGTCCTCCTACCTCTGCTTCCCAAGTGCTGGGATTAAAGGCATGTGCCACCACGCCCAGCTTTTTGAACCTAAAGGTTCTGAACAAACCATGGAAGAAAACTCACAATACTAGACTGGGCAGTTTTTTTCCCTTCTGAAAGGCACAGGTAACAAAAGCAAAAATAGATGAGTGAGTGGGCATTGAATTGGAAAGCTTGTACACACTGATTGAATGAATTCATCAGGTAAGTAGGTAATCTACAGACAGAATAAAATCTTTACAAGCTATGTATTTAGTTTCTTAGAGTTAGCTTTCAAACAATATCAGAAATTCAAACAACTTAATAGCAATGAGATAAATAATTGTATTAGACCAAGGACTCAAGCAGCCAAGAAGGAGATGTAGCTTAGAACCATCATGAGATACCATTTCAAGTTATTTAAAGCCACTCATATGTTCAAGATTCTACAAGATTGCTTGAATGTTTGGAACTCTATGATTAGACATGATTATGGAGAGTTAGAATGTTACAGATTTCAAGTTACAATGAGCTGTCCTTATTCTCCTTAATACTCATTGCCTACCTCTGTGTTTAGCCTAACTAGCATCCTCACAAGTATCAAAAAAGACTTTCAGAATGTTTTAGATTGAGATCACTAGCTTGCACCAACCCAAAAGCTAAGAATGTTGTTAGATAGCATCTAAAACCTAAGAGATAGTTTTCCACTCTTTTGTAACCCACCTACTTGATATTTCCTCCAATGTATGTGTGAATGTGCCTTGATTTATGTCTTATTTTTGTTTTGTCACTATAAAATGTTCATTTAACTGATTCCACACTGGAGCACATTATTTAAGGCAACAAGAATCCATGTTCCTGGGCCATGGTCTCTCATATATAGCTAAGAATCACTGATCTTTTATTCTATTTATGCTTCTGAGGAGAGTTGTGTTTGGCATTGGCAGTGGTAATAATTTAGCTAAAATGAAAAAGGCATCAAATGTGTGTGTGTGTGTGTGTGTGTGTGTGTGTTTGGTATAGTGTCCGTGGGCTCAGGAATCTATGTGAAGTCTGGCACACACTTGGAAAACTGGAGACTATGTAACCTAGAACACTCCTTAAGGTAAACCAGAAAGTGTGAGTGGTAATGATGTGCTAATGCTGTTTCTATGAACTAAAACAAAAATGTAGCACTGTTCTGTGAGGTGTTGATGGTAGGGAAGCAGAATGTGTAGAAGAGAGGGTGCAAGGGAGCTTTGTATTTTTCTGCTCTATTTTGCTGTGCGAATTATTCTACTCTAAAATAAATCTACTCTCAAAAATATATCATAACCACTCAAGCAACATGTACTGAACAAATGAGCAAATGTCCTATCAGCCTGTACATAATATGGCATACTTTAAAAAAAAGCTGCCAAACATAAACTATGCATAAAAGTTTTAGAATGCCACAATTTCTGCAGTTAAAATAAAAATATATTATAAGTGAATGATATTAAAAGAGTACAAAAGAATCTGGACATGATGGTGCATGTCTTAAGCCCCAACACTTGAGAGGCTAAAATAGGAACATTGCCATGAGTTTGAGGCCACCCTGAGACTACGTAGTGAATTCCAAGTCAGCCTGGGCTAGAGCGAGACCCTACCTCAAAAACTAGAACAAGAAATAAAAAAAGAACATACAAAATAAGAGTGCAAATAATATATGAAGGAAAAGCATCATTGAATATTCACTGACCACTGCAGCCTACTTATTGATCTGCTTATGTTTCCTTGGATATAATTGCATTACTATTACAATTCTTTGCACAGACATGTTCTCAGTTTTATCAATGACCTTTTCACTCTCTATTTCCCTCCTTTTTACTTGCCTCCTTCCAAAAACTAACAAATCACTTGGTATTTGAAATGCATCCATCCTCTGACTTAGGACATTTTTTAACAACTGTGCTAAGATAAACGGAAAAGTCAATATGTCCTAATATAAATCTTCAGAGATTGAAGTCAATTAAAAAAAGGACACAGGTAAAACTGTTATAGAGAATGTCAACCAAAAAGATAAAAAGTTGTATAATTTAAAATATTATTTTTCAAAAAATGAGTAATATCTGAAAAATGTGTAGAAACAACTTTATCAAAACTCTTGAGGCTGTAGATATTTACACCAACTGGGTAAGTACTTGATGAAAGAGGGTAGAGGTAAAGCACCATAACTTTAATTAGAGAGCTTTGCAAAGTATTAATTTATTACTCACCAGTTATGGGGTCATCTTAAAGCTTATATTTCCAGTAGGGGTTTTTGATATCACATATGGCAATATATGTATACACACAGTATATTCCCAAATAGTTGTGATTGCTTCCTTTGAGCTGTTTGATAAGCCTTTGAAATTCCAGTGGAAAGCCCTTGTCTTTATCAGTTCAACTTGCAATTGTCCCAGTGATGAGCTATGGGGGTGGGGGATGGGGATAGAACACATCTTTTCCCTGAAAATGCAATCCCAGGTGGAGGTTCCTAGAAAAATTTTGGCTTACAGGTGGGAAGGGAAAAAGACCTTAAGGAGTTTTGTTACGCTGGAATTCTTGCTTTGCAACTCCAGACTGAGGTATTTCTTTTCTTACCCATGTCCCCATAATTGTCTCTGTCATCATATTCTGTCTGTATGACAAGATAAGCAGTGGCCAAGGTCTATGAATGTGAAATAGTGCCTGAAGCCTGGATACACGTGAGTATTGTGTGGAAGAAGAGAGCTTCTGAGGCCTGGCATTGTGCGCACGTCTTTAATCCCAGCACTCGGGAGGCAGAGGTAGGAGAATCGCCGTGAGTCCGAGGCCACTCTGAGACTCCATAGTGAAATCCAGGTCAGCCTGAGCTAGTGTGAGATCCTACCGTGAAAAAACAAAACAAAAACAAGAGCTTCTGGGGTCATAGTGGCTGTAGTGCTCACATACTAGCTAGTCTATGCTAGGGATGCCTCCAGGTGTGATGCTCAGGTGTGTAGAGTGGCAGAAGAACCAGCACATGGAAGAAGGGCATGCAGAGACTGGCAGTGACCCCAAGGTCCAGAACAGCATGGCTAAGGGGACTGACTACCATCCATGCTTCGGGACAATGGGGGTGACACTGTTGGAGGTACTAGTGACACAATAGCATTTCTGTTTGGAGTGAGTCTACATTGCTGGTTACCTCAACAGTCAGTGTTGGTGGTAGGCTGGGGTGGTCAATCCAGACATACACCATAACATTCTCCTTGGTGAAAAGCCTATACCTGCAATGGACACTTAAGGTTCAAAAAAGAAAGGCCTCCTGGAACATCTGCATCTTAGGTCAGTAAGGCACATGATGACTCTTATGCATGGCTGGTCAGGAATGGCTCCAGCTTTCACCGCTGTTCTTGGCCCCTTTCCCTTGTCCAAGCTGTCAATGGGCCAAGTCATCCAATCATTCCTACCTTCCTTCTCTTTCCTTCTCCTCTTCTGTTTTCCTGATTAGTCTGCAGTAGTATTTTAGTTTATAATTGGATTATTTTGTTTACTGCCTTATATTTTATTATTTTTAAATTCAGTTGTCCTATCAATTATTAATAAACAGGTATTAGAATTTCAAATGTGACTTTTGTATCACTCTATTACTTGAAATAATATTTGCTTTAGGCAGGGAATCCAACCTCAGGAACTAGAAATCCAGACTTTCTCAGAAGGCAAACACTTCACCAACTAAGCCAGCACCTTTGCTCCTCATGAGAATTCTTTTGATTAGAATTAACATGCTATATGGCTACTGAATGAATTCTCAAATATGGGATACAGGCTCCCTCCTGTGGTCTTTTAATTGAGAAGTTTACGATATGAGCATATAGTAATTGAATCCTGTTTCCATCCCTTTATCTTTTGTCCTTCAACCTACATCCTCTGAGAATCTTCCCCTTTCAAGGTAGTCCTCCCCCTATTTTGTTCTCTTATTCCATCTGTCCATTATAATTGGTCCTTCATGTAAAATGTTGCTGGACTGATTCAGCCATTCTGCTGGTTAAACATCATCTATCAGTAACTACTTTGTAGTCAGGAATGTGCCAGTAAGCACATTATTGCAAAGGAGCCCTGGTAATACTATCTAGAGATTTTGTCTACGGCCTGTGATGCATTGAGGTAATTTGTAGGGAATAAAGAAAATATGTTTTCAGAAAGCAACTCCCAAATTCTGTAAACATTAGGAAAATGTGTTTGAATTTAAGGCCTAAACTTTCCACTGAGAAAAATTTAACATGATTTAAATTTTATTGGATGTATAATTTTCATCACAAAAGCCAAAGATATATAAACCTATCTTATATTAAGTGACAAAAAAAAAAAACAAAATGGGCTGGAGAGATGGCTTAGTGGTTAAGCGCTTGCCTGTGAAGCCTAAGGACCCCGGTTTGAGGCTCGGTTCCCCAGGTCCCACGTTAGCCAGATGCACAAGGGGGCGCATGCGTCTGGAGTTCGTTTGCAGAGGCTGGAAGCCCTGGCGCACCCATTCTCTCTCTCTCCCTCTATCTGTCTTTTTCTCTGTGTCTGTCACTCTCAAATAAATAAATAAAAATTAAAAAAAATAAAAAAATAAAAAAAATAAACAAAATGATTTATTCTTTTTGCACCTGGGTTGAATAAGTTACCATTCACATTAAACTAAGACTTGGTTTTCTCTAATTCTTTCTCTAATAATATTTAAACTAAACAAAATACTTTTTCATTTCACTAGACATTTATGGAAGTATGGTTATTTCTTCCTTTTTAAGATCTATAAAAAATAGATCTCAAACAAAAGCTGATTATTTTAGAAATAATGTGAAAACATATACAAATTAAAAACATATAGCTTTGACAGCTTTTTATGTAGAAGAAGGACCTGTTAATATCCCAGAGATTCGACTTCATTAAAATAAAATTTTTGTCTTTGAAGGAAAGTTCAGTAACAGAGATTAAAGAATGTGTGAGGAATGGGTCCTCCTGGCACTGGTAGTTCTCTGCCTTTCAGAACCTTGTTCCAGGCTGCAAGCCCAGGAGACTTCCGCAGTCACCTGTCATTGGGGTGATGGTATGTAACACTGTTACGTTTTCTATGTGTATCACAGTTTGTTCTGGATGCCAAGCAGTGACTCCACACCTGTAGAAATCTGGTCCCATAAATGTCATCAGCTTTTTTTTATGTCACCTTCTCATTGTAACCTCTATAAAATAGTGAACATGACAGAAGCGGAATGAGATGCTTGTGATATCAGATCCCAGAGTTCAACTTGATTTCAAGGTCACCCTAAGCAACACGACTGGTCACCACCAAGTCCACTGCTCAGACCCCCAGCTGAGTCTCCATACAGAGTTTTACTGTGCCAGAGGCAGCAGAAGAATGCTTGGTAGAGACTTTTGCTTCCTAATTAGAGAGCAAAACATCTGTGTTCAGTACAACTTCTCTGTGAATCATGACTATTTTGAACAACAAAAAAAGTTCATGGAAGTAACTGTTCCTTCATTTAATTTTGGTTAATATTATCTCAAAAAGACAATTGATGGCTGGGGATATGGCTTAGTGATTAAGAGGTTTGCTGCAAAGCCAAAGGACCCAGGTTTGATTCCCTAGGACCCACATAAGCCAGATTCACATGGTGACACATATGTCTGAAGTTTGTCTGCAGTGGTTAGAGACCCTGGAGTGCTCATTCTATCTCCTTCTCTCTATATGTGTCTTTCTTTCTCAAATAATTAATAAAAATTTTAAAAAGAGAATTGATATAATTTATAAAAAATGTTTATTTTTATTTATTTGAGAGTGACAGAGATAAAGAGGAAGGGAGAGAGAGAGAGAGAGAGAGAGGGAGGGAGAGGGAAGGAGGAAGGAAGGGAGGGAGGGAGAGAATGTGCGCATCAGGGCCTCTAGCCACTGTAAACGAACGCCAGATGCATGCGCCACCTTGTACATCTGGCTTATGTGAGTCCTGGGGAATGAAGCCTTGAGCCAGGGTCCTTAGGCTTCACAAGCAAGCACTTAGCCACTAAACCATCTCTCCAACCCAAGAATTGATATAATTTTCATGTGTCTTAAAAATGCCTTGTGATGTCAGGTCTTGTATTGCATAAGCCTAAGGACCCAGGTTTGATTCCTGAACCCATGTAAGCCAGATGCATATAGTGGTGCATGCATTTGGGGTTTGTTTGCAGTGGCTTGAGGCTCTGGGGAGCCCATTCTCTCTCTCTCGCTCTTTCATTAAATACATAAAATAAAATATCCGTTAAAAATGAGTTAGTGAATTGATCTACTGAGCATAAAAATATGATGGTAGGTGTTCATAAAGTACACCATTGACCTCAATATCACCTCTGAATTGGAAATCATTACACAATTCAAGCATAGAGATGAATTCAGGATTAACATACTCTCATGGACAGATACTAGGTAATGAGAAAATGGGTAACTGATATGTAAATACAGATATTGGACAAGTATTATGCAATATATCTAGGAATACATTTTACTTTATTAGTACATTTGTGCATTTTTAAAGAATATAGACAGTGTATGAAGCCCCTAGCAATATAAAAAATGAAAATGTTTATAAGTTACATTATTTTTAACTTTTACCTTATTACTAAAGCAATGTGTAATCATACAAATATCCTAGAAATAAATTAAAAGCTTAGGGAATATAGACAATAATATGGTGGATGGATAATTTGATGGACAGTTAGGAAGTCCTAAGTGTTTACTGGGAAGCAAAACTAACCTGTCAACTGCATTATTTAGAATAGGGACCATACAGCATATCTATTGCTCCTCCACACACATATTTGTGGATGTAATGTCTTGAGACACTATTTGTTTCTTCTCTCTCTCTCTCTCTCTCTCTCTCTCTCTGTGTCTGTGTGTGTGTGTGTGTGTGTGTGTGTGTGTGTGTGTGTGTGTTGTATGCGCATTGTGTGCAGATGCAGTGCCACCCTGAGGACAGAAGAGGAAGTCAGGCAGCTTCCTTATCATTCTTCTGCCTTATTTCCTCACTGAACCCTGGAGTTCTTCTGGTTTCAGCTACACTGGCAGACTAGGTAGCCACAGTCATCCTCCTGTGGGAGCTCCAGTCTGGGCTGGGGTTACAGCTGTGTGTGGCCATGCCCAAACTGTCCTATGGGTGCTGGGGCTTGAACTGAGGTCCTTCTGATTGCACAAGTGCTCTCACCCATGAAGCCAACTGCCCAGCCAGAGCAAATATCTTTATTGAATATAACATAGAATCACAGGCAAGAAGTGCCAGATCACACTTACAGGAATAAGGCTGCCTTACCAAGACATCGGTTTAATAAGGAAAGATAACTATGTGAGTTGGTGGTAAAACACATTTTATTATTTTTTTTTCTGCAAGGAATCACACTTGTACTTTCCTTTGATTTCTAGACAAACAGTGCTCTCTACTGGCCATAACATTGTTTAGCATTATAAATAAGCCCATAATTCATTTTCTATCCTTATCCCAATGTGCACTCACAAACTCAGACAGTTTAAGTTTTTGTCAGGTGGAACCTCTGGTATGTAATCAAATATTGACATATGTATTTGTATGCCAAGGTTATGATGTTGTACTTTATCTGTATAGTAACTGGGAAAAATATGGACAATGAAGAAGGATACATATTATATAGTTTAAGGATTATTTTTTCTAGGGAGACAGAAGATGATGAGCCACATGCATTCACCAATAATTAATATCTCCTGGATATACTTGCCAGAACAGCTGAAGAGCAGCTACCCTTGGCAGTGATGTTTCAGCAGCTAACAGATTCTTACTGAAAGATAGAGACTTGGAGCTAGGCGTGGTGGCACAGGCCTTTAATCCCAAACACTGGGGAGGCAGAGGTAGTTGGATGGCTGTGAGTTTCAGGCCAGCCCGAGACTACACAGTGAATTCTGAGTCAGCCTGGGCTAGAGTGAGACCATGCCTCAAAAAGAAAACAAACAAACAAAAAGATAGACTTGGCAGTTGCTTTCAGAGGTCATGGGGAACCGGTCTACTGAGAGTCTGAGCTCTGACTATGTATCGTTTCATTTCTCCTTTCTTTCTCTTCTTTAGCTAACTCGAGATGCAGAACTTTTTCCTTTTTGTCTTCTTTGGATGCTCATTGAAATCCTGAACACCTTTGCCCTGACATTTTGGGGCTTTTCCATCTCTTTCTCAATAAATCATCTTTGCCTTAAAAAAAATAAAGACTTTAGAAAGAGTGGAAGAAAAGGAGAAATAGAACCCCTCAGCCTGGAGAATGCACAGTGGCAAAGCTTAAACTTGGGGCTACGGGGCGAGAAAGAACTCAGGAGACACCCACCATCAGAACGGCAGGGCCACCGAGCAGAAGTGCAATCTAACCCGACAGGACCCTGGAGTCTGAAAGTTCTCTCGTGGCAGAGTCGGCCCTGGTGCAGGGGCAGGCGGTCATCTCGAGCGGCTCCTGGAATCAGAGGTCTCCCTGCAGTGTCCTGCCTTGCGGGTTCCCAGCGCAGGTCCCATGCTGATCCAGAGTGCTGACCTGCAGAGCTCGGGTCACAACAGAGGAGGGATTTGATTCCGTCATGCTGAGAGCTTCACGTGGTAGAAAGCTGGTCCTAGACGTGGGTGGGAGGGTTGGGGGCCACTTACCACAAGAGCACTAGATAGGGACACTAGTGACAAGCGCCCTGGGAAGAAGGATGAGGGGTAACTCGTGATGACCTTGGGGCGTTAAGGGAAAGTCACGGGGAGCACATGGGTGTTCTGCCACTGTTGGCTCAGACTGTTGCTTCCTCACAGAGCTTTCTGAGCTCTCAACCCAACGTTAGAAGGCCCTAGATATTTCCATCACAGGGAAGCCTGTGGTCTGTCCCAGCTCACCCCGAAGAGGAGAGCAGCAAAGCCTAATTATAGCCCCGCTTTACCCACAAACCCTTGCTAGGTGGTTGCCGAGGACCTCAAAGGCAGAAAGCAACCAAAACAGCACACAGTCTCCTGTCACCAGGTGACCCATAGCTGGTAGCTACAGAAAGACTGACATTGTTATACGTGGAGATATCCACTGCTGCCCACGTGGTTGGCCGCCTAACAAGACAGGAACCCGTTCTCTTATTTTACAAAAATTGCTTGTGTTTTTATTTTATACCCACTTTGGGGCTGCATTTTTAAATTTTTCTATGGATAAATCAATTTAAAAATATATACATGGAATTTTAATCTTTTTAATATATTTTTTCTTTCTTTTATATTTCTATCCTGTTTTAACTTTTATGTCCAAGTTCTTTAACTTGTTTTGTCATGTTATGCTTTTTTTAAATTAAAAAACATAGGTCCTTTCTTTAAGGACCAGACTGGCTTCAGGCTTGCTTTCCTTTTACATATATCTTTCTATTTCCCACCTCTCTTAAGGTCTCTTTATCACCTCTCATAATATCCTTTCTAGTTTTGGTGATCCACAAACACACATATGCATATGTACATGAATATATTTATTTATATTTAAATTTAAATTTAGGTTTTGTATATGAGCATAAACATACTTCTCTTTCTGAGACTTACTTGTATTGATTTTTAATAATTTTCAGCTGCACATATTTCTTACAAATGTCATAATTTCATTTTTCTCTTCATTGCTGAAAAAAAATATTCCATTGTATATATGCACTGTATATGTTACTTTCTCATTGCTGGAACAAAATACACAACCAGCATCAGCTTAAAGTAGAAAAGAGTTTATTTTGCCTTACAGGTTCAAAGGAAAGTTTCATCATGGCAGAGAAAGTCTGTCAGGAGAAGGGATAATGCATAAACATTGTCACTGCAGCAGAGAAGAAGTAGAGAACAAGTGAACACCAACTAAATTGGGCTGTAACACCTTAAGGCCAGGCTCCCCATGACACACCTTCCTCCAGCAGGTGTCCACATCCTGAAAGTTCCACAACCTTCCAGAATAGCACCATCATCTGGGGAAGAAACATTCAAACATGAAACTGGGTATGTTACATTAAAATCACCACATGTATCACATTCTCTTTACCCCTAGACATCTAGGCTAACTCATTTTTCATTTTGTAGCTACTGTGAATAGTGCAGCTTCAAGCATAGATGTGTAAGTACCTCTTAGATGTGTTGACTTAGACTTCTGGTAAATACCCAAGAGTGATCTAGCTGGGTTATATGGTAGTTCTATTTTTAGTTGTTAAGGAACTTCCATACTATTGCCATAATATTTCCTCCCTTCATTAAAAATGGTCCCTCTTTCCTCACATACTCACTAACATTTGTTGTTTTCTTGATAGTAATCATATTCAACTGTGGCAAGATATAATCTCAAAGTAGTTTCAATTCACATTTTCTTAAAGGCTAAGGATTACGATCACCATATCAAGTATTTATTGGTAATTTGTGCTTCTTTCTATGAGAATTACTTATTTAGTTCATCAGCTCATTTATTGGTCAGATGATTTTTTTAATTTAATTTTCTATACTTTTTAATATATTGTTAATGCTAATTTTATATTTTAATATTTATTTTTATTTGACAGAGAAAGAGGGAGAGAGAGAGAGAGAATGGGTGTGCCAGGACCTCCAGCCACTGCAGACAAACTCCAGACACATGTACCCCTTGTGCATCTGGCTAATATGGATCTTGGTGAATTGAACCTGGGTCATTTGGCTTTGCAGGCAAATATGTTAACTGCAAAGCCTTCCCTCCAGCCCTAATTCTATGCATTGTGAGTAGTTGGCAAAGATACTCCCTCCCCCATTTTTTTTGGCTGTCGCTTTACTCTGGTGATGGTTTTCTCTTCCAAGACCTCTTAATTTCATGTAATCTTATTGGTCAATTCTTGGGATTGTATCCTCTGCTTTGGAATCTTGTTTAGAAATTTCTGACCTATCCAATTCTTGAGGTATTTTACATTCATTTTCCTCTGTTAGTTTCAAAGATTTTTGTTGTGCATTAAGGCTTTTGATTCATTTTTAAACAATTTGTGAACAGGTGAGAGATATGGATCTGTTTCCTTTTCCCATGGTTTTCTAAAACGTATCTTTAGAAAAGGCTTCCTTTTCTCCTATGTATGGTTTTGATAACTTTGTCAAAAAGGTGTCTCTAACATTAGATTCATTTCTAGTTCCTCCATTCTAACCTATGGTACTATGTATCCTTTTGTCCCAATACAATGCTGTTTTGTTATTATGGTTCTGTAATGTAATTAGAGATAAGGTATTGTGGTACCTTCAGCATTGCTATTTCTTTTTTTTTTAATTTTTAAATTTTTATTAACATTTTCCATGATTATAAAAAAAATATCCCATGGTAATTCCCTCCCTCCCCACTCCCACATTTTCCCATTTGAAATTCCATTCTCCATCATATTACCTCCCCATTACAATCATTGTACTTACATATATACAATATCAACCTATTAAGTATCCTTCTCCCTTACTTTCTCTTCCCTTTATGTCTCCTTTTTAACTTACTGGCCTCTGCTACCAAGTATTTTCCTTCTCACACAGAAGCCCAATCATCTTTAGCTAGGATCCACATATGAGAGAGAACATGTGGCGCTTGGCTTTCTGGGCCTGGGTTACCTCACTTAGTATAATCCTTTCCAGGTCCATCCATTTTTCTGCAAATTTCATAACTTCATTTTTCTTTACCGCTGAGTAGAACTCCATTGTGTAAATGTGCCACATCTTCATTATCCACTCATCAGTTGAGGGACATCTAGGCTGATTCCATTTCCCAGCTATTATACATTGAGCAGCAATAAACATGGTAGAGCACGTACTTCTAAGGAAATGAGATGAGTCCTTTGGATATATGCCTAGGAGTGCTATAGCTGGGTCATATGGTAGATCAATCTTTAGCTGTTTTAGAAACCTCCACACTGTTTTCCACAATGGCTGGACCAGATTGCATTCCCACCAGCAGTGTAGAAGGGTTCCTCTTTTTCCACATCCCAGCCAACATTTATGATCATTTGTTTTCATGATGGTGGCCAATCTGACAGGAGTGAGATGGAATCTCAATGTAGTTTTAATCTGCATTTCCCTGATGACTAGTACTTTACACCAGCAACACGACTTCATTTTTTTCACTTTTCAGATTTTAAAGCTTTTAAAAATATTTTAATTTAAATAATGAGAGAGAGAAAGAGAGAACAAATATATGGGTGCCTCTTGCCCTGCAAACTAACTCTAGATGCATGTGCCACTTTCTGTATCTGGCTTACATGGGTACTGGGGAATCAAACTCAGGTCATCAGGCTCTACAAATAAGCATCTTTAACTGCTGAGCCATTGCCCCATCCACAAAGTTGTTTTATCAGTATTTTCAACACATTATTTTAATGTTTTTCTTTCTCTATGAAAATTTCACCAAAAATTAGTAAGTATCTCCAAAATAGCAACATATGTGTACTAAGCTGTAATTACTGTGTAGGCTTTATTACCTTTACCCCTGAATAGGCCCTGTATAATTCAGAAGGAGAGCACGTATCAAATATTTACATGACCTTTAGTTCAATCCCAACACACACACACACACACACACACCTGTATAAACATCATATTTACCTATATATAAAACAGTGAAATTTCAAATTAAAAATATTTTATGTAAATTTCAATGTAAAAAGTTTCCCATAAGTTCTTAATAAGCACATATAGTAAAAATGAGACCATGTATGCTTTCAGTCCACAAAAGAACAAAGTGAGAAATTAATAATGTAAAAATAATTAGAATAAAATCCAGGCTTGTCATTTCAGTGCTTACTGATTGTGAGGCAATATTTGAGGGCTGAGTATGGTAGAAAAGAAATCATATTATTAAAAGGCCTTCTCTGAAAAAATGGGGGAGCTACATCACCAAATTAACCTTTTGGGATTCAGATTCACAGAAAGCTTCTATAAGGAGGAATAAGAGGTATAGTGGTACAGTGTCGAAGAACAGAATTTACTGAGTGTGTTGTAATAATCAGGTATGTGTGTCACCATCTCCAGTGTGTTTAGAGCATTTCAGCATGAGTCAACTTCCAGATACTAGTTCCTTTAATTCCTTAGACATACAAGTTTAACATCATAATCTTGTGAATCGTTATGTTTATTCATGAAAAGAAATAGAATGAGGAGGGCTGTTACACAGTCTGAGTTTTTTTTGTAGAATTTATTTTTATCAAGTATAACCCTTGTGTGGATATATCAAGCATTGGTACCATCATTCCCTTCTCCCTGCCCCCATTCCACTGAGGGCCCTCCTCATTGTGATTGCTGGCATTCACCATGGGGTTGTGGGTTAGGAGTTGTGAAAGCAGCAGTCTGTGGATACTCCCTCCCACCCTTTAGCTCTTATAGTCTTTCTTCTCCCTCTTCTGCAAAATTACCCAAGCCTTTGTGGGTGTGGTTTAAGTCTATTTTAGTGTTGTGCTTTCAGAATCTTCTGGATTTCTGCTTTGGTACATTTTGAATATTCTCAGTGTCTGTCTCCATCACCCTGGTGCAGGTTGTCAGGCTTGCCATGGAAGTTACACTCTTGCTCATCCTTCTAATTCTGGTGTGGTTTAACCTGGGCCCTAGCTGATGGGCAAGGAGTAGTTCATCTCCTGACAGGGAGTTAACCACCTTTTCTTGTCTTGCTGATTGTGGCTATCCTCAGTTCTCACTGCCTACCAAAAAAAAAAAAAAAAAAAAAAAAAAGGAAGACAGATTCTCTAACACAGAATGAGTTTAAGGGAATAAGCATTGTTAATTTAGAGATATTTTAATGGGTGTAGCATATTTTTGGCCAATAACTAGTGGGACTTTCTCAATGGAGTCTGTAATCTTGGTCCCCATAGAATTCTGTAATAGATATGGGTTCCCTTCCTATTAGCCAATCAAAAAGCCATTGGTCAGCCACCTATGCTGGGTGCTACCATTATACAGCTGGGTATGTCTTGTTAGGATGGTTGCTTTTATACAGCAGTGTTCCTTGCTTGCTCACAATGTCGTAGGCAGTTTTCCCCTGGTGCCTCATATTGGTTAACCATCTTGGGGCTGGCTTCTTTCCAGATTACAACTAGATCTTTCGATGTTCTGTGTTGATAGCTTGTGGTGTCTTTAGCAATATGCTATTACTTTTTACCAAAGACAGGTAATCAAGTGCTTTGACAGAAGTCTGTCTTGTTTTGGGGACCTTGTAGATCTCTCTGCTCAAGAGTGCAATGTGGGTTATAACCAATTTCTGGTACTGGCAGTTACAATCCCGAGTCAAATATGTTAGGATAAGGCTTCATTTCACATTCTTCAGGGCTCTTCTTACCAGACAAGCCCCCCATACATCTATTGAGGGTTATAGAGGAAGATTTCTATGGTACCAAAGCATTTTTGGATGTAGTTTTTTAAATATTTATTTATTTGAGAGAGAAAAAGGGCAGGAGGAAGGGAGGGAGGGAGGGAGAGAGAGAGAGAAGAGAGAGAGAATGAATGAGCATGCCAGGGCCTCAAGCCACTGCAAAGGAACTCCAGGTACATGTGCCCCTTGTGCATCTGGCTTACATGGGTCCTGGAAAATGGAACTGGGTTCCTTTGGCTTTGCAGGCAAACACTTTAACTGCTAAGCTATCTCTCCAGACCTTTGATATAGTTTTATATGTGTCTCCCCCATCCTTTTGTACACCTCTCTCCAAGCCCTTGCATCCCTGTTATCTCTTCCTCAAGTTGCCTATCACTTATTCCTGCAATTCAAACTGTTCCAGGTGAGGAACCCCAGATCAAGGAGAACATGTAGCATTCGTCTTTCTGTGCTTGTGTGAGGTCACTTAGTCTGATCTGTTCCAAGTCCAGCCATTTTCCAGCAAGTTTCATTATATTATTTCTCCTTATTGCTGAGAAGAATTCCATTGTGTAAGAATACATCTCATCCTTTCACCCAATTTTAGGCACTTTGGTTGATTTCAGTTCTTAGCTATTGTGAGATGAGCAGCTATAAACATGGTTGGTCAAATATCTCTACAGTGAAGAGTGGGGCCTTTAGGGTAGATGCCCAATAGAGGAATTGCTGGGTCATTTGGTAGCTCTATTTCCATTGTTTTTAGGAGTCTCCATATTGATTTTCATAGTGGTTGCACAAGTTTGTACTCACACCAGCCGTGAATGAGGCTTTGCTGCTTCCCACATCCTCACCAGCATTTACTGGTTGTTGATTTTTTTTAAAATGATTGCTATCCTTTCTGGGGTAAGGTAAATCTCAAAGTTGTTTTAATTTGCATTTTCTTAATGGTTAAGGATGTTGAACATTTTCTGAGGTATTAGCCATTTGTATTTCTTCCTTTGAGGATTCCATATTCAGTTCTATGCCCCATTTTTTGAGTGGATTGCTTGAGATATATATATATATATATATATTTCTTTGTAGATTCTAGGTAGCATGGCTCTGTCAGCCTGTTAGTGGTATATCTGGCAAAGATTTTCTCCCATTATCTGTTGGTTCTGTATGTATATGGTCTGTTTGTCTGTACAATTTTTTACTTTTAACTTCATGAGATCCCACTGGTTGAGTGATTGCTTAATTTCGTGAGCTACTGGAATATTGTGCAGGAAGTATTTCCCCACTGCTATATCATGGAGAGTCCCCCTTAGTTTTTTCTTCTATTCATTTAAGAGTTTAAGGCCTCATATTTAGGTATCTAATTCATTTGGAGGAGATTTTTGTGCATGATGAGAGGATTGTGTCTAGTTTCATTTTTATGCATGTGGTTATCCAGTTTGTCTAGCACCATTCAATGAAGATGCTGTCTTTTCTGTAGTGTGTGTTTTAGGCTCCTTTGTAAGAATCAAGTAGCTGTAGTTACTTGCAGAAAGGGCTGGGTCTTCAATTCTGTTCCATTGGTCTATATGTCTTTTTATGTTATAATACCATGCTGTTTTTGTTACTATGGCTTTAGATCATGCATGGTGATATCTCCAGAGGTGTTTCTTTTGCTGAGGATGTTTTTGGATATCTGAGGCCTTCTTCCATTCCATGTGAATTTTAGGATTATTTTACTATCTCTGTGAAGAATTATGTTGGGTTTTTAAAAATATTTTATTTATTTATTTGAGAAAGGGAGAGGAGAAAGGGAGAGGATGGGTATGCCAGGGACTCTGGCACTTCAAATTCCAGATGCATGTGCCACCTTGAGCATCTGTCTTTATGTGGGTACAGAGGAATCAAATCTGGGTCCTTTGGCTTTGCTGGCAAATGCCTTAACCAAAAAACCATCTGAATGATGCTGAGATTTTTATTGGAAATGAATTGAATTTGTATATTGCTATTGGAAGTATTGCCATTTCACAATATTAATTTTTCCTATCCAGAAGCATGGAAGACTTTTTTATATTCTCATGTCCACATTGATTTCTTTCTTGAGTGTTTTCATATATATATATATATATATATATATATATGTCTTTCACATCCTTGGTTAGTGTTATTCCATGATATTGGATTTTTGTTGTTGTTTTGAGGTAGGGTTTCACTGTAGGCCAGGCTGACCTGGAATTCACTGTATGTGCAGTGATCATGTGGTTCTTGTGTTTAAACATATATATATATATATATCACACTGATCAATTTTCATGTGTTGTACCATCCTTGTATCCCTGGGAATAAGGATGATTGGTCAAGGTGGATAATGCCTTTGATGTGTTGTTGAGATCAGTTTGTAGATTTTTGCATCCAAGTTCGTCAGTGTTGCAGTCAGGTTTGCACTACTGGTAGAAATCACCTAACCAAGATCACCTTGTGGGAAAAAAAGAGGTTTATTTTGGCTTACAGGCTTGAGGGGAAGCTCCATGATAGCAGGGAAAATGATGGCATGAGCAGAGGGTGGACATCACCCCCTGGCAAACATAAGGTGAACAATAGCAAACAGGAGAGTGTGCCAAACACTGGCATGAGGAAACTGGCTATAACACCCATAAGCTTGCCCCCAACAATATACCACCTCCAGGAAGCTTTAATTTCCAATTGCCATCAGCTGGGGAATCTAACATCCCGAACACCTAAGTTTATGGGGTACACCTGAATCAAATCACCACATTCTTCCCCTGGCCCCCATAAACTGATAACTATACATGATGTAAAATAAAATACATTGCATTCAGTCCAACTTTAAAAGTTCCCATAGTTTTTATCAATCTTAATAATGTTCAAACATCCCCATAGTCCAAGATGGTTTAAATGAGCCATAATACCAAGAAATCCCCTCAAAACCCATAATGGCAGAAAATAAACATTCATACTGAAAAAGATGGCATTGGGCATAGCAAAGAAATATTCAAACAATACAAGATTTAAAATAAAAAAGGACAAACATCAAAATCTGTAGCTTCAAGTCCACCAACTCTAGCCAGTGACAAATCTCCAAGTTCAATAGTTCTGACCAGCAGTAATTCTCTGGCATTCCAATTCTGCCCCTCCAGCTAGGCTCCTCACAGTCCTGGAAAACTTCATCAGGGCTGGGATCTTTCCTTAGCAGCCATCTCATGGTCCCAGCATCTCTACTGGGTCTCCACTGCAACCCACGTTTCATCCTCATAGCCCCATGGGGTCTCCATGCAGGCATCCAGCAAACCTGCTTGACACTGCCAATGGCCATCCCCATAACACAAGACCATGTTGCAAACTCAATGACCCTCCCTTTCCTGCATTTCTTATACTCCACAATACAGGTAGGGTACCAATTTGTTAATGCAGGAGGGAATAAAGCAGACTTTGAAGAATAGGACTTTCCTTGAGCACCCAGACTCCTTGAAAAAGAGTCTACATTCTTCCTGTTGTACTAGTGCATGTCAGCTAGCCCAATATCAAAGGTTGTATGTAGTCTCTCAATTGCAGCTGAACAGGCAGCAGTTCACCCAAAGATTTTTCTTTCTGTGCCATATCCCTCTGCTCACAACAGTTCATTTTTATACAAAGTAACCCTGCATAACTTCTCAGGACCTGGGCATTAACAGCAAGCTTCTCACACAAACTGCTAGCCCAGTCCAAGCAGAGCTCTTTCTCACCCTCATAAGCCAAACCTCACAGTCCATAGTACTTACTGCATTCAGGTCTTTCAACTCTGACCAAAATAGTCCATCAAGCTATACTTAACAGCACTGCAGGGCATCTCTTAGGCCAAGGTTTCAAATCCTTCCACATTCCTCTTGAAAATCAGCTCCAAAAGGCCAAAACCATGCAGACAGGTGTCTAGCAGCAATCCCAACTCAACTCCTCGGTATCATTTTACTGTTGTGGTTAGGTTTGCATTGCTGGTATAAATCACCCAAACAAGAGCAGCTTGTGGGAAAAAGAGGTTTATTTTGGCTTAGAGGTTCAAAGGGGGAGCTCCATGATTGCAGGGAAAACGATGTCATGAGCAGAGGGTGAACATTACCCATTGGCCAACATATGGTAGACAACAGGGACAACAGAGTGTGCCAAACACTGGCATGGGGAAACTGGCTATAACACCCATAAGCCTGCTCCCAACAATACACTGCCTCCAGGAGGCATTAATTTCCAATTGCTATCAGCTGGGGAACCTGATATCCAGAGTACCTGAATCACACCATCTGGTTCTGGTATTAGGGTGATGCTACCTACACTGAAGGAGATGCAAAGCATTCCCTGTTCTCAGATTAAAACATGTGAAAAATTGGTTTCAGTTCTTGATGATGGTTTGGAAGAATTCTGCTGAGCATCCATGAGGTCCTGGATTTTTCTTTCAGGAAAGTTTTCTATTACATTTTCAATATTGATGGATGTCATAGGTTTAGGGGAATAATCTGTTCTGAAATTTTTTTTGGAAGGTAGTGTGTGTCTAGAAATTCATTCATTTCTTCCAGTTTATCCAATTTTGTGGCATAGAGGCTTTGGAAATACCTTCTGCTGTTTCTTCCAGTTTCATTTTATGTCTGTTGTGACCTCTCCCTTTTCATTTCTAATTTTGTTAACTTGAAACTTCTCTGTCTCTTTTTTTTTCATTTGATCAAATTGCCAGGGGTTTATCAATCTTGTTTATTTTTCCAAAGAACCAGTTCTTCATTTAACCAATGCTCCTGATTGATTTCCTAGTTTCCAATTCCAACTCCAATTAATTTCTTCTCTGATCTTAATTATTTCTTTCCATCTGGAACTCTTAGGGATCTTGTTTGTCCAATGTTTTTAGGTGTGTGGTTTATCAATTTGAGATTTCTCTATCTTTGATATGAAAGCATTTTATGCTATGAACTTTCCCCTTAGAACTGTCTCTTAAGTTTTGGTATGGTAGGTTGTATTTGTGTAATTGTGGTATCACCCAGCTCTAGAAACTTTATGACTTCATTTTTTTCTATTTTAACCATGACCCATTCATTGTTTACTAGTGTGTTTTTCAGTCTCCAGGGGCCGTGGGGCTCAGTGCTCTCATGGGCTTTGCATGCTTTAATGTCTACTCTAGTTTTGGGTATTGTGTTCTTTCTCTTGTAGTCCCTTGTGGTTGGTTGTTTGACTCTTCTATGTGGAGCATTTCCTGTGGGTTTGGTTTTGTGATCATAAGGAAGAATTTTGGTAGGTACAGTAGTTTGTGTTGGAAGCCATATGTTGTTAGACTTTGAAGTTCTCTTTTCTAGACTCTTGTGGCTTTCAAGATTTCCACTGAAAAATGAAGTAACTCTGATGGTATTGTACTTGTATGTAGTAGTTGATTCTTTCTTTTTGATTTTAGCACTCTCTCTTTGTTTTCATTGTTTAGAATTTCCCCAATTTCCTCCCTCCCCAGGATTCTAGCTCAGGCTGATCTGGAATTCACGATGTAGTCTCAGGGTGGCCTTGAACTCATGGCGATCCTCCTACCTCTGCCTCCCAAGTGCTGGGATTGAAGGTGTGCATCACCATACCCAGCTCATTGTTTAGAGTTTTAACTGTGATGTGCTTTGGAGAGTTTCTTCTTCGGTCTGGTCTGTTTGGTGTTCTGTGAGCTTCTAGTATCTGGATGGGTCTCTCTTTCTTCAATAACTTTGTTGAATATATTCTTCATATCTTTGGCCTGCATTTATTTCCCTTCTGGTATATATACCAATGATCCAGATGTGTGGGTGTTTTAGGGTATCCCACAATTCCCTTATGTTGCAGTTAGGTTCTCATTGCTTGCAGAAATCACCCAATCAAGAACAGCTTTTTGGAAACAAAGGTTATTTTGGCTAACAGACTCAAGGGAAAACTCCAGGATGGCAGTGGGAAACATTAGCAGAGGCATTAGCATTAGCAGAGGGTGAACTTCACCCTACTGGTCACATAAGGTAGATAATAGCAGAAGGAGAGTGTGCCAAACACTGGCAAGGGGAAACTGGCTATAATACCCATAAGCCCATCCCCAACAATACACTGCCTCCAGGAGGGTTTAATTCCCAAATCTCCATTAGCTGGGAACCTGTACCACATTCTGCCCCTGGCCCCCTAAACTGATAACCATATATGATATAAAATACAATGCATTCAGTCCAACTTTAAAAGTCCCCATAGTTTTTATGTATCCTAATGATGTTCAAACATTCCTATAATCCCGGGTCTTTTAACTGAGCCATAATACCAAAAATCCCCCCACCTCCAAAATAAAACCCATAATGGCCTGGAATAAGCATTCATACTACAAAAGGTAGCATTGGGCATAGCAAAGAAATATTCAACCAATACAAGATTTAAACATGACAAACATTAAACTCTGTAGCTACAAGTTCAACAATGCTAGCCAGTGACATATCTCCAAGTCCAATTATTCTAACCAGCAACAAGCCTCTGGAGTTCCAATTCTGCCAGCTAGGCTACTCGCAGTCCTGGAAAATATCTGGGGCTGGCAGTCTTCCCTAGCAGACATTTCATGGTCCTGGCCTGTACAATGGGTCTCTCCTGAAATCCATGGTTCATTCTCATGGCTTTATTGGGTCCCCATGCGGGAATCCAGCAAACCTGCTTCACACTGTCCATGGCCATTTCTAAAACACAACACTGCTTTGCAAACTCCATGACCCTCTCTTTCCTGCATTTCTTATACTCCACAATACCAGGTAGAGCACCAATTTGTTAATCCAAGGGAGGATAAATCAGATTTTGAAGAACAGGACACACTTTGGGCACTCAGCCCTTTCAAAAGAGTCTATATTCTTCCTGTTGTCCCAGTGCAGGTCAGCTAACCCAATCTCAAAGGTTGTAATCTCTCAATTGTAGCTGAATGTTCAGCAGTTCACCCAAAGATTTCATTTTTTTTTTCTATTCCATATCCTTCTGCTCACACCAGACCATTTCTCTGCAATGCAACTCTGCACAACTTCTTAGAACATGGGCATTACAGCAAGCTCTTGCACAAACTGTTTCTAGCCCAGTCCAGAGAAAGCTTCTTTTTACCTTCATAAGTCAAACCTTACATTTCATAGTTCTTACTTCATTTAGGTCTTTCAACTCTGACCAGAATAGTCCATCAAGCTGTACTTACAGTACTTCAAAGCATCTCTTAGGTCAAGGTTTCTAATACTTCTACATTCCTCTTGAAAATCAGCTCCAAAAGGCCAAAACCACACAGTCTGATGTCTAGCAGCAATCCCACTACTGAGTACCACTTTACTGTTGCAGTTAGGTTTGCATTGCTGGTAGAAATCACCTTACCAGGAACAGCTTTGGGGAAAAATGAGGTTTATTTTGGCTGAAAGGCACAAAGGGAAGCTCCATGATGGCAGGAGAAACGATGGCATGAGCAGAGGGCAGACAGCACCCCTTGGACAACATAAGGTGGACCATACCAACAGGAAAGTGTGCCAAACACTTGCTAGGGGACACTGGCTATAATACCCATAAGTCTGCCTTCAACAATAAAAGGCCTCCTGGAGGTGATAATTCCCAAATCTCCATCAGCTGGCAACCTAGCATGCATTACACCTAATTTTATGGGGGACACCTGAGTCAAACCAACACAACATGATCATCTCAAAAGATCATCTCAAAACATCATTAGGATACATAAAATACAAAATTATAAGATTCCTTTGTGACAAAAATACTGGAGATGCCAGGAATATAGAGATAATAGCTCAATTTAATAAAGACTGTATATAACAAACCTTAAGTGAATAGCATTGTAAATGGGAAAAAATTGAGGCATTTCCATTAAGTTCAAGACAGGGATGTCCTCTCTTTCCACTGCTATTTAATAAAGCACTTGAAGTCTTAGCTTGAGTGAGAAGACAAGATAAAGAAATAAAGGGGCTCAAATTGGAAAGGAAGGATTCAGACTATCCTTAATTGAAGATGATATGATTCTGTACTAAAGGTTCCATAAAAAAGAACAAAATAACTGGGCTAATAAGCACTTTCAGCAAAGCAACAGGACATAAAATTAATACACAAAAATTAGTAGCCTTAATGTTTACCAATGACAAACATATTGAGAATAAAATCACAGAAACAGATCCATGTACAATAATTACAAAATTAAATATATTTGAATATCTATAACCCTGAAAGTGCAAGACCCGTACGTTGTAAACATTTAAAAAAAGCTAAATAAAGAAGTCAAAAATGTGAGAAGATGGAAAGATTTACCATGCGCATGGATTGGAAGAATTAATATCAGGGAAATGGTCATACTATCTGTGATAGTTTGAAGTTAAAATGTCCCCATAGCATCATGTATGTATTGGGGATCAAGTTTCCTATTTATCCTCAGCTTGTAGTACTTGAAAGGTGGAGACCTGCTAAAAGAACTGTGTCACTAGCTGGAGTCTAGCAATAAGGTGTATTCTGAGCCTGCTTGAACTCTGTTTCTCTTTCTGCCCCAGAATGTTTGGTGAAGTGAGTCAGCTTCCTTCAGTATGATGAAGCTTCCCTGGGAATCTATAAGCTTTAAATAAGCCCTTTCCTCTCGTATGCTTCTTCCAAGCAATAAGAAGGCAACTGCAACACTACCAAAAGCCATATCCAATGCAATTGCAGTATGGGAGCACAAAAGGCCTTAACTAGCCAACTGTGTCCTCAGCAAAAAGAATACTGCTTGAGATATTACCATTCCTGATTTCTAGATATACTACAAAGCCATAGTAATAAAACAGCATGGTAATGGCACAAAACACAGACATAGCTCAACCTAGTAAAATAGTGTAGAATATCCACATATAATTTCTCATAAATACTGTCATGTGATCTTTGATAAGAGGCCAAAACCGGACCCAAACGGCAATGGTACCATAAAATTCTACTTCCTAAAAGACAGACCAAATGGCTGAACCTTCACTAGTCCCTTACAGGAAACACCTGAACCACAAGACACTGGAGAGGGTAGGATCAAGACTGACCTAAATCTCCTACATCTTCCTTCCTTCCCTCTCCCCCTCTCCCCTCTATCTCTCTCCTCTCTAACTCTTGTATATTAGTTATCTTTTTCTTCAATTTCTTAGTGGACACTGACCTGTAAACCCCACTTCCAGCTTGGGCCTACCATCCATAATGAGCTTTTGATCAGAGAAACCTACAAGGTTTCGCAAAACAATGACAGACTTCTGTCAGAGTACTTGATGACCCACCAAAGGCCAGTGGTAAGACCCTATTGCTGAAGACTCCATACGCAGCTGACGCGTAAAATGGAATGACATGGCTGGAAACCAGGAGAGAGTCAGTCCCCAGACAGTCAGCGTGTCTAGTACCAGAAGGCGCTACATAGGCGACTGGGGGAACCGACCAAGATCTGTCCAAGCAACACATTGTTTAACCTAATTAGCAACAAATAACCGGATGTGATACCCACACAAGTGCAATAGTGGTACACAGCCGTGGTGAGGAATCAATTGCTCTTGATTTGGCTAACTGATCCACTCAGTGGTACTAGACCCTTAGCTGGAGCTGGGAAACAAGTCAGAACCATACCCAAACACAAGCCCACTCTACAATATCAAGCTACCATCAATCACGGGGTATAAGAGGGCCTAAACCTACCATACTGTCTATCAAAAAAGTAAGTGTTATCTCAATTTTCCGGGTGCCAACTTACTCTCCATTGGAGAATCTGCTTCTCTTTTCCAGATAGATGCAGATCCCAAGAAGAGAGCTGCCCCAACATACCTCAAACGGGGCCCAACTGAAACTAAGGACAACTGGCGAAATAAGCAAGGGTGATGTTTTCCTGTGAACTGGATACTAGCACAAAGGGGAAGGAGATCAACGCAGAGAAAAATCAACTCCTACCAAATCAGAGAGCCAAAGCCTCAGAGGCCCCCAACACCTCAGCACTGAAGGAGACCAAAAATGAACCCAACATGGCTCAGGGAAATCTTGCGGAAGAGGGGGCGGAAAGAATGTCAGAGTTACATGTTGGGTCATGATTTTCAGAGACATTTATCATACTAATAACTGTGGGCTAACTCCACAATGCACGACCCTTTTTCAATAATAAGTAGGGTCTAATGGGAAGGGGTAGATCACAGATGAGCCTAAATAATGGTACCAAACTGCCTGTATTTACTGAAAAGAAAACTAATAAATTAAATTAAAAAAAAAAGAGGCCAAAAGCATATTGGTAAGAAGACAAGATTCTATACATGGTGATGGAGAAACTGGGTAAGTACATGTGGGGGAATAAATCTAGACTGTCTTCTCTTGCCCTACACAAAAATCAACCCTGAATGGATCAAGGACCTTAATATAAGATCTAAAACTGTGAAATATTTAGAAGAAAAAGTAGGAAGAATAATTTACTATAAGTTATAGTAAGCATCATTAGTATACTGGTTAGGAAGCTAGAATGAGGCTTACAGATAGCAGAAGCAGGAATGGATGAGATGATGAGACAGTAGATAGGAAAGTGGAAGGACATAATACAGTGGTCTGGGAGAACAAGGGTAAGGGCAGGAAGTGAAATGAATGTACAAAACTAAAGATTGCATGAATTCATACTATAGAATCCTACTTCTGCATTAGCTAAATAAAATACAGATAGATGGTATACTAATATGACATTATATATATATATACATACATATACATATACATATACATACATACATACATACATACATACATATATATATATATATATTGGAGTGAGGAAAGTTTTAACCTAAAACCATAGGTTGTTGCTGATAAATCCCAGTATCAGAATTGGAGTCACTCACTCATAGTTGTTGATAAGGGAGACTCATGAGTCCCCAAAGTAATGTAACACCTTGCCACAGCACTATTAGAAGGACAAGAAAAGAAATCTGAGTACCTAGCATGGGAATAGTCATCTCTATCACATTTGCTTAGATCCAGGAAACATTATAAAACAGTAAAAGATTAAATATGAGTGTGTCTCTCATTGCTAGCCACAAAACCTTCTCCAAGGAGATGGCGGTAGATACAGAGGAAACTCAAAATTCATTAAAGTAGAAAACAGGAGGCTGTGGAGAACTCAACAGTAAAGGAGACTGACCTCTAAGGCTTGGGTCATTGTAGAGGAGAGTGTCAAAAGGATACAAGAGCCACAGGGTGAGAAGACTCTCTATGAGACATTGCCCATCACACAAAAACAAACTGCCTCATTCATGACCTCACAGTGATTTCTGACACCCCCACTGGGGAAGGCCTTTGGTGCAATGGATGCAGTGGAAACGAGGACATGAGGGAATAACATGATGGGAATGTGAACAGTTTGCAATATGTTCATATGTTATAGCTCCCAATGGCTTCCCCATTGAGTTACAATATCTAAACACAAGGATCACTTTTTCTTTAAGATTGTTTCAACCTTCAGTCTGGAGAAATGGCTCAGTTTCTAAAATGTTAGTATGAGGACCTGAGTTTGGCTCCCTAGCACCTATATAATAGGGAGGGTGGAGTGGGAAGGGAGGGTAAAGGTAGGGGTGGGAGGGGGCACAAAACTTGACCCAAATGGCAATGGTACCATGAAATTTTGTATCCTAAATGACAGAATAAATGGTTTAACCTTCACCAAGTCTTTAGAGGGAACACCTGAATCCCAGGGCCCTGGGGAAGGTGTGAGGAAGACTAATCTTAATCTTATCCCATTTCTCCTGTTCTTTTTAATTCTCTCTCTCCCTCTTTTCTCTATCTCTTTTATATTACCTGCTTTTTCTTCCTTCTTTTCCCTCGGCCCTGGCCTGTAACTCCCAGTACCAGGATGCAGTAAACATCCACAATGAGCTGTTGATCAGAGAGACCTAAATGGTTCCCAAAAGAAGACAGATTTCTGTCAAGCACTTGATTACCCACCAATGGTTAATGGTAAGACCCTATTGCTGAAGATACCATATGCTGTTCCTATGGAACATGGAGTGACCTGGCTGGAATCTGGAAGAGAGTCAGTCCCCAGACAGCTCGTCTAGTGCCAGAAGGTTGTACATGAGCGACTGTGGCAAAATGAACAACATCTGTCCAAGCAACTTGTGGTCTAAGCTATTCAGCAGCAAACAAGCTGACATGATGCTCACACAAGTGCAATAGTGACACACAGCCATCGTTGGTAACCAACTGCTCTTGATTTGGCTAATTGATCTGTTCAGTGGAATAGAACCCATAGCTAGAGCTGGGAAACAAGTCAGAACCATATCCAAAAAAATGAGCCCACTCTCCATAATCAAGTTGCCACCAACTGTGGTCTATGAGAGGGTCAACACCTATTAAATTCTCTCTAAAATAATAATGGTTAACCCATTTCTCTGGTGCTGACTTCATTCTGTTGGAGAATCTGCTTCTCTTTTTCAGATGGACAGAGATCATGATGAGAGAATTAGCTCATCACACCTCACCAGGGCCCTAACTGAAACCAAAAGTAATTGGGGAATTGAGCAAGAGTGCTCTTTCTTGGTGAACCTGGTACCAGTACACTGGTGAAGGAGATAGACACAGAGAACACTCAACTCCTACCAAACCAGATATCCCGAGACACAGAGACTCCCAAGACCTCATCACTAAAGTAGACCTAAAACGAACCCATTATGGCTCAGTGAATTTTGTGGAAGAGGGGGTGGAAAGATTGTTAGAGCTACATGTTGGGATATTATGCACAGAGACATTGCATCTTACCCATAACTGATGACTAACTCCACAATGCATGACCCACAATCCCCAATGAGGAGGGTTCCTGTAGAGAGGGGTGGGCAGGGGGAGGCTAATGATGGTTCCAACATATCTGTATACACATTGTGTACATAACTAATAATAAAAATCTTGGAATAGTGGTATGCAGCTGTTATTGCTGCCCTGGGGTAGGAGAGACAGGAAGATCACTAGCAATTGCTAGCTAGTTGATCACTTGAACCAAATTAATGAGCCTCAGTTTCAGCATACTTAAAAATAATGTGGAGCATGACTGAGGAAAATACTGATGGTGACCTCTGGCCTTCAAATGGAAAGTCATATATGTGCATGCACACCCACACGTGCATCAACATACCTATGCACATGCAGGCACATAATGCATAAACATGCAAAGATCCTAGAGATGGCATTAACCCTTTTGGCATCATTTACTAACTCAAAGTTCTAGAACTGCATGCCAAATAGGAAAATATAAAAATGATTGACGATTAAAAGTACCATAAAGAAAGTGTTAATAAGCAGAAAATGAGCACTCAATCTTGTAAATGTCTGTGTATAAGTAAAAAGAACAGAAAAAGGATCTTGCTCAGTTGCCACAGGGAGAGAAAATAATGTCTTAAAATACATTGTAGACACAAAATACGGTAAGTTATACACTAAATTATACAATCAACTAGTTAATAGTACAATTGGCATTACTGAGGCAGAGAAAGCATAAGACAAAGTGGCACTTCACACCACTGTTTTCACATAATCAACCCTAGAAATCTACATAAGCAGACGTAAGTAATTTCTAAGCACACAATCAATCAAGCTTTATGGTCACCCTCCAGTTATGGTGATTACTTGATTTCATATGATAGGCAGGTTTATAGTTCCCAATTTCAAGATTTTATAAACATAAACTTAATTGTAATTTTTTAGTTTCTTT
Source organism: Jaculus jaculus (assembly GCF_020740685.1). Classification (NCBI taxonomy): domain Eukaryota; kingdom Metazoa; phylum Chordata; class Mammalia; order Rodentia; family Dipodidae; genus Jaculus; species Jaculus jaculus. The sequence goes on along the minus strand of NC_059103.1, from coordinate 99,861,838 downwards.
AGCACCTGTGGTGACACAGTGTAAAATAAATGTGTGAAATAAAGAGGCATTTTTGAATGAATTTCTTTCATTAAATTATAAAATATTCAGAATAAATACATGTACAAAATATGTCTGGAAATATGCAAGGTATGTTGATATAGCATAAATACAGGTTGAAAAAAACTAGGTTCATTTGATGTTAATGAAGAATATTATCTTTCTCTTTTGAACTGAGAGGAATTTTATTACTAAATATTTTCTGGGAAAGGGTCTTTTCTTTTTAAATATTGTATATATTTGAGAAAGAGAAAGAGAATGAGAGAGAGAGAGAGCGAGAGCGAGCGAGCATGCCAAGGCCTCCAGCTACTGCAAATGAACTCTAGACACATGTGTGACCTTATGTATCTGGCTTACATGAGTACTGGGAAGTCAAACCTGGATCTTTAGGCATCCAGTGCAAGTGCCTTAACCACAAAGCAATCCTCCCACCCCCAAAATGGTCCTTTCTAATTTGAATGTTTTACAAAGATATCCTTATACTTTATTTATTTATTTATTTGACGGGGGGGGGGGGAGAAAAATGGATTGCTGTGTGTGATTTGTTAATTTTGGCAGAAAGTCAGATAATTGTTACATATAAGGGCTAGATCACTAGGAACTATATTCTATTTTAAAGAATTTGGATTATACCCATTAGATATTAGGATATTAAGATATTAGATATTAAAATATGAACATATTAGATATTAGGATATGGAGGTGCTAGGAGGAGATCCAAGTGTGACTAACCATTACTAATTTTAGAAAAATCAACAATAATATGAATTTGGAATATTTATTATAAGGAATGAAATGCTGCAGAGAAGACAAATTATGAGAGTTTTTCATAATTTAAGTAATTTAAATCCAAGTTGTAATAGTACAAATCAGTATGCAAGAGTGATGTCAAGGCACACTTAAAAGATGCACTTGAGACTACATGGTGAAGGTCAGCCTGAGGGAGAATGAGACCCTACCTCAAAAAAGCAAAACAAAAACAAACAAACAAAAAAGATGTAATTTATAGACATTGGGACTGCAAGGTTAATTCAAGTCCTTGGCCTCTTTATTACTTGAACTATTTCATTTTTTCCTTTTTAATGTTTACACTGAGAGGACAATGGGATACCAGCCACTATAATGATGGAAAAGGGACATTTTAAAGAAATATTGGGTATTTGAAATTAAAATTACCCAGGATATATTTAACTGATTAATTCTAGATTAATACATGGGTTGGTAGCTGTGGAAGAATACAATGTAGATAAAAGATGGAAAAAATAGTATATTATATGTGATGATATCAGAATCAAGAAGGCCATAGCTATATTGGGTTTTATTTTCAATTGCTTTATGTCTCTTTCAGCATACTTTCTTCTTATTACTGTCTTACATCAGTATCTGATTTATTCATTTGACTTCATATTCTAATCATTATAAAAATATTATTAGTTATTTGCAAACAAAAAGAGATAGAAGAGAGATAGACAGAAAGAATGAGCATGCTAGGGCCTCCAACTACTGCAAAAAAAATCCAGATGCATGTGCCACTCTGTGCATCTGGTTTTACGTGGGTGGGAGGAATTAAGCCATGGTTGTTAGACTTTGCAGGCAAGTGCCTGAACCACAGAGCCATTTTTCCAGCCCCTTGTAGTCATTTTTAAATCTATCCTTTTATGTTTGACTACAGTAACAATATCTTTGTTCAGATTTTTTACAAAAATATTTGTGTATTATTTGTGCATTTGTATGGATCTGCTTGCCATAACAGTGTGTGGAGGTCAGAGGACACATAGAGTGTCTGCGCTCCACCTTCTTTCAGACAGGGTCTCCTGCAAATTCATAAATACATAAAATGTTAGTGAGCGTCATAAGTGCATTGAAGTCACAGATGCATGTGCCCCTTTGCACCTGGTGTGTCATTGGTTTTAGAGACTTGAACCTAGGCTGCCAGGATTTTCAAGCAAGTAGCTTTAACCACTGAGAAATCTCTCCAGCTCCTCTTTCAGATTCTTCCATCATATAAGTTCAACTTCTAAGATTATCTCATCATAATAATTTATCCCCCTTAATCCTTTCTTCCACAGCTCATTGCTTAAATCTGGTTAGCATGTAATTATTCCAAAATGTAAATCACAATAGCATCCATGGGTTTAAAATCTTCTTTTTAATACATACCACTTTAAGACCTGGCATACCTCCAGCACATACACCTCCTGTTACCTGTCTCAGCTTCCAAGTCACACTAGTCATCGGAATATTTGGACTCCTCTTAAACCTCACATTTCAGGATTTGCACACTCTATATATTCTGTTTCAAAACTTTCCTCATCCAATGTTAACTCCTGTAAAAACTATGTCATAATACCTCCATTACCCACTGGTCACTTTTTAAAGCCATTTTGTACATGCTTCCATCACATCGCTCAACTATTTACCCTCTTCTCCTAATACTAGGTACTGATCCTTGGAGTTATATTGTGGTTTTCCTGACCCCAGTACCAATAAACACTTTCTGAACTGATTTTTTAAGACAGAACGTCCAGTGAAGAAAAGTTGACAAAGTAAAATAAGAAAATTAAGTCATAAAGGTCTGCGAATGTTTTCAAAACCCAATAAGTGAGGACAGAAATAAGTGCCCTACTCATAAAAATAGAATTAAAATATGTGCATTTTGTATGTGTGCAAAATGCACTGCATAAATAAATTATTATATCACATTTGCATACTGAATAACATTAACTGTTAGCTTTCCTGGGCATATTAGACTTTCTACTTTGAATGTGAAGTTTTCTTCAGCTGGGCGTATGCTTAACCTTAGGGAAAGCTGCTTTCCTAGGGTGTGGGGGAAGATGTGTGTCATGTCTAGCCCCCCAGCACTGCCTAGAGCATTAGCTTCATGGGCTTTAAACCCAGGAGAGCAGTTGCGTAAACTAGGTTAAAGAATACATAAAAAGACACATCAATTGTATATTCATAAGGGTTTATTTAATAATAACAATGTCAGCATTTTATATCACTCTTTTGGGTAACAAAACCACCAAGCCATTGTTATATGCAGGTAATGTTTATGTAAGTCTATGGGACAAATACAGATGAGGCATCTTAAAATCTAAAAGTTAAAAATACAGTTAAAACAGCTTATATTTTAAAAGTTAAAAAATAACACTTTAAAAATTACAATATTATTTTATAGGAGATAAATTATTTTTTAATTGAAGATCACCACATTTTTTCAAAATGGCTTTAAATTTTTGTAAGTAAAGTTATGGACTGCAAAGACCATCTGATTCTAAACATTTCAATCATGTTTATAACTTCAATATTAATACTAGGACATTGTCCAAAACTATAGCTAGTAGTTATCCTGTAAAACCATATTGAGATAACTAATTATCTTGAAGGGATAATTATCCCTGTTTTTGAAAGCTTATTATATTGAAACAAAACTAAAAAATATGGGCAAAATAGCCTAGTATCATATTTTTATGGAAATTTCTATGCAATCTTTGCAAGATATCCTATATCTAACAATTACACCAAGGATAAAGGTTAAGCACTTTAAAAATATTTCTTGTTGTGAATTATATTTGCTTTTAGAAACAAATACTAAAATTCTCATAATTAGGAGTTACCATCATGGTTAATTCAGGTAATTAAATGCTAGAGATCATAAAGTATTTGCATACCTTTTCTAGTAAAAGATGTCCATAACTCATACTCCTTTATCTATGGTACATTCAGCCCCATTATAGTTACTTGAAAATTGAAGGAAAATACAAACCCCCCTCTATTCTCTTCATTTGCTTTACCATTCCAATGTCAAAGAGCCAGTGGTAGCAATTAAAAGAGCCTGACATATTTGTATCTTCACATATACATGTGACCCTCTTGATCAACAGGCAGCCTAGCAATGGATTTGTGCCTCATTCTGTTTTTGAATACTGTAGTTAGTCCATCGAAAGATTTGCCTTTAAATTGTCTCATAAGTTTGGTTAGGTCCAAGTTACATAGAATATTATGTCATTGTATGAGTTGATTTCACTATAGAATATATCTTGCAAAGGATATACCTGCATTCAGTGCCTGGAACAAACCTGGGAGACTGACTCAAACAAGGTGGAAGGCAAGGGTCAATACCCAAACAAAACTGGGAGACAATATTTTACCCAACTCATTTTTAGTCACTTGCACAAAATTTGACAAAGAATTGTGGCAGTTTTCATCATCTAAGTTAAAGGGTCAGTGGAAGGATAGGAGAAAATACATGAAATACAGATTTTACCTCGTGGCATATGAAAAGAATAACATGGTGCAAATCAAGAGAAAATTTTAACCATTGCTTTTTTTGTGATGATGAATGCCATTTAACTTTCTATCACATGTATCTGTAGCTTTGGGGATGTAGAGAAATGCCAACTGGACAAACAAGTCACAGTCCCATTCATGACATTTAATCCAGATGCTGAAAAACACAAGATGAGTAATGGTGAAATCATGGAGCTCTTGCAATTCAATCAAGCATCTCACAGAGGTCTAGAGTTCTGGGTGAACACAAAATAAAGAACAAAGGAGGGATCATATATATTTCAACAACTATGGCTTTGTTCTGTAGATACAAGGCTTAGTGAAGCTCGTTTAGTGTTCATTACTCAGTGAGACTTAGTTAAGGATTTTAGAAGAATCTCTTGGATCTAATACCACATTTACTACATAATTTGTGTGCTACATGTGTTAACTGAGTTATACTGTGATTTAATTATTGACTTGAGTGAGGGCGTGCACAAATGTAGAGATAATAGGCAGTCAGGGCTTCTAGCCACTGCAAACAAACTTTAGATACATGTGCTACCTTGTGCATCTGGCTTATGTGAGACTAAGGAATCAAACCTGGGCTCTTAGGCTTCACAGGCAAGCACATTAACTGCTCAGCCATCTCTTCAGTCCATATTGTGAATTTTTTATTGGATTTTTTTCCTGGGGAGACTCTTGCTCAAATTTTTGTTGTTCACTACCACATTTACCAGGCTAGTTTACCCAAGCTTCCATATTTCATGATTCTCCTGTCTCCACCTCCCATCTCACTGGGACTGCAGATACTTTCTACCATATTTGGGTTTTACATAGGGTCTTGGCATCAAAAGTTTGGTCATCACACTTGCACAAGTACATTTATCCACTGAACCATCTTTACAGCCCTCCTGAATCTCCAGCACCTTATAAAGCCCACTTATGTTCCAATCTAAATAATTCAGATACTTCAGAGCCTCTCCTTTCTCATAAAGACCATGTCCCTCCATAGAACTTGGAAACATTACTAGAGTCTCATAATGCCCTGAGCAATTTCTTTGTTGCTTAACAATCCTGTGAACACATCTGGTCATCAAATTTTCTTTAGCTAGTGCCCACTTCTCTCACTAATGCCTGTCTTTTTCCTATAGACTTACAGTCCCTGACTTTCCTGGAGACATTAGCATTGATGAAAATCAAATATGTTAATTGCCAGTCTGTCAGGGACTGATTTCCCTAGCATTGCTTTAGATTATTCATCCTTTGTCCCAAGGAAAGATAAGTAATTATATGACTGTTTTACCACCTCCTCAAAACTCAGAAGGATTACTTCCATGCCCATGTCTCAAATACTCATAACCTTTTATTTCTTGTGTAAAAGACTCCCACTTGGAGAAGTCCAAAGGAATGTAATTATTACCTGATTACAGTAGTTTCCTACACTGGCCCATTATTAAGGGCCCATAGACATGCTGGATCATAGATCTTCTCATTTCCTTATCAAAGATAAAACCTATGGAGTATTTTTCATCACTTCTATCTCATTGTTTCTCCTCCTCACTGCCCAATTTTCCCCACCAATTTGAAGATTCTGATTCCCAGTAAGGTCTCTTTTATCTAGACATAATTTATCCACTCTTTCCCCTTTGACCCATCCCCACCCAGGAAAAAAGGAATGGCAAGCCAGCATTTCCATTTGATCCTCTGTTTGATCTGATTTACCTGGAAAAGCAGAGACTAATGTAAGGATATCATACACATGTCTTTTGCCAATAAAATGCCTTCCTTACATAAGCAAGCTCTTTCCATGCAGGTACCACAGCCTCAGTTGCACCATTTATCACAGTTACTACACAATTGTCACCCTAGCCTGATTATGATCTAGTCACATATATGTGAATTTCAGGATTTTCAATATATTCTCTAATCCATCAATTGCTTTAGGAGTACCCACATAATGTGTGACACTCTGTTCATCAAGGCAGCATGCATCCCATGTCACAAGGGGAAAGCCATTAATATCGGAATTTTCTTCATTCATGTCTGCCCTCAGATGACTCAACCTCCGTGGCATGTCCTATTGCCAATGTCTAGGGTCATGCAACTGCTCCTTGTCATCTTTGGCTCTGTCAGTCCCTGTTGAGGTACCAAGCATTATATGATTTTTCCAGGTAAGCTATTTCTTTTCATCCAAGAAAGAGAGAGAGAGAGAGGAAAGAAGCAGGGAGGAGGGAGAGATATGACACACTACAGAGATTACAGAAGTGATTCCAAGAACTCATTGGTTCATGAACTATTGGGTTTATCAAGGTTATGTTCTTGAGCATGGCTGACTGTGTTACAGGAGCTTGTTGGCTGGGCAGCTGCAGCTCCCTGCAAGCACAGGTGCTGAGTGTGAAAGCTGTACCCCTAGAGTTCTGTGTATACTTTGTAGGCTGCTGTACCATCAAAGAATCTCCTGTCCCTGAGCAATAACTTGTCACTTTTATAACCATGGGGAGGAATCCCTTTCATCTTGAAAGTTGCAGGAGCCTCCTGAGTCTTATAAGTATCTTGTGAATTTCAAGAACCTCCTGAGCTTATCCCAAGCCAGCCTCCATGAGTGAATGCTTGAATATGGAGGAATCAACTATATCACACTAGTGATGTTGCAATGAAGATCAGGAAGTGGGGTCAAGCTGTTAAACCCCCGCAGTGACCCACATCTTCTGATAAAGCTTCACTTTCCAAAGTTTCCATAACTGTGGCAATCAGCATCGCCAGCTAGAGACCACGACTTTAAACACATGAGCCCATGTGAGACATTTTCATTCTAAACAGAGCAGGTTTGATTATTAAAGGCTTTGGTAAACATCAAATGACATTAATGTGTATCTCAAAATTTATTCTGCTATTTCAAGATTGTTTGGATTTGTTGGGTCCTTTTTTATTTCATTAAAATTGCTTTAAATATCTTTCATCTATTATAAGTATGTCAGAATTTGATTTTCCACTTGCACTGAATTTGTAAAGTCTACAAATTAATTATAGAGGATAACAGTAGAGTCTTTAAAAATCTTTAAATGATATATAACTGTACTTCTTTAGGATTTTTACCTATTCTGTCAATCTTTATAGATTTTTCCCAGTGATCTTTTCATATATTTAGTAATTTTATAACTAGGTACTATATAGTTTTGATGCTATAATAACTAGAGTTGTATTTGACTTTTCACTTGTTTGTTGCTATGTAAAATTATAATTATATTATATAGTATGTGTATATAAATTACATATTATATATCAGGCAATCTTATTAAATTAATTTGAATATTTACAATTTATGCTGCAGTTCTAAAATATTTTCACAAAACAGGTAAGCTATCACCTTCTTGACTCTCTTCATTCAAGTTGTTGTAACAAATTACCACTGAATAAAATTTACCTTCCACATCTTTGGAAGGGTGGAAGTCTGGGAGCAGGGTGCAGCTAAATTGGGTATTAAACATGCCTTCTTCCAGGTTATAGACTGCCAACTTCTTGTTGTATCTTCATGTGGTTGAAAGAAGACAAGAGAGTTCACTGGAGTCTCTTTAATAGGGGGACTAATCCTATTCATGAGGACTTTCTGTCATGATCTAATTATGTCACCAAAACTTCCTTTTCTACTTAATACCACTACTTTACTGAGCAGGCTTTCTACATCCAGTCCTTTGCCTTGCTATATACCAAATACTTTTTGCTGTGTGATGACGTGACAACTGTTGCCATTGAGTTATTTTCTGTAAAAGCTATGCTTTCCCTAAGAATGGATAGAAATTTCCTGCAGATTTCTTTGATCTCCCTGCCTGCTTATGTGTTCTGTGGAAATTGCTCAGGTTATAATTTCCTGTCCTCCTTTTTGAGTAGTTTGTAATACCTCCCTATTAGTGTGTAGCCTGGTAGAAAAAATTCAAAAGAACCACTATGCATATTTCAATAAGTTTTCTGCATCATTTTTAAAATTTCCGAACATATATTCAGCAACTCTCAGACTACTCTGAATCTTTAACACCTGTTACAGAATTGTAATCTCCTGAGTTCAGCAGGTCTGCACTTAAATTCTATTTGGATTCCCTCTCTGGATGGCTATACTTAAGATTGCCTCCAGACAAACAAGAATTCTGGGGCTCATTTTATCCACCCTTCTCAGGAACCAGAGATATTTCCTGATTGGTATTTAGTGCCTATTAGTGGATTTAAGTATTCTATTTTTTTTAGGCAATCTAATCTAAGTCATGTTACTCTGTCATGGTTAGTCAGCTGTGGTGGCACACACCTTTAATCCCAGCACTCGGGAGGCAGAGGTAGGAGGTTTGCTGAGAGTTAAAGGCCACCCTCAGACTTACTACATAGTGAATTCTGGGTCAGCTGAGCTAGAGTGAGACCCTACCTCAGAAAACAAAAACAAAAACAAATAAACAAACAAAGAAATAAAAATGTATGTTTTTTTAATGTATCCTTCTCCCTTCTCTCTGCTTAGTAATATTATGGTCCTTTTAATATCTTGTTTCTCCATTTTCAAAAATCAGTGTGAGAATAGTTTGTTTTTCATATAATTTATTTGCAATAGTTGACTAAGTATTTTATCAGGTTTTGTGACATTAAATGCCCCAATCAAATAATTAATAGGATGGTATTATATATATGTAAGTAGAAGAACAGAAAAGGCCTAAGTGAGGTCAGAGGAAGAGATTGAGAAAAGGAAAGGTGGAGGGAGAGCTAATCAAAATTTAAGAGGAAATAAATAAGTCATATGGAAACCTCCTTATTTGGACAATGGAACACATAGGACCCATAGGTTGTCACTAGAAAATTTTCAGTGCCAGAGATGGGATAGCTTTCAGTGAGTTGTTGGCCAGGGAGGTCACTGATGCCTCCAAAACATTACAAGCCATTGATGAGGCCTTTGATTTCCTGCCAGGAATAGATGGTTAGACCCAATTGCTGAGGATTCCACATGCTTGAGCTGCAAAGTCATGGAGAAATTATGCTGGCACTGAGCTGAAAACTTTTTCCATGTCAACCAGCTGACAGAAAGCTAAAAAAAAAAAAAAAACATGATGCATGCATTCAATGGCAAGAGAGAGAAATAACCAGTGAAGATACCCAACAGTGGACATTGCAAGCCTTATATTTGGCCAGCCAGGCCAAATGAGTCAACAGGTGCAATAGTGGAACATCTGTTATGGGGGAAACCAACCACCCTCTGATTTGACTGGAGGCCCACTTCATGGGAGGGAATACATCCCTTATACTGAAAACCTACAACAGGGGAAATCATGAGCCCTAGGGCTGTAATGGCTGCTGCTGTCCTGCTAAAAGTATATACTATGTTCACCAAACTGTCAAGTAAGCATTTTTCTTAATGTTCATATCCATATATTAATGTTACACTCACTTTTGGCTAGAGAACCTTCTCTTTTCAGATGGCAGTGGCCTTGAGATGACTCAGAAGGTACCATGGTGCTCAGAAGAAGTGACAGAGAGTGCTCAGCACTGAAACATCTTAATCATACCTTCCATGGCTCAGGTTCCATTGCGGAAGAGGTAGAGGAAAGAATGTAAAAGCCAAAGGAAGGGTAGGACTCCTTACAACATGCTCCTCCAGACACAAAATGGCCTGGATATCCATGACCTTACAGTGCCTGATACTACCTACACAAGACCATCATAATAGGAGGAAAAGATCATGACATCAAAATAAAAGAGACTGATTGAGAGGGGGAGGGGATATGATGGAGAGTGGAATTTCAAAGGTGAAAGTAGTGGGCGGGAGGGAATTACCATGGGATATTGTTTACAATTATGGAAGTTGTCAACAATAAATAAAAGATAAGGAAAAGAAAAAAATATAAAAAATTGAGATGTCCTTGGGATAAACTGTGGCTACTAAAGAATAGGTTGGCATTCCATAGAGCAAACTAGATGCCCCCTGTCTTAGAGAAGTCCCACCAGTCTTTAGAAAGCAGTATCTTGGGCTGGAGAGATGGCTTAGTGGTTAAGCGCTTGCCTGTGAAGCCTAAGGACCCCGGTTCGAGGCTCAGTTCCCCAGGTTCCACGTTAGCCAGATGCACAAGGGGCGCACGTGTCTGGAGTTCGTTTGCAGAGGCTGGAAGCCCTGGCACACCCATTCTCTCTCTCTCCCTCTATCTGTCTTTCTCTCTGTGTCTGTTGCTCTCAAATAAGTAAATAAATAAAAAAGAAAGCAGTATCTTTTGTATATGGTGCAATCATCTCCACATTGCTGGGACTAACATCTAACCCAGCATAGTTTATGGGAGGGTTCATTTGTGACTTAAAGATCCAAGGGAAATTCCATCAGTGGTGAAAGAAGTGGCTTATTTCCATAATCTAAGCACAGAGAAAAACTTCAGCAAGAAAACATCAAAAGCAGCAAACACAAGACCAATCAGAGCTAGACTTGCTCTCCCCATACCTTTGGCTGGAGGTAGATTCACCACCAGTGACCCGCCCCCTTCAATAGACTGCTGGAGACTTAAGCAGGAAGTTTGAATACCTGAGAATATGGGGAACGTACATTCATATTCAAACTACCACACTTTGTATAATTATTTTCCTATCAAACTACTCTTTGCATATAGCTACAATTAGATTAGCTTTATCGCTAACTCTATTTCTGTAACATGTTTATGTCTTTGGATTGAAATTGGATTTTTACCCAAGTACAAAATGTTTAATACTATACATTAGCAACCATAATAACCAGGTTACATAAATTTTTACTTGTCTATATGCTAGTAAATTGTTTTTCTTCTTTCTTTCTTCTTATTTATTTGTTTACCAAGTAGGGTCTCACTGTAGCCCAGACTGGCCTGGAATTCACTATGTAGTGTCAGGGAGGCTTCAAAATCATGGAGATCCTCCTACCTCTGCCTCCAGAGTGCTGGGATTAAAGGTGTGCACCATCATGCCTGGCTATGCTATTAAATCCTTCCAAACATTTTTATAAAGTATCTAATAATGACTCAATTTCACAAAAGAAGACATAATATATTAGAAGTGACTTCTCACAAATAGTTAAGAATTGAGGTAGGATTTATACAAAGGATTCAAATAAAGCCTTGGTTTTATAACAAAAGGGTTTCTGTTGATTTAATTTACAATATTTTCTATGGTGTCAGTGGTGATGACACTCATTTTTTAATCCCAGCACTCAGGATACAAAGGCAAGATTATTGCTTTGAATGTGAGGCCAGCCTGGGCAACATAGGGAGTTCCAAGTTAGCTAGTGCTATATATAGATGATTGCCTATCACAAACAGACAAATAGTCACACAAACAAAAACCAAGCAAATAAATCCTTCCTCTGCCATTCATTACCTATATGACTTCTGACATATCACCATATTTAAAATAAGTCTCCACTTTTTAAAAAGTATTATTTTAAGGATTGCAGTAACTTTAAAATATCTAAGAATGTTTCTGGAACACTTGACATTTCATACACAAACATAGTATTGGACAGCTTCCATTCATTTCTAAGATCTATTCTAAGTTTTGATTTTTTTTTTTCATGAACCTCTGGGAACATGACAACTACTAATTTTTGAAAAAAGAAATAGGAAACCAGATTTGAATTAAGCTAATGTTGTGAACCTGAAAGACTACAGAAAACAAGAGGAAAGTGGTCCCTTGCTTGCTCGACGGAGCTTATTAATGAGGATTTCCCCTAATATCACATCACTTACATAGCTCAAAGTTTTGTATAACCGTGTTGTACATAATTTACTTAATGCTGTGATCTTATGTGTATATGCACATTAATATTTACAAACATATAGATACATATACACAACCATAAATCTATCTGTGTCATCCATATTTATATCTATATGTACTTATATCAAAATAAAGGGCAAATTCCTAGGAGGATAACCTTTAGTAAATGACTTATTGTGGCACTCAATTAAATAAATTGTCAATCAGTGATCAAAAATCACAACTTTAGAAAAAAGGCATTTCAACACATGCAACTTCACATGAAAGTCTGACTTTATTTTAGTGTGTAACTAGTAGTTTAAGCCAGAATATTTGCACTTTTCTCTTAGAACCTAGAATTTTGATCCATAAGTTGGCAGCTTTATGCCTATCCAAGTTCAATTATCCTTGTACAATGGGTGATAGTTCCAGGATGGTGGGCAGTTTCTTGTTCAATAGAATTATTTATCTACAATAATCAAACACATCATATACTTTGTCACTCCCTCTTTTCTCATGTGAACAAAATGTCAGAGCTGGCAGAACTTGCACACACAAGATGAGAGGACAAGCAAAAAAACCAAAAAAAAAAAAAAAAACCCAAAAAACCCTGCAATATGGGATTATAAAATTCATTTTAAATGAAAAATAAGAAATGACATTTTCTATATTTTTATCATTACTAGTTTCAGATGGTTGAGCATATCTGATAATGACTAAATCATCAAATACTGATAATGACAGATTTGAGAATTCAAGCTATTCTGATAGTTCAGAATGAAAATGAGGCACTAACAATTGGGATGACCCTGCCTCAGTTACACTGCAAAATAGATTGTACTGTTGTTTTGCTCGTTTTGTTAAGTGGAAAGTACTGCTGAAAATAATTCTGCATGAACTAAAGGTCGAAATGACTCAGTATTTTACAATAAACTATTCTTAGCCTTTAGTGACTCCTGGCCGCACACGTCCGAAGGGTACGTGGCAGCAGGTGCAGCAGATGGCGCTAGAAGACCGTGTCTCCCTGGCAGTTCCGGGTTCGCCAGTTTCCACACACAGGGGTTGGAGAGACTAGAGAAAGAATCATGGCTGCAGAGATTTTATTAATTCCTTTGCCTACTCTTCCTGGAAGCACTCTGGAATGAGTTAGGGGAAGAGCAAATGGCCAGTTTACTATAAGATGTCTGCTCAAGGCATATTAATCATGCCATTTAGTTTCAATCAAAGATAGATAAGGGGGTTTCCACCTTACCCTCTCAGAGAGTTGTGCAGTTCCATTTTCTTCCAGTGATAATTGAAGCCTTACTGTTTAGAAGCAGCTCATGTAATACATTTGTTATAAAGATAAATATTGTCTCTTATAGGGAAGTAATCAGGACCCACTCATGAAGTAGTTCTATATCTTTTGTAACAAAGAAAACACGAAGTTATCATTTTTTTCTATCTTTAAACCCTAAGTAGCACATGTTCTACAACAACAGATTTATTTTATTTGGCTTTCAATTTGAAAACTCTACAAGTTAATACCTGCTACATGCAGGCCTGTGACACAATACCCTCCTTGGCTGGGCTTGACTAGGAACAGCCACGACTCATCTTTCACAGTTGCAGCTTTCAAAACACATACCAGACTTGCTTTTCCCTCAGCTCCCCTAATCCTCATTCACATGACCATGAAGGCAGACTCTAAATCCAGCAGAAGATGTTTCTGACATGTTTTCAAGCTATAAAAACGATGTCCAGGCCCAGGAGTGGGGAATGATATGTGGATATTTGGAGAAAATCACTAGTTATTGTTTTTCCTCCCAGTTTGACACACCATGAACAGTCTTAAAACAAAAAGAAATCTCTGCATTCTGTAAAATTATATCCCTACACCTACCATCTTTTAAATATTATATTGTCAGTGTTAAGAAAATATTTTTTAAAGAATGTATTTTGCAAAGATACTTTGATTGAATCTGGAAACATGAAACATTTTTTAAACTTATAATGACTCATAAAAATAGTGTGAAATACTTCAGCTCAATTCCCTCCCTAGTAGGAGTTATTTATTTTCTCTTAATTTTTATCATTTTTCTTATTTGTATAGTGACTAAGATTAGAATTGGCTAATTTATATATGAAACATTTTCACAAATGTGGCATTACAAATTTTCTATGCCTAGTGATAACAACCAATAGGAATCATTTATGTATGCTGGAAACATCTTTTCCCCCTTTATTTTCTCTTCGATTCTTCTTCCTTGCTGACTTTTCTTTCCCTTTTCTATTACTCTTTTCTCCTTTCTTTTTGTTTTATCAAACATATTTTCAGAGGCATTCTTAAATTCTTTTGTTAAGATTTTCCCATATATTGTCTCTTCTAAGTTTCCTAGCTTATTATAACTATTGACTTTTAACAAAAATGCTATTAGGATACTATTCGAAAGAGAGTAGTCTATGTTTGAAAGAAGACAAAGGAATTAAAATGTCTTCCTATTTTCAAGTTGGTTAGCTTTACACACTAAAGTATCTACCTTGTTAGAATGACGTTTATTTGAAAATATTTTTGTTCATTTTCATTTATTTATTTGAGAGTGACAGAGAGAGAGAAAGAGGCACATAGAGAGAGAGAGAGAGAGAATGGGTACGCCAGGGCTTCCAGCCACTGCAAACGAACTCCAGACATGTGTGCCCCCTTGTGCATCTGGCTAACGTGGGTCTTGGGGAATCAAGCCTCAAACCAGGGTCCTTAGGCTTCACAGGCAAGTGCTTAACCGCTAAGCCATCTCTCCAGCCCACGTTTTTTTTTTTTTCTTAATTAACCCACCTATTGAGGGATCGGAATGATTCTTTTATTTATAGGTCTGATGCAATTTTAAAGATACTACAGTAAAAATCTTTTCAAGGGCAGAATTAGAGGCTTTCATCTGTAATTCTCACTGTGTTTTTAGCTTTCCTTGTAAAGCATCTTGGGCGTGGGTTAAACATGGCCCATCCTGTTCATCCTTGAATACAGCCCAGAGTTCAGTGTCCTTACAAACACAATCACTCAGTACACTTACCAAGTTTGCAAAGAAAATGTGTCCTAATTTCAATTCTAATTCTGTTCTTCTTTAATCAAAAAAACCTGCACTCTTTATCATAGTGCATATGAAAATGTAAACAAACCCAATAATATTGACCTAGGTCTGAATATGATTTCTCCAATTGCAAAAGAAAGTCTAGGAATGTTGGGGATGAACAGCAAGAAGAAACAAGAAAGCAACTAGATGCTATAATCTAGAGCTGTAAAGATGAAACAGATTCTCAGATTACCACTTATGGGAAGGTTGTACAAAGGACAAGTGGGAGTCAAGATTGGTTTGAGATGTGGTTAGTGTGGTAGAAAGGAGAGAGATTTGCAGGTCTTCACAGACCAGGTTTAGGAATGATGTGGACTGATTAAAATCCATGAAAGAGGGCTGGAGAGATGGTTTAGCGGTTAAGTGCTTGCCTGTGAAGCCTAAGGACCCCGGTTCGAGGCTCGGTTCCCCAGGTCCCACGTTAGCCAGATGCACAAGGGGGCGCACGCGTCTGGAGTTCGTTTGCAGAGGCTGGAAGCCCTGGCGCGCCCATTCTCTCTCTCTCCCTCTATCTGTCTTTCTCTCTGTGTCTGTCACTCTGAAATAAATAAAAAATTAAAAAAAAAATCCATGAAAGAACTTCAGTCATGGAATTATAATGACTAGGCTAAGCTTTAAGTTATTTTGTAAAGGAGGAAATGTCTAATTTTTAGTATATTAGTATTAATTGTACAAAACAATCAATGGGTATTGTTGTAACATATTCACATTTACATGTAACAAAATCATCCTCATTTCTTTCTCTTTGTCTTTGCCTATTATCTGCTTCCTCTTCCCAAATATTCTCCATTGTATATTTTTAAAAATATTTTATTTATTTATTTGAGAAAGAGCAGCAGAGGAAGAGGCAGAGAGAAAAAGAGAATGGGCATGCCAGGGCTTCCAGCCACTGCAAACAAACTCCAGATGCACGTGCCCCTTGTGCATGTGGCTTACTTTGGTTCTGGGGAATCCAACCAGGTCCTTAGGCTAACAGGCAAACATCTTAACTGCTAAGCCATTTCCCCAGCCCTTTCTATTATATTTTTCAGACTTTTAAAATTAATTATTTTGTATGTATATGTGTGTGATGAAAGTGCACACATGTGCATTTAGAGGTCAGAGGTTGATGTGGGTCTTGCTTGAATAGTCTACACCTTATTTACTGATACAGGGTCTCTCTTTTTGAATCCAGAGCTTGCTCATCCAGCATGTGTGGCAAGCACATTACTGACTGGCCCATACCCCCAGCACCAGTGAAATTTTTAAAATGAAGCTAATGAGATGTCATGGAAGTGAAGGGATTATGACATAATACATGTTAAGTCATGGGATATGTTCAGTGTTGAAATAGGTTCCAAGCACTAAGAAAAGAAGGGGAATGAGTTATTGGACATCTTGTTCCATGCATCAGTATAAAAGACTGAACTAGAGACAAACATATTAAAGAGAACATTATATTTGTGGTAATTTAAGACAACAACATTTTAAACAACATTGACCAAGATAATTATATTCAAGGCCATGTGTAAGCAAAGAAAATATAAATTTTAGCATACAATTTGCTATGAGAATTCAGTAAGTCTAGGCCAGTGGGTTAATTTTGAAAGAGGGTTAAACATGAGGCAGAAGACACCATAACATGCTCAAATATTGCCTTTCTCATAGTAGATTTGTCCTACTGAAGACCAAATGTAAGAAACTCTTTACAATTTTGGCATGTATTTCACCTACACGTACATTACATTCTCTGTGCATTACACCCTGTCTGCAGCTGATAGAGA
Organism: Jaculus jaculus; assembly: GCF_020740685.1. Classification (NCBI taxonomy): domain Eukaryota; kingdom Metazoa; phylum Chordata; class Mammalia; order Rodentia; family Dipodidae; genus Jaculus; species Jaculus jaculus. The sequence goes on along the minus strand of NC_059103.1, from coordinate 99,844,917 downwards.
TTCAGAGCTACTCTGAGACCAGTGTTGATTATATGTCAACAACTGTGTTATATGGGGAACTTCTGGGGACCTTCTGCCTCATCATCAAGGAAATAATAAAAAAGATCCTTTGGAGCTAGACACATAATCCTGGAAGCATTTGCCAAGACTTTTCAAGTTGTTAATTATCAAACTACCTAACCAAAATATGCACTTTTTTGCCTTATACAGTAATTAAAGTAGACTGTATTTTTGCATTTAACACCATTAAATTCTCTTCAAAGATACAACATTTGAAATTCTAACAAATTATTTTATGCCCATCTTTTAAAAAATATTTTATTTATTTATTTGATAGCAACAGACAGAGAGCTAGAGAGGCAGATAGAGAGAGGTTGGGCATGCCAGGGCCTCCAGCCAATGCAAACGAACTCCAGATGCATGGGCCACCTTATACATCTGGCTTACATGGGTCCTGGGGAATTGAGAACCAAACCAGGGTCCTTAACTTCATAGGCAAGAGCTTAACTGCTAAATCATCTCTCCAGCCCTTTATTCCCCTCTTTGTAGCATCACAGTTGTACCACTTTATCAGTAGACATTTAGTTCACAGTGGTGAGTATTCTTATTGTTGTCACCACAATTATTAATATTGCTATTACTTTTACAATTTCTCCTGCCATATTAGGGTCATATTTATCTTTTTTTTTTTTTTTTTTTTTTTTGGTTTTTAAGGTAGGGTTTCAATCTAGTCCAGGCTAACCTGGAATTCACTATGTAGCCTCAGGATGGCCTTTAACTCATGATGATCCTCCTACCTCTGCCTCCCAAATGCTGGGATTAAAGACATATGCCATCACGCGCAGTGGAGTCATATTTCATATGTAGTATCTTACCTTCTTAGATTTCTTAAAAATGATTTCTAAATTGACCAAGTGTAGTAATTAGAAAAGAGAAGCCTAGTGGGATTTTTGGGTTGTGGTAGTAGTGGTGGTAGGCTTCTGTTATTGAGATTCATGTCTTCTCAAGCTAAAACCAAACACTACTGATATGTTCCATCAATATCAAAAATTAACATAAGATTGTTCAATGATTTCCTATACCAAATATAAATGAACATCATATGGTAAGATGCTTTTGTTTCTTTCTTTCCCTAATAGAGATAGCTATTTCATACCCCATAACTCTTGCTATGCTTATGAATAAATTAGGAATATATATTAACAGTAATTAAACCATGGGATCTCTGTTGCACAAAGCTAATATTGAAACTGTATATGTTTAAATAACATTTTGAGGCAACTGCCTCCTGTCCACTTGAATGATAATTGATCTTCAAAATAAATAGAATCACTAAACAGAAAGTGATTTTATTGTTAATTTAACACAAACAACCATCTCAAAATCAGTTAAAAGAGCTATATGATTAATATTTGATAACCAAAAAGTAATTATTTAAAATATTTTAACTAATTGTTAAGCTAAATAATTTGTTGTTTATAATGTAAATTCTAGTTACCTTGGACATCAAATAATGCTACCTCTTTCTCAACCTGTACACATCAAATTTAATATAATCAGTTACAGTTTTGCCTGGCAGTATAAACTACACAATAAATAGTAAATTGATTTATGTCATTTGATAAAGTTTTCCAAAGTAATATTTTCAAAATCTTCTTTTCCAAAGTAGTATTTTAATCTGGTATGTTAAGCTGCAATTTATATAAAGTAAGACCCATCTTACTGACTGTATATTTACCTTCAGTAAATTATACTATCATTTAAAAATCTGTAATCTATTTGTAAACTGCTTTAGCATAATGGGTGAAATTCAGTTGACCATATTGGTGAAGATTTATTTCTACTATCAGTACATTGCAGGCATCTAAACACCTCTTTGTCAATTTCATGATCAATGGTTTACAGTGGATCTTGAAGTCAAGCAGTGTTCATTTTCTTTTCTTTTTTTAACTTTAACATATCATGAAGGCCTGTTGGAGTTCTTATTGCTATTGTTTGTGTCTGTAAACCAAGTTTTTTTTTATCGCTAACAACTTTACAAAAATTTTTCTTCTAATCCATAGTGATAATTAGATAAATAAACATAGTGTTTATTTATCTTTTTATTTAGGACATCTTTAAATTTTCCTTTAATATACCTAAACATCTCTTTGTGGAAGTTTGCATTCATTTTTTAAAAAAATGTTTTATGTATTTATTTGTGTGGGGGGAGCACATACACAGAGAATGGATATTTTAGGGCCTCCAGACACTGCAAATGAACTCCAGACACATGTGTAGCCTTCTGCATCTGGCTTATGTGGGTACTGGGTAATCAAACCTGGGTTCTTAGGTTTCTCAGGCAAGAAACTGTCTTTACCACGGAGCCATGTCTTCAGCCTTGAAGTCATTTTTAAGGGTACTTCTCAGATACTCTAAGTTTTTTGTTAGCATTGTAAGTGGTATTATTAATTATTAGCAATGTAAATGCACATGCATATTTTAGAGATGCCATATGTTCTTGACTAAAAGATAGTTAAATCACTATGAAATATTGATCATTTTTATAAATTACATATGACTTTTGTCTTAAAGAAAAATAGGATAGTTTTAACACAAATTCTTTCATAGTGTGTAATTTCTCATGCTTTATTTTTATAATTAACATAAGACATGAAAATACCATGCAACTTGCATTATATTTATCCAGAGAGTTTTACTTTTGGTTCCCTTTATTTCTTTGGTAATTCTTTTTATTCTTTTTGTTTATCTTGTGGCATCACCTTTTTAATATTCATGAATATCATTTAAAATTTCTTGTAGTTTATTTCTTCTGAAATATAATCTTTTGGTTTTTATTTGAAAGTACATATATTTTATTTTTGTGAGGTATATTTTTAGTAGACACAAAATTATTTCCTGGCTTTGATTCCATTTAATAATTATACATGTCTTTTTCAGAGAGAGCAGAGAGACAGAGAATGGGTGCACCAGGGCCTCCTAATACTGCAAAGGAACTCTACATGTAAGCACCACATGTGTGCTAGCAAATTTAACCTGGGTCCTTAGGCTTCACAGTCCACTATGCCACCTCTCCAGCCCAAGATCAATATTTATTTTTTATCATTGCTCCCCTATATGTTTATTCTTTCCCTTCAAATTACTTTAGTGCTACTACTTCTAGCTTTGAATTTTATTAATTTAATTGCCTTTTGTTTACACATGGTTTTTGTTTAATTTATTATTTATTTGACATAGCATTAATTAGAGATCTGTTCTGATTTTTTAAAATACTTAACAATTATCATCTTTTAGATTTTGTTATTACATGCAGTTTTACACAAGGGATATGTTTGTATGGTCAGACAAATCCAATTATTTCCATATTGTTCAGTAAAGTGCTAGTAGAACCGAACAAAGTGGGACTGAGAGAAGTTGATTGCACAGTGGGTGATTTTCTCCTCAAAATGGCTTCAGTTTCATACTACAGAAAACTGGCACCACTGATGCTACTGAAATAGAAAATCAGTATGTTTTTATTTATAAAACTGGAAAGAATAAAGTGTAAAGAGATTCATTTCCTGCTTACTATTCTAACAATTTATATAATAATTTCCTTGAAGATCACATCAGAAAGGTCATAAACTTAGCACAGGAGATAGGTCTTATGAATAGAAAAAGAATAGTTTTTCAGACAAATATCTATGCTGTCTGGTCATGTTTCTTCTTGTTGTGTTATTTAAAGATAGAGTATGGACTTCTGCCCAAGGTGGCGACCACCTAGCTGTACTGCAAATCCTGGGGAAAGAAAGGCTAGACATTAAGGGTTTTCTGGGTCTTCTTGTCAGTGGGTGGCCATGGGGGGGGGGAGGGAATTGCAGATCTCCTCATGGGTGGGTAGACCACCCCTCCCACCAAATAACCACCACTCTCACTGCCGCGGCTGCTGCACCCACCGCCACGCCCTCTGTGCTGTGATTGCATGTCGATTGTGCGCCGAACATGCGCTGATTGATCCCTGCGTGAGAAAACAAACTGCTCTGCACACTTGCCCACATTACTGCTCCTGCTGCTGCACTTTCAGGGAGCCCAGACCCACAGCAACTGCCACACAAGCCCAGACTGTGTCGCTCGCTTGTGCCAGCTCAGGTGCCTTCCCCTACCCATCTGCCGCGTGGGCCATCCTCATTCTCATGTGGCAGGGGAGCACAGACTGTTTACAGTCCCAGTGTTCCCAGCCAGAGTTTCGGTGGCTTCAGTGCTTGGAACCTCAGTCCCCTCCAAGCTGGAATGCAGGTAGCTTTGGCACATTACGGCTTGAGAATTCAGGCAACTTTGGCGCACCTCTCAGGCAATAGATAGGCGGCTTTGGAAAGTGGGAGCCAAAGCTCAGGCTGCTTGGCAACTGCCCCAGACTGCCTCAGATTCCCATTGTGCTAGAGTCCAGGCTTACCCACCCACCTACCTGCCCATACACTGTCATGGGAAGACCACAGTGCAAAAGAAATAACATGAAAAATCAAATGCAAGAAAATTAAGTTAGACCACACAGTCCTACAATGAATACATCTAACAAAAACATAGAAGAGTCATTAGGATCAGAACATCAAATTGAAGCGATGAGCAAAGCAACGCTGATCAACCTCCTGGTAGAACTTGCAGGAAAGCAACAAAGGACCAATAATCGTGTGGATGCTACTATCACTAAGCAGGAATAAATTGATAAAAGATTGAGAGGAGTTCAAAGAGTGTTAATAGAATTGATGGAGAGTGGAAAAAAAAAAAAGAGGACCTTAAAAATCAACTGGCCATACTAAATGAAGACATAAAGAAATCCAAGGATGAATTCCAAGAATCATCAAGAAAATCAGAAAATGATGTGAAAAGGGAGCTTGACAGAGCAATGGAAATGATACATAGAAAAGTAGTAGAAAATGCAAACTTAATTGAACATGGCCAAAACTCACTAGAGGCTCTTAAGAACAGAGTCAGTGAGGTAAAGGATAGAAACTCTGATCTGGAAGACAAGATGGAAGAAACAGTTCGAGGGTTCAACAATTTTAGTAAGTTCAAAAGTTCCTGTGAACAGAACATGAGAGAATTGTGGGATACACTTAAACGTCCTAATAACAGAATCATTGAATACCAGAAGGAGAAGAATTTCAGACCAAATGCATAGAGAACTTATTTAACAAAATAATTGAAGAAAACTTTCCCAGTCTCTTAAAAGAAAGGCCCATCAAGATACAATAACCCAACAGAACTCCAAACAGACTGGACCAAAGGAGGAACTCTCCAAGACATATTATTATTAAGACTCTAAACATTGACACCAAAGAGAAAATCCTAAAGGCAGCTAGGGTAAAAGAGCGCACCACTTTCAAAGGTAACCCCATCAGATTTCTCAGTGGAAACCCTGAAAGCTAGATGGGCCTGGAATGAAATGCTCCAAAGTCTAAGAACCTATGCCTTCAATGCAAACTACTCTACCTGGCAAAATTATCCCTCATAATAGATGGTGAAAGAAAAACTTTCCATGACAAAACTCAGCTTTACAATTATATGAACACAAAACCAAATCTACAGAGAGTATTTCAGGAAATTCTCCACAGAGAAGAAACAAATAACCAAACTCAAATGCCTACAAGAAGCAGATCACACCGGGCGTGGTGGCACACGCCTTTAATCCCAGCACTCGGGAGGCAGAGGTAGGAGGATCGCCGTGAGTTCAAGGCCACCCGGAGACTCCATAGTGAATTCCAGGTCAGCCTGGGCTACAGTGAGACCCCACCTCAAAAAAACAAAACAAAACAAAAAAAACAACAGAAGCAGATCACAATAACCGAACTCAGAATAGGCACAAAAACTTCAAAGCACACTAAAACACCAACACACATCTACCATCACAATATGGGAGGGATCAAATCAAATCTCACAGTCATTACCCTAAATATTAATGGCCTTAATTCACACATCAAGTGATGCAAGCGAACAGAATGGATCAAAAACTTAGACCCCTCAATCTGTTGCCTTCAAGAAACCCACCTCAGGCTGGAGAGATGGCTTAGCAGTTAAGCAATTGCCTGTGAAGCCTAAGGACCCCGATTTGAGGTTCGGTTCCCCAGGTCCCACATTAGCCAGATGCACAAGGGGGTACACGCATCTGGAGTTCGTTTGTAGAGGCTGGAAGCCCTGGCGTGCCCATTCTCTCTCTCTCTCTCTCCCTCTATCTGTCTTTATCTCTGTGTCTGTCGCTCTCAGATAAATAAATAAATAAATTTTAAAAAAAAAAGAAACCCACCTCACCACTAAAGACAGACACCTCCTCACAGTGAAAGGGTGGAAAACATTATTCCAAACAAATGGGAATATGAAACAAGCAGGTATAGCTATGTTAATATTGGATAAAATAGATTTCAAAACAAAATTAATCAAAAAAGACAAAGATGGCCACTTCCTACCTATCAAGGGAACAATCCATCAAGAGGCTACTACAATTGTAAATCTGTATGCACCAAACACAGGGGCACCACAGTTCATAAAACAAAACCTACTCGACAATAAAACAGAAATAACCACCAACACCATCATAGCTGGGAATTTCAATACACCATTATGAGTAATAGACAGATCATCCAAACAGAAACTCAACAGGGAAGTAAGAATGCTCAACAAAACCATAGATCACTTAGACCTAATGGACATCTACAGAACTTTCCACCCCAAGTCCACAGACTAGATATTCTTCTCAGAAGCCGATGGAACATTCTCTAAAATAGACCATATACTGGGTCACAAAGACTGCCTCCACATATTTAGGAAAATTGACATAATTCCCTTCATAATATCAGATCACAATGCTATAATGCTAGAAATCAACAACAAAAGACCCACCAAGAATCCCAATGGCACCTGGAAACTGAACAGCACAATTTTAAACAATAAATGGATAGTGCATGAAAAAAAATGAAATTGCAAAATTCCTGGAATTGAATGACAATGAGAACACATCATACCAAAACTTATGGGACACAATGAAGGCGGACCTCAGGGGAAAATTCATAGCACTCATAAAAAAGACAGAAAGATCCCAACTTAACAACCTAACCATCCACCTAAAGGCACTGGAAAAACAAGAAAAATCCAACCCAAAGAGCTCCAGAAGAAAAGACATAATTAAAATCAGAGCAGAAATTAATGAATTGGAAACCAAGGAAAGAATTAAGACAGTTGACAAAACAAAGAGCTGGTTCTTTGAAAAAATAAACAAGATTGACAAACCCCTGGCCAATTTGATCAAGCAAAAAAAGGAGAAGCTTCAAATTAACAAAATTCAAAATGAAAAAGGAGAGATCACAACAGACATAAGTGAAATTGGGAGAATAATCAGGACTTATTTCAAAAACTTCTACTCCACAATACTGGATATTGTGGAGGAGATGGATAAATTCCAGGATGCATACCATCTATCAAAGTAAACTCAGAGCAGATTAATCACCTCAATGAACCCACCACACTCATGGAGATTGAAAAAGTAAGAAAAAACCTTCCCCCAAAGAAGAGTACAGGACCAGATGGCTTCTCAGCTGAATTCTATCAAACCTTCATGGAAGAACTCAAACCAATCTTCCTAAAACTGTGCCACACAATTGAAGAACAGGGAAAGGTACCCAACTCCTTTTATGAAGCTAGTATCACCCTAATTCCAAAACCAGGCAGAGATGCCATAAGAAAAGAAAACAACCGGCCTATTTCCCTAATGAACTTAGATGCAAAGATCCTGAACAAAATCCTCACAAGTTGAATCTAACAACACATCAAAAGTATTATCCACCTTGACCAAGTGGGATTCATCCCAGGAACACAAGGGTGGTTCAACATATGGAAATCTGTCAATGTAATAACCCATATAAACAAGGTTAAACATAAAAACCACATGATCATTTCGATAGATGCAAAAAAGGCCTTTGACAAGATACAACATCACTTCATAAGCTAAACATTGGAGAGAATTGGCATGGTTGATTCATATCTTCAAATAATAAAGGCAATATATAAAGCTCTGAAGGCCCAAATAATACTTAATGGAGAGAGACTGGAGTAATTCCTATTAAGATCAGGAACAAGACAGGGTTGTCCTCTCTCACCTTGCTTTTCAATATAGTACTGGAAGTCCTAGCTCAAGCAATAAGACAGGAGACAGAAATGAAAGGGATACAATTTGGAAAAGAATAAGTCAAGTTAGCTCTAATTACTGAGGACATGATTGTATATGTGAGAGACCCGAGAGACTCCATCCCAAAACCCCTGAAGGTGATTAACTCCTATAGCAAAGTAGCAGGATATAAAATCAATGCACAAAAATGAGTAGCATTTCTATATGCAAATGACAAAGATACAGAGAAAGAAATAAGGGACATTGTCCCATTTTCAATAGCAACAACAACAACAAAAAAAAATACCTTGGAATAACGTTAACCAAGGAAGTGAAAGATGTATACAACAAAAACATAAAAACATTCAAAAAAGAAATTGAGGAGGACTTGAGAAAATGGAGAGAACCCCCATGCCCTGGATAGGCAGAATTAACATTGTGAAGATGACAATCCTATCAAATGAAATATATAGATTTAATGCAATTCCAATTATTATCCCTACAGTGTTCTTCACAGGGATAGAAAAAATGATCTCAAATTTCATATGGAAAGGCAATAGGCCTTTCATATCCAAACATATCCTCAGCAAAAGAAACTCCTCTGGTGGCAGCACCATACCTGATCTAAAGCTATATTACAAAGCCATAGTAATAAAAACAGCATGGTACTGGCATAAAAACAGGAGTATAGACCAATGGAATAGACTTGAGAACACGGACTTTGGTTCAAGCAACTATAGTTCCTTGATATTTGACAAAGACCCGAACAATATAGACTGGAAAAAAGACAGCATCTTCAACAAATGGTGCTGGACAAACTGGATAACAACATGCAGGAAACTGAAACTTCATCCACACATTTCACCTTGCACTATACTCAAATCCAAATGGATCAAAGACCTCAATATAAGAACAGAAACTTGAATACTACTGGAAGAAAATTTAGAAGTACTTTCCATGATATAGGGATGGAAAAAGACTTCCTGAACAAAACCCCAGTAGCTCATGATCTTAAACAGTCACTCAATCAATGGGATTACATGAAGCTGAAGAGTTTCTTTACAGAGAAGCATACAACAAGCAAAGCCAATAGATTACCCACACAATGGGAGAAAATATTTGCAGGTTATCCAACTGTTAGAGGCCTAATCTCTAGAATCTACAAAGAACTCAAAATCTAAAAAGTAAGAAGTCAAACACCCCACTCACAAAGTGGGGCAAAGAGCTGAAGAGGCAGTTCACGGAGGAAGAAGCACAAATGGCAAATACACACTTAAGAAAATGTTCATCATCCCTAATCATCAGAGAAATGCAAATTGAAACAACTATGAGATTCTACCTTACCCCAATAAGGATAGCAAACATCAAATAATCAAATGAAAATAAATGCTGGTGAGGATGTGGAGAAGTAGAAACACTCATCCACTGTTGGTGGGAATGCAGGATGGTACAACCACTTTGGAAAGCAATATGGAGTGTCGTGATAAAGCTGACTATAGAGATACCAACAGACCCAGTTATTCCCTTACTGGGCATCTACCCTAAAACCTTCAAACCACAGGCCAGAGAGATTTGCTCAACCATGTTTGTAGTGGCTCAATTCATAATAGCTAAGAGCTGGAATCAATCCAGATGTCCATCACTAGAAGAATAGATAACTAAGATGTGGTATATCTGCACAATGGAATTCTATACAGCAGTAAGAAAAAATGACACAAAGAAATATAAGAAAATTTAAGAAAAAATGGTTGAACCTAGAAGAGATCATTCTCAGTGAATTTACCCAATCACAGAAAAAAAAAAAAAAAATCACCACATAGTCTCACTCCTCTATAGCACCTAACTTGAATCTACCCAAGATACCTTACATATCCAGCAAGCATCTCATGGACTAGACACTAGGATGGATGGGGAGACAGGGGAGGGCATTGAAGGGGTGGAAAACACTAATCTAGACCCAAACGGCCATGGTACCATTAAGTTCTACTTCTTAATAGCAGACCAAATGGCTGAACCTTCACAAGGCCCTTACAGGAGACACCTGAAACACAAGACACTGTAGAGGGTAGGATCAAGCCTAACCTAAACCTTCTACATCTTCCCTATCCCCTTCTCCCTCTCTGTTTCATGTCTCTAACTCTTGCATATTAGTTATCTTTTTCCTCCTTTTCTTTGTGGGCACTGACCTGTAACTCCCAGTATCAGCATGGGGCTATCATCCACAATGAGCTGTTGATCAGAGGAACCTACAAGGTTTCCTAAAAGAATGACAGATTTCTGTCAGAATACTTGATGACCCACCAAATGTTGGTGGTAAGACCCTATTGCTGATGACACCATATGCAGCTGATACATAAAATGGAAAAGCACGGCTGGAAGCCAGGAAAGAGTCAGTCCTCAGACAGTCAGCGTGTCTAGTGCCAGAAGGTGCTACATGGGTGGCAGGGGAAAAATGACCAATATCTGCTCCAAGCAGCTCATGGTCTAACCTATGTAGCAGCAAATAACCTGTTGTGATGCCCACACAAGTGCAATAGTGGCACACAGCCATGGGGGGGAACCAACCGGTCTTGATTTGGCTAACTGATCCCCTCAGTGGTATGGGACCCATAGCTGGAACTGGGTAACAAGTCAGAACCATATCCAAACATAAGCCCACTCTCCAATATCAAGCTACCATCAATCATGGGGTACAAGAGGGCCTACACCTATTAAACTCTCTATAAAAAAAAAATAAGCGTTTTCTCATTTGTCATGGTGCTTACTTACTCTCCATTGGAGGATCTGCTTCTCTTTTTTAGATAAATGCAGATCCTAAGGAGAGAGCCACCCCATGAGACCTTAAAAGGGCCCTGGATAAAACTAAGGAAAATTGGTGAAACCAAGGGTTCTGTTTTCCTGATGAACCGGATACCAGCACAAAGGTGAAGGAGCCCAACACAGAGAAAACTCAACTCCTACCAAATCAGAGAGCCAGAGCCTCAGAGGTCCCCATCACCTCATCACTGAAGCAGAGCAAAAATGAACCCAACATGGCTCAGGGAAATTTCTCAGAAGAGGGGGGTGGTAAGAATGCCAGAGCCACATGTTTGATCATGATATGCAGAGACATTTATTGTACCGATAATTGTGGGCTAACTCCACAATGCACAACCCATATACCTCAACAAGGAGGGTCCAATGGGGAGGAGTAAGACATGGATGAGCCTACTTATGGTACCAAACTGCCTGTATTTGCTGAATACAAAACTAATAAAAAAATAAAGATAGAGTGTATTCAAACAAATTTGCAAAGTAATGCACATGAAGATATATAAAGGCCATTTTTATGCATTTAAATCAGATTTTCTTTCATATTGGCTTTCTACCAAAATTTCTAAGCTTATAAGTCTGAAAAGGGGCTCTTTTATTCTTTTGTTGTTTGGTTAAGAAAAGATCTTGTGAAAATAAAACTCTTCAAAAGCCTATGAATTTTAAATGTTTCTTTTTATTTATTTATTAGAGGCAGATAGACCAAGAAAGAGAGAATGTGTGTGAGAATGGGCACACCAGGGCTTCTAGCCACTACTAAAAACTCTAGATGCATGCACCACCATGTGCATCTGGCTTAAGTGGGACATGGTGAATACATCCTGGGTCCTTAGGCTTTGCAGACAAGCATCTTAACCACTATTTCTGGTTCTGGCCTTATTTCTCTGCTTCATGGTCTGTGTGATGTGAGGAGGAAGTGCACTGTGGTCCCATGAACTTGCAGTGCCTTCCCAAGTGTTATGGAGAGCAAACTTTGAAACTCAGAGCCAAAGAAACTTCTCTCTTTTAATTTATTCTATAAAAGATTTATAACAGTATTAAGAAATGTAATAAATACAGAAAATTGACACCAGACCATGGTTGATTAAACATGTTCTTTGGATTTAAAAATATGTATTTATTTATGAGAGAGAGAGAGAGGTAGATAATGAGAAAGAATAAGTGTGCCAGGGCCTCTAGCCACTGCAAATGAACTCCAGATGCATTTTCCACTTTGTGCATCTGGCTTCATGTGGGTACTGTGGAATCAAATCTGGGTCATTAGCCTTTTTAGGCAAGTACCTTTACCACTGAGCCATGTCTGTAATTTGGAGAAGCTTGTACTCAAAGGCTATACACTAAATGCTACTAACAAAGATTAGTGGGTGATTCTTCAGTGAGTTTGAAAGACCAGAAGAGTAATAGAAATGCAGACAAGAAATGCTGTCCTCATGAGATTTTAGATAAGCACAAAGACTACTGCAAATTGTGCTAGCAACCATTCTTGTTACATTACAGTAAGGAATATGGCTATATTTTGCCCATGTCCTGAATATTTGGGTGTGAATGAAATAAAAAAATAATAGATCAGCTCTCCTGGTGAGGTAAATTTCACAAGTCTACAGACTAGCATGTTTGTGGCTGGCTGCCTTTATGCAGATTTACAATGAGTAATCAGAGTGAAATGCAGAACATAAACTTTTAAAAGATGTTGCTAGCTTGGGCAGAAAGCAATATGCATCCATTTAAATTTGCAAACTAGACAGATAAAGAACAAAACCTATAATTTCCATTAAAGAAAATGCAAATATGTGAAAAGTAAGAAAGTGGTCTTGAGGTCAAGCCCAAGGTGAAAAAGTAGAAACTCATTTGAAAGATTTTCCTTTGAAAATAGAGTACCTAGAAAAAGAGAGCTTCTAGGGCACCCACTCACACAATGCTACCCATGGAAGCATTTATTTCTGTTTCAGATACTCAGAGACTCATAAGTTACTGCATCATGGTTCAAGAGGCCTACATCTCTATCTGACAGCAGAACTTAGCATCGTCTATGTGATTGGCCCATTGTAGACCTACAGAGCACAAAGGTAACATAGCTGTTGAGACTTGTAGCAGGCTTCTAAGAAAAAAACCATAGAGGCTAGGCAAATGCATAGCAGGGTCAGATTCTCTGCCGGGAGACCTTGAGACTTTTTTGTAAAGTGGTGAGGGTGATGCCTAAGCTACAACCATGCAGTTGGAGAGGCACCAAGTGGACCTAGTTTGCGAAAGAGCATGTGTGTGCTGCTAATGGCAGAGGCACGGGGTCAGGATGTCTCCAGCCCACTGGATTTCAGATGAAGCTAACATGCCTTGCATTCCAGACATGGAACTGGAGGACTTAATGTTTTCCCTAATCTATTTGGATCTTGCTTTAGGACAATGTTCCTTGCTATCCAGCCATTTATTGCTTTTGCAATGGCAATGAATACTGCTTGCCATTGCATACTGTACATATGTAACTTTTTTTTTTTATTTTAAAGGAATTCACAGCTAAGAATCTGTCTTGACTCAACTTAGAACAGACTTTTAACTTTAAACCACTAGATGGTGTTGGGACTGTTAAACTGAAGGACATTCTCAAAGTTGGATGGAGTCAGGGATGAGATGGTTTGATTCTCAAATGTTTGCATAAGTTTGTATTGTGAGTGTTCAGTCTCCAGCATGTGCCCTCACTGTGGATGCCATACACTACAGGCATGTCCCACCTGTGCCCCACAGGTTGCATGCAACCAAGGATAGCTATAAATATGGCCCCAAATAAAACTGTAAACTTATTTAAAATTATAATAAATACTTTTAGAATAGTTATGTAACTCAATTTTGAGGTTATGGAGTATGTTACAACACTGTGGCACAATTTAAAAAGTTGGTCACACCTGTAGGCCACAGGGTCTGGATGATAGAACTAGGTCACTGTGGACAATCCTTTGAAAATTATACTCACTTATGATTCTGATCTGTTCTTTTTCATGCTGCTCTCAGCAATATGAGAGCCACTATTCAGGCACCTGACACTTTTGAACCGTCCCATTTTTGTGATGGACTACAACCCTTGGAAGCCATGAGCCAAAATATAGCTTTTCTCTGTTAATTTGGTCTGTCAAGTATTTTGTCCCAGCAACTAAAAAAGTGACTAATAGAAATGTTTTTGTGTAATAGATTGTTGTTCTTTCCTTTGTGCACCAGTGTGTTAAACATTGTAATACATACTTTTAACTTTGTGTTAAAGACAACAGTAAGTGGTTGCATTAGCTTGTGGGGTACAGGTAGCAACATGTTCATCTGTTGAGACTATCACCCCCAATCTGCAACAAACTGTACACCTGACTTCAAGGGCAAAGCTGTGACTAAGACCAAACCACTATGTCTGATTGAAGAAGTTAGTTTCCAGAAGACCCATATTCAGTAAGTCCATGCTCAATGATCAGAACTGAATTGATGGAAGTTATCTGTCATTTGAGTCACTGGTCCTCTTTTAGGCAGATTCACTTCTTTCTTTTTCTTGTGTGTGTGTGTGTGGGGGGGGTGCTGATTGTGGCAGTTATAAATTATGATTGGTTCACTGAAATTAACTCAGTTTATCATTCTGTCACTTTCAAATCTCAAATCTACCCAAGACAAGGGTTAAAACAAATGTTCAAATTATTGAAACACATAGCAAACATTTTCAAACACATTTACATGTATGGATCAAAAATACAAAAAAGGACAGCTGTTTTTTTTTTTTGTTGTTGTTGTTTTTATTTTACAATCTGGAGATATTTCTCTAATTCTTTCCCTATCATAAGTGTAAGTATTAATATGTCTAGTGATCTTAATTCTTCAAATATGGTATGACATAAAGATAAATAGTAACATAATTAGTATTATAATGTGATATACGAAGACTTTATAGCATTTTCTTAAACAACTGTATGCTTTCTTTCTTTCTTTCTTTTTTTCTTTTTTTTTTTTTTTTACTTCTTCTATTATCAATAGCTCTACTACAAAAGACTGAATAATGTCACTGCAAAGATAAATCTCAACTTTGGCTACCTTGTTATTTATTACATACTTGAATAAGAGATAAGAGAATTGGAGATTGATATTATTGAATTCCATGAATTTTATTAACTGAATTTATATTCTTTCTGTACTGGAATATAATTGAAGACTAAAAGTTGGCAAAAGTTAGGATTGTAATGATATGCATTTTTACTTCTAAGGCATTTAATGCCTTCAGAAAAACATGCTTATAGGGCAACCATAATCATCTTTCATAATCTAGGTGGTTTAAAGAAATAGACACACATTTTCCCACAGTTTTTAGGTATAGAAGTGTAGGTTCAAGGTGCCCCAGTGTTGTTGCTGAGGCCTGTCTCCATGACTGGGAGGTGATACCTTCCATGATTGCTTCTCAGTGCCTGTTTGTGTCCCAGTCACCTCTTCTTATGAGGACACCAGATATATTGGTTAAGAGCTAGTCTTAATAACCTCTTTAATCTTAATTATCTTTAAAAAGTCCATCTCTAAATGCAGCCATATTCCGAGATACTGGGGGTGAGTGCTTTAGTACACAAATTTGGGGTCTAGGTGACACAATTCATTCTATTACTTAGCTAGATATAGATTCTACTCTCAGATTAAATGTCATTAAGGAAACTTTACTTCATTTTCTATCATTATGTTCTGTTCTAGTTTCCTTTGCTTATTTCCTATGTTGTTTATTCTTTCTCCTCAGTAAGAGTACAGAGTCTCTTTGATTACTTCACTGCTATGCAGCTAGAACCTAGATAAATGAAGACACAATAAGCCTTCAATCAGGAGCTGTCAGAAAAGAAATTGCTGTAAGACAAAGAGGTGCAATACATATACATCAGATGAGATATGACATTATTTCAATATCTAATTTAAAGAAAATGCAAAATTAAAGTAAATGTGTTTTATAAATGTAGATTTAGATTTTAAACAGTCTTTAAAAATTCTATTGGAAATTATCAAATATAGATTGAATAAAAACCACATATTAAAAGGATGAAAGAAACTAAGGTTAGTATATGTAGATTAACAAATAGCTGCTTTAGAAAATTTATATCTGACTCCAAGTAGGCTATGGAGATTAATTTAAATTTATAACTCATTCATTTCCTCAATAATCAGAAAGAGATTTTAATCATTATTATCAATCCATATTTAAAAATTATCTTCTTAAGGACAGCAACAATTTTGCCTGCAGGGACTTAGAGTTATATGAAAGAAGAAAAATCTGAAATGAACATCCATCCAAAAATTGTTAAAAGGCAGATAGCTGACATGATTTCGTAGTATGAATATGACTTGCCTTGGCCTCACTGTTTCTGTTTTTACTGGTTTAACATCAAGTGGTAACAATCCACAATGTTGAACTATAGTTATCTACATGCCATTGTTAGTACCAGAAATGGCTTCCAGCTTTCTAGGTCTCAGTTGAGGCTATAATTATGAATCACCTCATAGCTTAAGTATGATGTGTTCATGACACTATTCAGCCTGAGAAAGTATAATGAATGTTGTCTAACATTTGACCAGAAATGAGTCCCCAGAATTCAATTTCAGTGTTGTTCAGGAGTTGGGGATAATTTGGGTAGCTTTGTTTTCTCTGTCTCTCTCTGTCTCTGTCTCTGTCTCTGTCTCTGTCTCTCTCTCTCTCTCTCTCTCTCTCTCTCTCTCTCTCTATCTATCTATCTATCTATCTATATATATATATATACATGCCTTTTCTTACATTTCTTTTTTTCTAGCTCACTTTATCACTTAACCAGACCAGAATGTTTGCCTTTGCTAGAAATCCTCTGGTTACAAATAGCAAAAGCTCATTTGATGAATGCCAAAGAAGAGGTTACTGAACTAGACAGGACAATTTTGACTGAAAACCAGTGGCTCAAATACTGTGTTACTAAGCAGGGCCTGCTTCTGTCTCTCTGCACTGCCTTACCTAGGTGGTGACATCCCAAGGCTCCACGTACAGACTAACATCTTCTCAGGACTTATATCATCACAATTTATATTTCTGTTGGGAAGATTATCCCTTTCCAGGGTCTCCACACAAAATATGAGGAACTAGACCTTCCTGGTTCCGAGTTCAACACTTTTTGAAATAATCATTCTGCAATACCTGCCCCAGCATTATAGGAAGCACATTGGCTGAAAGTAAGCTAAGGTATATTCCAGCAAGGAAAACCACAATGCTATTACCAGAAATATCCACAGCTCACAAGCATCTACTGTAAAAGATCAAACTTATTCATAAACCTGTTACAGATGGCAGGGAAGACTGCTGTGAGGGACAGTTGCAAAGGTGATTTTGCAATAGGGGAGAGAAGCTGGGCTGAACTCCATATACAAGATCAAATAGTGATTTATCACCAAGAAGCAGAATGGATATAAGTTGATGGATATACACCAAGTGAGTATTAAGGTCAGAGGATTCTTGCTATATCTACTCAACAGGATTATACCTAAGGTGAGCTGAGGTGATGAGGCATCAGAGATAGGGAATGAGGACTTTTTTTTCAGATACAGAGGGTGGGAAATTTTCACTAGATGGACTGACTCACAGATTTCTATTAGAACTGGACAAAGTGGATCCAACTTTAGAGCCTCACTGGCAAGAGAATTCAAACACTCAGGTTTGGTGCATGGAGTCATTGTGCCTTGCTACTAAAATTCTATGCATGGTGGACTTGATAACATTATGATGAGAATAATTTTACCACCTGTGTTTGTTTATAGTTCTCATATTTAGTCTCTTTAGTATCCTTTCACTATAGTTGCTTGTGCTTTTAGTAGTTTAATATTAGAGTAAAACAGAAGCTACATTAATCACCCGGAAATAGACTGAGGATATAACTTGTGACCAATCCACTCAAGAATATAGCTGATAAACCTTGTAGGTTTCTCTTATCAAAAGCTCATTGTAGATGGTAGCCCCAAGCTGGAAGTGGGGGTTACAGGTCAGTGTCCACTAAGAAATTGAGGAAAAACATAAGTAATATACAAGAGTTAGAGAGAAGAGAGATAGAGGGGAGAGGGGGAGAGGGAGGGAGGGAAGGAAGATGTAGAAGATTTAGGTTAGTCTTGATCCTACCCTCTCCAGTGTCTTGTGGTTCAGGTGTTTCCTGTAAGGGTCTAGTGAAGGTTCAGCCATTTGGTATGTCTTTTAGGAAGTAGAATTTTATGGTACCATTGCCGTTTGGGTCCAGATTACTGTTTTCCACCCTTCAATGCCCTCCCCGCCCTCCCATCCATCCTATTGTCTAGTCCATGAGGTGCTTGCTGGGTATGTAAAGTATCTTGGGTAGATTCAGGTTAGGTGTTGTAGATGAGTGATACTATGTGTCGATTTTTTTTCTGTGATTGGGTAAGTTCACTGAGAATGATCTCTTCCAGGTTCAACCATTTTTCCTCAAATTTCTTTATGTCATTTTTTCTTACTGCTGTATAGAATTCCATTGTGTAGATATACCACATCTTTGTTATCCATTCTTCTAATGATGGACATCTGGGTTGATTCTAGCTTTTAGCTATTATGAATTGAGCTGCTACACACATGGTTGAGCAAATCTCTCTGGCCTGTGGTTTGAAGGTTTTATGGTAGATGCCCAGTAAGGGTATAACTGGGTCTGTTGGTATTTCTATAGTCAGCTTTGTCAGGAGTCTCCATATTGCTTTCCAAAGTGGTTGTACCATCCTGCATTCCCACCAACAGTGAATGAGTGTCCCTGCTTCTCCACATCATTTGACTTTTTGATGTTGGCTATCCTTATTGGGGTAAGGTGGAATCTCATAGTTGTTTTAATTTGCATTTTTCTGATGATTAGGGATGATGAACATTTTCTTAAGTGTGTGTTTGCCATTTGTATATCTTCCTCTGTGAATTGCCTGTTCAACTCTGTGCCCCATTTTGTGAGTGGGGTATTTGTCTTCTTATTGTTTAGACTTTTGAGTTCTTTGTAAATTCTAGAGATAAGGCCTCTATCAGTTGGATAACCTGCAAATATTTTCTCCCATTTTCTGGGTATTCTATTGGCTTTGTTTATTATATCCCAAAACAATGACAGACTTCTGTCAGAGCACTTGATGCCCCAGCAAAGGCCAGTGGTAAGACCCTATTGCTGAAGACTCCATATGCAGATAACATGTAAAATGGAATGGCATGGCTGGAAGCCAGGAGAGAGTCAGCCCCCAGACAGTCAGCGTGTCTAGTGCCAGAAGGTACTACATGGGCGGCTGGGGGAAATGACCAATATCTGTCCAAGCAACTCATTGTCTAACCTAATTAGCAACAAATAACCTGATGTGATGCCCACACAAGTGCAATAGTGGCACACAGCCATGGTGAGGAACCAACTGCTCTTGATTTGGCTAACTGATCCACTCAGTGGTACTAGACCCATAGCTGGAGCTGGGAAACAAGTCAGAACCATACCCAAACACAAGCCCACTCTACAATATCAAGCTACCATCAATCCTGGGTAAAAGAGGGCCTACACCTATCAAACTGTCTATCAAAAAAGTGTTATCTCAATTTTCCAGGTGCTAACTTACTCTCCATTGGAGAATCTGCTTCTCTTTTTTCAGATAGATGCAGATCCTAAGGTGACAGCTGCCCCAAGGTACCTCAAAAGGGCCCCAATTGAAACTAAGGACAATTGGCGAAACAAGTAAGGGTGATGTTTTCCTGTGAACCGGATAACAGCACAAAGGGGAAGGAGAACAACGCAGAGAAAAACGAACTCCTACCAAATTAGAGAGCCAGAGCCTCAGAGGCCCCCAACACCTCAGCACTGAAGCAGACCAAAAATGAACCCAACATGGCTCAGGGAAATTTTGCAGAAGAGGGGGCGGAAAGAATGTCAGAGTCACATGTTGGGTCATGATTTGCAGAGACATTTATCATACCAATAACTGGGGGCTAACTCCACAATGCACGACCCATTTACATCAACAAGGAGGGTCCAATGGGAGGGGGTAGATCATAGATGAGCCTAAACAATGGCACCAAACTGCCTGGTGTATTTGCTGAAAAGAAAACTAATGAATTAAATTTTAAAAAAAAGAATATAGGTGATAAAATGAACAGAAAATTTGGGCTGGGGCAATTGCTTAGTGGTTAACGACCTTCTCTGCAAAGCTAAAGGACCCAAATTTGGTTGCCCATGACCCACATAAACCAGATGTACAAGGTGATGCATGCATCAGGAGTTCGTTTCCAGCAGCTGTAGGCCCTTGAATGCTCATTCTTTCTCTCTCTCTCTCTCTCTTTCTCTGCTCCACTATCTCTCTCAAATAAGTAATAAATACAACATATTTTAAAAACAAACAGAAAATTCAAGAAATAAAATAACACAACATGTGAAAACCCAACATAGTAATATAAGAAACACAAACCAATTGAGGCAGTTTAATTTTTCCAGAAATTATGATTCAGAAACTAATGCAACTCAGGGAGGGTGAATTTGATAAAATGCCAGTCAGAAAGTTCAAAAGAGTATTACAATTATCTTCAAAGACATTAAAGAAAAAAATCAAATGAATCAAAACAGTAAACAAACTCCAATACAAGATATGAGTAAATAAATACAAATACAATACTGAAGAGAAAACATCCTGAGATATAAATTAAAAACAAAATAAATCAAACTTAAAAACTCAACAAAAAGTTTGAGGAACAGAATGAATCAGACATGACAGAATATCTAAGCTTGAAGACAAGATAGAGGATTTGGAGCATTCCAATAAGGAGAAAAATAAATTAATAAGAAGGGATGAGTGAAAGTTTCAAGATATGCAGAATACAATGAAAAGGTGAAAATATACCCAGCAAGCATCTCATGGACTAGACACTAGGATGGATGGGGAGGGAGGGGAGGGCATCAAAGGGGTGGGAAACACTAATCTAGACCCAAATAGCAATGGTACCATATAATTCTACTTCCTAAGAGGGAGACCAAATGGCTGAACCTTCACCAGGACCTTACAGGATACACCTGAACCACAAGACACTGGAGAGTGTAGGATCAAGTCTAACCTAAATCTTCTACATCTTCCCTCCCTCTCTTGTCTCTATAACTCTTGTATATTAGTTATCTTTTCCCTCCTTTTCTTAGTGGGCACTGACCTGTAACTCCCAGTACCAGCATGGGGCTATCATCCATAACGAGCTATTGATCAGAGAAACCTACAAGTTTTCCTAAAACAATGACAGACTTCTGTCAGAGTACTTGATGATCCACCAAAGGTTAGTGGTAAAACCCTATTGCTGATGACACCATATGCAGCTGACACATAAAATGGAAAGGCATGGCTGGAAGCCAGGAGAGAGTCAGTCCCCAGGCAGTCAGCATGTCTCATGCCAGAAGATGCTACATGGGTGGCTGGGGGAAATGACCAATATCTGTCCAAGCAACTCGTGATCTAACCTACTTATCAGCAAATAACCTGTTGTGATGCCCGCACAAGTGCAATAGTGGCACACAGCCATGGGGCGGGGGGACCAGCTGCTCTTGATTTGGCTAACTGATACACTCAGTGGTATGGGATCCATAGCTGGAGCTGGGAAACAAGTCAGACCCATATCCAAACATAAGCCCTATGATAGTTAAGGTGTTGTCAACTTGATCTGTTTAGTAATCCACAGGTTGCTTCTAGGAAGGCTCAACAAAGGAAGAAGTTTTCCCCCAGCGTGAGCCCTTCCCCCAGAGTGGGAAGCCCTGCTCAAAGGGGGACTTGATATAAGGAAGCTCTGGGTAAAAAGAGTTCCTTCCTTCCTTCCTCCCTTCCACTTGGCTGCCGGAGCTGCTCGCTACATTCCAGCATGGATTGAAGACCAGTGCAGACTGAAGACCAGCATCAACTGAAGACCCATGTGGATCAAAACCCAGCAGCTTCTCAGGAAGCTGCCAGGCTTCCCCGCACCCTCTACAGTGCTGGGTCGGGACTGCTGAGGCTTCTGGACATGAGGACTGAGCAGCTACCAGGTTCGGTGATTCTCCGGCCTACAACTGATATTGGACTACTGTAAGCTTATCCAATAAATCTTCTTTTTAAATAATTCATTCTAGCAGTTCTGTTCCTCTAGAGAACCCTGTCTGCTACAGATTTTGGTACCAGGAGTGGTTGTAGAGAAACAGAATTGTAAGGATGGATTTCTCTAGTGGGCTTAGTGCTATCTGGGGTTGGCTCTCCAATTTCAATGCTATTAAAGGCCCTACTGGTGATAAGGAAAACACTTTTCCTGGAAATAAGGAGGGCACTAATAATCCATGGTGTGCACTATTTCAAGAAATCCATGAGATAGATGTATCTGGTGACCCTGAGTCATGTCTTGTGAAAAGCGAGGGATTTAGTGACTCTGTATTTCAAACATTTGAATATTTGTGGAAAAGTAAGACCAATGATGAGGCTGGTTGGTTGCTTTTAGCATCTCTGGATAAACTAGTGAGGGAACAGCAGAAGCTCAAAAAGGAAAATTCCAAGCTTAAGACCCACATACATGATCTCAACGTTTCTAAAGGTGCCCAGGAGGAGAGTCTCCTCTCTAGCCAGAACAGGGCTCAAATTGCAGGAAACCAAACCCAAACTCTCATTGTCAGATTGGCTAACTTGCAACATAAACTCAAATCCCAGCCTCATCACCTATCAAAAGCTAAAGTGAGGGCACTGATTGGAAAAGAGTGGGATCCTGTGACTTGGGATGGTGATGTGTGGGAAGACCCTGAAGAACCTGGGGACATGGAAGTGTTAGATTCTGAAGAAGATGTTTTGGATGGAAATATGACCTGTTCTCCCTTAGCAGCAGTTGTCTCCCCATCCCCACATCCTGAAGTATTACCCTCCCCACCCTTGCCTGAGGGAATTCACCCTTCTTTGTCTAAGGAATCAGCAGGGAGTTCTGATGCTTTTCAGTTCCCACCCATCTTTGCCTCTAGGCCTATAAGCAGACTAGGCAGGCCCCTAGAGGTGAGATAGAAAGTGTGACACAGGAGGAGGTGAGGTACAACCCTAAAGAACCTCAGGAGTTTTTTAACTTGTACAGGCAGAAGCATGGGGATTATGTGTGGGAATGGATTTTAAGGGTGTGGGGATGATGGAGGACAGATTTTAAGATTAGATCAGGCTGAATTTACTGAAATAGGCCCATTGAGCACAGATTTTATATTTAACAATGCAGCTCATGCAGTTGGAAGGGGTGCCAAAAGTTTATTTGATTGGTTGGCTGAATTATGGATCCAAAGATGACCTACTGTGAACGAACTTGAGCTGCCTGATACCCCTTGGCTTAATGTTGATGAAGGGCTTACAAAGCTCAGAGAACTTGGAATGCAGGAGTAGATTTGCCATGTAAACTCATCTTTGCCTCCACAATGGGAGTGTCCAGAAGATGTGCCCTAAGAAACAGATTTGTGAGGGGAGCACCAGCATACTTAAAGTCTTCCATCATTGGTGTTTTATGTAAAGAAGACCTCACAGTGGGAGCTGCAGTTGCCGCATTAGGTGATTTAGATGCAATGGGCATAACTGGATCTTGGGGTAACAGGGCCAAGTGGCAGCGTTGAATTGCCAAAGGTGGGGTGAACATGTTTTTTGTAATACACAGCGTAGGCAAAATTATGCACATAAAGGTATGACTTTTATGGACCTTTGGAATTGGGTGATTAATCATGGTGTTCCCAGAAGTCAAATAGATAAGATGCCTACTGAATTTCTTCTTGATCTGTATAAGCAAAAAAGTTCCAGAGCAAGGGAACATGAAGCCATTTTGAATTATAGCAACAGGGAATCAAGACCTCTTAAATCAGTTTCCAGACTTGAGCCAGTTTACAGATCCTGAGCTCCATGATTGAAGGGGTGGCTGGGTCCCCTCGAGGAAGGACCCTCCTGCAACTGCCAAAAGTTTCAATATTTAACTTACACCTATCTTTCCTTAGAGGGACTTGTGGCCTTTTGCTAGAGTAACTACACTCGGGGTGGGGGAAAGGAAATAATCAGAGCTTTCAGGGCCTACTGGACACTGGCTCTGAATTGACATTGATTCCAGGAGACCCCAAAAAGCACCATGGCCCTCCAGTTAAAGTAGGTGCTTATGGAGGTCAGGTGATCAATGGAGTTTTGGCAAATATTAGACTGACAGTGGGTCCAGTGGGTCCCTGAACTCACCTTGTGGTTATTTTCCCAGTCCCAGAATGCATAATTGGTATAGATATACTTAGGAGTTGGCAGAACCCCCACATTGGTTCTCTGACTTGTGGAGTGAGGGCTATTATGGTTGGAAAGACCAAATGGAAGCCATTGAGGCTCCCACCACCAGGGAAAATAGTGAATCAAAAACAGTATTGCATCCCTGGAGGGATTTCAGAAATTAGTGCCATTATAAAGGACTTGAAGGATGCAGGGGTGGTGGTTCCCACCACATCTCCCTTTAACTATCCGATTTGACCTGTTCAGAAGATGGATCCTAGAGAATGACAGTGGATTATCAGAAACTTTATCAGGTGGTGACTGACTCCAATTGAAGCTGCTGTACCAGATGTGGTTTCTTTACTTGAGCAGATTAACACATCTCCTGGTACCTGGTATGTGGCTATTGATCTTGCAAATGCTTTCTTCTCCATACCTGTCCATAAGTACCACCAGAAGCAATTTACCTTCAGCTGGAAAGGTCAGCAGTACACATTTACTGTTTTACCTCAAGGTTATATTAATTCTCCAGCCCTGTGTTATAGCTTAGTTTGCAGGGACCTTGATCACCTATCCATTCCACAGGGTGTCACGTTGGTCCATTATATTGATGACATAATGCTAATTGGATCAAATGAGCAGGAGGTGGCAGCCACTCTGGAGTTGCTGGTACAACATATGTGCATCAGGGGATGGGAAATAAATCCATCCAAAATTCAAGGACCTTCCACTTCAGTGAAATTTCTAGGAGTTCAGTGGTGTGGGGCATGCAGGAATATTCCTTTTAAGGTGAAGGACAAGTTGTTGCATTTGGCCCCTCCTACCACTAAGAAAGAAGCACAACATCTAGTGGGCCTATTTGGATTTTGGAGACAGAACATTCCTCACTTGGGTGTCTTACTCCATTCCTTATACCAAGTGACTTGGAAAGGTACTAGTTTTCAGTGGGGCCCAGAACAAGACAAGGCTCTTCAAGAAGTCCAGGCTGCTGTGCAGGCTGCTCTGCCCCTTGGGCCATATGATCCAGCAGATCCGATGGTACTTGAGGTTTCAGTGGCAGACAGGGGTGCTGTTTGGAGCCTTTGGCAGGTCCCTACAGGTGAATCACAGCGGAGGCCATTGGGATTTTGGAGCCAGGCCCTGTCATCATCTGCAGACAATTATTCTACATTTGAGAGACAGCTCTTAGCCTGCTATTGGGCCTTAGTTGAAACTGAACGTTTGACAATGGGCCATCAAGTTACTATGCGACCTGAGCTGCCCATTATGAGCTGGGTGTTATCTGACCCACCAGGCCATAAAGTTGGACGTGCACAGCAGCAGTCCATCATGAAGTGGAAGTGGTATATACGTGATTGGGCTTGAGCAGGCCCTGAAGGTACAAGTAAGTTACATGAGGAGGTTGCCCAAATGCCTATGGTTGCTACTCCTGTTGCAATGCCTTCTGTCCCCAAGCATGCACCTATGGCATCATGGGTGTGCCCTATGATCGATTGACTGAGGAGGAGAGGTCTAGGGCATGGTTTACAGATGGTTCAGCATGTTATGCAGGCACCACCCAGAAGTGGACAGCTGCAGCATTACAGCACCTTTCTGGGACAACTCTGAAGGACTGTGGTGAAGGGAAGTCTTCCCAATGGGCAGAACTTCGGGTAGTGCATATGGTTGTGCATTTTGCTCTAAAGGAAAAATGGCCAGATGTGTGGTTATACACTGACACATAGGATGTGTCCAATGGTTTGGCTGGATGGTCTGGGACTTGGAAGGAGCACAATTGGAAAATTGGTGAAAAGAACATTTGGGGAAGGTTTATGTGGATAGAACTCTCTGAATGGGCAAAAGATATAAAGATACTTGTGTCCCATGTTAATGCTCATCAGAAGGTGACCTCATTGGAGGATGACTTTAATAATCAAGTAGATAAGCTGACCTGTTCTGTGGCTAGTGGTCAACCTTTTTCCTCAGCCACCCCTGTCATTGCACAATGGGCCCATGAACAAAGTGGCCATGGTGGCAGTGATGCAGGCTATGCATGGGCCCAACAACATGGACTTCCACTAACTAAAGCTTACCTGGCTACAGCTACTGCTGAGTGCCAAATTTGCCAACAGCAGAGACCAACTCTGAGTCCCTGATATGGTAGTATTCTTTGGAGTGACCAGCCAGCAACCTGGTAGCAGGTTGACTACATTGGACCTCTTCCATCATGGAAAGGGCAGAGTTTTGTCCTTACTAGAGTAGACACTTATTCTGGGCATGCATCTGCCTTTCCTGCATGTAATGCTTCTGCTAAAACTACCATCCGTGGGCTTACAGAATGCCTTATTCACCATCATGGCATTCCACACAGCATTGCTTCTAACCAAGGAACTCATTTCACTGCCAAGGAAGTATCTCAGTGGGGTCATGATCATGGAATTCACTGGTCTTACCATGTGCCCCACCACCCTGAAGCAGCTAGCTTGATAGAATGGTGGAATGGCCTTTTGAAAAAATGGCTACAGTGCCAACTAGGTGGCAATAGCTTGGAGGGCTGGGGGAGTGTCCTCCAGCAGGCTATATATGCTCTGAATCAGTGTCCTATATATGGTACTGTTTCTCCTATAGCCTGGATTCACGGGTCCAGGAATCAAGGGGTGGAAATGGGAATGGTCCCACTTACCATCACCCCAAGTGATCCATTAGCTAGATTTTTGCTTCCTGTTCCCATAACCTTATGCTGTGCTGGACTAAAAGGCTTGGTCCCAGAGGGGGGAGTGCTTTTGCCAGGAGACACAAAGAACATTCCATTCAATTGGAAGCTAAGACTTCCCCCTGGTCACTTTGGGCTCCTAATGCCCTTGAGTGAACAGGCTGAGAAAGGAGTTACAGTGACAGCAGGGGTGATTGATCTAGATTACCAGGGGGAAATTGGACTGCTCCTCCACAATGGAGGTAAGGAAGAGTATTCCTGGAGTGCAGGAGATCCTTTAGGGAGTCTGTTAGTGTTACCATGTCCTATTGTCAAAGTCAATGGACGACTGCATCAACCCAATAGAAGTAGTATGATAAATGGCCCAGATCCTTCGGGAATGAAGGTATGGGTTACCCCTCCAGGTAAAGAACCAAGACCTGCTGAGGTACTTGCTGAAGGTGGAGGAAATACAGAATGGGTAGTAGAAGAAGCAGTTACAAATACCAGCTAAGGCCACATAACCAGTTACGGAAACGAAGACTATGATTGCAATGTTTCTGTCCTGCCTTGATAACAGTGTTTGTATGTATCTACGTCAATATTGTGATTATATCATAAGCTAACTGTTGAATTTATATTAGATCCATTATATTAGAGACTAAGCTTTGTGTTGGCGGGAAGATTTTGTGGTTCCAGTTCTATGTGGGATAGTTATGCCATGTTAGGTGGAATTGTGACCTTGTTACTATTTTCATTTGGAAATTAAATATGATGTAAGGAGGCATGATTTGATGCCAAGTTGACAAGGGGTGGACTTGTGATAGTTAAGGTGTTATCAACTTGATCCACAGTTTGTTTCTAGAAAGGCTCAAGAAAGGAAGAAGTCTTTCCCCCAGGGTGAGCCCTTTCCCCAGAGTGGGCAGCCCCACTCAGAGGGGGACTTGATATAAGGAAGCTCTGGGTAAAAAGAGTTCCTTCCTTCCTTCCTCCCTTCCACTTGGCTGCTGGAGCTGCTCGCTACCTTCCAGCATGGATTGAAGACCAGTGCAGACTGAAGACCAGCATCAACTGAAGACCCGTGTGGATCGAAACCCAGCAGCTCCTCAGGAAGCCGCCAGGCTTCCCTGCACCATCTACAGTGGTGGGTCAGGACTTCTGAGGCTTCTGGACATGAGGACTGAGAAGCTACTAGGCTCGGTGATTCTCAGGCCTGCAACTGCTATTGAACTACTGTTAGCTTATTCAATAAATCCCCTTTTAAAATAATCCATTCTAGCAGTTTTGTTCCTCTAGAGAACCCTGTCTGCTACAAGCCTACTCTCCAGTATCAAGCTACCATCAATCATGGACTACAAGAGGGCTTCCACCTATTAAACTCTCTGTAAAAAAAGTAAGGGTTATCTCATTTGTCCTGGTGCTACCTCACTCTCTGTTGGAGAATCTGCTTCTCTTTTTCAAATAGATGCAGATCCTAAGGAGAGAGCCACCACATCATACCTCAAAAGGTCCCCTGCTAAAACTAAGGAAAATTGATAAAACAAGCAAGGGTGCTGTTTTCCTGATGAACTGGATACCAGCACAAGAGGAGAAGGAGACCAACACAGAGAAATATCAACTCCTACCAAATCAGAGAGCCAGAGCCTCAGAGGTCCCCAACACCTCATCACTGAAGCAGAGCAAAAATGAACCCAACATGGCTCAGGGAAATTTTTCAGAAGAGGGGGAGGAAAGAATCTCAGATCCACATGTTGGGTCATGATATTTATTGTACCAATAACTGTGGGCTAACCCCACAATGCACTACCCATATACCTCAACAAGGAGAGGCCAATGGGGAGGGCTAGGTCATGGATGAGCCTAATAATGGTACCAAACTGCCTGTATTTGCTGAATACAAAACTAATTTAAAAAAAGAGAAAAAAATGTAAAGATAAATAAAAAAAACAAGAAAAAGAGAGGGAAAAAAAGAATTCTGGGCATAAAAATACTAATTTCAATCTAAAAGCATAGTAACTGTTTTAAACAAAATGACAGAAGAAAATTTTCCCAAATTTGGGAAAAAGGTTTCAATGTAGGTTGTATTTAGAGTAACAGCCAAGGATGCAAAAGAACTTCCTCTTGCCTACTTTATACTTTAACAGCTAAATACATAGACCAAAGAAAGTATACTGAAAACATTTAGAGTAGCACCAAGTCACTTACAATGAAACTTTAAAACTTCAAAAGCCCGGAGGGTTTGGAATGATAAATTTCAAATTCCGAGACAATTAATGCCAACCCAGAAATGTTCTCTGTCATAAATGAAGAAGAAGAAATAATTTTCCTTGATAATAATAGGCTTAAGGAGCTCACAACCTCTAAGCCAGCTCTATGCAAAATGCATGAAAGAATATTTTGGAAGGAAGACAAGGGAAAGCACATATACAAGGCCGCAGGAATGACTAAGCCCCGAGTTTGAATAATAGTTAATACAAGAGAGTAAGAGGAAAAACTCAAAGAAGTACAAAATCATCAAGAATGACAGGAGTTGATGTACAGCTTCCCATACTGACAATATAAATGGTCTAGTTCTCTACTTAAATGACCCAGACTACCTGAATGGATTGAAGGTAGGATACTTCTGGTGTATACAGGAGACACTTCTTTTCATGAAAGAAAGACAATACTTAGGGTGAAAGCTTGAAAAATGGTGTTTCAAGCAAGTGGGCCAAGAAGCAAGCAGGTATTGATGTTCTAATATTAGATGTTAGAAGAGACAAAGAAGGTCACTTTATACTGATTCAGGGAACAATATAATAAGAGGTCAGTACAATTCTATATGTATGAGCGTTAAATATGGGTACACCCAATTTTTCTAAACTAACACTACTAGATGCAAAGTCACAGATTAACTCTAACACTACAACAGTAGGAGACTTTAGGACCCAACTCTCATCAATTGAGAGGTCCTCCCAGTAAAAATTAGACAGGAAGCATTTGGATTAAATGACATTCTGAATAGGACTCCTGTTACTAGGGGAAAAAAGCCAATAATCTTCAAAAGGAACCTATGAAATTAAAAGGCTTTTGTACAGCCAATGACAATGTTGTGTGATGAGGTAGCCCATAGAATGGGAGAAAAAATTTTCCAGCTATACATCTGACAAAGGATTAACATCAAAAATATACAAAAATTCAAAAAGATAAACAATAAGATATCAAAAACCCAATGTGCTTTGGAACTGAACTGAGAGTTCCCACAAGAAGAAATAAGACTGGCCAATATATATATATATATATTTAAAGGTTTTCAACATCCATAGCCATCAGTGAAATGCAAATTCAAATTAAATCTACTCTTAGATTCCATTTCACTCTTTAGAATGGATACCATCAAGAAATTAAGTGATAATGAATGCTCATAAGAGTATAGGGAAAGAAGAAACCTTCACTGTTGGTGAAAGTTTAAAAATGAATTTTCCACATTACTCAGCTATACCAATCCTGGGCATATACCTTAGGGACTCTATGCTTTAATGTAGGGACACTTGCTCATCCATGTTTATTACAGCTCTATTCACAACAGTATGGGAATAGAATCAGCATAGATGACCATTAACTGATAAATGCATAAAGATGGGGTTTCATTTAGCTATAAATAAAAATGAAATTATGAAACTTGTAGTAAAAATGGATGGATCTAGGAAATTTAAGTAAGTAACCCAGGCTCAAATGGGCAAATGAAGCATGCTCTCTTTTATATGCTAATACTAGTTTCGAATGTTTAGATTTGTATGTATGTTGGAGTAAGAGTCAGTAGAAGCCAGACATGTTGAATAGAACTATGATAGGGTGACCGGAAGGACTTAAGAAGATTGGATAGTAGATATGAAAGGAGAGGGAAAGAACACTGGCTGTATAAAGATTTAAGAGGGACATATAGGAATAGGAGGAGATGAGGCAGTGATGAGGGGAGAGTTAACAAAAAATAAAACGATGCATTAAAAACCATATGGAAACCATATGGAAACATAGTTTGAATATAAGTAGCCTGTGTGGGCTACTAATGCTGCACCCATAGGTTTATGTAGGAAAATCACAGTGGCAGAGTGGGATACCTTTGCATGGGTTGTTCAGGGAGGCCTCTGAATTCTCCAAACCATACAAGCTACTATTAATGTTCTTGGCTATCCATAGAAATAGACTATAGAATCCTATTGCTGAAGATTCTATATGCCTTTGTTGCAAAATATTGAGAGATCAAACTGGAACTGAGTTGGAAGCCATTTCCCTGCTACCTAGTTCCCATTCTGCTGAAAATTCTTATGTGGTGTGCTGGGGAAATGGGTCATCAGTAGTTCTTCCCTGCAGTGGACTCTGTGAGGTACACAAATGACCAGCTAACCAAGATGTGCCTACTGGTTCATAACTGGTATGAGAGTAAACAATTGCTCTCTCATTAGATTTGCAACTTACTCTATGAAGGAATTCATGCCTGGTACTGAAAACAGGTAAAAGCCCATTGCTGGGAAGATCATAGGCACTAGGGGGATGCTCCTAAGGTTATCTGATTCAAGGGTTATGTTATTCTCAACAAATTGTCCTCTAAATGTTTTCTTTCTATGTGCACACATTGGTGTTCTTACCTTTCATCAGAGAAACTTCTTTTTGCAGTTTGAGCCGTGACTACTGGGGAATTCAAAACTTCTCACCTTACAGAGAATAAGTGAATGTTGCATGCTCATCACTGAATGAGACATCTATACCATGCTGTCCAAGGCTCATTAAACATTAGGGAAGGGGGTTGAAAGAGTGTCAGAGCCAGAGGATGAGGAGGGGTGCTATTTGACACTGTTTTCTGAATATGAAGTAGATCTTGCATTCATGATCCCACGGCAGCTGTCATTACCTACATAAGACCCGCCAGACTTGCACAATATTGGGGTCAGCAACATTCTGTCAGAGATAGTGAAGAAAGGCACAACAAACAAACAAACAAGCAAAAAACAACTATAAACTATAAAGACATCAAAGTAGAAGAGAGCCTCATTGGAAAGAAGAAGGGGTTCATTAAAAAAATAATGAGTGAGGGGGGAAAAAGAAGTTAAAAAGGGGATTATGATTAAATTATATTATGTACATCTATGAACACGATTAATAAAAGGTTTTTAATTATGATGATAACTGAGGTCTGAATTTGTCTCTCATTGGGATATTCTACAGCTACATTGTTGGTGGGATAATGCATATTTTAGAGATGTTAATGATAAAATCTCTAGAAAGACTGAATCTTTGTATATAAAGACTGCTTAGTTTACAGAATGCACATACCTTTTATTTATAAACTAATACTATTTAATCACATGCTTCTTTATCTTCTGATTTTACCTCAAGAATTTCATAAGCCATCTTGTCTTGACCTAAAAGAACATCTTATCATCACAAGCTGTTAAGATAGAAGCTATTCCAATACTTTCTTTACATAGATTATTGCTTAACTTACATGACGTCGTCCATTGTCTTCTGTCTGTAATTGGTAATTCTGTTTGTCATTTGATATTATATTTGACTAAAGAACACTGAAAGAGATTCCAATTCACTGAGGCTATCTATTTGTTTATTTAAAATGTTTGATGGCTGGGCTGGAGGGATGGATTAGTGGTTAAGGCATTTGTCTGCAAAGCCAAAGAACCCAGGTTCAATTCCCTAGGACCCACATTAGCCAGATGTACAAGGTGGTGCAGCATGTGTCTGGAGTTCATTTGCAGTAACTGGAGACCCTGGCACTCCCATTCTCTCCCTCTTTCTGTCAAATAAATAAATAAATAAATTTAAAAAAATAGTTTGGGGGCTGAGGTGATGACTCAATGGTTAAGACTGTTTCCTATGTAAGCATGAGACTTAACAGTCTTGTGACTGCCTGATTCAGTTCCCCAGCATCCACCTAAACAACTGGTTATGGCCATGCACATCTGTAGCCACATTCCTGAGGTAAATGAAAACCAGAAAATTGTGGGGATTGCTGACAAACAAATCAAAAACATTAGCTCTGGGTTGAGTGACAGACA
Organism: Jaculus jaculus; assembly: GCF_020740685.1. Taxonomy (NCBI): domain Eukaryota; kingdom Metazoa; phylum Chordata; class Mammalia; order Rodentia; family Dipodidae; genus Jaculus; species Jaculus jaculus. Next base: position 99,812,033 of record NC_059103.1, on the reverse strand, counting down.
TTAAGGAAACAGGCAAACAAGCAAAAAGAAGACACCTGGCATTCCCCTCTGGGAATGTACCCACTTGGGTACAAAGAGAGCACACATGTGACTATACTACCCTCATATCACACAACTTACCCACAGCAATTCTTCACACACACACACACACACACACACACAGACACCAAAAAGTGTTTCAGTGCCTGGTGTCCATAGGTTACAGAATACCACCAGATATGTGATACAGCCACTGTTCTACAGGCTCAAAATCCTAAAATATATTTTATATTATATTTGTACATGTCTCACCAACTCTTCTGTGGTTTCACTAGGACCCTGGTTGATATGTGAGGGGTAATTTATCTCCTCAGTTCTAGCTGCTTTCCTAAAAAGCAAAAACAGATTATCCAAAGGAGAATGAGGTCAGCTTTGACAGAAGCTTATTTTGTTTTGGGGACCTTGTAGGGTTTTTCCATTCAAAAGCTCCATGTGAGACTTTAACCAATTTCTGGTACTGGGAATTACAAGTCAGAGCCAAATGTTTTAGGCTTATGCTTCATTCTACCCTCTCTAAGGCCCTTCTTAGCAGACATTTTCTTCATATTTCAGTTAAGGGTTATATCACTTAGCCTGCTATCCAGGAGAAAGTTTTCTAATGGAATTCTACTCAGCAGTAAGGAAACATGATACAATGAAATTTGTAGGAAAATGGACAGACTTGGAACAGATCATACTAAGCAAACTCACATAATCACAGAAAGACAAATGTCATATATTTGTTCTTCCTAATCTGTGGTTTCTAACATGGACAACTTGAGTTGCAGGCATACCTGACAAGAAACTCAAGGATAAGATAATAGGGATGGTAGATTTTTAAGAAGGGGAATGGGAGGGGAAAAAAGATACACTTAAAACTAAATCCCAAATTAATCCATTTGATGACTGTCTTTTTTATAGCTCCTTTCCAAATCAATCACAGGAAGCAATAAACCATCCTCCCTGGTATTAGGAGATAATACAACTATTTGTGACAAGGAAGCATATTTCAAGGCAATAAGGAGAAAGAAAGAAAGAAAGAAAGAAAGAAAGAAAGAAAGAAAGAAAGAAAGGAAGGAAGGAAGGAAGGAAGGAAGGAAGGAAGGAAGGAAGGAAGGAAGGAAAGAAAGAAAGAAACAAAGAAAGGAACAAAGAAAGAAAGAAGGAAGGAAAGAAAGAAAGGGACTGGCTTTTCAATGTAGAGTCTCACTCTAGCCTGAGCTGACCTGGAATTCACTATGTAGTCTCAAGGTGACTTCAAACTCATTCATGGATTTGTACCTATTTTATTTATGTTTTTTAGATTAGTTTTTACCTTATTCACAATTAAATTAGCCTGGAGTCCCATATGTAAAAATCTCTCATTCCACTCCTCTCCTTATCAATTTATTTGTAGTCATAAATTATATTTCTATTCTATGTGTCAAGCAAATGTGATACCCCCTATACTACGGAAATACTTCTTTTTGTGAACACATGATTATTAACAAGATTATTAGCATTCTACTTTAGTGATTAAAGTATTAATATTCTGGTATATTTGTGAATTACCAGTATGAAACAGCTTTCCACTGTTTAATATTTACTTTTTTTTATAATGCTTGAATGAAAATAAAGTATATTGTAATGTTTTACTTCAAGCTGCTCTCAAAACTACTCTAAGAGATAGTTATTCCCATCATTTCAGAGCAGTGAAATAGTTTACTAAATGTCTCAACAGCAATGTATATGGTCATGAACAACATGAAGCATTGGGAAATCTGTAAGATGAAGCCCATTGCTCTAGGCCAATATGTTATCTCTTTTCATAGTTAAAATGGCCATAGAGTTGTAGACTAACAGAAACATCACCTTACCTATCATGTCCTGGGATATTACACATCCTTGACTGGCTAGCTCCTGGTACTGCCTCCTTGATTCCATGCTCTGGTTAAAGTGATGCGCAGCTTTGCTTCCCATGGTGCCATTTCTCCACAAATCTCCAGCTTCCACAACGGTTGCCATATTGGTTGATCCCATTGTTTCTGCTTTGGGATTTTTAAAAAATAACTTTATTTATTTGCATTTATTGAGAATGAGAATGAGTATGGACATGTCAGGGCTTCTTGCCACTGAAAATGAACTCCAGAATGCCACTTTGTACATCTGATATGAGTACTGAGCAATCAAATCTGGACCATCAGACTTTGCAAGCATCTTTAGCAGCTGAGCCATCTTTCCAGCTCCTGGGATAATATTTTTAAGACTACTACTTGAGGCCAAGATGTTTTCTCTGCTGACTTTCTCTCATACTTCTTCCCTGAACAGGTGAGGAGGACAGGGAGATTGCATGCAACTGATACAGAATAATTGCCAGTGTACTCATATGATATTGATACATTAAGTTTTCTATATTTCGGCTTTAAGAAGGTAACCATTATTGCTACTGTCTTTTCTACTTTAATAGTAAAAATAAAATCTGCATGTGTTGTATTTATCCATTTCAGGCACAGTGCAGAGCATATTTAATGTCTGACACATATTATAAAGTAGTTTCCCTTTAAATATGTAAATGTGACTGGAGGGACACATTCTCCTGGGGGTTCCTATCTCCTTTCACTTCTCAGTGGGCATGCTGTGGTGGCCCCAGAAGCCCAAAGAGAGTCAAACACATTGTAATGAAACAATAAAGATTTGCAGTGAGTTTAATGCCATTTAAATGAATGAATAAAAGCAATTTATTAAGTTATATGGCTGAAACGTGAATTGTTTATGAATGAAATTTATAGAGAAAAATGAGGAAAAGGAGCAGAGGGTAAAGAATGCTGGGGAAGAAGATGTTGACAGCCAAAAAAAAAATTGAAACTCTCTCAGCAATGATATTAATTGGGTGATTTGGGTATTAATTAGGCAATTTGGGGATTAATTAGATAATTTGTTTCTGCTACAGAATTCTGTGAACTAGAAATGAACTTGTGCGTATGTGTGTGTGAGAGAGAAACCTCGTATGTGAATGGTAGTAAACTGAGCTCACTGGCAAACTGAAGTCCTAGATTTATCTGGAGCACAGATTCAGGAAGGCTAGCACAGACTCTTAACAGTATATGAGTGAATTATTCTTGGATGACCTAATGTGAGTACCTTCAAGCCAGGGATATCCTGTTTGTCATTCACCCTGAAATGAGAGACATTTGCTTTAAGCTTCAAGGGAGAAATCCCTAGTTACAGGGATTTATCATTTTCATATCTACAGGTTATTACAATTTGGGATGAATGGAATTAGGCTCAAATTTATAAGGACCAAGACTCCTAATAAGTGCATTAATTCAATTTAATGGATGTTGACTGACAAAATGATGAGTTAGCATTTTCCAAAAACATTTAAGAATTTTAGTCTCTTTCTCTGGGAATCAAATAGAATTTTCTCTCTGTCTCTAAAAACAATATAAAACTCTGTTCTTTCGAGTCATTGAGAAAATATAACTTTGAACTTCCAGTTAAGATGCCAGTGTAGGTACCATGCCAAAACAGCCTAGGGGAAAAAGACCAAAAAAAAAAAATAAATAAAATAAAAAACTCAGAAAAATACACATTTTTACTAAAAAGCGAGGTGTATAGGAAATTGAAATGGCAGTGAAGAAGTAGAAGAGATCCAGAGCATCCAGAGTCTGCACAGGCAGGCAAAAGTGGCCCCAGCAGGTCCACCGACCACAGGGTCGGTGGTGCACCAGAAAGTCACCAGGCTTGGAAAAACCAGGTGAGGGGAGCTTCCACTCACACCAGAGCTCTCCGCAAACTCTAAAAACGTGAAGGGAGAGTGGCAGTGAACAATGGAGAAGCAGATCACAAGGTAGAAAAACACGTGGAACAGTGAGAGAACTAGAGCAGAATCAGTTCCCTCCCCTCCCCACCACTGTGCCCAACTCCAGCGAACAGAGCAGCACTCCTGGGAATTGGCCTTGCCAACTTGATCCACCAGTGGGACCCAAGCAGGAGCAGAGTCCTGCAGCAACCTCAGCAGCTCCAGCACCAGCAACAGCAGCCCCAGTGGCAGCAGATCCAGCAGCATCAGCTTCAGCGGCAGCAGTGGCAGATCCAGCAGCAGCCGCTTCAGTGGTAGCAGCAGCAGATCCAGCAGTGGCAGCTTCAGAGGCAGCAGCAGTGATTCCAGCAGCAGCAGCAGCTTTAGAGGCAGCAGTGGCAGATTCAGCAGTGGCAGCTACAGCAGCAGCAGTGGCAGCGAAGGATCCAGCAGCATAGCTTCAGCAGCAGCAGTAGTGGTTCCAGCAGCAGGGGTGCCAATCTGCAGGACCACAGTTGCCAGGTTCGGTTTGCCCCTAGGAAAAGCCAGTGCCCAGCTCCAGAAATAAGAACAGTGGCCCAACGGCCCCGCCAGCAACTTGACTGAGACGAAAATAATCCAAAAAGGTAACTGGGATAGCACCAGGGAAGGGTCTTACTTGGTCACAAGCTGACTTGGATCCCTCAACATACCAGAAATCTTAACCTCTTTGTTGATAGAGGATCTGGTGTTATAACACCTGCTGTTACATAAATACTCGGTGCTGTTTTGATTGAATGTGTACAGTGTTTAGTTAAATTTTAGAATCTACCTATACTTTATTCCACTCAGCATACTTAAATACTCCCATAGCAGGCAAACTCAACCCCTAGGAACACCTTTGTAGATACTCTGAGAGTCTTAAGAGCCACACCCAACAACTTAAGGTCCTACCCTAAAGATATATAACATCTGATCAATTGATACAGCTAAAAATACCCAGCTAGCTAGAAAATCCAAACATTAACTTAATCCAAGATGCAAAAATATATACATTATAACACAAGAAACACTAAAAAGCAAGACAATATAAATCGACCTAAAAGTATTAATGCATCATAAATGACCTCCAGTGAGAACGAGTTAGAGGAAATTCCTGAGAAAGATTTCAAAAGAATGTTTGTAAATATGTTCAAAGAAGTCAAAGAACAAATCAAAGAAGGAGTCAAAGAGGAACTCAAAGAGGATATCAAAGAAATCAAAGAAGATTCAGGACACCAATTTAATGAAATAACGACAGCAATACAAGACATAAATAAGGAAATAGATATAAAAAGGAAAAACCAGTCAGAATTACTAGCAATGAAGACCACAGTTAATGAAATAAAAAACTCTAGAAAATCTCACCAGTAGAATGGATGAAGGAGAGGACAGAATATCTAAGCTAGAAGACCAGGTAGCAGATCTAATACAGTCCAACAAAGAGATAGACAAACTAATAGAAAAGTATGAGTGGGAATTTCAAGATATTCAGGACACTATGAAAAGATCCGATATAAGAATTCAGGCCATAGTAGAAGGAGAAGAATTCCAATCCAAAGGCATAGTAGGCATCTTAAACAAAATCATAGAAGAAAACTTCCCTCAAAGTGGGAAAGTGGTGCCAATGCAGATACAGGAAGCCTTTAGAACCCCAGCCATAAAAAAACCTGGAGAAAAACTCTCCTTGCCATATTATAATAAAATTACCAAACACACAAACCAAAGAGAAAATATTGAAAGCAGTTATAGAGAAAAATCAAGTTACCTATAAATGCAAGCCTATCAGTATTACAGCAGATTATTCAACACAAACTTTAAAAGCCAGAAGGGCTTGGAGTGATGTATTCCAATTACTGAAAGATAACAACTGTCAACTAAGGTTACTTTATCCTGCAAAGCTATCCATTCAAATAGATGGAGAAATAAGGACATTCTATGACAAAAGCAGGCTAAAGGAGTATTTGAAGACAAAACCAGCTCTACAGAAAGTACTTCATAAGATCCTCCATGCTGAAGAAAAGGAAAAGCACACATATAAGGGACCTGGAAAAAAACAAGCAATACTCAAATAATAGTTAACACAAGAGAGCACAGGTAGAACCGGAACCACAAAAAAAAAAAAAAAGGCAAATATAAATACACACCTTTCAATACTATCTCTTAATATCAATGGCCTCAATGCCCCAATCAAAAGATATAGGTTTGCAGACTGGGTTAAAAAGCAGGATCCTACAATTTGTTGTCTCCAAGAAACTCACCTTTCTACAAAGGATAGACATTATCTTAGGGTACAAGGTTGGAAAACAGTGTTTCAAGAAAATGGGCCTAGAAAACAAGCAGGGGTTGCTATCCTAATATCTGACAAGGTAGACTTCAGTCCAACGTTAGTCAAGAAAGATAAAAAAGGTCACTTTATATTGATTAAGGGTACACCTAACCAAGGAAGTAAAGAATCTCTGCAATGAGAACTTTAAAACACTCATGCGAGAAATTGCAGAAGACACTAGAAAGTAGAGAAACATCCCTTGTTCCTGAATTAGAAGAATCAATAATGTGAAAATGGCAATCTTACCAAAAACAATCTGGACATTTAATGCCATCCCTATCAAAATTCAAAATTCACAGAAATAGAAAAAACAATCCAAAAATTCATTTGGAATCACAAAACCCTCCAATATCTAAAATAATACTGAGCAACAAAAATAAGGCTGGTGGTATCACCATACCCAATTTTAACCTATACTACAGAGCCATAGTAACAAAAACAGCGTTGTACTGGCACAAAAACAGACATGTAGATCAGTGGAACAGAATAGAGGACCCAGATGTAAGCCCAAGTAGCTATAGCCACCTGATATTCGATAAAAATGCCCAAAATACTCATTGGAGAAAAGACAGCCTCTTCAGCGAATGGTGTTGGGAAAACTGGATATATATCTGTAGAAGGATGGAAATAGATTCTTCTCTCTCCTTGCACAAGAATTAAGTCCAAATGGATTAAAGCCCTTAATATCAGACCTGAAACTCTGAAACTGCTAGCAAAAAAAGTACAGGAAACCCTTCAACATATTGGTCTTGGCAAAGACTTTCTGAATACAACCTCAATTGCTCAGGCAATAAAACCACAGTTTAATCACTGGGACCTCATGAAATTACAAATATTTTGCACTGCAAAGGACAGAGTGAATAAAGCAAAGAGGCAACCTACAGAATGGGAAAAGATCTTCACCAGGTATACATCTGATAGAGGATTAATATCTAGGATATACAAAGAACTCAAAAAGTTAATTAATATGGAATCAAATAAGCCAATCAAAAAATGGGCTATGGAGATAAATAGAGCAATCTCAAAGGAAGAAATACAAATGGCATATAGGCATCTAAAAAAATGTTCTACATCACTAATCATCAGGGAAATGCAGAATAAAACTACATTGAGATTCCATCTCACACCTGTCAGATTGGCTACCATCATGAAAACAAAGGATCATAAATGTTGGAGGGGATGTGGAAAAAGAGGAACCCTTCTATACTGCTGGTGGGAATGCAATCTGGTCCAGCCATTGTGGAAATCAGTGTGGAGGTTCCTGAAACAGCTAAAGATTGATCTACCATATGACCCAGTTATGGCACTCCTAGGTATATATCCTAAGGACTCATCTCATTTCCTTAGAAGTACGTGCTCAACCATGTTTGTTGCTGCTCAATTTATTAAAGCTGGGAAATGGAACCAGCCTAGATGTCCCTCAACAGATGAGTGGATAATGAAGATGTGGCACATTTATACAATAGAGTTCTACTCAGCAGTAAAGAAAATGAATTTATGAAATTTGCAGAAAAATGGATGGTTCTGGAAAGGATTATACTAAGTGAGTTAACACAGGCCAGAAAGCCAAGCGCCACATGTTCTCCTTCATATGTTGATCCCAGCTACAGATCATTGAGCTTCTGCATGAGAAGGAACATACTTAGTAGCAGAGGCCAGTAAGTCAAAAAGGAGACATAAAGGGAAGAGAAAGGAAGGGAGGAGGGTATTTAATAGGTTTGTATTGTATATACGTCAGTAGAATTTTTGAGATGGGGAGGTAATATGATGGAGAATGGAATTTCAAAGGGGAACATGTGGGGGTTGGAGGGTATTACCATGGGATATTTTTTATAATCATGGAAAATGTTAATAAAAATTGTAAAAAGATAAAAAATTAAATTAAATTAAATTTAAAAAAACAAAATATAACTTTTACTAAAATTTTACCTTTTAAATTTTGGCTTGTGAGTTAGTATGTGTGGCATGTTTCATGTATGTGGTGTGTAGGTATAGTGTTTGCTGACATGCATGCCACATGCACATGTATGTGAAGGACAGAGGAGAACATTGGCTGTCTCACTCTGTTACTCTTCCACATTGTTTTCTGAGATGGAATCTCTCACTAAACCTGGAATTACTGTTTTTCAGTCAGACTGGCTGACAAGAGAATTCCAAGAATCCTCTGTCTCCACTCCCTAAGCATTGGGGTTATATGTGTGTGTGGTCATGTGCAGTCTTTAATGTGTGTGCTGGGGGATGGAACTCAGGTAGTATCAGCCAGTTTCAGGTCTTCATGGCTGCTCAACAGAGTCATATCTTCTGAATCATTTCCCCAGCCCCTTATTAGGATACAAATTTTGTAAAGTGAAAAATATGCCTTATATACTGGTGGGTCCCTAGTGTGTAAGTCTGTTTTGCATATAACAGACTGTCAATAACTATTTGTGAATACTTGTATAATGCAAACTTTAGAATTCTATGCACTGTTCTAATCTTTATCTCTACTGAGGTCATTGAAAGCTATATAACTAAGTTGCTGTGACATTAGATATTAAAAAATAAATCTTACCAATGAATATGGACAAATGTAGTCTGTTCATCAGCATCCCAAGGCCTTTAGTATCATTGAGGTAGCTTCTATTGAGTTTGGATGTGTGAAGATTGTCTGCTACTTGCCAGTAGATGGCCTAATTATTCCATCATTCACTAAGCAATGAAACTATTCTTCATAAAGGAAAGAATTTGAAGAAGACTAACTTTCCCTTTGAGTTTGCTCTATAAAGAGAGTCAATGTTTTAGTACATTTCCCCCTATTTTTGTTTGATTGAACAATTGAGTAGAGGTACTGATTTTAATACAGTGTAGTGTAATCAATAAGGAAAGATTATATTGTTTTTATACATGCTAAATCACTTGGGAAGATTCATAGAGGTAACACACTAATGTCATTGCCCCTGGGGCAAATTGATTCATCGGAATCCAGGAGGAAATTAAGCTCTTTATTTTCCCCTCCACACTTTGTGCAAGTGACTTAAAATATGATTCACATTTAGATGACTTAAACACCTTTTATGAAATTCAACATAAAAGAGGTATGATGGGGCTGGAGAGATGGCTTAGCGGTTAAGCACTTGCCTGTGAAGCCTAAGGACCCCGGTTCAAGGCTCGGTTCCCCAGGTCCCACGTTAGCCAGATGCACAAGAGGGCGCACGCGTCTGGAGTTCGTTTGCAGAGGCTGGAAGCCCTGGTGCGCCCATTCTCTCTCTCTCCCTCTATCTGACTTTCTCTCTGTGTCTATCGCTGTCAAATAAATAAATAAAAAATTTAAAAAAAAAAGTGTGTGCCCCGACACCCGGCAATTAATTAAAAAAAAAAAAAAAAAAAAGAGGTATGATGTTCAGACAAAGTTTACTGGCAATAGATTTTCTCAGGGAGTCTAAGGGTTTAAAGATTATATACTTTATCTATAGGGCAGTCTTATTTTTAAAGTATATGTAATTTATCTGTAAATATGGAAATGATAATATGCATGAGAAAAAAAGGAAATAGCAGGGAATGGTGAAGGAAATTTTTAACTGAATTGAAATTAGTATAGTTCCACATAGTTTCACTTTACTAACTCTATAAACATAAAGGAATATTAGTCGATTATTTACTTTCTAAATGGTCCCTATCTCTTAGGGGTATTTGAGTATTTAATAGTTTTTCCTCTTTTTGAGTATAAGCTCTCAAGAGATGTGGGTTTTGACTCTTTGTTATTGTTTGTGATTTGACCACCGGTAAGAGTATCTGGCATATGGAAAAAATCATGTAATTTATCTATTTAATACACTATATTGTGATGCCGTTTTCTGAGGTACAACAGATCAATGAAGTTGGACATAATAATTGGGAATCTCAATATTGTATTACACAGAAACATGAGGTCATGGGAAGAGTTTGAGTAAAGGAAAGGTGGAGGGAGGGCTAATCAAAATCTAAGAGAATGCAAATAAATCATATGGAATCCTCCTGGTTTGGACAATGGAACACTCAGGAGCCATAGATTGTTGTTAGAAAATTTTCAGTGCCAGAGATGGGATACCTCCAGTGAGTTGTTGGCCACGGAGGTCCCTGATGCCCCCAAAATATATAGGCCATTGCTGAGGCCCTTGGTTTCCCACCAGAAATAGATGGTAAGACCCTATTGCTGAAGACTCCACATACTTGGGCTGAAAGGCCACTGAGAAATCCTGCTGGAAATGAGCTGATAACCTCCTCTATATAGACCAGCTGACAGAAAGCTGGAAGAAGCCATTCTAAATGTAGTTCAATGGGAGAAAGAGATGCCACCAGTGAAGATAATCAACAGTGGACACTGCAGGCCTTATAATTGGACAGCCAGGCCAAATGAGCCAACGGGTGCAATAGTGGCATGTCTGTCATGGTGGAAACCAACTGCCCTCCAATTGGACTGGAGGCCTGCTCCATGTGGGGAAACACATCCCTGAAACTGAAAACTTAAAACAGGGGTAGTCATGAGCCCTAGGGGTGTAACATCTGCTGGTATCTGGAAAAATGTATATAATATGCTTATCAAACTGCCCAGTAAGCACTTCTCTTAATATTTATACCTTGATATTAATGCTACTCTCACTTTGGGTAGAGAATCTTATCTTTTCAGATGGCAGTGACTTTGGGATGACTCAGAAGGCATCATAGTGCTGGAAAGAAGTGACTGGAGTACTGAGTAACATCTTGATCACACCTTCCTTCCAAGGATCAGGGTCTAATGAGGAAGAGGTGGCAGAAAGAATGCAAGAGCCAAAGGAAGGGTAGGACTCCTTACAACATGCTCCCTCCAGACATAAAATGGCCTGAATATCTATGACCTCACAGTGCCTGACACTACCTACACAAGACCATCATAAGAGGAGAAAAAGATCATGACATCAAAATAAAAGAGAGACTGATTGAGATGGGGAGGGGATATGATGGAGAATGGAATTTCAAAGGGGAAAGTGGGGGGACTGAGGGAGGGTATTACCATGGGATACTTTTTATAATTATGGAAAATGTTAATAAAAATTGAGAAAAAAATAATTAAAAAAATTGTTTCCCATCATACCTGCTTGTACTTGCAACATGGCTCACGCCCTTTGCAGGGTCATTGTTGGATCAGTTACTTGAGGAAAGCATGATTCTTCTTGATAAAAATCAATTACCTGTCCTCAGTCCTAAAATGACAAAAAGAAAATGATAAATTAAAAACAGGGAAGAAAAATCAAAGGAGACAAGATTCAAGTAATATCTTCAGAACTTCTGTGCTGGCTGCATGGTATTTGGCTTACTCTTCTGCTTGATGAGTATTTTCAGTATTTTGGGGCACACAAAACATGTGCAAAATAAAATAGTTCTAAATGAAATTGAACAGGTGATAAGGAGAAATTTCATAATTTAATCTTTTTCCTCGTTTTCTTTCAGATGTTGCTTCGTCAGGAGCTCAAATGAAAATTGGGCTCTTCTAGTTGCATTAGAGCATCTGTCTTGTTTGACTTTTAAATGAATTTGATATTGTTTGATATCACCTTTAGTAACAAGGAAAGGAAGCCATTTTCTTACTTCATATTTAAAAGTTATAGTTGTATCATTCTGAACTCATATTTTAAATATAAAAATTCTTCACTTAAATATACACCAAAACTGTTGTAAATGCATGTTCATGATTAAAAGTCACAGAGCTCATGCAAGCTTTAACAACTTAGATCTCTCATTACAGAGTTTTCTGATTTGTGGAAATACTTTGGGTGTTCTCAAGTTGATTTTTTAAACCTCATAATTCTTCTTCAGGTTTGCATCGTTTTTTCTTTTGAATCTTCCAGAACATCACTGAAACAGTGTCTGAATAGGATTATTTATTTTCAATAAGATTTTTAGGGCATTCCTCCAATGTGGCCCATAGGCTTTAGATGTTAATGTCAGTAAACAAAATATGTTAGCACTTTCATATCCTTAGTGTATCAATGCTCTTGAATATCAAATTTTCACTTACATATTGGACTTCTAGATGTCTAGATTCCACTTATTTGCTATCAATAAAGAATTGATTTAGATATTCACATTGAATTCTGCTATTTTATCCAAATTTTAGAGTTTTTAAAAATTCAAAAATACAGAACACGCATGGCCTGGAACTTGAAACATTCTAACTGATGTTAAAATTATAGCTCACAATATTAATTTTTGCATAAATATGACATTAACATTATAAAACCTATGTTTACTTTTTAATTCACTGATTGATGGATAAATCCAAATCTATATCTAAAGAGAAAGAAATTACTAGGCAACACACTTAATATTTTAAATACATATTGAATAAAACATTAAAATTTCTTCTATTAAGGAATTACAAAGGAGCAAATAGCAGGACTGAAGTATATATGATGTAAGGAAACCGTAAGTAAATGTACAGTTAATATTTAGTGTCAGCTTGCCAGGAGGAAACTTCTGGGAGGGAGTTTCACATTTGGGGTAACTGAGGTAGGAAGTCTCACTTTAACAGTGGGCAGCACCACTCCATGAGCTGGGGGCCCAGAACTGAATGGGGGAGTGAGCTGAGCAACAGCATTCATCTTTCTGCTTCCTGATTGTGGAGGCAATGTGAGCAGCTGCTTTACGTTCCTGCTGCTGTGCCTTCCCGTGACGGACTGCACCTCCACACTTTATGTCAAAGCTAACCCTTCAGGTTGCCTTGTTAGGGCACTTGTACAGCTACAAAAAGGATAACTAATACAACAAGCAGAAAAAAAGTTAACCTAGCTCTATTGTTTATGGGCTAGATGACATTGTTCAAGGTAGGTGCTTTCACAAATGTTCATTTCATGCATTTAAAATGGGCCTAATACTAAAAATGGATGGCATAAAAAGGAAATGAAATAATAAATGTTAAGCACTTGTCTAAATGCTTGGAATTCAGCATGTCTCCATTAAAGTTTCAATAAGTCATTTTAATTATCAGTATCTAGATACATCTTTCTAATTGAGGAAATAAACATGCTTTGTAAAATATTTATTGACAAAGATAGTGTAGCCACTATGGAAATCAGTAAGGAGATTCTTTAAAAAGTTGAAAGTAGATCTACCATTACATGCAGTTTTCCCTTCTTTGGGCATATATCCTAAAGACTGTTTACTACAGAGACACTTGTTCCACTATATTCATTGCTGTTCTATTCACAATAGCTGAGAACTGGAGTCAACACAGATACCCATCAACAGATGAAAGGTTAGTGAAGATGTGGTGCATATACACAATGGAATTCTACTCAGCAATAAGGAAAAAAATGAAATAAATAAATTTTCCTGAAAATGAGTGGACTTGGATAAAAGCATATTAAACAAGGTCACACAGACTCAGAAAGACAAATGCCACATATTTTCTCTTATATGTAATTCCCAACTTGGAACAGCTTGAGTTGATTATAAGTGGTAGTAAGTCTCAAGAGTGTAGAGATAGAACTCAAATGAAGCCAAGAAAAGGGGAAAACAGGGAGGTAGGGCAAAGGGCTTAACAAGTTGAGGGACAGAAGAAAGAAAGAAAGAGAGAGAGGGAGGGAAAGAAATAAAGAATACAGGAGTTGGACAGGTTTCAGGTGGGGGGGAAATGTGGGAAGGGACAGTGGAGGGAATTCCACAAAACTATTAACTATCATTGTAAAAGATATAACTCCCAATAAGAGGAGAGGGAAACCTAAACAGAAGTGTCCCATAGACAGTGGAAAATGTTTAAACCTAAAATCATTGGTTTGGCTGGTCAATCCCAGGGTCAGAATTGAGTTACCCCCACAATGAGCTGTTGGTTAGGGAGACCCATAAGGTCTATTAAATAAAGCAGGCCATTGTTAAAGCACTTGGTTATCTGACAGAGATAAAAGGTAAGACCCTATTGCTGAAGTCACCACAGCTTCAGGCACAGAACATCAGGAGACCATGCTGGAACTGAGAGGGAAGCCAGTTCCCTCCCTGGCTAGCCCTTACAGTGCTGGAAAGTGCTATGGGAGCTACTAGGGAACAATGATTACCAACAACATGAATAAGTAGGAGGTCCTTCCTGAAAGTTATGAAATCAAACACAGAGGCCAAAGGTATACACTTAGTCATAGTGGCACACAGTTTATTTGGATAACCAAATACCTTCATATCAGATGTAAGACCCACTCAGTGGGAAAGAACTCATACCTGTTTAGTGAGAAGCAAGTCAGAATCCCATGGAGAGAAACTCATAGACTCCAAAGAAAACCTCCTACTCTTTGAATAAGAAGAGTGAGCACATGCATCAGAAAGTCTCTCAAGGGATGGACAGATGGATCAGTGGTTGAGGTGTTTGCCTACCAAGCCTAAGGACCCAGGTTTGATTTCCCCAGTGTCCACATAAAGCCAGATGCACAAAGTGGCACAATTCTTTGGAGTTTGTTGGCATTGGTAACGGCCCTGGTGTGCCCATTATCTTTATTCTTTCTGCTCTTCTCTCTCTGCAAATAAATAAATAAATAATGAATCTCATATAACTATGCTAATTCCCTTTAATCCAATGTTTTTTTAAAATATTTTATTTATTTGAGATAGAGAGTGATACAGTCAGATACAGAGCGAGAGAAAGAGAGAGAGAGAGAGAGAATGGGCATGCCAGGGCCTGTAGCCACTGCAAATAAACTCCAGACACATGCATCACCTTATGCATCTGGCTTTACCTAGGAACTGGGGAATTGACCCTGGGTCCTTTAGCTTTTCAGGCAAGCACCTTAACCACTGACTAATCTCTCCAGCCCCTGCTCTCACTTTTGATTGATACATCAATACAAGATATGATAGCCAACTGCCCACTACTTGATGAGTCAGCTCAACCACATCTGCACAGGAAGAGGCAACATGCTCTCATTGATAGCCTGAAAACTATACTCAGAGATGGTCACAGACACTACTGTCACTCAAATCTCATTAAAACAGAAATCTAAAGACTCAAGTGAACACAACACTTCTGGCATGGATCCAGGGGCATTGTTGAAGAAGGGGGCAGAAAGATCTGTAGGGTGGTATGGATATTGTTTTCTATTATACTTGTAGAGAATAAATGCAGATTTTAAAATTATTAAGTCAATATATTTCACATGGGAAATTCCTTCAGTGACTATTTGAGTTAGTGAATTTCATGTAAAATATAGCCATATATACCTTGTGTTTCTGGTATCCAGTTGCTTTTGATTATTTCTCCAAGTTGGTTCTATTTCTTCTTCCCTAGTTCTCATAGTAATAATCATTGGCTTTAAGCTTAAAAGCTTAGCCTCCCAGGAATAATTCTAGAAGATATCAACACCATCCCTTCAGTAATAGGCAGGAACTCCAAATTACACCAATTCCCCGAATTTGGGAGGAATGAACTTTAGCCTTATTGCTGCTCATTCCCATTCTGCTACTTTACTAACTTCTGTGATATGTATTCCACTTCTTATAAATTGAATTCATGACTCCATATTTATTTAAAACTGAAACCTTGTTTTGATGACTTCCTGAATACACCATTCACTTTCTACAAGAGCTCACACAGTCCTGTTGATGTCATGTTAAGGGACTGGAGAATTTCCACTGACACCTTGGCAGTTTGAATAGTCTATTTCTACTTCATATAATGTATGTTAAAAATAAGATTATAGCACATAGAGCTAAACAAAGGCTAAATATGAAATTATTCTAGAAATACATATCATGTGTATGGTTCTCTTCAAAATTCTTTTCTTTTTACATTTTTTATTTAAGATATACATACAAGGCTGGAGAGATGGCTTAGTAGTTAAGTCATTTACCTGCAAAGCCAAAGGACCCAGGTTCGATTCCCCAGGGCTGACATAAACCAGATGCACAAGGGCACATGCCTCTGGAGTTTGCTCTCAGTGGCTACAGGCCCTGGTGTGCCCATTTTCTCTTTGTCTGTCTGTCTCTCTCTCTCTGCTTGCAAATAAATGAATTTAAAAAAAATATACATCCATGTTTTGCTAAACAATGCTCATTTTTATTATATTATTAAAATGCTCAACAATAAATATAAGACTTATCAGTCAGCTATATATGTAGGATGACTGTAAAATGACAAATTTTCATGATAATAACAACTAGAAGAGTTTCCAAAGTCATTTGAAAAGTAAGATGCCCTATTTCAACATGGTTAAAAGGTGCCTAAACAAAAACAAAAATTAATTATTTTGGAATGCCACTCTTATTTATTTTAAATTTTTAAGGTTATAATCTTAAATCCCCTAGGGATCTTGTGTCAGGTTAATCCTAGCCACCCTGCTATTCTGAAAGAACAACAAACATGCCTGTGTGCCAGGCAACAGAGCACAGAGGAAACCACAAAAGACTGACCTGAACCATGGACACATTTACATCACCAAAGAGCATTCTTTACGTAGAAACTTTTAGCGGCCATCTGAGCATCTTTCACTGTATGAGCAATTAAAAGCAATCTTACATTATACTATTGTAATGCCTAAACACATATACACACCCACATAAACTCATTATACACTAAAGGCAGAGCCTGAATATGTAAAAAGCATTGGACAAGCCATATATAAATATGGGATTTTGACCCACCACCACCCCCAGACAATACTGAGGAAATCACCCCCTTACCTGTAACAAACAGGAAGCCAAGGGGTATAAATTAGGCTTACAGGAAGACAAATTGCTATCTCTAGTGACAATCCAGAAAGCTAATCAATGACTTTTATAACAATTAGCAGAAAAATGTTCAGGACTTGATTAGCAATTGACAACTTTCCTGAATGTTTCCCAAGTTCCAACATAGGGCCAAACAGAAAGCCCTTAGCCAACCACACAGGATTCCCAGCTCTAGTTAATCTGCTGGTGTTTGTTTCATCAGCCCTCAAACAGAATAGGACTGAAGACTTGTGGTTTCTCCTTTCTACATATTTACCACTCTTGCCTGCCTCTAAGTGTCTGCTAACATGTGAGGGATAATGGCGGGTCCCTTGTAAGTAAACAACAGTAGTCTTTGTTTCCCATGTGCTTGGTATTCATCTATTTTTATAACACATTCAAACCCCCGATTGTACAGGATATGGTATAGCTATCAGGCTCTAAAGTTAAATGAGCATTCCATTGGATGTCTTGCTTATTACCTAAACAAATCCTACATATAACTTAGAAGTTACAAACGTGAATTTATGCATTTTTTAAGTTTTATTATAATCATATATTTTTATTATGCAATGTAGAGTGGCAGACAGAGACCTAATGCATTAAAAGCAAAATTGTATTTTTCACCCTAAATCTTTAATTCCCATTTTGCATGATAGTAAATATAGAAACATGTAAATTTTCTAAAGTTCTTGCTTTCTTTTTAAACTTCAGCCATTGTTTGCTCTCATCTCTCACATTCAGTAGGCCTCAATAGTTGTACTGAATGCTTTCCAGAACATAGATTTAAATGAGGCCCCTGCCCAGTGGGCTTACAACCTAATTAGACAGAGACAGTTGACCAACATATGCCCACAGACTACAGTTGGCCACTTATTTATTCTCTAATTAACATAACGCAGCAGGACAACAACTCTGCCTGTGCTTGGAGAGCAAGGGAACGTCTGTGTGTGCTGTACTGCTCTGTGGGAAACAAGACTGCTGCTTCGGTGGGGGTTTGGAGCGTGCATCCTCTCGCCCCTTGCTTGTCTCTATAATTAATATTCCCAGGCATATCTTGCTGAGACTGTATTTGGCCAAGCAAACAGACCCCGGCAGCACAGCGGAACCGTTTACTTGCGCTGTCTTGTTGGTCACTGCAGGTCAGAGGACTGTGGCTTGCAGCTCTATTGAGAAGCTTGGCCATGGTGGGGCCAGTGGTCAAGGCACACACAGGCTTCCCTCTGACAGTTTTAGACCTGAAAGGTCTGGTGGCTTGATTTTCTCTATTCCGATTTCATGTTCAGAATCTTCCTGCAAGAACGTTCTTGTTGTTGAAACTGTTCTTTCTCACTGTTTTCAAAATGAATCTCAAAAGCATTTGCAGTTATAGAAAGCATATATAGTGTGTGTGTGTGTGTATACATATATATACATACACACACACATATATATATATGTGTACATGTATACATACATACACAAATATATATTTACACACACCATTCTTTAGATAAATATATAGATATCATGATGAGAAAAATGAACCAATTAGATAAATTCTGAGAACAAGTTAGCACTTGATAGGCATGTCAAGAACTCACAAATACTTGCTGAGTGAAGGAACATGGTAAAAGATATTACTCCCTTAAAAAAATTGTGTGTGTGTGTGTGTGTGTGTGTGTGTGTGTGTGTGAACACACATAGGGCATTTGTGCCACTTTTTTTCTACTAAGCTTACATGGGCAGCTTGGGAACTGAACCCAGGCAGGTGGGCTTTGAAAGCAAATGTCTGTAACCATTGAGCCACCTTCCTAGTCATGCCCTGTCACCGCTGAGAATTAAATTCATTGTGAATTCTTATATCACCTTTCTCTATGACTTGGACACCTCCTAGCTGGCTGACTGAGCTGTTTTAACATTAGTATGGCATATATATCTTTTATTTTTCCAACTTCAGAGATATAGTTAATGGTGACAAAAGGCAAAGCTAACATTTTCAAAGCTGCACATACTAAGTAATGCTAGTTACTATACCTCTAATGTCTTCCTTAAGATTTCACTTAATAATACTCAGATACATGTTGACCTGTTAGGAATCTTCATTTATATTTGTGAAAGAATAAATAATTTCACAGCTTCATAACTACGGATTTTCACCCTGTGTATTTTGGCATTATATTTCGCCTTGTTACATAATATTTTCTATTAAACAACAATGAAAATATTGATACATATGATTTTACATATTGTTCATTATAGTTTACTACATATATGTACATACATATATATGTATGTACATATATATAGTTTGTTTGTTTTTCAAGGCAGGGTCTTCCTGTAGCCCAGGCTGACCTGGAATTCACTATGTAGTCTCAGGGTGGACTTGAACTCACAGTAATCCTCCTACCTCTGCCTCCACAGTGCTGGGATTAAAGGCGTGTGCCATCAATCCCCACTACAAAAAATATATTTTAAGATAAAGATTCACTATGTAACCTTGGTTGGCCTGGAGGTTACTATGTCTATCAAGCTGGCATTTAACTTGCAAAAATCTTCCTGTCTTTGCTTTCTGAATTCTGGGAGTACTTCAGTAGTCATATAGGTATGAACCTCCATGCCAATATTATTCTTTACTTTCTTAATGTTAATATTTCCAAAATTATACACATTATCATTGAGTAATTTTGTCATAAATGTCCAATTATTTTGAAGTAAACTTGAAAATAAAATACTACTTGGACGATTAATTACTAAGGCAACAATCTGAAACTTATATACACACTTATTTTTACATTACTTGTGAATCTGTGAGCTTATTACCATTTTGATGAAATAAAGAACTATAGGCATTTTCACTCAAGGCATAGCTTAAGTAATTTTCAGACCAGTGTTACAGAAAAGTGACTTGTCTTCACAACTCATCAGAACAATAGGCCTGAGTCCACATATATTGTGTAGCTTTTGTTTATAACTGCTTCTAAACAGAGCCCTGGTAAGAGCAGCATTCTGGTTTTATGTGATAAGTTTAATTTTCTTATTCAGATTAGTTTAATCCAGCATTTGGTTATTTTGATTTATGTCCTTGATCAAAACTCCTTTCACTGGCTATTTTAGCAGATTGTCAGCTCTGATTCTTTCTTAATGAACATCTGAATATGCCCAATACATCATAAAGAAAACTGTAATTGAGACATTATAAAAGTGGATAGAGCTCCATTTATTTCAATGTAAATCTCTACATGTGAATTTTAAAGTCATGCAATCTCTCTCTCTCTCCCTCTCCCTTTATTCTTTTCTCTCTATCTTCCATTTTCATCCGGGAATTTTCATGCATCAAAGCAGGAAATTCCACCTTAGTTGATCCCCAGGGTTTCCTCCAAGCATTCTGGTGAGTCATGCTCTGCCACCTCTGAGAATCAAATTCATTTTGCATTCTAATATTGCCTTCCTCTAGGACTTGGACACTTACTTGTTGACTAACTGAGCTGTTTTAACCTTAGTATGGCATACACATCTTTTAGTGCAGATTTGAATTTGGTATTTTTAAATAGTTCTTTTTTTAAATTTTGGAGAGAGAGAGGGACAGAGGGAGAGAAAGAGAGAGGGAGAACTGATATTCCAGGTCATTAGCCACTATATTTTTAAATTAAAATGTAAATTAAGGTACAGTAGTAGCTCCTCCCATGCAATGGAGTATTTCACTTAAAATTATTGAGTGAAAGATAAATCAAAGCTAGGAAGTACAATATTAAGAAGTAATCATAACAATTGAATTCCCAAAATACCAGTTCTAAATTAGTTTAATTGATCCAAATATATTTTCCTAACAAACAGCTATTTACATGTAATTACAACTCTGAGCAAATCAGTCCAATAAAACATAGTAGCTTTGTCAGCAATCATAAGATTTAGTTATTTTGATAGCATTTAATAGGTAGAACCAGTATTTCTGGGTGCTTGCCAATTGGCCATCTGTCTAGGTTGTCCATTGAGAATCAGAACATTGGCACATCCAATTACAATGAACAACACCAGCCTTGTTTGAGATGACAACAGAAAAGAACTTCACTGAAAGACTGATTAATTGATTTAATCCAAAGAAGTTTAATAATTAAAACATATTAGTGAGAACACCTTTTCTGGTAAGTTTAGTGTGAATATGGGTGAATTAAATGAATGCTCCTTCATTTATGGGTATTTTTTAGGTATTTGGAGGAATTCAATGACAACAAGAGTCCTGGCTGTCTATATCAAACAAAATAAGCAAGAAATAAGATTTACCTTGCACATATCATTAGAGAAGTTGAATGCTTCGTTACTAGAATATGGGGATGACAAAATTTCTTCCAGGTAGGAGGATTAGGTAGCAGGTCAAGAAAGGTGGATGATTTATGTTGTCTTAAATATGGACATGGTTTTAAAAATGAACTTAAGATTAAAAAGCATACCAGGGTCTGGGGAGATGTCTCAGTTGGTAAAAATCCTGTTGCAAAGTTTGAGAATTGATGTTGAGATCTGCAGCACCCACATAAAAGTCAGACTTTGCTATACCCATCTATAATTCCAGCTCTTAGGAGTTGGAAAAATGGTGTCCTTGGGACAGGCTGACTGGCTAGTCTAGATGAATCCATGAGCTCCAGATTCAAGTAAGAGACCCTGTTTCAATAAATACTGTGGAGAGTGATTCAAGAAGGTACCTGAGGTCAACCTCTGGCTTCCACATACACACTTATACACATCCTCACACCCTTTTACATATCCTTGCATCTGCACACATGTGAGCATGCATATGCACATACCTATGCATGTGCATGTACACCGCACATGCCTACACAAGAATGACTAAAATGTATACCTCACAAGGAATCATATTGGTTATAAATATCATGGTAATTTATAAAACTGGTGAAGGCTATAAATGAATTAAGAACCTAATGGGATCAAAGGAATTGAGTTTTTGGTGTTGCTTTTAGAAATCAAGACTCATGTCACATTAAACCAGTAATGGAGTTTAAGCAAAAAAAAAAAAAAAAAAACTGTGAGAAATTTCTTAAAATAATACAGTGGAATAGAAACAGTTTTCACTAAGGCAAATGGAAAAGAAAACACATGAAATTGAGAAAGAAATAAAATATAGGCATGAATCCCTTAACTATGGAGTTAAAATTTGAAAAAAAAAAAAAAAAGGAGTCACGGGAAAATTTATTCTATAATCAAGGTGGTATAGGCTACTACACACCTAGGCAGTATGACACTGATATATGCATATGCATTTGATATAACCTATTACTCCTAGGACCATGATAAAACAGAGATACAATCAGGCTCAAGAGGAAATGATGAAATCCAAAGGAGTAAACATGAGATGTATGAGACTGGTGCTCATGGAACACAGTATGTTGTTTCACAATAAACATTTTTTATAAGTAGAAGAGTACCTTTTAACATGATACAAATCATGCTACAGTAAATGTACAAACATGCAATGTAGATGTTGATCATTTGCTCCTGAGCTACACTTTTATACAACCGACTGGAGCGCATGGATTCACCTAGTCTAGCCAGTCAACCTGTCCCAGGGACACCGTGTTTCCAACTCCTGAGAGCTGAGTTTACAGATAGGTGAAGCCAAGTCTGACTTTTATGTAGCTTTGCATCACTGTGCAATGACATGACACCTCTTTCCTATCTTCAGTGGCTGCATCTTATAGGCAGGATTATAGCTTATTTGGGGATAGGTAGAAAAAGAAGTGACCCTCAATATGATATTAATATTTCTGATTTCTAAATAAGGACAGCAATCATTCCTACTTTATTTTCAGCACATATAAAAATTTACATTTATACATAGGTATGTCAAAATCTATCAAAACATGGCAATTGCAGTGTAAAGTATAATTCTGTTCTTTTCCAAAACATACAAAAATGTCAGTAAAATTTAAGTAAAGCTAAAACAAGTAGTACCTTTCAAAACTGGTTTTGAAAGGAGGAAAACAGTGATTAGTGACACATCCAACACACTGAAGTAAGAAGTCTGTACTTACTGAGAAATTGCTTACTGAGAAAAATCTGTGAAAGTCTGAGGCTTAAGGAATTGAGCTGGCGAGATGAGAGGAAGTCACTATATGTCTATGTAATTAATATGGTCTGACAAAATATTTTCCACTCTTTTATTTTTAAACTAGATACAACTAAACCTGTAGTGAACATGTGGGGTCTAGAATCTCTGGTTAATTAGTTGTGAGGAAGACAACTTGTCAATTTTGGTCTGAGAAGCTTCTGAAATATTTCTCTTCCCTCCAGAATGGTGATCAGCACCATCTCATTTGTCCAATGTACCATTATCATGACTTCTTGGACCTAAGGAGAAAGACTTCAATCTGTGATAAATATGAATCATAAGTAAGAAATTATCTTTGTTGTTTTAAGATGGAAGGTGTAGAGTTAATTACCAATGTTAAATCACATTTGAGATAAATGAACCAATATATGCAAAAGACTTGTCTCAAAGGTTTAGAGTAAAGGAATAAGAGAATACTTGTTACAATAAGAGAAAAATAGAAGTATATAAAAGCATATTCATAAAATATGATACATAAAATAAAAATCAAATCAAATAGAATTAAAAAATAAGAGAACCCTTATTTTTACTAAAATAGTAAAGAAATGATTACAATTTCAGCTAAAACTTTAATTTAAAAATATATTTATTTGGGTTTGTGTCTTTGAAATTTCAAAAATGATCTTCCAAGTTGTAAAGAATCAGTAAAAATTCTTCAAGGTTTAAGTGAACAACCAACTCTGAAAGTAAAGGCAAATAAACAAGTGGTGAAATGACACTTAGTATATGAATATTTCAGGCTGGAGAGATGGCTTAGCATTTAAGGTGCTTCCTTGCAAAGTGAAAGGACCTAGGTTCGATTTCCCAGGATCCAGGTAAACCAGATGCACAAGGTGGCACATGTGTCTGGAGTTCATTTGCAGCAGCTGGAGGCCCTGGCATACCCATTCTCTCTTTATCTGCCTCTCTCCCTCTCTGCTCTTCTCTCTCTCTCTCTATCTCAAATAAGTAAATAAAATAAAAATATTTTAGTAAAATATGAATATTTCCAATAGGTCTTTAAAAGGTAGTTACTAAAGTAGATATGAAGAAAATAGTAATCATAAAATGTATAAATAACACATGAAAAGGCTCTCAAATGAAACATTACATAAAACACTACTTGGGCTGGGGAGATGGTCAGTGGATAATGTACTTGTTTCACAAGCATGAGGACCAGAGTTCAAACCCCCTATAATCCTAGTGTTTGAGAGGAATCCCTGGTGCAGCCTGGCTAGCTATACTAGTCAAATTGGCAAGTTGTGAGTTCAGTTGAAAGGTCTGGCTTCATTAGGCAAATAAATAAATAAATTGGATTGCGATTAAGGAAGATAACTGACATCAATCTCTATCCACCACAAACACAGGCACAGTCAAGAATGTACAAACATGCATGTATACTAGCACACACTTTTGCCCATATGTATATGTACACACATCCACAATCTACCACACACACACACACACACACATTAAAATTCCCTGATTTAATAGTAAACAACACTTACATACTCATAAAGTTATAAAATTTGGCAATTGGGTTAACAAAATATAATTAGGTGAACTTATAGAGGGAAGTGAGGAGAAGCTCAATGCTGGATAAAAGTTAAATGTTCTTTAACAGAAAATTAATCTATGTTGTCAATCCTGGTAAATCAATAAATAGAAATGTAAATATATTATTTTGAGTAAGGCAGAAATCCCATAGCAAAAAATCTAAAGGATTGAACATGGTGGTCCCTGAAAACATAAATAGGACAGAGATGAGTGATTTAAAAAATTCATATATTCTCTTGCTATATTTAAATTACCTACTAAATAATAATTCATAAATTCACTTGGCGTTTGTTTTTAGCATAAAGTTGTTTCAAAATATATGCTACTAGATTAATTTAAATAATTCTGCAATTCTTTATAGATTTTGATCTGAACTTATACTTAGGTAGATACAAACATATTAGAGGTAGATAGTAGGTTGATAATATTTGAGGAATTATTCTTTTTATAATTTTATAGCAGTACAAGTGCACATTTAATACCAGACAGACATTATATTTTAGTATTGTGTATATATAAATTATATCCTTTGATTCATACAATTTTTATCTATAATGTACTTGATTTAAGAATTTAGAATGTCAGCCGGGCGTGGTGGCGCATGCCTTTAATCCCAGCACTCGGGAGGCAGAGGTAGGAGGATCGCCATGAGTTCAAGGCCACCCTGAGACTACAGAATTAATTCCAGGTCAGCCTGGACCAGAGTGAGACCCTACCTCGAAAAACAAACAAACAAACAAACAAAAAAAAAGAATTTAGAATGTCATTTTAATGCATGTAATGGGATAAGATATGGTTAATAATAATTCAAGTAAATTTTCAATTCTTAATTTTGTATTCTCTTGTTTTTAAATTTCCTGATGAATTATGTTTAATTTTGATCGCAAGTGAATACCACTAGTGTGATGTTTAGTGACCCTGATTATGTCAAGGCAGCAAAATGAATCATTTAACTTATACTTTAAATTGAGCACATAATTTTTATATGCAGTTTTAGGCAAATCAAGATATTGATAAAGTTCATGTTAAGGTCTTCGACACAAAATATGTCCATTTAATCAGATTATTATATTGTTATTGCACACCTATACACATTAAATATCTTTGGTTCTGAATAACTTCATTGGATAGTCGTTAATTGTTAAAATGTTATTCTGTTCATCTCTGGCAGATCAGAGATTCCTAATCTTTCCTTTCCACTAAATCTATGGCATTGACATTTCCTGGCATGGAAACTCTATATGAGAGATTTTTTTTTTCATGAGTGCCAAGAAAAATGTTAATCATAACAAACTTCATTTGTCCTTCACAAGTGATTTTGCATATCCATAAAAATTATGAAATCTAATTCACTGTATAAAACACCGCAATGTGCTGTGAAACTACTGGTGGGTATTTCCAGAACTGTTTATCTCTATGGCTAACATCTAGCCAGTGTTCCTCATTTTAACTCCTGCAATAGTTTTATACATATTCTACCTACACTTATAAGTAGCTTCTGCATGTCCTATATCTTGTGATCAAAACATTTGTTTGTTTGTTTCTTTTGGACCAAGTTCAACTCACTACTCTTATTTCAAAAAGTAGTTCCTGGACTCTGTCTTCATTTCCCACTTATAGGGCAGACTATGGTACTCTGTTACCTCTTCCACAGTATACTTGTTGGAAACATATTTTGCTAGGGGCTAGAGAGATGGCTTAGTGGCTAAGGTGCTTGTCTGCAAAGCCAAAGGACCTAGGTTCAATTCCCCAGGGCCCACGTAAACCAGATACACAAGGAGGCACATGCATCTGGAGTTCATTTGTAGTGGCTTGCCTATTCTCTCTCTATTTTCCTCTCTGTCTCTTAAGTAAGTGTATATATATATACATATATATATGTATATATATTATATATATTATATATATTATATATATTATATATATATTATATATATCAGCCCAAACCCTTTTGCTATAATTTTACTGAGGGTCCCTAAAGTGCTTGTATGTACAATTAATATATCAACACACAGTTAATATATACTGATAAACTCAATAGACAATAGTTTAGTAATTACATTGTAATTGGTAATGCATGCTGATTCTTATTTTTCTAATGGTAAAATGCAAAATTCTTTCAATTTATTTATCAGTATAGGTAAATAAATTTACTTTTCTAATATTTGGACAAAGTAAGCATTTGACATAAATGCCCATTCCTTATATTTTCTTAATTTTTCATCTTCTTTTATATCTCTCTCTGCACAATACTCATCAAAGTCATTCTTTCTATTTAAAGGATAAGCAACCCCAAACATAACCTGCATACAAAAGGCTTGATTGTTGAATAGTAACAAACTGTAATCTTGACAGTTACCAAAAATCAAAAACCTTCTTTAGAGTTGAACATGCTGCCATCAAGGAGAAAGTAAGATTTATTCAATGGACATGAAAAATAGTTGAGTGAATTGTTGCTCTTGATCAAAGTTGACAGAATGTTCCTGTGTTCCCTTTGAGATAAATAAAATAAAATTAATGAGCCCAGTGGCTAGCTGCTCCTCAAGAATCTTACAAGTGTGTAGAAGCAATTCATTTATTTGTTTAAAATATAGAAATAGCAAGTGTATTAATATTTGACTACAAACTGCTACTATTTTACTTAATATTTTTCAAATATCCCTTTTGCAAAAATTGTATTTCTAATTTTTAATGTTCAAGCATTCTTCCACTTCAAGCTGGAAATTAGATCTAAAAGCTCATTCCACTCTATATTCTGGAGCAGTCAATCTTCTCTGTGTCTTTAAATTATCTCAATCTTTAAATTAAAATTGATTACTTTTATGGAAGGCTGTCTACCCACTTCTTTCCTCCAATAAGCACATGATATATTCTTTTAATTGTGTTTGCTGATGTGAGCTTTTTCTCTTACCCTTCACAGTCCTCTTTGTATGTTTTCAGGATAAATGCTGGAGGGGCTCCAAAATGGAAGGGGTAAATAATCAAGTGAATTCAGAAGAGCAATTTATAAAATAGATAGAAATTAAAATACAAAACTGCTTAAGGTAAAAAGCATGAGGGGACTCTTGTGGCCATCACAAGGCTCCGCAGAACAGATGGAACTGACTCCCCAGCTTCTGCTTGGGTACCTGCTGTTTAATTACAACCTAATTAATTAAAGCAAAGACTCCTGTGTGCTTTCACTCATAGTTGGGGGGGGGGCAGACCAAAAGAGGCACTACAGTTCAAAGATGTCCATATTAAGAATAATAATAAGTTCAGGAAAGTAGCCACTACTTAACCCTTGTGGTCATTTTCTAGAAGTAACTTTCACAAATAATTGGGCTAACTTTGAAACCAAAAGGATGAGAGTATTATTTTTTTTTACAATGATAATGTTTTGCTAATGTTTTATTACTGTTCTAAGGGTCACTACTAAATATTCTGGAAAGCAAATTTCAGCAACATTGCAGCATGCATAAAGTTAACTGTCAATGCAATTTTTGTTAAAGTAGTTATTTCTTTCTTTCTTTCTTTTTTTTTTTTTTTGGTTTTTCAAGGTAGGGTCTCACTCTGGTCCAGGCTGACCTGGAATTAACTCTGTCATCTCAAGGTGACCTTGAACTCATGGCAATCCTCCTACCTCTGCCTCCTGAGTGCTGGGATTAAAGGCGTGTGCCACCACTCCTGGCTAAAGTAGTTATTTCTTTAGAAAGAAAAATTAAGTCTCCTTTTCTTATTCTTATGAAACAGCCAACAAATTGAATTTCTAATTTTTAAGTACTAACAAATTAATTTCTCAGTTGTGAAACATCCCATTAAATAGCATATATGTAAAAGTAGAACATATCTTTAGTAGTAATGATGACATACAATATCAATAATTGGTGTTCAGTAACAACTAATTGCCTTAACACTGACATTGTGTTTGTTTGTATGTGAGTGTATGAGTGTGGGTGTGTGCTATCAGTTGTGTTCATATTTGTTCTTCATGTTGTCTGTTTTGCTTCTTGAAAAGTTTGAGTTTTAAAGTTCTGCATTAGATTATTGAGACTATCTTTATTACCTATGTAAAGAAACACATCAGAGCACATTTTACACAAAACTAACCAAAGCAATTGATAAAAGCAAAAGAAAACTATCTTATTAAGTATTAGGACTGTGTGAATGTTTATGCATATGATTGAGGTGCCATTCATGGATATGTTAATCTCTGAGCCTGGGACATTTGCTAAGATGAATTATGTGTCCATTAACTGTTCTTCCCTTTGGAAACTTGAGGAGATATATTTTGTTGTACTACTTCCTTCTGATGGAGGAGACTTCATTGGCAGTAAGACATTCACTTCCACTTGCCTTTCAGTCAGTTATGTAAGTCAGATGAAAAAACATACACCAAAGCTGGATCTGCACTGGCACATGCAGAATAGATTTTAGTGCCTTTCAATCACTTAGGTATTTCTCCGAAGTACAGTTGTTACTGTAAAACGAGTATTTGACCAACCTGTGATGTGCTGCGTGACACACATAAGTAAAAGGAGAAAGTACCCAATCACTTACTTCACCTAAGCATTTTGGTTAATTCCTAGATCTTGAGGGTACGATACTATTCTGTTCTTTGTCTTCTGATGGTGAAAATGGGAAATAGAGTATGTTAGAAAAGTAAAAAATAACAGCAGCTAACTGCATGTAACTAAGTACTAAATTGCTTCTAAAAGGTCATATGGTTAGGTCCAGATAACTGATCACACTTTGTCCTGCAGGATATTGCCAATTATTTTTTTATTGTCTCTTTTAGTTGCCTTAATAGAATTCCAAGGAAAATGTATATTGTGGCCTAAAAGGAGCTCAGATTGACAATGTTTGAATGAATACATTGTTAATGCAGAAATAATAACTAGGTAGAGAGAAAAAAATGGAGAAAACGTTGTTCCTACCCCTTTTCCAGGCAAAAATCCAATATGATGTGTATTTTCTAGGACCTATGTGATAGAAATATCAACTTGAAGTATCTATACATTTTAATTAGCTGTGTCATTTCTTGAAGCATGAGAATTCTAATATGGTAGCCAGAAGCATAGGAGCTGTCCGTTCCAGATCATGAAAAAGATCACGTAGCCTTATTTCCAGATGCTAGCATCTCACAGTTTAAGTTGGTAATCATGCCTTTCTGGAGCTCTGTTGGTGTGCACAGGACTTCTGATGACTTCACAGCACGGAGTTCCAGCAATCCAGACTTTTGTCTTTTGTGTATTTTTATCCACACACAGGCACTGGTCATCTCAGTCTTGTGGCTAATTTATTTGTGAAAGGAAAAACCAGTTTAGTTTTTGGAGCATATAATTCTCTGTTCTAAGCTAAAATATTTAAGGCTTATTTTTAATCATAGCTTTGTTGCTTGAAACTAAATGTGTACATTGACAGTCCAACTTCTGAGAAATTTGCATAAATAATCATCTCAAAATCTTTTGACCAAAGTTAGAGATTCTGTCTGCATCTGGAAAATATTCTTCAAAGGACTTTGGAGGAAGAAGGAAGGATTGAGCCAAAGAGGGAGGGGGGAAAGAAGGAAGGGAGAGGGAGAAATAAAAACTAAGGAAAACAAAGAGAGGCAGATAGGGTAAAAGAATGATTTTTAGGTTTCCCCAATTCTAGTTCTTAATGTCTTTTTTAAATAACTGGTATGAGCCAAGGTCAAAGTCCCTTAAATACCTTTGATTATCAGCTCAGCATGGGTAGCTGCACTGTGGTTTGAAGTGTTAGATGATTTTTGAGCGCTCTGTACTCTGGAGTCTAGCTTCAATGAATTTTTCATTTCATTTTTCCTTAGAAGCCCATCAAGATCTTTGCTATTATTGGAGCCTGGCTACTTTTATTTCTCAACTTCACTTTCAAAATGAATCTTCATAACATATTCAAGTATTTTAGACCCAATAGATTTGCTTTCTGTAGTAGTAAGAAAATTTTAAGGTTTTTTTTTTTTTTTTTTTTTTTTTTTCTTATGGAAGCCATACAGACAAATCCACATGTGAGCTGGGGATATTTGGGAGAACAGAATTTTCAGAATAAATATTTTTAAATCTCTTCTTTTCCTCCTCCCTCCCCTGATCATCATATTCTTTTCTCTCCATTTTCTTTTTTTTTTTTTGTGTGTGTGTGTGTGTGCTTATGATTGGAAAGGCTAGCTTTTTGTCTCTTAATTATATCACTGGTTACTTCAACTTATAGGACACACTGACAAGTGATTGGAAAGTAGAGGATGAAAAATTTGGGAATGCCTTGCTGTTCCTGTCATAGAGTATCTGCCACTGAGCTACATTCCAAGCCCCCTACATTATTGTTGGACACTGCTGACCTAGTAGCCTCTATAGACTTTGGCAACAAGTGCTCATTTCTCTCTCCCTTTTCATCTTAATTGTTCACTGACCAGCAATATTTGGGTATTCAAATATTAGAATTTATACACTTATGGAATTCAACTTGGCTAAATATCTAATTATGATTAGAATAAGGACACATATAGTAACAGATGTCAGTCTATTTTTCTTCTGAATTCATTTTTGTCTGTACTGATAGTTAAAATATTAACAGTTTAATAGACTGACAGTGGTGAATTTATTTTATTTTATTTTTTGTAGGGTGTTACTGTAGTGCAGGCTGACCTGTAATTAACTCTGTAGTATAAGGTTGAACTCATGGCAGTCCTCCTACTTTTGGCTCCCAGTAGCTGAGATTAAAGGGGCTTGTCACCATGCCTGGCTTGAATGTTTTATTTTTTTTATTGTAAAGTTGTTTTTCACAGCTTATTTTGTTTTGTTATTTATTTATTTGAGAGAGAGAGAACTAAAGAAACAGGAATGGAGAGAGAGAGAGAGAATGGGCACGGTAGGGCTTCCAGCCATTGCAAACGAACTCCAGATGTGTATGCCCCCTTGCGCATCTGGCTCACGTGGGTCCTGGAAGTTGAACCTGAAGCCTTTGGCTTTTCAGGAAAGCACCTTAACCACTAATTCATGCCTCCAGCCCTTGAATTTTTCTAATATAAAAAATATGGATTAGCCGGGCGTGGTGGCACACGCCTTTAATCCCAGCACTCGGGAGGCAGAGGTAGGAGAATTGCCATGTGTTCAAGGCCACCCTGAGACTACAGAGTTAATTCCAGGTCAGCCTGGACCAGAGTGAGACCCTACCTCGAAAAACCAAATATATATATATATATATATATATATATATATATATATATATATATATATATATATATGGATTAGAAGATGCACTAGTATTTTACTAATGGCTAATATTTTACTAATGGCTAAGAAAACAATGATGTTGACAATCTGTAATACAGTGTTTTCTAATTATTTAGAACATATATTTTATCTTTATCAAAATCATCATTTTAGGATTAAATATTTTATACAAGACTTGGACATAAAAAGAAAATATATTAAAATTTAGTTAAAGTATTTCCAACTTTTTTTTGTATAGGACATTGAGATGTTCTGAACTACTTTGTAAACTAAATTATGACTGTATTTTGCTTCACAAGTTTTAGAGTTTCAACTTAATTGTTCCAATCTTTAAGACAGTGGAAGCAGTTCCAACTTTTGCATGGATTGTTGCAAATATTGGGTGAAACATGATATTCGAAATGTTGAGTATGATACTTGATATGTAGTATACACCTGGTGCTATCATTTATTAATTTTGTTCCATTCCAAACAGTATCTCATTAGTGACCTGAAACTAGTGAAAACGGAAATCTGTTAAGATGTAGATGGTCATGTTGTCTCACTAACATCCCTACTCCTATTTGCTATGGATTATCAGTTGCATGTGGCTGAGAGCTACAAGTATGACTAGGCTAAATGTTCAATTTAACCTATAAGTTTCCCTAATTTGCGGATTACTCCTTTGTAAAATGTGGGGATAATGATCAGTTTTTATCCTGGCCCTGTCAATCTGGAAGATGAGGATGAAAAGTGAAGACTTTTTATGAGGTGTTACACAGTTGGTCACTGTCAAATATTATAGACATCAATTTAAAAAGAAGATTGAGTGATTGCATCTAATGCTTATTTTTGTTGTTGTTGTTGTTAAGACAGGACCTGCAGCCCAGGATGATCTCAAACTAGGGGCCATACTCCTATTCCAGCCTCCCTAGTGCT
Source organism: Jaculus jaculus (assembly GCF_020740685.1). Lineage (NCBI taxonomy): Eukaryota > Metazoa > Chordata > Mammalia > Rodentia > Dipodidae > Jaculus > Jaculus jaculus. The sequence goes on along the minus strand of NC_059103.1, from coordinate 99,779,421 downwards.
GTGATTACAGGAGTAACCTACCATATCAAGCTTAAGTTGTAATTTGAAAGAGAGAAACAAGGAAATGTTACATTCAATTTTCCATAACGACCATATGTTGTTTCCTTTTTGACTCAAAATGAAGACATGTATGTAAACAACAGGGCTTGATTTTTTTTTTTTTTCAGAATCTGGTTAGATATCAAATCTTGGGATATGAAATGTTATTTTTCTTACATAATCTCAGTGATCTCAGGACAGTGCTGCTGGTAGAACACAAACTTTAAATTTCAATATAAACCAGAAGAATCTAGAAAAAGTAAGGGTTCTTGAAAGAATTTTTGCATTGCCACTCATGGTGTGGAGTATCCAAGGACAACAAAGTTATCTGCTGTTTTATCAATCCCAGTAAAGGTGTGAAGGTCACATTTGACTCACCACCCTCTTACCAGTGATACCAAGCATTGTGTTCCTTATTCTCACCTACTGTGCATCAGGTCTACACACACAAGACTGGCATGTAAAACCTCTCATAGAGTGTTATTGTATTTAAACTACCATCATTTAGTTTTGAGTAAAATTGATTGCACTCTTTTATTTTCTCTTATATAATTTGTATGCTTTATTTTTTCCCTTGAAAATAATTTTGTTTTTCTTCCTTTGATGGCTTTAAAAACAAAAAAAAAGGTATATAGTACTGGAAACCCTAGCTCAAGCGATAAGGCAGGAGAAGGAAATAAAAGGGATACAATTTGGAAAGGAAGAAGTCAAGTTAGCTCTAATTGCTGAGGACATGATTGTATATGTGAGAGACCTGAGAGACTCCATCCCAAAACCCCTGAAGGTGATTAACTCCTATAGCAAAGTAGCAGGACACAAAATCAATGCACAAAAATCATTAGCCTTTCTATATGCAAATGACAAAGATACAGAGAAAGAAATAAGGGACATAGTCCCATTTTCAATAGCAAAAAAAATGAAAATAAAAATAAAATACCTTGGAATAACATTAGACATGAAAGATCTATACAATAAAAACATAAAAACACTCAAAAAACAAATTAAGGAGGACTTGAGAAAATGGAAAGAACTCCTGTGCTCCTGGATAGGCAGAATTAACATTGTGAAGATGACAATCCTACCAAAGGCAATATAGAGATTTAAGGCAATTCCAATAAAAATCCCTACAGTATTCTTCACAGAGATAGAAAAAATGATCTCAAATTTCATATGGAAAGGCAGAAGGCCTTGCATATCCAAACATATCCTCAGCAAAAGAAATACCTCTGGTGGCATCACCATACCTGCTCAAAAGCTGTATTACAAAGCCATAATAATAAAAACAGCATGGTACAGGCATAAAAACAGTAGTATAGATGAATGGAATCGACTTGAGGACCTGAACTTTGGGTCAAGCAACTATAGCTACTTGATATTCGACAAAGGCCCGAACAATATAGGCTGGAAAAAAAGACAGCATCTTCAACAAATGGTGCTGGACAAACGGGATAACCAGATGCGGGAAACTGAAACTTGATCCACACATTTCACCTTGCACTATACTCAAATCCAAATGGATCAAAGACCTCAATATAAGAACAGAAACTCAAATACTACTGGAAGAAAATTTAGAAGTACTTTCCATGACATAGGAATGGAAAAAGACTTCCTGAACAAAACCCCAGTAGCTCATGATCTTAAACAGTCACTCAACCAATGGGATCACATGAAGCTGAAGATTTTCTTTACAGAAAAGCATACAATAAGCAAAGCCAATAGATTACCCACACAATGGGAGAAAATATTTGCGGGTTATCCAACTAACACAGGCCAAATCTCTAGAATCTACAAAGAACTCAAAAATCTAAACAGTAAGAAGTCAAACACCCCATTCACAAAATAGGCAAAGAGCTGAACAAGCAGTTCACAGAGGAAGAAACACAAATGGCAAACATATACTTAAGGAAATGTTCATCATCCCTAATCATCAGAGAAATGCAAATTGAAATAACTATGAGATTCCACCTTACCCCAATAAGGATAACAAACATCAAAAAATCAAATGAAAATAAATGCTGGCAAGGATGTGAAGAAGTGGGAACACTCATCCACTGTTGGTGGAAATGTAGGATGGTACAACCACTTTGGAAAGCAATTGGGGACTCCTGAAAAAGCTGACTATAGAAATACCAACAGACCCAGTTATTCCCATCCTGGGCATCTACCCTAGAATCTTCAAACCACAGGCCAGAGAGATTTGCTCAACCATGTTTGTAGTGGCTCAATTCATAATAGCTAAGAGCTGGAATCAATTCACATGTCCTACACTAGAAGAATGGATAACTAAGATGTGGTATATCTACACAATAGAATTCTATACAGCAGTAAGAAAAAATGACACAAAGACATTTGAGGAAAAATGGTCGAACCTGGAACAGATCATTCTCAGGGAACTTACCCAATCACAGAAAAAATATCGCCACATAGTCTCACTCAACTACAGGACCTAACCTGAATCTACCCAAGATACCTTACATACCCAGCAAGCATCTCATGGATTAGACACTAGGATGGATGGGGAGGGAAGGGAGCACATCAAAGGGGTGGAAAACACTAATTTAGACCAAAACAGCAATGGTACCATAAAATTCTACTTCCTAAAAGGCAGACCAAATATCTTATCCTTCACAGGCCCTTACAGGAAACACCTGAACCACAAGCCACTGGAGAGGGTAGGATCAAATCTAACCTAAATCTTCTATATCTTCCCTCCTTTTCCCTCTCCCTCCCTCTCTCTCTCTCCTCTTTAACTCTTGTTTATTAGTTAACTTTTTCCTCATTTTCTTAGTGGGCTCTGCCCTGTAACTCCCAGCACCAGCATGGGGCTACCATCCACAATGAACTATTGATCAGAGAAATCTACAAGGTTTCCTAAAAGAATGACAGATTTCTGTCAGAGTACTTGATGACCCACCAAAGGTTAGTGGTAAGACTCTACTGCTGAAGACACCATATGCAGCTGACAAGTATAATGGAATGGAATGGCTGGATGGTGGAAGAGAGTCAGTCCCCAGACAGTCAGCATGTCTAGTGCCAGAGGGTGCTACATGGGCGACTGGGGGAAATGACCAATATCTGTCCAAGGAACTCATGGTCTAACCTACCTAGCAACAAATAAACTATTGTGATGCCCACACAAGTGCAATAGTGGCACACAGCCATGCTGGGGAACCAGCTGCTCTTGATTTGGCTAACTGATCCCCTCAGTGGTATGGGACCCATAGCTGGAGCTGGGAAACAAATCAGAACCATATCCAAACATAAGCCCACTATCCAATATCACGCTACCATCATTCATGGGCTACAAGAGGGCCTACACCTATTAAACTCTCAATAAAAAAGTAAGAGTTATCTCATTTGTCCTGCTGCTAACTTACTCTCAGTTGGAGAATCTGCTTCTCTTTTTCAGATAGATGCAGATCCTAAGGAGAGAGCTACCCCATCCTACCTTTATAAGGAAACTAAGGAAAACTGGCAAAACAAGAAAAGGTGCTGTTTTCCTTATGAACCAGATACCAGCACATGGGGGATACCAACGCAGAGAAAAATTAACTCCTACCAAATCAGAGGGCCAGAGCCTCAGAGGCCCCCAACACCTCATCACTGAAGCAGAGCAAAAATAAACCCAACATGGCTCAGGGAAATTTTTCGGAAGAGTGGAAAGAATGTCAGAGCCACATGTTGGGTCATGATATGCAGAGACATTTATCTTACCAATAACTGTAGGATAACTCCACAATGCATGACCCATATACCTCAACAAGGAGGGCCAATGGGAAGGGGGTAGGTCATGGATGAGCCTAATAATGGTACCAAACTGTATTTGCTGAATGGAAAACTAATAAAAAAAAAAAAAAACTCAGCCACACTTACAAGGGTAGTGATAACTTACACGTGGTTGGGTTTTCCAGATGTATGAAAGGAGACCACAAAATGCTATACAACATATACCCTAGCAATGCTTCCAAAGGCTAAAAGAGTGAAGAAAAGAAATCTATGGAGAGCTAACAAACTGCATGTAATGGTGAAGGAGGCTGGAATCCCAGAAGGATGGCTCTTAAACATAGTGTCATCGTGATTTAAAAAGCAAAATTATTTTCATTAATGGAGCTCAATGGTTCATCTTAGGAGAACCTCCAAATTTATGAATCTAACAACTTAAAAAATTGTCTAAAAGTGGATATTTTAACAATTCTCAATTGAATGAAAAAATATATAGATAGATTTATAAAAGAGAACTGGGCTTGTATGTGGTTGTTTTCCATTTTGATATTTATTGTCTGAAATAAAATTGAACATCAGTTCAAAATATAAAAAATAAAAATAAAAAAGGTAAAAGAGATATTTTAATATTTTTACCACAAAATGATAAATATGTGAAGAGATAAATGTTTACCTTAATTTGTAGGCTATGCATATATAACTTTTGACAGTTTTATATATACATATATAGTATATGTGTATATATACACATATTTAAACATTATATGTATTCTATAAATATGTATAATTTTATGTAAATTCAAACATATATATGTATGTATGTATGTATATGTGTGTATATATATATATATACATATATATATATATATATATATATACACACATATACCATAAGATTAATGAAAATGGGAAGAACTCAGCTGTTTATTCAAGTTTCTCATCAGCATTTTTTCTCCCACTTAATATCTCTATCAGACAACTAACAAATACATAAATAAAAATTAGGCTGGAGAGATGGCTTAGCTGTTAAGCGTTTGCCTCTGAAGCCTAAGGACCCCGGTTCGAGGCTCGGTTCCCCAGGTCCTACGTTAGCCAGATGCACAAGGGGGCGCACGCATCTGGAGTTTGTTTGCAGAGGCTGGAAGCCCTGGCGCGCCCATTCTCTCTCTCTCCCTCTATCTGTCTTGCTCTCTGTGTCTGTCGTTCTCAAAAAAATAAATAAATAAAAATTTAAAAAAAATCTTCTCAATTGATAGGTAATCCAGGAAAGTTTTTATATAAAGAGAGTAACAAGTATACAAAAGATCTATAGTATTTCTTTTATTTTCAACTTTGAATTTTCTAAGTTTAGGACACAATAATTTCGTTTAGGCCTCAGGCCACAAAGCTAGTATTTCCTGACATGTCTCGTGTAACATTTTGCCTTCGAATGAGAATCTAAAAATATCTTTCCTTATAATGGATGGCTCTACCCAGAAATAACTAAGGGCTTTTGAAGTGTTCCTGGCAGCCCTGAGCTAAGTGGTATTTAAACAATACACAGTAGCACCTACACATTTTCCTCAGTCTCTTCTCAGTAAAATAAAACCCAGAATCTGATGTGATTTTAGAGGTGCTGAAAGAACATTTGCACTCTATTTTCTACATCGTAATATGAAATTCTTCCATTGAACTTCCCAGTTTTTGAAGTGTGAACATCAGTCTATTTCCATTGTGGATAAAAGAACTTGTAAATTTTCAGTTACGCCTGGCTTTGGAGTTTGCATTCTAACTTACAAGGCAGAAATATTCTTAACATTTAACCTATGGTAGATTTTTGTTTAAGATATAGTTTATTCTTTTAATATTAGACTTTATATACATATACATTTTTATAAAGGTATTAGGATGAGGACAGAAATACTAGAGAAATTTGAAATAAATTTTAGGAGTGACAATTGTTAAAATCAGTCAGGTATAGTTATAAAATTCTATGCATAAAATAAATCAGTGCTGGACATTGGCATTTCTTTCTCGATAATGATTTATAATAATAATACTTATTTATTCAACCTCTTATAAATGCACTAATTACACAAGTTAAAAATGTAGTCCTGGGCTGGAAAGATAGCTTAGTGAGAAAAGTGCTTGCCTTGCATGCATGAGGACCTGAGTTAAATCCTCATTACCCATGTAAAAATGCCAGCCATGGTGGTACATGTCTGTAACCCAGCACTGAGAAAGCAGAAACCGGAGGATCCCTGGAGCTTATTGGCTAACCAGTCTAGCATAATTGGTGAGAAAGAAACCTTGTTTCAAAAAGTGGTGGATGACATTGCTGAGGATAATATCCAAGGTTGTCCTCTTGGCATGTCACACACACACACACACACACACACACACACACACCTCTGTACTTATGTCCACACACATATACAAATACAAATAAACATTTTAAACATATAATTAAACTCCTGTTTTCAGCTATGTCAAATTACCCCAACAAAGTTACCACATTTTTCTTTTGTATTCAATGTTTTTAAATAGCTTTCTTCTGTTTTGCTGTTTTCTTTGCACTGTTCTGTTTTATCTATGGTATTCCACCTTTCTTGGCTAATAAATCTGTAACAGTTTCCTTTTAAACTTGAAATTATATGCAGAGTTCTTATAAAATCTGAGGTAAATTTAGAATATAATAAAGTTCTGAAGCTGGTTGTATGTACTTCCTATTATAGGAGGTCACAAAACTAATCATAATGCTTATTAGGATAGAAATTAAATTTTAGTTTTCCTTCCATTGAAAATCTCCCATTCTGGGCTGAAGAGATGGCTTAGCGGTTAAGCGCTTGCCTGTGAAGCCTAAGGACCCCCGTTCGAGGCTCGGTTCCCCAGGTCCCACGTTAGCCAGATGCACAAGGGGGCGCACGCATTGGAGTTCGTTTGCAGAGGCTGGAAGCCCTGGCGCGCCTATTCTCTCTCTCTCCCTCTATCTGTCTTGCTCTCTGTGTCTGTCGCTCTCAAATAAATAAATAAATAAATAAATGAGGAAGCACTTAAAAAAAAATCTTTAAAAAAAAAAAAGAAAATCTCCCATTCTTACTTTACTCTAATCATAGATAAAAACAACAGGTATTTGTGGTACACCAGTGATGTTCTAGTTTAATATTCTTTCTACATCCTATCTAGAATTCTCTTTCTAAAAACAGATTATCAAGTATTTAGTTAACTTTCAATATATTTTTTTGTATAAAATAACTAGTGCATGTTTCTTACTAATCAACATTTTGAATGATGCTTTGTTAACACTGTCATCACTGAATACTCACCAAGAGAGAATTTTTGCTATGCTAGTCCATGGGCTTTTATATACCCAACAGGGTTCAAACCCTTTGTAGTTGTTTGCTTTATGATACTTAAGTTATTACATCTGATGTCAATGTGAGATAACTCTAACTAGCATTTTTGACAAGAATACATTAATCTTTGAGACTTCCCTTATTTTATGAAATAATCAAATATTCCAAAATAATCTATATTCATCAATCAAAGATATAGAAACAAAGACTTTTCTGAGTTTCTTGGTTATTTATACAGGGATTGGTTTTAGAAACTAAATTATAAACTGTAGATATATGAACCACTGTTGAATTTTAGAAAAGACAAAGTTAGAATTACTCATTTTTACAAAATAAAATATCCATTCTTTCACAATTAAATTTACTATTGCAGTGGAATAGGTGAGAAATGCTATCTAAATGTGTTTATTCTGGACTCCTTCTATTTTGCTATAGGCTAAGTTTCCCTTATATTTTTCAGAGTTACTTGCATAATTTTCCACTAACTGTATGCTTTTAACTGTCGTATATTTTCTACCATTTTGTTGATTTTATGCATTAAAAATTACTCCCAAGTAAAACAGTCTTTTGTGATATTGCTCACTTTGTCTTTTATTATTTCATCACTTTATGATTACTCATTTATTATTTATAGTGTAATCCTTTCCTAGTAAGTTTCAATAATCTTTTTACCATGTAAATTTAAAATAATCAACATTGTGATATATTTTTGTTACATTTTGATTTCGTTGGCTTTGGCTCTGGTGATGATGGATTTTAATATGAATTGAAATGTCCACTGGAGAATAATTACTGAAATTTAAAATGCAGGAGCCGTGGTCAGAAAGAGCTGTGGGGCCAAAATTCAGGTCTGGGGGCCAGGGCAGGCTCTAGATGAGAGGCAGTTTCTCTGCAAATTGCCCCTCTTATTTCTCCAAGAATACTTCTTTCAGCTTTGTGGGAAAACAACTTGGAATTCAAACTTGTATGGCTTTAGTCAAAACCTAAATGTTATGGACAGTTTTCTGATAACAGCCAATGACTTTCAGAAGTCTAGAAAGTAAACATAGAAGAACTGAGTTCTCTAGAAGAACTTACAGAATGCATGTCTTCACTATTATGTTCATAGCAATGACTAATTATGGTGAGGAAGTACAGCTTAAAATCAGTTGAAGTATATTCCTCTTTCTCTCTGTATCTGTCCAGCTCTCTTTCTCAAATGAAAAGGCCTAAGTAAAGTCAGGAGAAGAAATTGAGTAAAGGAAAGGCGGAGAGAGGGCTAATCAAAATCTAGGAGGATATAAATAAGTCATATGGAAGCCTACTTATTTGGACAATGGAACACTCTGAAGCCATACATTGTTACTAGAAAATTTTCAGTGCCAGAAATAGGATACCGTCCAGTGAGTTGTTGGCTAGGGAGGTCCCTGATATCCCCCAAACAGTACAGGCCATTGCCAAGGCTCTTAGTTTCCCAACGGGAATATATGGTAATACCCTATTGCTGAAGACTCTACATACTTGGGCTGCAAGATCATGGAGAAATCCTGTTGGAGTTGAGCTGATAACCTCCTCCATGTAGACCAGCTGACAGAAAGCTGGAAAAAGCTATGCTGCATGCAATTCAATTGGAAGAGAGAGAGAAATCATTCAACAGTGGACACTGCAAGCCTTGAATTTGGCTAGGAAGATCAAATGAGCCAACTGGTGCAATAGTGGCATGTCTGTTATGGGGGAAACCAACTGCTCACTAATTGAACTAGAGACCCACTCCATGGGGAGGAATACATCTCTGATATTGAAAACCTACAACAGGGGTAGTCATGAGCAGTACAGGTGTAATGTCTTCTGGTGTCTGTGCCCAGTAAGCACTTCTCTTAATGTCCATACCTGTATCTAATGCTACTCTCACTTTTGGTTAGAGAAGCTTCTCTTTTCAGATGGTAGTGACCTTGGGATGACTCAGAAGGCACCATGGTGCTGAGAAGAAGTGGCAGAGGAGTGCTCAACACTGCAATGTCTCTATCACATCTTCCAAGGCTCAGGGTCCATTGGGGAAGAGGTGGCAGAAAGAATGTAAGAATCAAAGGAAGAGTAGGACTCCATACAACATGCTCCTCCAGACACAAAATGGCCTGGATATCCATGACCTCACAGTGTCTGTCACTACTTACAAAAGACCATCATAATAGGAGGAAAAGATCATGACATCAAAATAAAAGAGGGCTGGAGAGATGGCTTAGCGGTTAAGCACTTGCCTGTGAAGCCTAAGGACTCCGGTTCGAGGCTCGGTTCCCCAGGTCCCACGTTAGCCAGATGCACAAGGGGGCGCACGCGTCTGGAGTTCGTTTGCAGAGGCTGGAAGCCCTGGCGCGCCCATTCTCTCTCTCTCCCTCTATCTGTCTTTCTCTCTGTGTCTGTCTCTCTCAAATAAATAATAAATAAATAAATAAATAAATAAATAAAAGAGAGACTGATTGAGACGGAGAGGAGATATGATGGGGAGTGGAGTTTCAAAGGAGAAAGTGGGAGAGAGAGAATTACCATGTGTTATTGTCTACAATTCTAAAAGTTGTCAATAAAAATAAATAAATTTAAAAAAATAAACAAGAGCTGAAGAGATGGCTTAGTAGTTAAGGCACTTGCCTGCAAAGCCAAAAGATCCAGTTCCTCAGGACCCATGGAAAACAGATGTACAAGGTGGCATAGGCATCTGGAGTACCTTTGTAATTGCTGGAGGCCCTGTAGTGCCCATTCTCTCTCTATCTGCCTCTCTCTCAAATAAACAAAAATTAAAATATCAGTTGAAGTAAGAGGTCAATGGAAGAGCCTTGGGTGTGATGATATTTCTCTCCTTTGACAAGACGACATGGTATTTTTCTGGCATCACTGTGTGACAACATTCATGGAGTATTGCCAACAGAGAAGAGTCAAATGACTTTCAGTACTCAATTTTTTTTTTAATTGGGGATACTTAGATAATCATAATACATTCATGCCCACTTGGTTGAACTAAATATCCTGATTAACAGTAAATGAGTCAAACCCCTACCTTAAATTGCTTGGTATTTCTAGGCTGATTAACAACATTCTAAGACCGCAGTTTGTCCATGTCTTATGATGGTGTGAAAGTAATATGCGTTAAGTAAAAAAAATGTACTTGAAAGTAGAATTTTGATCATTTTCTGTGCTAGCAAATTGCAGAGATATTCCTTCTTGATGCTTGACCACAAAAGTGAGCCTCAGCTCCCAGTAAGATGCATCACCTGGGTATAAACAGAGCTCATGCCCTACAAGGCACTGTGTGTCCTTCATTCTGATGCTAAGAAGTTTAGGTCTGCTAAACCCATTTAAGCTTAGGCTCCTTTCTCTAGATGGTGGGTTTGCTGGGAGTATCCTTTGCCATTGCTCTAAGCAAGGCCATTCCTGAGAAATATGATGTATGTTACCTTCCAGAAGTCAAGGCCAAATGTTGGACTGTTTGGGGGGCAAAGGTGAATTCTTTACTACACAAAGATCCTGTGATGAAAATGAACTCTGTTGCCACCCCACACCTTGAGAGGAGATAATGAAAGTGTGTCCTCAACACTAGAACTGGGTAGATTTAGAAAGTTCCTAGGGACTGGTCTTAGTATAACTTATGTCAATTCTGATAATTATGTGACCTTTAATTGCTAGTGCTCCTAGACGTTAAAAAGAAGGGGTATTAATGCCCCCTGAAAAAATATTAAGTACCTAAGACAAATTATTTCTCTATTTTGAATATTTGATGAACATTATCCAAATTAAATATAACCAGGCATACAAATAACTCAACATAATAAGATTGTAATTCAAAACAAACAAATAAGCATATAGGAGGAATAGATCCATAGGCTATTTAGGTAATAAATGTGGATAAAGTCTAAAATAAATATGGTATAGATAGTAAAATCAACATGATATTGATAACTTTTACACAAACCTGAAGCTTGTGATAAGTAACTACTAAAACTTACATGTGCTTATGAACCAGCTGAAAATGAAATATTAAATGTAGTAGAAGAATTTACAGTAGGTAATATATATTAAAATAGAAATAATAAATGAAAGAAGGAAAAGAAAATAATAAGTATAAAGCATGTGAAGACAATGACATAAAAAATGCAAACCAATCACACTGATGTCAAAAAGGTAAGAATTTAATGGCTTCACGGGCACCGGGGAGGCTTGAAATTAGGGCTATCACACATATTCCAAATTACCTTGGTCAGAAACTAGAAGAAATTAGTGTGAGCAAATACTAAAATGATTATAAGCTTTAATGATAATTGATATAAAGATCCTTGCTCCTGAACTATAAAATGATTTTCCCAAAGCAGCCCAAGTACGCTGACTTTAATCTCTGCCTCTCTGACCTGCTGGCCTGAGAAGAATGGAGTCTTGCAGCAAGCATACTGGCCACGTTCCTTCAGCTCTGGGCCAGGAATGCAGGAATAGATGACAAAATATACTGGCTCCATTTTCAGAATTCCCACAGGGTTAAGATTGCAGCTGGCCAGTGGATATCATCCATATTCTCACTTCTTCCTTTTTGTCCCACCTCTGATGTTCACTTTCAGCTTTTTTTCCTCACTGCTGTCTCTCCCATTCTACAGTGATGTCTCCTCCACCACGAATTGCAGAAGCAACAAGTTTCTATAAAGTTCATAATGAACAAATCAATTATTTATAAGAATCCAGTTATTCCACATAGCTGAATTTCACATTTGTGCCACCATAGAACCACAGTCTACAAAGAAATTGATACTAGCAGGGTTCTAGGCAGATGGAGTCTCAAAGGTTTACCTAAATATTTTCTGGCATATCTGGAATTGACTGATGATTTGAAAACCTAAATGTATTAATGACATTGTCCTAAGTGGTGAAAGGGAACAATGATGATCTACATCTCACAGTGTTAAAGCACATAGCTCAGTGGTAATGAGGCCACCTATAATTTAATGGCTATTGAAGTCAACACTTGAGGCCAAGTACTAATTTTTCCTGATATATATTTGCAAATAAAGAGCATAATATTGTTTGCTACTTGCTTGCAATTGCATTGGAGAAATTGATGGAGGAGGAAAGGAATTTAAGGAGGTATTTGTTGCTCTTAATTTCTGGGTATTGAAGCAAAGATGTCATACATTCACTTCCAAAAGGAGGGGGGGGAGTCCAAATTCTTTTTAACATATGTCATCACCCATATTTCTGAATACCCAATTTCAAATAGAATCAGGAAATTGGCTGTACTAGAGCACAAAATGAATTAGTCAAATCTGAGTTGGTTATATTAAATTTAAATATTTATTGGGAAAGATTTGGCTGAAAACTGGGAAAGGATATAATGACAAGCGGCAAGAAAGTTGGGGATTTTGCAATGCTAGATTCTCCTGTGCCTTTTCTTATGGTAGTACTAGAAGCTCTTCTTCTCTTATTCGAGTAGCTTGTCTCTGTGGTCCCTAAAAAATCTGTGCTGGTCATCTATGCATTAGCAAGAGGATTCTTCCTCTCAGTACAATGTGTTTCACTAGTTCTCCCTGCTTCTAGAGAAGTATGTTGTCCTACTCAAGTCCCGAGAAGACATACATGGTAGAATGCATGAGGTTCACCATTCTCCATATGGAAATAAATCCAAAGACTGATTTATTTGCAAGGAAAGAATAAATGTCATGTTGAAATACATGGAATTTGTTGATAGGTTTCTGTTGGACATATATTTAGGATTTAATATGTTAGTTCAAGTTAATAGAAGAACTTTAATAGTATTCTTAGAATAATAGTTGAGCCTGAGACCAAATCCTCCTAAATGAAGATAAACTGCCATAAATTTGTTCTCTGAAAAGGAAGCTATATAGAGAAATTTTAGTGGTGGTTTATCAGGGAAGTTCCTCACTAAATTCCTTATACTCTCTTATATATTCAGAGACAATTTCCTTTATCAAGGCTTTGAACAATACATGATGGAGGGCTTATAGCATCTTTAAAGCTTTCTATTGCCCATTCTCTGTAAGCCAGGAATGCCAGCCAGTATGACTGCTATTAAATTAGCATACCTGATTCAATGAGGAGATTACAGCCTATGGTGGCAGGATATAAGATCTGGTATTGAATTGCCAAATGAAATTTGGAAATTCTTGTTAGAACAATGCTATGGTTAGTAAATAGAACCAAAGTAGTTGTTAATATGGCTTTAAGTTCAGAGATACTGGTTAATTGTTCATGCTCTTCTCAAGTTAAACAGATAAGCAGTATGATTTGGTATGTATACATGGAAATGTTCTAGGTTGGTAAATATAACTGAGACTTGCATCACCACAATAGACAGTTGAAAATTCTCAACAAGTTCTCAGACTTTCACAAACACAAGGAAGCTTGGAAGTATAATGTTCAGTGACTTCCCTCCTATACAGTTAAAATAATATTCTATATATCTGCCACATAACCTTTCCCAAAAGACAAGAAGATGACTGCAGCAATTTTCATGGTAACTCCATTAGCTAACTACATATAAGAAGTGTGGGGTAGATAGCTGGACATCGTCTCTGAATTCCTTCCACCCTTTAGGAGCCTCATCAGTATTGTGGTACATCAGTCTAGGTTAAAGCTTATGAAGGCTAGATGTTTGGTAACATCTTGCTTATGGTCCATTTTCCAGAGAGTTCATGGAGTTCCTGAGTAAAATTTGTCACTAATTCATTTCTAGAAGTCATATTAGAAGAAGTGCTCACCAAATGGCCAGAATCCCAACATGTGAGTTCTTTCTTTTGTCACATACTTTCCTTTAGGAATAATGTTATTTCTTTTCGAAGGATTGTGAGAATACTGTGTTCAAAAAATAGAAGCCACTAGAGCTATTTTAATTATAAAACAGGAAAGCAAAAATACCACATCCTAGAGAATTTCTAGAGATTGCAACCATCATACAATACTGGAAAGACATGTGGAATGGTGGCTTTCATTGTAATTTTCCATTCCATTCTTCTGTTTGGACTGCACAGATGCATAGACTCTATAGAAAGACAGTGGATTTGAAAAACCTAACAAGAAGATGACTTCAGTTACAGTTACCAGTTTTGATAGTGTTTCAAAAAGACAATATCCCATACAGCAATGTGTATTGCTTCAATAATATACAGTTCTTTATGTTTATAACATTTTTCTTACTTAGAAAGGCTAGAAATCTGCTTAGTCTATATCAGGGCAATATGAGAATTTTCAATTACATGTTTATAGATGTTTTGATGGTATCACCATTTTATACCATTATTGATTTATAATTTTTATAATAATTTGAGGCTTGTATGATGTTACAGAATACTTGTAGGTCATAAAATAATTGTTACAGAGAAAGAAATAGATTAAGATAATCATAATCTTACGTAGTTACATTCTCTTAATAAACTAGAAGTTGATATATTGCTTGGTCATTTTAGAATTCTGATGACAGATTGTACTGACAAAGAATAGAGTTGCTGTACAATGGTCATAATGATCATGACACATCCCACTGCCACTATTAGGGAATCAAGCAATATATCTAGAATGACATGGAGATCTTGAGTATTTTTCCATTTTTAATAAACTTAATGAAAAAATATAACTCAATAAACAAAGAGCTACAAAATCTCTGGTCTTTCAAAGATGAGAGTTTTTGTTATTGTATCAGTTACTTTCTCATTGCTGGGAGAAAATGCCCAATCAGAAGCACTTTGGAAGGAAAAAGGGCTAAATTTAGCTTATGATTCCAGAGGGTAGAATTGATCATTGCAGGGGGAACAGGCTATATCAAAAACCCAGTTAATATCATCACAGCAGGAGAAAGTAAGGAGACTGATGAATGCTAGTGCTAATGCTCAGCTAGCTTTCTCCATTTGTATTCTATCCAAGGCCCTAGCTCATGGGAAGGCCTCACCCACAGTCATAGTGAATTCTAATATGTAATGTCTCAAACAGATATGCTGAGAGATTTGTTTCCCTAGTGATACTAAATCCTATTAAGCTGACAACAAGGGATTAGTCATCACAGTCATCCTCTTAGTTAAAAAGTCCAGAGCCATTGAGCAGGTTGCTGACTGAAAAATGCACGGAAGTAGCAAATGACAAATATAGCAGTAGTGTCTATGAGTGCTTCACTAGTTTGATGGAAATGTGGGCATGTGCTCACCAACTCCCTTTCTCCAGTTTTATTTTATCCAGTACTCCTAAGATCAATCAGCATTTGAAGTGAAAAATATCACTCAGAGTGGGATAAAGTCACATAGGGAAAGTAACATTAACTAAAATGTGGTCCTTGAAATCCACATGATGAAGATAAGACAGAGTTTAGGGAGGGTAATTATGCTCAGATAAGATTGTAAATGCTGAACCTTTGTGATGGGGTTAGTGGCATTATGAGTGGTGGTAGTGAGAGAAACTTTATTAATAACCAAATCAGACTTCTGGGTAAGATGGTGACATAAGAACCACAACAAACCAGCCTAGGGAGGGATTTAAACAAAACCACAGCAAAATACACTCTTCTGAAAAGTGGAGTAGGTTATTGTTAAACACAGTGGAGAAGCAGGAGAGACCAACATCCACCTGAAAAGAGGAAAACAGCCAGAATCCTATTGAGGCACCCTCCTGGCACCACCCCACCTGGGGCACCAAGCAGCAAAGACCAAACAAGGGGATTTTTCAACCTCATCAGCCTCCGTGAAAAGTCAAGTTATTTTAAGGAAATACAGCTGAGATCAACAAAGGAGCTAGCAAAAGGGATAAAGTAAGACTGTGTTAGCAACTCCAGGCTTTCTGCACTCACCCATCTCCAACCATCAGAACTGCAAACCTCTGGCATTTGGCCCCCATTGGCAGCACAGCTGATCAGAACTCCAGTTCCACAGCACAACATGGAGGGATTGAGGTGGGAACTCAGCATTGGTGAGATTGGGGGCCACCTCAAAAGGTAACAAAGTTGGCCGAAAAACATAAAAACAAACAACAGGGCTGGAGAGATGGCTTAGCGGTTAAGCGCTTGCCTCTGAAGCCTAAGGACCCCGGTTCGAGGCTCGGTTCCCCAGGTCCCAGGTTAGCCAGATGCACAAGGGGGCGCACGCGTCTGGAGTTCATTTGCAGAGGCTGGAAGCCCTGGCGCGCCCATTCTCTCTCCCTCTATCTGTCTTTCTCTCTGTGTCTGTCGCTCTCAAATAACTAAATAAAATAAAAATTAAAAAAAGAAAACAATAACAACAAAATAAAACCCAAAAAACAGGTACATAGGCCTGCATTAGAAGAGCTAATCTCACTTTCCATGTCAGGGCAGGCTATGGATTACATATTATTTGTGGGCTTTACCATTTTCAAATAAGCTGTATTTGGGGGTTGAATATTGTTGCCTTTGATGCTTTCAGATTTATAGGGCCTTTGTCTTTTCACTTCTGTCATTATTGGAGACAGGGTCCAATTAAGATCCAGGCTTACCTGGAACCCAATTCAGAACAGAAATCTCTACCCCACCTGACAAGATTAAGGGTGTAGAGCAACACAAACCCTTAGTTAAGACTAGGATAGACATGAGGCACAGTGACTCATGAGTGCTCAAAACTGGTTTCTGACTTGATTTATTGAACCATCGTAGGAGGCATAAGAAAAATGGGCTATGGAGCTAAATAGAGCATTCTCAAAGGAAGAAGTATGAATGGCATATAAGCATCTAAAAAAAAAATGTTCTACGTCACTAGTCATCAGGGAAATGCAGATTAAAACTACATTGAGATTCCATCTCACTCCTGTCAGATTGGCCACCATCATGAAAACAAATGATCATAAATGTTGGCGGGGATGTGGAAAAAGAGGAACCCTTCTACACTGTTGCTGGGAATGCAATCTGGTCCAGCCATTGTGGAAAACAGTGTGGAGGTTCCTAAAACAGCTAAAGATTGATCTACCATATGACCCAGCTATAGCACTCCTAGGCATATATCCAAAGGACTCATCTCATTTCCTTAGAAGTACATGCTCAACCATGTTTATTGCTGCTCAATTTATAATAGGTGGGAAATGGAACCAGCCTAGATGTCCCTCAACTGATGAGTGGATAATGAAGATGTGGCACATTTATACAATGGAGTTCTACTCAGCGGTAAAGAAAAATGAAGTTATGAAATTTGCAGAAAAATGGATGGACCTGGAAAGGATTATACTAAGTGAGGTAACCCAGGCCCAGAAAGCCAAGCATCACATGTTCTCTCTCATATGTGGATCCTAGCTACAGATGATTGGGCTTCTGTGTGAGAAGGAAAATACTTGGTAGCAGAGGCCAGTAAGTCAAAAAGGAGACATAAAGGGAAGAGAAAGGAAGGGAGGAGGATACTTAATAGGTTGATATTGTATATATGTAAGTACAATGATTGTAATGGGGAGGTAATATGATGGAGAATGGAATTTCAAAGGGGAAAATGTGGGGGTGGGGAGGGAGGGAATTGCCATGGGATATTTTTTTTATAATCATGGAAAATGTTAATAAAAATTTAAAAAATAAAAAAAAATAAAAATAAAATGCAGCACTGTACACTGTCATCCTAAAGTGTGCACCGAGGGCAAATGGCTTGATACAGGGTCTGGAAGTGAAACTGAATGAACAGACAGAAGGGTTAAAGCTATTTAGCAGAGACAGAATAATCTTGGGAAGGGTATAGTAGCTCCCTTAAAATATTGGTGATATATTTAAAAAGGTATTGTAATTACTGAGCATAAAAACAGAAGAAGAGGCTTTACAGGTGGCTCAGCCATTAAAGGAGCTTGCTCACAAAGCCCATTATCCCAAGTTTGATGCCTCACTATCCATGAAAGCCCAATCCATAAAGTGGTACATGTGTCTGGAGTTCATTTACAGTGGCAGGGGCCCTGGTGTGCCCATATTCCCTGTACTTTCTCTCTGTCTCTCTATGAAATAAATAAAAAAAAATCTAAGAAAACAAAAGGAAATGGAGAAAATGAGCAGATATTATTAGATGCTGTGAGATACTGAAAACATCCTGTATAAGCTATAGAACTAGCTCAGATTTATGAGTTAAATTTTGTTCCATACAATGAAGTTGTTTCTTTTATATATTTTATAAGAGAAGAAGGGAGAGAGAGAGCATATGAATGACTGTACCAAGGCTTCCTTCTACTGGAAACAAACTCAAGATACACTAATTTGTGCATCTAACTTTGCATGGGAAGTAGGAAATTGAACTCAGACCATCAGGTTTTGTAGCCAAGGGCTTTTAACTGCTGACTCATTTCTAGCCCTGACATTAGTTTTCATCATTGGAAATGTTTTCTTACAGAATATACAATGTTTTGACAAGTTTGTTTCAAAGATACTTTCTTCTTTAATGTTTTAGCCGATGACATAGATTAATCTTAATTTCAGAATTCTAAGTCTAGGAAGATTTTATTTCACTTTCATTTACCAAAAATTCTTTTCAAAATTGTTAGAAACTACCAATTTGTATAACTTAAATGATAATGAAATTGTTTTACACAATATTTGAACTTCTATTTCTGCCATACTTCAAGTGTAATAGTCTGTAAAGTTGTCACCTTGCCATCAAAAGAATTAGTTGTTTGAGAAAGCATGTTCTAACTTTAAAAGGCTTCACTTTAAGACATATTTGGTGAATAGTTACTTATTAAACCCAACACTTTTACAAGAAAAATGCATTACTACTCTTTAGGGAACATATATGTACTGATTTCATATTACTCATTAGGAAGTGATTTGATAACTAAGGATAACTTGGTAATAGATGCATGATAATCCTCAGAAAGCTTATCGTCTATAAACAATGATGTCATACAGTGTTAGGGGATGACAGTACTAAGAAGAATTATAAAGAGGAGCATAGTCTAATATCTTAAGATGCAATCAGGAAGCCTCTGTAAAGAAATAACATTTGGACATACACCTGAGTGAACTTAGAAAATGAGGCAGGATGTAGCTGACCAGACAGAAGAAAAAGCTTGGGAAGAAGCCTAGCTAGACCTATTCAAGTGAATGCTCAAAGGACGTGCTTAAATGAGGGGATAAAAATAGTATTAGGATGACATTACAGTGTTAGTGTGTAGGTCACATGAGAGATTGCAGAGTAGAGGAAGACTTTGTATTTTATTTACTATATGATATAAAGCTAGGAGAAGTTGAAAGAAGGCATTTATCAGGATATATATTAAATTTCAGAAGGCCCCTTATCTCTTTGTTCACAAAAAAATCATGGATGGTGTAGCATATTGCCTTTGGATCAGTTACTTAAATCTCTTCCTCTCCTCTCCCAAGTTCTGTTCTGAATCACTAGAGGAAGGTGTGGACCTTACAGGCTGTTTCAAGAAGGAACTGAGTGGAGCACCAGCAGAATTCTGATAGGTGTGTGTTGGGGGAGGGGGAAGATAGCTCAGTTTTAATAATCTTTGATTCATTTCTGTTCAAGAGCCTGGGTGGCTTTGCTTCATTGGTCATCAGCAACATTACGCATTTGGCATCTAGTTGTGACTCCTGTCTTTGAACCTCATCTACAAGTGTTGGGTTGTCTGATGTGATTTCTGTTTCTCTACTTGCACTCTGACTAAAACAAGGGACATAAGCTGAAGCAGAGAAACTGATGAGTGGGCATTTTTATATTTGGCAAAGATGATGGAGGTGACTTACTGCTGCTAAGAGAATAATGGTAGGATTTGGGGCCTCTTGAGTGCATGTCTTAAAGACAATGTTATGATATTTGATGGCACATGCTAGTAGATTAGAAAAGTCTTCAAAGTTGATTCTGATAAACAACTGCATAAAAGACAATATGATTGATAGATGTGGGGAGAATTGAAGGACAATCATCTTTCAAATGCAACATCATGAATTGAGTCCTGACTGGTGGAGACTGAT
This sequence comes from Jaculus jaculus, assembly GCF_020740685.1. NCBI lineage: Eukaryota > Metazoa > Chordata > Mammalia > Rodentia > Dipodidae > Jaculus > Jaculus jaculus. Next base: position 99,759,423 of record NC_059103.1, on the reverse strand, counting down.
ATTGTCATGGCTAGTTAATGTCTATGTGGAATTAAATATGTAAGCCCAGATTGCATGAGGGCCTTCCAGCTCAGATATATGCTGGATGAGTGAGTAGGATTATTGATGGAGTAAAGTCATGAGTTCTGAAAGATTTCTTAGAAACTGGCTATAAGAAGCGGAATGTAGAGATTAAACCAGAATGTAGAAACTAGAGAAAGAAGAAAACACCACTGGAGACTGAACAGGCATAAGTAGTAAGGAAAGAAGAAAGAGAAGAGCTATTTTCATTGAGGGCATGTGAGTAGTTTCATGTTGTGATGTGCAGTGTGTCAAGTGCTTTCTGCGCCATTTATGTCATTCCCTCCCTCCCTCTCTTCTTTTCTCTTCCTTCTTCCTTCCTTCCTTTCCTACTTCTTTTACTTCTTCCTTCTTTTTCTCCCTCTCACTTATCTCCCTCTGTCCTGTCCTGTCTGGTATCTGAGGCCTAGTTGAACTGGTATTGTGCACTTGAGAAGCCCTCAAATATACCAGAGCTCTTAAGTAAGAACTATTAATAAGAGGCTATTGGGCAAGAGTATATTTTCTCAATCTGAGTCGTTAAATTAGAATCAAGTTTTGTTTTTTAGAGAAAATTTTCTCATCCTATTTCTTAGTAAAGTGACCTTCATACAATGCTTTCCCTTCTTTCACATTTTATACATACAAATAAATTATATTTACACACAAATACTTTTCAATCATCTTTACCAAGTTTACTTGCAAGATCTTATAATGAAAAAAAATTATATTAGTTCTAATATAGCTTCTCTATTATTTTACTTTCTAGCTTGTAAATGGTAAATCTTCTAAGAGCTCAGTATTTCTACATATGTAAGTACATATCTAAGGTAAAATTAAAGAATTTTTCTTGTTCCCTCAGCTCAAAGAAAAGCTCACTTTACTCTACTCATCTGCATGTTCTGTGTTCTTTTTCCCTCGTAGGACTGGACTAATGACCTGTGTGATTCTCATTCATAGCCAAGATCCACCTCTGAGGTAGAGAGATATCCAGAATGTGGGTTGCATGTAATTTTCTAAAATCAAAGACAGTAAAGCTCCAAGGTTAAAACTGGTAAGCTCAGAAAATCCTAAATGTAAACACTACCTTTCAATCACCCGCAAATCATGTCTGGATTTTCCTTTTGAAAACCAGTGGAACAGCCTCCTTCCAATTTTCCTCTCTAAGGTAAGCAGCACATTTCAGGGACTGAAGAAGCAGGTTAGTGAGAACAGAGGTTTCAGAACTGGAGCCCATCAAACTTCACTTTTGTGTAATGATATTAATGTATTTTCACAAGAGAGAGAAAGACAGAGAGAGAGAGGGAATGTTCAAGCTTAATGAAGGGTGATAAAGAAGGAAAATACAGTATAAATAAAATTTAGGGCTGGAATGTTGGCTTAGTTGTTAAGGTGCTTGCCTGCAAAACCTAAGGACACACGTTTGACTCTCCAGATCCTAAGTTAGCGCTAGACACACAAAGGTGAGGCATGGTGAAGGTTGCACATGCCCACTAGTAGCACAAGCATCTGGAGTTTGATTTCAATAACTGAGGCCCTGCTGTGCCAATTCTTTGTCTGTCACTCTTTCTCCTTTTCTCTTAAAACAAACAAAGAGAGAAAGAATTTATATTTTAGCATAAAATACAATTGAAAAAAATCATACTTTTAAAATGCTACATTTTAATTGTTTATCTTCCCCCAGAATAATTTTGGGCTACATTTGACACTTATGATGCATTAAGAAAGTTGAGCCCACTGAGGAGATCAGTTAGCCAAATCAAGAGCAGTTGGTTCCCCACCATGGCTGTGTGCCACTATTGCACTTGTATGGACATCTCAACAGGTTATTTGCTGCTAAGTAGGTTAGACTATGAGTTTCTTGGACAGATATTGGTCATTTTCCCCCAGTTGCCCATGTAGCACCTTCTGGCACTAGACACGCTGGCTGGGGACTGACTCTCTTCCAGCTTCCAGCCATGCCATTCCATTTTACATGTCAACTGCATAAGGTGTCTTCAGCAGTAGGGTCTTACCACTAACCTTTGGTGGGTCATCAAGTACTCTGACAGAAGTCTGTCATTCTTTTAGGAAACCTTGTAGGTCTCTCAGATCAAAAGCTCATTGTGGATAATGGCCACATGTTGGTACTGGGAGTTACGGGCCAGTGCCCACTGAGAGAAAGAGGAAAAAATTAACTAATATACAAGAGTTAGAGAGAAGAGAGAAAGGGTGGGGTGGGAAGGGAGGGAGGGAAGATGTAGAAGATTAAGGTTAATCTTCATCATACCCTCTCCAGTGTCCTGTGGTTCAGGTGTTCCCTGTAAGGGCCTGGTGAAGGTTCAGCCATTTGGTCTGCCTTTTAGGAAGTAGAATTTTATGGTATGGGACCCATAGCTGGAGCTGGGAAACAAGTCAGAACTATATCAAAACATAATCCCACTTTCCATTATCAAGCTACTATCAATCATGGGCTACAAGAGGGCCTACACCTATTAAATTCTCTATAAAATGTAAGGGTTGTCTCATTTGTCCTGGTGCTAGCTTACTCTCTGTTGGAGAATCTGATTCTCTTTTTCAGATAGATGTAGAACCTAAGGAGAGAGCCACCCCATCATACCTCAAAAGGGGCCTGACTGAAACTAAGAAAAATTGGCGAAACAAGCAAGGATGCTGTTTTCTTGATTAACTAGATACCAGAATAAAGGGGAAGGAGATCAACACAGAGAAAAATCAACTCCTACCAAATCAGAGAGCCAGAGCCCCAGAGGCCCCCAACACCTCATCACAGAAGCAGAGCAAAAATGAACTCAACATGGGTCAGGGAAATTTTGTGAAAGAGGGGGTGGAAAGAATGTCAGAGCCACATGTTGGGTCATGATATGCAGAGCCATTTCTGTTACCCATAACTGTGGGCTAAACCCACAATGCATGCCCCATATACCTCAACAAGGAGGGGTCATGGGGAGGGCGTAGGTCACAGCTGAGCCTAATAATGGTACCAAATTGACTGTATTTGCTGAATGCAAAACTACTTAAATAAATAAATAAATAAATGTGGAACACATGGATAGAAAAGATGGCTTAGTAGTTAGGACATTTGCCTCCAAAGCCAAAGGACCATGGTTTGATTTCCTAGGACCCACCTAGGCCAAATGAACAAGCTGCCAAATGTATTTGGAGTTTGTTTGCAGTAGTTGGAGTGCCGGGGATGCTACTCTCTTTCAATCTCTATCTCTCTCTCTCTCTCTCCCTCTCTCCTCTTTCTCTCTCAAACGAATAAAATAATTAAGTAAAAAAAAAAAAAAAAACAAAGAAGAAGGTTGGTCCCCATAAAATAATCACATTTAACTATAACCTTACTATAGGTAACTCTACATTCCTTGCTCTCAAATTTATGTGAATCCTCAGAAGTTTATGCTTATTTAGGAATGTATATTCTTGATTCTCAGAGATTAGTATTTAAAAACCCATAGCTGGAACTAGGAACCAGTGCAGAAGACTCTGAAGACTAAGATTATGTTCTTCAGCGAGCTCCAACTAGTCTCTGGCCCCAAGTGGGGCAACATTCATCAAAATGTCTCTAAACTAACAGTGTTTATCCCATTTAACCTACGCTGATTTCATTCTCCATTAAAGAATCTGTTTTTATTTTTGAGAAGATAGTGAGACCCAAGGAAATAAACCACCCCTTGCACTTTAGCCAGGGCTCACATGAAACCATAGAGGAATTGGAGAGATGAGAAAAAGTGCTGCTGCCATGAGGAGCCTGACAATCTGCATCAGGGTGAAGGAGTCAGACTCTGAGGACACTCAGCACATACCAAAGCAGAAATCCAAAAACTCCCGAAAGCTTAGAACTGAAGTAGATTTAAAACACACCCACCTCAGCTCAGGAAATTTTGCCGAGAGTGTAAAGATTGTATGAACCACAGGTTGGGACGGCATACCAGAGGCCTTGTTCCCCTCCCCCAAAACTGATAGCTGCTCTTACAACTGGTAACCCTCACTTCTGTGGGGAATAACAACAACTCAGCTGAGAAGGGCCCTCAACAGAATGAGGACAGGGAGGAGGGAAATGATGGTACCAACACATGATGTGTCCATGCAAAATATAATCTTTTTTGAATTTTTATTTATTATTTGAGAGTGACAGAGAGAGAAAGAGGCAGATATATATATAGAGAGAATGGGTGCGCCAGGGCCTCCAGCCACTGTAAACGAGCTCCAGACGTGTGTGCCCCTTGTCCATCTGGCTAACGTAGGACCTGGGGAATCGAGCCTTGAACCGGGGTCCTTAGGCTTCATAGGCAAGTGCTTAACCTCTAAGCCATCTCTCCAGCTGCAAAATATATTCTTAATAAAAAGATTGGTATTTATTTAAATTGTAAAAAAAAGGGGGGGGTAAAGTCCTCACCCTATCTTATAACATATCATAAGAAGAGTCATTAATATAATGATCATTAATTTTTATTGCTGACTTGTAGAATTACTTAGGGATACATAAGTCTGTGAGGCTATTTTCTGGGACGATTAATTGAGCATGGATGTCTCATTCAATATGTGGACAGAACTATCCTGTGAACTGAGGTTCCAGATAGAATGAAAGGGGGAGGGCAGAGAAAGCTGATGACCAGCATTAATTTCTCTCTGCTTCCTGACAGTGAACACAATGTGAGAAGACACTTATGTTTCCTTGTATCTTCTCAATCTGTGAGGCAAAATACTTCAAACCACTCTTGTCATTCATTTGTCACAGCAATAGGAAATGTAATTAATATGGAAAGTCGATTTTCAGAAGTAGAGTTGTTGCTGTGATAATCCTGACCCTTGTCTGCAAGAGGAAATTTGGATGAGTTTGAATCTGTGGGTTAGAGGAAGCCCTAGAGTGATGTACAAAGATCTTAGTGGGCTATTCTGGAGAAAGTTCAGAAAACAAGAAGAAATACAGCAATCCATTAACGCTCTAATATTATTTTAGAATTTCCCATTAGGATGTCCCATCCTTCCCTTAAGCATTGTTTATTTATGGTATTATTAGTTGTCTCAGAAAGAGGCTTTTAAGAAACTTAAACTGAGTACACTAGACTGAAAATCTTAGAGTTCTAGGAAGTAAGGGTAATTTTCTAACTTCTTTCTCACTGTGTAGGTGTAAAAATCTTCCCAATTTAAAAAAAAATAATTATTAAGTACAGTGGGAAATATATTTTCCAACAAAGAATATATTTTATCAATAGGCAATCCAGCTCATGGCATACTCCATAACCATAGTCAGCATGGATGGGAGGAGAGAGAAAGATGTCACCAGAATCTCACCTCCTTTTTACTTTTAATACACTCATTGTACTGACTTGAATCATCTCGAGTTTTAAAGCAGTGATTTCAACATTAAAATATTGGAAGTTTCATAACACAGAAATAGCAGCATTATACTGAGAGAAAATGACTACATTAAGAGTATTTGAAGAAATACAGCATCAACTCATTCGGTCCCACATCAATGTGGACCTTTGAGAATTAAAGTACCTTGTTCTTAGTATAACAATTAACAAATGTAGCAACCAGAATTCACACCTGCTAATGTCAATGTAGAAATTCTATTAATTCCATGATGCTATATCACACACTTGACCTTATTTGCACTTTAATGTTATTCTAAAATCATTCAACAAAGATTATTAGGGTTTTTCTCATAAGAAAGGCTCTTTTCTTTCTGTGAAATGCATGCAAAGGGTTTGGTAATTCCTAGCATCAAAGAGTTGCCCCACCAAATTCTCTCAGTCTTTCTAAAACATTTTCCTATATTTATTTAACACATTATCATTGTGTTAATTCAAAATTGACATTTTTAATAGTTATAATTTTTTTTAAATTTTAGGAAAAGTAAAACTTGACACTCTTTATTTTCCAGAGTCCAGTTCTCATCCTTGCACCTTCTGTCCTCCCACTGATTGGGGTCCTCTTGCTTGTGGTGCTTCAGCCAGGTCTATGGTCCCTAATCACCACCTTTTTAGCTTTTCCAGATTTATTTCATTCAAGCAGAGTGCCTGGATAATTATTGCTACTTTAAAATGGCCTGAAAAATGGAATTTGCTTAGACATTAACAAATAACTTCATTAATTGATTGATGTACAATCTGAGGTCAGGGCATTTTAGGTATGTTAGCAGGATACTAAAGAAAGTGTATAATCTTAAGAATGGCTATTTTGTTATGTAACTTGTAGGAGCCCAAATTCTATAGACAAAATATCCTTACAGGCCACTTAGTTCCAGTATCTTGGTATAAATGGGGAAAATGTGAAATACTCCATGGTGGTTACCACTTGAACCTTGATGACATCAGTGTACTTGAACTGAGCTACCTTGTATCTTCCCACACAAGCATAATCCTAACCCACATTTAAACTTTTGCTACTTGTGGATCCTGCTGTAAGAATAGCACTTAGAGTCTCATAAAGCAGGTTGGAAGCACATGATTATAATACTACAAGGAGGCATATTAATTAAGTGGCATAAGATGACCATGTTGAGACTTGAATATATATATTACACATGCTGGAAATTATAAACTTTCAGAAAAAAATCATAGTACTATATATAGTATTCTATATCTCTCTATATAGTGTTCTCTATTTTTGTTATTTATAATTGGTCATAGAGGAAACTTATGCACCTGTGGAGGAATTTGAATGAGTAGAGCTTAAGACTCAAACAGATAAGCAGCTCGCTGATATCACTGTGCCTCCCTTCTTCCAAACTTCACTGCTGAGGCATAAAGGAGCCTCCCAGCCTCTGCTTCCATCCACTGCCAGTCTCCCTACCTGGTTACTGCCTCTCACTGAAGCAAAGCTGAACAGATTGCTCAGGCATTTTTACCTGAACTGTCAAGACAGCCACTTCCTCCTATGAAAGATGGCCGTATTTTCTTCTTTCCTTCATTTTACCTGCTTTTCAAAACTTACTTTAAAAAATATGTTTATATCCACGCTAAAGTTGTACCTATTTATTCCAAGAACTTAATGTCTTAATTCTTCCTCATTTGGTAGTTGTCAAATTGACATATTAACTGTCCTCTTTTATGTAGTCATTTTTTTTTTATCTATTGATGCAGTTTTTTAAATTTATTTTTCATTATGGACCTACTTAGTATTTATACATCATGTATTGGTTCCATCCTTCCCTAATCTCTGCCCCTATTCTGCTGGCCCCCTCTACAGTGGTGTTATTGGTATTCCCCATGGGGCTGTGGGTTATGCATTGAGATAGCAGCAGTCAGATATTGGGTTGGGGGCAATGCCTCTGGTATGACATTCCAAACTGTGGCTCTTACAATGCCCCCACTCTTCCACAAAACTCCTTGAGCTGTGGTGGGTATGTTTTAAGTCTACTTCAGTGATGAGCTCTTGGGAGCCTCCAATCCAAGCTACTCATGACAAGATGTACACACCAGTGCAATGGTAGCACATAGCCTGGGTGGGTAACCAATAGCTTTCTGGTTGACTCAGTGGAAAGGAACCCATATCTGGAATTAGGTACCAGGTCGAAATCCTATGGAGACAAAGATTATGCTGTCCAATGACAAGTTCCCACTTGTCTTTGGCTAAAAGAGGATCTATATCCATCAAATTCTCCCTAAATTGATAATGCTTATCCCATTTAACCTATGCTGACTTCACTCTCTGTTGAAGAATCTGTTTTTCTTTTGAAGAAGATAGTGAGACCTCTGGAAATGAACCACCTCATGCACTTCAACCAAGGCCCAGCTGAAAACATAGAGGAACTGGGGAGATGAACAAAAGTGCTCCTTCCATGGTGAGCTTAACAATCAGCTGCAGGGTGAAGGAGATAGAAGTTGAGGATACTCAACACATACCAATGCGATCTTTTTAAAAAATATTTTATTTTGCTTTATTGTATTTGCAAGTAGAGAGAGAGACAGACTGAAGAGAAACAGAGAGAGAGAGAGAGAGCGGGAGAGAGCACCAGGGCCTCTACCCACTGAAAATGAACTCTAGATGCATGTGCCATTTTGTGCATCTGGCTTTATGCAGGTACTGGGCAATCAAACTCAGGTTACTAGGGTTTGAAGGCGAGTGCTTTAACTGTGAAGTCATCTTTCCAGCCCTGAAATCATTTTTACATAACTTTTTATAGATAATTTTCATACACAAACATAATGTAATTTGATCCTAATATTAATCCATTACCTTATCCTTTTGTCTCCTCCCCCCCCTTTCCTTTCCCTTCTTCTTTCCAATTATTTCTTCTTCTATTCCATTGTCTCTCTGTCTTTTTCTGCCCTCCTCCATCACTAATATAGTAAGGTTGAAGCGCTCAATATTGTGCAATCTTGTGGAGGTAATTATAGCCTTTATAAGGTCATAAAAGAAAGAATCAGTTCCTGTCTGGAGGACAGTGTTTCCAAAGGACTCCTCCTCATTCTCTATCTCTTAAAGCCTTTGAACCCCTCTTACACAATGTTCACTGAGCTTTGACGGGTGTGATACAGTTGTCTCACTTGGTATTGAATATTCAATAGTCACGTCTTCTTGGCAATTTGATGATTTTTGTATTTCTCCATTATCCACTGCCATATGCAATAAAAAAGAAAGAAAGAAGAAGGAAAAGAAAAGAAATTCCCTGACCAAATTTGAAGAATAAACTGAGATTTATTTTGGTCTGGCATCAGATGGTCTGGGGATTTTGTTGAAGGAGGGTTCAGGTGTTCATTTGTTCAATGTTGCCATTACTCTAGTACATAGTACTACATACTATGAGGTAATATAGCTTAGCTGTGAGACCACATGAGTCTGGGTTTTCATCCCCTTTATGATTTTGCTGATATGATATAACCTTGTGAGTCTTTTTAATCCTCATGTTCTCATGAGAAAAATACACAATTTTAATTGAATATTAACACCATATCAATACATTCGTTTCTAACAATATTTTTTCCAAAAATGCATCTTCATTTTTGTATCTTTTTCGCTTTCAGTAATGTTCCTAGTTAATATTTCACAGGAATTATTCTTTCATTCTGTTTATCACTATATTGCAGGATAGCATACTGGAGGAGATTAATACAAAGCTATAGATGAATAGAAAAATTAATTAGTTTAACATGGATCTTGATACAAGAATGAAATATATTATCATTATCATGAAGATTATTAACAGTCCTGGAAACTGTAAGGAAGTTGATGTCATTTGCTTTTTTTTTTAGTGCTGAGAACGCTACTGGCTCAGGGAGGTTACACAACAATGTCAGCTAGAATAAAGGGTTCATTTTTATCTCTGCATAGCTTAACTGTTCATTTTGAAAATACAGTTGAATGAAAGGCATCCATAGGTCTGCTTATGATAGAACAGAACTCAGCAAATAATTTTGTGTAAGCACACTAAGAAAACTCTATAAAGAAATAGAAGCAAGATGAGGCAGCAAAAGAAATTAAGCAAATTTGTGGTTTTTCACTAATATGTGAACCAAACCTGATTCCATGTGGTGATTGGGAGTACCAGTCGCAACAGAGTTGTAGTTGTAGCTTAAAATAAGTGGGTGGAGTTGGAGCATGGTATGTCAAGATCAGTCAGACACTGGCTCATTATTTTCTCTCTGGAGAGTGCTTACATGCTCAGGCATCTGCTAGTGAGACTTCTGTCAACCGAGTGCATGCAGGCAGTTCTCTCCAGACATGCGCAGCTGTACCTCCCAGTCACAGATGATCATAGTTGTGGGGATGACATAGGCCTTGGGCCCAGGAAGGCAACCTGGACAAAGAATCTGCAGCCACATGAAAAGGGATTTGGTAAGATCAACTGGAATCCTTGTTTCTTGGCTAATTCTCAGATGTTAATTTTACTGCAGGAGTTTACCTCTACATTTCTGAACTTTATAAAGCTAGTTAGTGTACATGCTTTCATTTTGAGTAATAGTGAACCACAAAGAAGGAACAAAGAGGAATTAATGGAAAGTAGGGCTTTTCTCTCATTAAACTTAACACTGTATTTATTAGCTATGGGTTTAAGCTCTGCCTGTTAGTATGGTAACTGGTACCCATGAATTCTAACTACTTAGGATATCAATCATTATCTGATCTATGAAAATCCACTTATGTCTTCATGTTTAAATCTTTTATTGTTACCTTGCTTTTTTTTTTTTTAGTTTTCCCAGGGAACTTACCTCTTTTGCATAGCATTTTTGTCTTACCTCTTCTTTACAGTATTTCCTTTATTTATAGGTCTTGTCTCCTGGAGTCGAGGTACACATCATGTTTAATTGAAGAAATTGCCCAGTACTTTAGATAAACCAGATTCTACTCCAAAACCTTCAGGTCCTACCACCAGTGGTTCCCACTGATAACAGGAGCCTCTTTTTCAGAAGCTCAGGGATGGTGGTTTCTTATGAAAAAACAAGAACAACAAAAAATAAAAGCTAATCAAAGCCTATGTATGGCAGGGGAGGTCATGAGCCTTAGGTGGATAAGGCCTGCTCTTTTCTGGATAAATGCATATATTACTCTCACCAAATTGCCCTGAAAGCACTAAACTTAATGTTCATATTCATATATTAATGTTACTCTCACTTCTGGTTAGAGAAGCTTCTCTTTTCAGATGGTGATAGCCACTGGGATGACCCAAAAGCCAACATAGTGCTGAGAATAAGGGATGGAGGAATGTCCAGAACTGAAACATCTCACACCTTACAAGGATCAGGGTACATTACAGAAGAAATGGCGGAAATAATGTAAGAGCCAAAGGAAGGGTAACACTCCTTACATGCAACTGTTAGACAGAACTTGCTCTCCATATCCAAGACCTCATAATGCCTAACAATGCCTACACGAGACCCTCATAACAGGAGAAAAAGATGATGACATCAAATTAAGAGAGAGACTAATGGAGAGAGGGAGGGGCTATGACAGAGAGCACAGTTATATATATATATATATATATATATATATATATATTATATATATATAATATGAAAAAATCAGCAACACTAATGTATATGTGGAAATAAACATAAAATATTCTAGATTACAAAGTATTTAATTATATAGAGAAGGTTGCTCCTAGGATTCTAAACCCCTTGAGGACACTTCTTGTACATTTCCAGCCCCATAGTATCAATAAAACCACCATTAGCAAATTAAAACTGAAAAGCCACCTCTGGAGACAGCTGAGGTCTAGGTGAACCACAGGAAATAAATGCCTTTGTCTGAAGGCCAAACAGCCACACTTACAGGGCAAGGAATTCTGGTGAGCATTATTGTACCTCAGTGAGAGGGAGTGAGCCATAGATCTCAAGGAAATTAACCCTTTTACTTTCTAACATCTGACACTAGGGTTTCTCATAGCTATGAAATTTGTATGTGAGCCTGCACTGGGATTTCCTGATAAAGAATAATAACAGCAGCAACAAAGTGAGGGCAACAAACTCTACTAGTGAAAAATGTGAAGGAAAAGCAAAAGGGAGGCGGAGGAAGAGACACACACTTCTCTGCTGGAATGTTTTAACCTGCATTGCTAGTGTGCACCTAACAGAGAAAAGAGCCTACTATGTGTCATCCAATGTGCTGCATATTCCAGACACACATACAAAATCAATGAGATTATTTTTTTACCATCATAGCCCTGAGATTTAATAAAGAGAGGTGGAATGTGAAAAAAATACCTGTTATAAAAGGTTACACATGCTATATATTCCCCAACAAGGAAGAATGTGAGAGTAGAGGAGAGTTCTCTCTGCGTGAGGCTAAAGAGTGTTCTCATATAGAAGTTGATTCAAGGGGATCTTAAATCCCTTCCCGTCTGTTCAGATTTTAACATGTAAACATTGTTACTGTTAGCTTTCTCTGTGGGTTCCTATGAGGAGAAAGACAAATAGATTAGTTCTACAGGAAAAACAAAACAAAACAAAGGTGAGGTGAGGCATGGTAATAGTGAACATGTGGGTAGGAATAATGTTTGAGGTGGTGAAAGGAATTAGAGATTGTTTGATGGAAGTGTCATCTCCCATGACTTATCCTAAGAAGGCAGGACAGTGCTTCTCCTCAGCACAATGGCAATGTTGCTGAGTTGGTGAACACAGATATTCCTAAACATTAGTCACTAACACAGAGGTGCAATTAGGATCAATGATCACACAATTGATAATTATATTTTCTTTTGAAGATGTTAGAAAAAGTGTGTTATTTATTCATAATACATATGCCTAAGAAACAATGCCTAAGAAGAGCATAGTTTTTTTCAAAGTCAAACCGAAGCTTCCATCAGGCAGGTGAGAAAAGACCAGACATAAATAGTACATTCTATGAAATGTCAGTCCACTAAGGGTGCTAGAGCATAAAACAAATGAGAACACCCCCAAAATAATTCAGTATGTAGAGAAGTGACAAAGGAGAATATATAACATGACATTGGCTTTAGACAAAGGTAATGCTTTCTATTGTACATCTGATTGAGAAATTGGCAAGTTATCTAAGCAAAATTTTTGAAGAAAATTGAGTCTTTAGGTGTGAACAAAAGAGCATGACTGGTCAGTGTTATTATCAGCTGTCATAACAAAGCACTTCATACTGGGCAGCTTAAATCACAGAAGTGCATTCACTCACATAGTTGGAGACTAGAGTTCTGTGATCAAGGTGCTGGTGTCTTCTAAGGGAATTATTTACTGCAGGTCTCTGTCCTTTGCTTGCCTATGGTTGTCTTCTGATTATCTTTCTTCTAAATGTGTCTAGGTGCAAATTTCCTCTTCAAAAAAAATTTAAAAATAAAAAAAAAGAATCCCACATACCATAAAAAATAGAAAGAATTATAATGGATTATGGCCCATTTTAACGGTCTTGTTTCAACAAACTTCCCACCATAAAGACTGGACTCTAAATACCATCATATTGTGAGGCTCCTGGGGTTAGCATGCCAACAGGAATTTGGAGGACAAGTAGACCATACCCAGCAACAAGGCAGAGAACTATGGGACATGGGGAAATGATGGATTTAGTTTGACTATATTACATAAAGTTATATAAGGATATAACCTGGACTACTTCTAGCCATAGTACATAGATCTTAAAAATCAAACTAGAAAGCATGATTTTATTCCTCAATCAATGGGAAACCAGAAATGAATCTGAGTGAGGAAGCAATACAGTTAATTCAAAACCATCACTATCACCCTCTGCTGAACGTCGTGCTGTACACCTGATCCTCTTGCTTTCCAACACATCATTTGAATCTCTGTAATGTTACCTACCACCTGCAGTTTAATAGGTTTATATGCATTATGAAGATTACAGCAGGAAATCTAATTTAAAATTTCAAAATTCTAGTGTATTTTTCTGTCAAACATTCTATCTATATAGCTCAAAATTTCTATTTGTGATTTTTATATCTCTAATGTTTCTATTTCAACTTTGAAACATGGGACAGAGTTTTATGTTGTCTAGTCTTTGATAACTTTCATATATGTTAGTCAGGACAATTTCAAATTACTGATTTTTCTTCTGATAATGGCTTCTATTTCCTGACTGTTATTTGCCTGAAAATCTTGGATTAGATAGCAGGCATTGCATCACATGTGTTAAATTGTTGTAAATATTTTTGACGTTTGTTCTGGGATACAGTCAAATTACTTAGAAATGGTTTGTTGTATTTTATGATTTTGTGTATGAGAGCTCACACCACATTTAATAATTCTCCACTTCTGAAGTAAAACTCTGTCTTGCCCTGTATAGTTTGAGATTTTCTAGTCTAACTGAAATCAAAAGGCACTTTTTTCCTGCAGACTAGGAAAAAAACAAACAAACAAGAATTCTGTTGTGGATCCCTTGGTTTCTTCTTGTGTACAGCTCTCTTCTCTCCAGAACTCTGTTCTGTAAACTTTCAAATGTGAGGCATTTTGTCCTAATTAGAATCGCAGTGCTGGTTCTGCTATGCACGATGTGCTCTGGACTCTACCTCAGTTCTCTGGCCAAGGCCTGGAAACACTCCAAGGCCTTAAGGCAGAGCACTTATTGGTCTCATCTCATTTGTTTTTAATTGATCATCATTCTTCATCCTTCATTTTCTAATGTCTAGTGCCTTGACAAGTATGGTCATATATTTTAGATGAGTCTTAGCAATTTCAGACCAGAAAGTAAATCCAGACCCTTTTATTAGATAGTGGTCTAAAATGTGTGGAAACATACAACTTAAGATGGAAGGAAGAAAGTTAAAATAGTAGAATGTTATAATTACAGATATATAAAACAAATTAAAATAAATGTGAAGTAACTTAATTAGTGTGAGTAATGGTGAGGCAAGGAAGATAGATTTACGTGGTCCCTTTTATCAGGAGAAGGACCTGGAACAAGGCCTAAAAATGACTTTTATTGGTGGCAGTGAGACTTCTGGGATTCTAGGAATCCCTCTACATATTCCTACCCACGACATTCTTCTTTCCTTTCCTTTTCTGTTTGAGGATAGATGTGTCATGTAATGCAAAGTTTTTCTTAATGTACAAGGCACCCAGAACTGCTTCAATTGTTATTTAATATGTTAATGTTACCACCTTCCCCTGGTGAATGTGCTAAAAAAGATTTTTGATATCCCTTCAGGATCTTCTAGAAGTCCATTTGCAAGCATTGTTCTCATCAGGACAGCCATCATATAAGTCAGGTGAGTATTACTTTAACATATAAGAAAAATGAACTTCAAAGACCCAACCCTGAAGAGTGGTATCTGGGTCCACTTTTAAAATGGCATTATGGGCTAGAGTGATAGCTCAGTTATTGAAGGCATCTGTTTGCAAAGCCTGGCTGGCTAGTACCCATGGCAAGCCAGATGCAAAGGCACATGCTTCTGAGGTTCATTTGAAGTGGCAGGAGGCCCATATGTATGCCCATATACACTCCTTCAATCTTTCTTTCTTCATTTTTATTCTCATTTTTTCTCCCTCATTAATAAATAAAATAGCATTACATTTTAAGTACATTATGAGATCTTTGTTTTTAAAGCAAAATTTCAATGTTTGATTAGATAAGTGAATTTATCTAATCTATCATTTTGAAAAGAAAAAAGCATTTTGGATTTTCTCCTGTTTCCATATATCCCTCCATCCAAATCAAAATTCCTGCCTAGGTGAAAAAATAAATATATTTAGTTCCCTATTTGACTTAATCAATAAGTCCTCTACTTGGATCAATTATATAAATTGTGATCAAGATTTGTGACAAGATTTATTATTTTATATTTCATCTGACTGGGGTTATGTTGAATGAGGAACAATTGCACAATCACATAACTACAATTTCTGATACTGTGTCACATGTGAATAATGGAAGCATATCACTTTATAGAACAAATGTATAAATGCAATATAAACATTTTATTTTAAAGAATTTTTGGCTCTGCATTAATAAGATATTAAAGGTGTGTTTTTTAGAATTACAATATGTAGTTATGAAAACATATTTGATAGAGCTGTAAATAATAACTTTGATTTGATATTTATTTGGTACATTTCATGTTAATTATATTAGTAGGAAAACTTTGACACATATGTTTGAAGGATAATAACATTCAGAGAATTCACACCATCTTACAATAATTCTTCAACTTCTTTTTGCCCTTTTTATGTGTATATACTTGTGCATGTGAATTCACATGTGTCTAAGTATATGTACATGTGTGTGCATGTGAAGGGCAGACGATGAAGTAAGGTGCTTTTTTCAAGTGATCTTTCATTTGAGGCCATAGATCACCTATTTAACTACTGTAGCTAGCCAGATTCCTCTGGGAATCCCTACCGCTCCCTTACTAGTATTGGGATTATATAAGGCCACAAAGCCTACTTAACATTTTTGTGGGTGCTAAAGGTATGAACTCAGATCTTCAAGTGGTAAGCACTTTACCAATTGATCCCTCATTCTAGCCCAGCCATTTACTTTTGTATGTAATACTCAATTAAAAATATCCTGAGAACACCTCAGGTTCTTTTTTAATACCATGATCTGTTTCCCATATTGAGAAGATTTTGTGTATTACTTTAGATTATAAATGATACTTAAAATTGGATAAAAATCTGCAAATCTTATTCACACAAAATGGTATTGGTTTCTAAAAATAGATTATTTTTCTTGAGGAGCTATGTATTTCTACATTTCTAGAAGTCATGTTAAATGAAGTCATGTTAATTGTGATATATTGACAAAATAAAAACATACATGGTGTGTCTCACTCTTACCTGGGTTTTTAAGTACTATGACACAAGGTGTATGTTATGAAAGCAAAACTATATGTAATTCATAAAGAAAAAAAAAGCCTATGTACTCTTCTTGCTCATGTCTTCACTTCTTTCCCTGTCTTGTTTGTCATTTTTGAAAATGAATGATTGAATAGAATGGCCTAGATGTTAGGTCCATATCTTTTTTGTGCCTTGCTCAATTCGAAGACCCTATGCCTGCAGCAGTATCTACTTTAGAAAACAGGGAATTATTTAGAGACTGCATGCATCCTGTGATTGCAAGTGAGGATTCCAGGGACTTAGAGACAAACAATGCTTTCAGATATCATTCAAGGCTCAAAACTAGGTGGGGGCAAAATTAGGAGCCATGAGTTTTACACTGTGGACTGAAATTTGCATTTTCTTATTGCTTATTAATGTAATAGTCATTCAAACTAAAAAACTGCTACTGAAAAAAATTTTAAAGTATCAATAATTTTCACCTACTTAATATCTGAATCAGAATAATACCATTAAAGCTAATATATATTATTAATTCGTACTAACTGAGTGAATAAAAATTCATTATCATCAAGCTACCTTTTCTTCATTCAGTCCATGTTTTCATTTCATTTAGCCAGGTTTTTGAAAGGCCCTCATTCATCTTTTTTTTTTTTTTTTTTGTATGATTTCATATTCCTTAAGTTATCCAGGACCTTAATATGCACAAACATAATATAAGACTAATTACTAGAAGTATATCTAGTATATATTGTGAGGATTTAGAAGCAGGTATGTAGCAGGAATATTACATAGACATCCAATGACTAAGCCATCTGTGTGTATAGATATACAGGAAACAAGGCCAGGTGAGACCAAAAAGCTTTTGAATAAAATTAGAGAACAATTAGTCTAGTTCTCTAAAGAGATCAACAATTTTGAAGCAAAAGGAAGGTTAGGATCAAGGTAGAAGAAGAGAAAGTCAAAGGAAGAGGGAGACAGGAGAGAAAAACTCTTGTTGGAAAAAAGTCATCCTGAAAATTAATAATTTCTCTAAACATTGATGCCCATGAAAATGAAAGTGCATAATGAATGATTCTAAGGATATTGGAAACTCTTGGGCACATATTTTAATATTGAGTGGAAAGAAAAAGAACATTCAGCATGAAAAATATTCTTATATGAAAAAAATGAGGTTTGTCCAGCAGGCAGGTTTCTTTAAGCTCTCCAAGTTCACAGCATGTACACAGCAATCTGGTAGGCGATGCGGCAGAATCGCCATCAATCAATGAGAGGACTTCGGGAGCCGTGGGGAATTAGCCAGCTAACTTATGCATGAAGCAATTCACCAATTCACAGCACTTCCATTCAGCAGACTTTCATAAGGCGACAGCCATCTAGTCTGAGACACACCTTTGTGTAAGTAGAAATAGCTTTGTCTAGATTGTTGGATTTCTTGTGCTTTTCCAACATAACTGAAGAAAAAAATACTTTGTAGATAAATCTCTTGTTTTCCAACAAGGACTTCTGAATTAATTCCTAGTTGTCTGACCAGACACAATACTGCCAAATACAATTAATATTACCAACTTCAGAGCATACAAGAATTCAATTGTCAACATCATAAGGTACTGAAGATCTATTTTTGATAACAATAGATACAATTTGAATTTCCCTGCCAGAACCCACCAGGGGGCAGTCTCTCATGATACCTCAGCACACAGTGTTGGCCTTGGAGGCTATAACCTCTTAGAAGCAGCCCTGGACCCCACACCTGACTCACTCACACTCCAGGGCAGACAAAGCCATCACAAGCCCTGCATGGAATTCTCAAGTTTTGCTCTGTCATAAGTACAGTAGAAGGTCTAACAGGAGAGTAAATGTGGATCTTAAAAAAAAATTTATCTAGACACAAAAAGAATTGTACTGTCAAAAGCCACCCAAATGCTAGCTATTTAAAAAAAAACAAAAACAAAACAAAACAGTAACAAAGCAAGGAAATCTCTTAGTGTTGGTAATGTTTTCATTTTAATTATGCTTGCTTTAATTTTCCAAATGTAAGATAATTTAAGAAAGTTAGTCAAAGAACTCAAATGAGATTTCAATGGGCAGTCTATAAATGAGTAAAACTTGGAGTACACTTCGTTCTTGGTTTGTTTATTTATTTATTTATTTAGACAGGCTTATGCTCTGCATGCACAGCAAGCCTGAAACTCAATATGTAGACTAGGCTGGACTCAAACTTGTGGCAATCCTCCTGCCTTTGCCTCTGGAATACTGGGATTACAGTTGTGAGACATCATGCTTGGTATGAAGATTATCATACAGTAACTGTCTCTAACGCTGTAAAATATTTTCATTCAGCAGTGGTGATTCAACAAACATTAATGAAGTAATATACTAAAAGAATGACCACTAGAAAGAATGTAGACCATGCCATAGGAAATTGGGAAGACAAAGTGAGTTTGTCCACATACAAAAGCTGAATTTTCTCCATACTGTGGCCTATGATAGTGACGCACACCTCAACACCCTATCTCAACTATGATTCGCATGCAATGTAGCAAATAGCAATGGACTAAACTTGCTTCTCCATTAGTAGACTTAGGCACCCTGAGCAGTCGTTAAAACTATAGTCCAAGTCCAGTCTGCAATTCCAGCATCATTAAACCATATTGTTTTCTACATTATTGAATCCATTGTAGAAATTCCCAGCAGGCTTTGAGAGGAGATGGGGTGAAAGAAAAGTCTAATAATTTTTTCATATTAATATAATTTTAAAGAATACCTGTGGTGGTTTGATTCAGGTGTTCCCCATAGACTTAGGTGTTCTGGATGCTAGGTTCCCAGCTGATGAAGATTTGGGAACTAATACCTCCTGGAGGCAGTGTATTGTTGGGGTGATCTTATGGGTGTTATAGCCAGTTTCCCCTTGCCAGTGTTTGGCACACTTTCCTATTGCTATTTTCCACCTTATGTTGTCCAGAGGGTGATGTACACCCTCTGCTCATGCCATTGTTTTCCCCTGCCATCGTGGAGCTTCCCCTTGGGCCTGTAAGTCAAAATAAACCTTTATTTTTCCAACAAGCTGCTCTTGGTCAGCTGATTTCTTCCAGCAATATGAACCTGACTTCAACAGTAAAGTTGGTACCAAGGATTGGTGACATTTGCTGTTAGACATCTGACTGTGTGGCCTTGGCCTTTTGGAACTGAATTTCAAGAGGAATGTGGATGAATTTGAAAACTTAGCCTAAGAGACACCTTGTAGTGCTCTAAGTACAGCCTGATGGATTATTCATATCAGAGTTGCAAGACCTGAATGCAATAAGAACTATGGACTATGAGGTTTGGCTTATGAGGGTAAAAAGGAGCTTTGTCTGGACTAGGCTAGAAGCATTTTGTGTGAGAGGTTTGCTGTTATTGCCATGTCCTGAGAAGTTGTACAGGGTTGCATTGCATAGAAATGGACTGGTGTTGAGTAGAGGGATATGGCACAGAAATGAAATCTTTGGGCTGAAACTTCTGCCTGTTCAGCTGCAATTATATGAGATTACAACCTTTGAGATGGGGCCAGCTGACCTGCCCTGGGGCAACAGGAAAAATGTAGATGTTTTGGAAGAGGCCTGAGTGCTCAAGGAATGTCTTGTTCTTTAAAGTTTGCTTTATTGCCTCCTGGATTAACAAATTGGCACCCTACCTGATATTGTGGAGTGTAAGAAATGCAGGAAAGAGAGGGTCATTGAGTTTGCAACATGGGTTTTGTGTTTTGAAGACAACCACAGGCAATGTGAAGCAGGTTTGCTGGATGCCTACATGGAGACCCAATGGAACCATGAGGATATGGAAACCCACTGGAAATGCCAGCACTATGAGGTGGCTGCCAAGTTGAGCTTCTGGCCCCCAGTGAAGTTTTCCAGGACTATGAGTAGCCTAGCTGGAGGGATGGAATTGGAATGCCAGAGAGTTGTTGATGGTTAGAATTATGAGACTTGGAGATTTGTCATTGACTAAAGCTATTGGACTTCAAGCTACCAAATTTGATGTTTGCCCTGTTTAAAATTTGTATTGGTTGACTATTTCTTTGCTATTCCCTATGCCATCTTTTGCAGTGTGAATGTTTATTGTGTGCCATTGTGGGTTCTGGGGGGGATTTTTTTCATATTATGTCTCAATTAAAAAACCTTGGATTATGGAGATGTCTGGACATCATTAGGATTGATGAAGAACATATGGGGACTTTAAAAAATGGACTGAATATATTTCATTTTACATAATGTATGGTTATCAGTTTATGGGGGCCAGGAGTAGAATGTGGTGGTTTGATTCAGGTGTCTCCCATAACCTTAGGTGTTCTGAATACTAGGTTTCCAGATGACGGAGATTTGGGAACTAACACCTATTGAAGGCAGTGTATTGTTGGGGTGGTGCCAGTGTTTGGCACACTCTCCCATTGCTATTTCTATTGCATGTGCTAAATAATTATATTGAAGATTGTAGAATTTAATGTAGATTTTGATGGCAAAGTGTTCACATTCCTCATTCTGAAATTCTTGTGATTCTCTGTTGGCTAAAATGGAAATATAAGGATAACTATGATTAACTACCCTCTCAACTTGATAAATAAACACACTCTTCATATTATCAAAAGAACCATATTTTTATATGCCTTCCAGAATAGTTCCATCAAGTGTTACATTAGAATGTAGGCTAGACAACAATGTCAAGGTATCCACCACATTCACTTAAGCAAGATAAATGTTAATTTTTCCACTGTGGAGCTCTTCCTGTATGTAATTTAGGGCAGCATAAAGGTGTCATGGCTATAGAACACTTCCATTCCTTCTGTGAATATCTGTAGGGTATTACTTTATCATCTTTTTAAAAAAATGACTAGTATGCACCTTACACCCTACAAAAAGGATGAAAAAAGAAAAAAAATATTTAGTATGTCACCTTTAAGATCCTAATTACATTAGCTATACAAGCCAGTTCTGCTTCTATGCTTTTCTCCACAATTGATTCTGTGACCCCACTTGGCAAGAATAGATATTGGACATTTTCATAGTTGGTGGCCATGCGCTTGACCATAATGCCCATACACACACACACATATATATGAAGGAGAATGATTCAGAGGGCATCCCAGGGTTATACAAGCAGTAAACAATTACTGTGGAAAGGATATTGCTCCTCCAGTAGAGCTGCCTGAAAGTCATGCTGTGAGTTGCAAAGCTGAAGTTTTATGTGTCATTATTCATGCTGGGGTGGGCAATTTGGTGATGTAGCTGCCTTTGAGTAGCCCATGCACCTGGAAGTAACCCCTCACTCATACTCCTGTAACAAACCCACAGTGAACTTACTGGTTTTTCAAGTTGGACTCTAATGGAATTGTTACTTTGACAAGTTATTGGTACCCTATATGTGATAGATATTTCTTTCATCTTCCCAAGAAAAGTTAGCCAAACAGTGACTATGAAATTTTCTGAATTTTAATTCCCAAGCTTGTCACTTGTCACATACACCTGAGAATTTGTAGTTCCATTTTTTCTTTATATCTATGCATCTCTAATTATATTGAATGAATTTGTTTTTCTAAGTTAATGACCAATTATAGAGACACCATAATTTCTATGATACTGAGAATTTTAAACCATGATAGAAAACTCCATAGATACCATGTTCATTTTAGAAAAGAAGTCTCACATACGTATCTTATTCCTTTCTCTGGTTTTCTATTTGGAAACAGTGCCTTAAACAAGGCTGGCATTCCATAAAATCTTAATGGTTTGAAAGTCCTTGATTGAATAATTTATATGCATAATATACAAATTCCTCTTAAATCCAAATGGAAATGCCTTCTGTTTTATGGTTTGTTTCTGGACAGGGCTACATCCTAATAGAATAGTGTTTCATGGGCTGGAGATACTGCTTAGTGGCTAAGGTGTTTGTCTGCAAAGCCTAAGGATCAAGGTTCCTTTCTATAGTATCCATGTAAGCCAGGTGCATAAGGTGGTGCCTGCATCTGGAGTTTCTTTGCAATGGCTAGAGGCCCTGGTGTACTCATTCTCTCTCCTTCTCTATCTGCCTTTTCCTTTCTTTTTCAAATCAATCAATCAAATAATCAATACTATATATATATATATATATATACATACATATATATATATGTATATATGTTGGTTTTTCGAGGTAAGGTCTCACTGTAGCCCAGGCTGACCTGGAATTCATTACGGAGTCTCAAGGTGGCCTCAATCTCAAGTCAATACTCCTACCTCTGCCTCCCGAGAACTGGGATTAAAGGCGTGCACCACCAAGCCCAGCTTAATACAATATTTTTTTTTTAATTTTTATTTATTTATTTGAGAACGACAGACACAGAGAGAAAGACAGATAGAGGGAGAGAGAAAGAATGGGTGCGCCAGGGCTTCCAGCCTCTGCAAACGAACTCCAGACGCGTGCGCCCCCTTGTGCATCTGGCTAACATGGGACCTGGGGAACCGAGCCTCGAACCGGGGTCCTTAGGCTTCACAGGCAAGCATTTAACCGCTAAGCCATCTCTCCAGCCCAATACAATATTTTTTAAAAGAACTGCGTTTTAAGTTAAAAAATTGTTATGCTTCCTTTAAATTGGAACTTAGTCAAACACTTACATTCAAAAAAGCATCTTCTGTGCATTAGAGAATTAAAATTGTATTCACAAAATGTGAAGGTGTTTATTATCTTATCAATAGCAAACACTAGTAATTAACTTATAATAAATCAAAGCATAGAGAACCCTAAGCAGAAATGGCCCATTCCTTGCTATAAGATTTGCAAGTCTATTTTCCTATATAATCAAATTTCATTTGTGACACCATGGGCTGACTTTCTTACTAGTCATTGCTAGGTCCAATTTGCCTTATTCTGATTATTGGAACATTCATGGAATACTTATGCCATATAATATAATACTTTATGTCAAACGATTCGGCAGGCCATTCCTCTGAAGCAATTCTTCCTTTTAATTACTTCCCTTACCAATCTGCCTATTTTGAGCTTCATTTGGGGATTAGAGTCTCGTGTTTTGTGTCCAAGTATCTCCTCTTCAAATGAATCTTGGGATGCTCTGATATCTGGCATGGCATATACATCTTTCTCAGGTAATAATTATGTCATTGATAATAAGGGTCCTGGGGAATCGGACCTGGCAAGCACTTAACCACTAAGCCATCTCTCCAACACTTTACAGACATACTTAATGTGACATTTTCTAAGTATAAAATACATTAAAATGATGTTTATACATTGTTTTCTTAGAATTTTTTTGAAATTCAATGATTTATGTCATTTTTGTTTTATAACAAAAACATAGATAAGCAGTCAAAGTCTATATAGCTTACTCTTGCTTTGTAAATACAGTATTTAGGGAACAACATATCAAATGAATAAGCTATGATTATTTAATAAATAAAGGTAACATTATCATTAGAGCTTAGACCTGACTATGACTACATACATTATTTTACTAAACTGATAATCTATAATTTATTTCCATGCTTATATAAATAAAATTGAATTCAATATTTACCTCCAGTATGTGATGATTTACCTAAGTAAAAGCAATATACAGGTACGATTTAAACTCTATTAGCCTCATTTGTTACCTTGCCCACCATCTGATGTTGAATAATATTTCAAATATGAATCCCTCATACAATTTATTGATATTTAAAACACTATAAGAAAGTGTCTATACACTAACTTAAAAATGTGATATTTTCTTTATATGCTTCTCTTTTGTATCTCTTCACTTATTCTGTCACTTTTTTCCATCACAAAATATAGATCATATTTTTCAATATGAGTGGAGAACTATCAACACCTCAAAAACAGTAGCCTAAAAACTTGATTCTAGCTGGGCATGTTGGTGCATACCTTTAATCCCAACACTCAGGAAGCAGAGGTAGGAGGATTGGCCTGAGTTCGAGGCCACCCTGAGACTCCATAGTGAACTACAGGTCAGCCTGGGCTAAAGTGAGACCCTACCTTGAAACCCCCCAACAAAAAAATAAAAACTTGATTCTATAGCCTACTTCTTGACTCCCTTTTCTTCAAATAGTCTTGCTCTGAATGCTCTTGCTGATCTTTCTGGTTCCCTGAGATCAAAATAGACAGTTTTTGTCTTTGATGAGACATAACATACTAGAAAGTTATGAAAGTGAATATACCATGCAGAAAAGGGCCACTGAGCACTAGGCAGCTGCTGCAGCTGGTCAGCCCCCTCGCATTCAAGCAAAATATGTCCAAGTGCTGAACAAGGCCATTAGCAGCTGGCTGAAGTAGGGAAAATGGATGCATTTGTCTCCATATTAGCTAAGAAAGGATTGGAGCTTTGGTGATGGAGGTTGACCTCCATTATCACTTAGCAGCTCTTCTAGAATTCCATGGGCCATGAATAGTCTTTTGTTCAGATTGGAAAGAGAGAATTTTTTCATAACAGCCTTTGGTCATTTATAGGCAATGGTAAAAGCACTAATGATGTAGAAAAATCCACTTTTTATTTCAATGATATTTATTTACTTAATATAAAGTTTTAAAGATTGATGTAATATTCATGTTAAGGTGAAAGACTATTCTTTGTATAATCTATAGATCATTTCTAATGTAATCATAGTTATAAGTACTTTCCCCCCAGTTTTCTCAATAATCATTGGTCTACCCCCCCCTTCACTGTCTTCAGTGAATACACAGCATGCTTTATAGAGTATGAGGTATACTATACAAAGATTTATTGTAATTTTCTAGAAGTTAATATAATACATTTTATAATTATTACTATGTATCTAAACGAATCATAGTACTAATAGATGAAACCATAAAAATCCATATTATTATTTCCATATGTGTATATACAAATGTAAATTAATAGGAACTTTCCTTTCACTTTGGAATATATCATTACTCAATCAATAGGGCAAGATGAAAAATATTTTGTTATGACACTTAAAATTATTATGCATTTTTTAAAATTTTTATTAAAATTTTCCATGATTATAAAAAAATATCCCATGGTAATACCCTCCCTAACCCCCAACATTTTCCCCTTTGAAATTCCATTCTCCATCATATTACCTCCCCATCTCAATCATTGTACTTACATGCAGGGCTCCTTCCAGGTCAGACAGTGCCAGGGAAGAACCAGGCCTGCTGGTTCCTCCCTAGGGGTTGAGGGGATGATGAATGTCAGACGACTCAGAAACCTCTCCTGGCCACCAGAGAAAAACCACACTGAGTTGCGAGTCTCTCTAATGCAGGAACTCACAGAAACAACTGGCTTTATTACTCTGATCAGTAGCCTATATCATGTTGGGGACAAAGGCGGGGATTTTAGGATGGGGGAAGAGGTAAGGGCCAATAGTAAACTTTAACTATTGAAATGTTAATTACAATTGTCACACAGAGGTAGGAGGCCAGAAGCCATTAGGCATCTTGCTGAGTCCTAGTTGGCCAGAGACAGGTCGCCAAACTTTAGCTAGGCTCAGGAAGTTCCACTAGGCCTCACGCTTGTCCTTTCAGGGCCCAACATTTGCAAATATCCAATACCAACATATTAAGTACCCTCCTCCTTCCTTTCTTTCTCTTCCCTTTATATCTCCTTTTTAACTTATTGGCCTCTGCTAGTAAGTATTTTCCTTCTCACGCAGAAGCCCAATCATCTGTAGCTAGGATCCACATATGAGGGAGAACATGTGGCACTTGGCTTTCTGGGCCTGGGTTACCTCACTTAGTATAATCCTTTCCAGGTCCATCCATTTTTCTGCAAATTTCATAACTTCATTTTTCTTTACCACTGAGTAGAACTCCATTGTATAAATGTGCCACATCTTCATTATTCACTCATCAGTTGAGGGACATCTAGGTTGGTTCCATTTCCCAGCTATTATAAATTGAGCAGCAATAAACATGGTTGAGCATGTACTTCTAAGAAAATGAGATGATTCCTTTGGATATATGCCTAGGAATGCCATAGCTGGGTCATATGGTAGATCAATCTTTAGCTGTTTTAGGAACCACCATACTGATTTCCACAATGGCTGGACCAGATTGCATTCCCACCAGCAGTATAGAAGGGTTCCTCTTTTTCCACATCCCCTCCAACATTTATGATCATTTGTTTTCATGATGGTGGCCAATCTGACAGGAGTGAGATGGAATCTCAATGTAGTTTTAATCTGCATTTCCCTGATGACTAGTGATGTAGAACAGTTTTTTAGATGGTTATATGCCATTCGTATTTCTTCCTTTGAGAACTCTCTATTTAGCTCCATAGCCCATTTTTTGATTGTTTTGTTTGATTCCTTATCATTTAACTTTTTGAGTTCTTTGTATATCCTAGATATTAATCCTCTATCAGATATATAGCTGGCGAAGATTTTTTTCCCATTCTGTGGGTTGCCTCTTTGCTTCTCTCACTGTGTCCTTTGCAGTGTAAAATCTTTGTAATTTAATGAGGTCCCAGTTATTAATCTGTGGTATTATTGCCTGAGCAATTGGGGTTGTATTCAGAAAGTCTTTGCCAAGACCATTATATTGAAGGGTTTCCCCTACTTTTTCCTCTAGCAGATTCAGAGTTTCAGGTCTGATGTTAAAGTCTTTAGTCCAGTTGGATTTAATTCTTGTGCATGGCAAGAGAGAAAAATCAATTTTCATCCTTCTGCAGATATATATCCAGTTTTCAAAACACCATTTGCTGAAGAGGCTATCTTTTCTCCAATGAGTATTTTGGGCATTTTTATCAAATATCAGTTGGCTGTAGCTACCTGGACTTGCATCTGGGTCCTTTATTCTGTTCCACAGATCTACATGTCTGTTTTTGTGCCAGTACCGTGCTGTTTTTGTTACTATGGCTCTGTAGTATAGGTTAAAATCAGGAATGGTGATACCACCAGCCTTGTTTTTGTTACTCAGTATTATTTTAGATATTCGAGGTTTTTTGGGATTCCAAATGAATTTTTGGATTGTTTTTTTCTATTTCCATGAAGAATACCTTTGGAATTTTGATAGGGATTACATTGAATGTGTAGATTGCTTTTGGTACAAATGCCATTTTCACAATATTAATTCTTGCAATCCAGGAACAAGGGATGTTTCTCCACTTTCTAGTGTCTTCTGCAATTTCTCGCTTGAGTGTTTTGAAGTTCTCATTGTAGAGATTCTGGTACAAATGCCATTTTCACAATATTGATTCTTGCAATCCAGGAACAAGGGATGTTTCTCCACTTTCTAGTGTCTTCTGCAATTTCTCGCTTGAGTGTTTTGAAGTTCTCATTGTAGAGATTCTTTACTTCCTTGGTTAGGTTTATTCCAAGATACTTTTTTTTTTTTGGATGCAATTGTGAATGGGAGTGATTCTCTGATTCCATCCTCTGTGATTGTTGTTAGCATTTATGAAGGCAACTGATTTCTGTGTATTTATTTTGCATCCTGCTACATGGCTCTAGGTTTTGATCAGCTCTAACAGTTTGCTAGTAGAGTCTTTAGGGTCCTTTATGTATAGAATAATGTCATCTGCAAATAGTGATAAATTGATCTCTTTCGTTCCAATTTGTATCCCTTTTGTGTGTCTCTTGCTTTATTGCTATGGCTAAGACTTCCAAAACTATGTTAGATAAAAGTGGGGACAGTGGACACCCTTGTCTTGTTCCTGATTTTAGTGGAAAAGCTTCCAGTTTTTCCCATTTAGTAATACTTTGGCTGTAGGCTTGTCATAAATAGCTTTTATTATATTGAGATATGTTCCTTCTATACCCAGTCTCTGTAGGACTTTTATCATGAAGGGATGTTGGATTTTGTCAATTGTTTTCTCTATGTCTAATGAGATGATTGTGTGATTTTTGTCCTTCAACCCATTTATATAATGTATTAAATTTCTAGATTTGTGTGTATTGAAACATCTCTGCATCTCTGGGCTAAAGCCTACTTGGTCAGGGTGAATGATCTTTTTCATATATTCATGTATTCTGTTTGCCAATATTTTGTTGAGAATTTTTGCATTTATGTTCATGAGGTAGATTGGTCTATAATTTTTTTTTTTTTTTTTGTTCTATCATTGCCTGGTTTTGGTATCAGGGTGATGCTGGCCTTATAGAAGGAGTTTGGTAGAATTCCTTCTTTTTCTATTTCCTGGAAAAGCTTAAAAACCAATGGTGTAGCTCTTCCTTAAAGGTCTGGTAAAATTCAGCAGTGAATCCATCTGGGCCTTCGTTGTGTCCCAGAGATTTTGGTATGTTGTGTTCTCATTATCACTTGACTCTATAAAGTTTTTGATTTACTTCTTGATTTCTTCATTGACCCATTCATCATTTAGTAGTGTATTGTTTAGTTTCCATGATTTTGTGTATGCTCTATAGCCTTTCTTGCTACGTATTTGTGGTTCAATTACATTGTGGTAAGATAGAATGCAAGGAATTATTTCAATTGTCCTGAACTTGTTAAGATTTGCTTTGTGTCTATTTTAAAGAATGTGCCATGTGCTGTTGAAAAGAATGTATATTCTGCAGCATTTGGATGAAATGTCCTGTAGATAACTGTTCGGTCCATTCCTTCTATGACCTCATTTAGTCCAGATGCCTCTCTGTTTATTTTTTCCTGGGATATCCTATCAATTGATGAGAGTGGGTGTTAAAGACACCCACCACCACTATGTTTTGTGTTATCTATAGAGCTGGTTTTGTCTTCAAATACTCCTTTAACCTGCTTTTGTCATGGAATATCCTTATTTCTCTGTCTATTTGAATGGATAGCTTTGCAGGATAAAGTAACCTTGGTTGACAGTTGTTATCTTTCAGAACTTGGAATACATCACTCTAAGCCCTTCTGGCTTTTAAAGTTTGTGTTGAATGATCTGCTGTAATCCTTATGGGCTTGCTTTTGTAGGTAACTTGATTTTTCTCTCTAACTGCTTTCAATATTTTTTCCTTGGTTTGTGTGTTTGGTAGTTTGATTATAGTATGACGAGGAGAGTTTCTTTCCAGGTTTTGTCTGGCTGGGGTTCTAAAGGCTTCCTGTATCTGCATTGGCACCTCTTTCCCAATTTTGGGGAAGTTATCTTCTATGATTTTGTTGAAGACGCCTACTATGCCTTTGGAGTGGAATTCTTCTCCTTCTACTATGGCCTGAATTCTTATATTTGATCTTTTCATAGTGTCCCAAATATCTTGAAATTCCCACTCATACTTTCCTATTAATTTGTCTTTCTCTTTGTTGGACTCTTTTAGATCTGCCACCTGGTCTTCTAGCTTAGATATTCTGTCCTCTCCTTCATCCATTCTACTGGTGAGATTTTCTGCAGAGTTTCTTATTTCATTAAATGTGTTCTTCATTGCTAGTAATTCTGACTGGTTTTTCTTTATAATTTCTATTTCCTTATTTATGTCTTGTATTGCCTTCTTTATTTCATTAAATTGGTGTCCTGCAACTTCTTTGATTTCCTCTTTGATTCCTTTGATTTTTTCTTTGACTTCTTTGAACATGTTTACAATCATTCTTTTGAAATCTTTCTCAGGCATTTCCTCTAACTTGTTCTCACTGGAGGTCATTTCTGATGCATTAATACTTTTAAATGGATTTATATTGACTTGCTTTTTAGTGTTTCTTGTGTTATAATGTATTATTTTTGCATCTTGGATTAAGATAATGCTTGGATTTTCTAGTTAGCTGTGTATTCTTTGCTGTATCAATTAATTTGATGTTATATATATTCAGGTTAGGAGCTTAAGGTGTTAGGTGTGGCTCTTAAGACTCTCAGAGTATCTACAAAGGTGTTCCTAGGGGTAGAGTTTCCCTGCTATGGGAGTATTCAGGTAGGCTGAATGGAATAAAATACAGGTAGATTCTAAATTTTTTTTAAATTTTATTTATTTATTTATTTATTTATTTGAGAGTGACAGACACAAATAGAAAGACAGATAGAGGGAGAGAGAGAGAGAATGGGCATGCCAGGGCTTCCAGCCTCTGCAAACGAACTCCAGATGCATGCACCCCCTTGTGCATCTGGCTAACGTGGGACCCGGGGAACCAAGCCTCGAACCGTGATCTTTAGGCTTCACAGGCAAGTGCTTAACCGCTAAGCCATCTCTCCAGCCCACATTCTAAAATTTAACTAAACACTGTACACATTCAATCAAAAACAGCACCAAGTATTTATGCAAGAGTATTTATTATAACAACCAGATCCTCTATCAACAAAGAGATTAAGATTTCTGGTCTGTTGAGGGGTCCAAGTAAGCCTGTGACCAAGTAAGAACCTTCCCTGTTGCAATCCCGTTACCTTTTTGGATGATTTTGGTCTCAGTCAAGTTGCTGGCTGGGTCATTGGGCTGCTGTTCTGATATCTGGAGCTGGGCACTGGCTTTTCCTGCAGGGAAAACCAAGCCTGGTAACTGTGGCCCTGCAGATAGGCACCTCTACTGCTGGAACCCCCACTGCTGCTCCTGAAGCTGCCACTGCTGGGTCTGTCGCCTCTGTTGGGTCGTTCGCTGCTGTTGCTGCTTTAGCTGCCACTGCTGGATACTCCGCTGCTGCTGCCAGTTCTGCGACTGCTGCCTCTGAAGCTGCTGCTGCTTGATCTGCTGCTGCTGCTGCTGCTACTGGATCTGTCACTGCTCGGGCTGCTGCTGCTGGTGGCAGAGCCGCTGATGTTGCTGGTGGACTCTGCTCCTGCTTTTGCCGGCCTGTGCAGGCCCTGGATGTCTTCTACTTCTCCACTGTCATTTAGATTTCCTAAAAGTGTATATTTTGCTGAGGTTTTTTTTTTTTTTTTTTTGGTCTCTTTCCCCTATAGGCTGCTTCGGCGTAGTACCTATGCTGCCATCTTAACTGGAAGTCTTTTTATTATTATGCATTTTTATATTTGGTGACTTTAAGAAACTAAAAAAAAACCCTATACATTAATTTTATCTCAGGCAAATTCTCAAATGTGCAGTAAATACGATGCTCTTCTTATTTCTGTTCTTACTCTGAATCTTTTATGTACTTGTTTGTTTAAATATTGCTGCTACCTTGGAGACTTTGGAAGCAATGCCATTTATTCTTTGTAGATGGCATCGGATTAAACTAAATCCTTTCTTTTTAACCTTTCCAAATCATTGTCAATGATCTATGAAAGTTTCATTATGCAACAATCAGAATGAAATATGACTATGTATGCTTTCAACAGTGTTTTTTCTTGGGAACATTCTGTAGTTGCCTTTCAAAACACATATACTCACTTTTACTCATGTTTTTGAGCACAATTTCCACATTTCATATCCCTTTTCCTATAGTGCCCATTTTCTATAATCTCTCAGTGATCTCTATAATACCCTTGGATTGTAATGTATAAATTTCTATTTTTATGACTATAGACAATCTTCAACATTTCTTTCCACATAACTGATCTGGATCCAGTCTTTTAATCTTTACCTTTTACCCATAATAAGCCCATCTTTTATGATAGTCCTTTCCTGCAACTATTCATTCCTTTCCATTCAGTTGTGAATTTTTAGCAAAGTTCATATTCACATTATTTTCTAATAATGTGAGCATCTAAAATTTAAATTTTATCTTCATCAGTGGCTTATTTGGACAACAAAAATCTACTATACTTTGAAAAACAACTTTAAATATATTTACAACCAGGCAGTTTTTCCATGAAGTGATTATTTCTTTTTCTCTTGAATTTATTTTATTTTATTTTTGTACTCAGTGAATACAGTCAAGTTGGTACCATTGTCATCCTCCTCCCTGTCCTCCCCCATCCATAGAAACTCTCCTTGGTGGGGTATATGGGTCATGCATTGTGGGGTTAGCCTTCAGTTTTGGGTAGAAGAAAATGTCTCTATTTGTCATGACCCAGCATGTAGCTCTAACATTCTTTCCACTCCCTCTTCTGCAAATTTCCCTGAACCATGTTGGGTTCATTTTAGGTCTGCTTCACTGTTGAGATCTTGGGAGCCTCTGTGTCTCTGGATATCTGGTTTGGTAGGGGTTAATTGTTCTCTGTGTCTATCTCCTTCACCATTGTGCTGGTTCCCAGATCACCAAGAAAACAGCATTCTTGCATGTTTCCCCAATTATTCTTAGTTTCAAATGGGGCCCTTTTGACTATGATGGGGTGGTTCTCTCCTTAGGATCTGTGTCTGTCTGAAAAAGAGAAGCAAATTCTCTGATGGAGAGTTAAGTTAGCACCAAATAAATGTGATAACCATTGTTTTTTAGAGAGAGTTTAATAGGTATAGGCCTACTTGTAGCCCATAATTGGTGGGAGCTTGATAATGGAGAGCAGGTTTATTTTTGGACATTGTTCTGACTTGTTTCCCAGCTCTAGCTATGGGTTCTGGTCCACTGAACAGATCAGTTAGCCAAATCGAGAGCAGGTGATTTCCCATCATGGCTATGCGCCACTATTGCACGTGTGTGAGCAACATGTCAGGTTGTTTGCTGCTAAGTAGGTTAGACCATGTGTTGTTGGACAGATATTGTTCATTTTCCCCCAGTTGCTCATGTAGCACCTTCCAGCACAATTTCTGTTATTTTTTTTATAATTTATTTATTTATTTATTTATTTATTTATTTATTTATTTGAGAGTGACAGACACAGAGAGAAAGACAGATAGAGAGAGAGAGAGAGAGAGAGAGAGAGAGAGAATGGGCGCGCCAGAGAGAATGGGCGTGCACCCCCATGTGCATCTGGCTAACGTGGGACCTGGGGAACCGAGCCTCGAACCAGGGTCCTTAGGCTTCACAGGCAAGCGCTTAACAGCTAAGCCATCTCTCCAGCCCAATTTCTGTTTTTTTTTTTGTTGTTCTTTTTTTATTTATTTATTTGAGAGTGACAGAGAGAGAGAGAGGCAAATAGACAGAGAGAGGGAGAATGGACGCGCCAGGGCCTCCAGCCACTGCAAAGGAACTCCAGATGCGTGCGCCCCCTTGTGCATCTGGCTAACGTGGGACCTGGGGAATCAAGCCTCAAACCAGGGTCCTCAGGCTTCACAGACAAGCGCTTAACCGCTAAGCCATCTCTCCAGCCCAATTTCTGTTATTTTTATCTTATTACCACATATAGACAAATTTTACATCATATAATTCTTATCATGACTGAGGAGATTGTCAAATCTCCTCCCTAAAATGACTAAATTGACAAAAAGTACCTTTCTACTTCTCTGAAAATTAATCAAATCATGGAATTTTTGGATAGATTTTTGTGCTTGAGAAACTGCATCTTTGGGTCAGAGCAGTAAGAACCTATGCCATTTTGGTTCCTGCACCTTTAATACTGGAAACCTGTGGTAACTGAACTGTGGTAGTCTGAATGTAAAGCACATCCCATCGCCTCATGGACTTTGATTACTTGTTCACCAGCTGGTGGAAATTTGGGAGTTGAAACCTTGCTGGAAGAGGTTGTTGCTGGAGTGGGCTTATTGCTAGAATGGGCTTAGGAGTGATACAGCCCTGTTCTCCTTGCCACTAGAACTTCTTGCTTAGCTCACTCTTGGTGCTTTCTACCAGCTGCTGTGGCAAGAAGATTTATGCTCAGTATCTACTCTACCATGCTTCCCTTCTAGACTGTTAGCTATTAAACCCTTGTCTCCCATCAGCTGCTTTGATTAGGTGTTTTTTCCCCAGTAAAACAAAAGTAACTAAAACAACAAACTTGGTATTTGAATATTGAGTGCTAGATACTGTGGTAGTTTGAATTGGATGTCCCTTTAAACTCATGCATTTTGAATTCTTGGTCCCCCCCTGGTAGCAATTTGGGAGTTGGGAGCCTTGCTACACATGAAGTGTGTCTCTAGGGGCAGACTTTGAGGTTTATTAGCTTCCAGTTTGCCAGTGCTAATTGCCTCAACTTCTTGCTTTCTATCACTTGCTGTGGCAAAGAGGTAATATTCAGCCTTTGCTGTATCATATTTTCCCTGCTTTCATGAAACTTCCCCATGAAAATATAAGTCAAAAATAAACCCTTTCCTCCCATGAGTTACTTTTGGTTAGGTGTTTGTCCTAGCAATGTGAAGGTGACTAGAACATCTACATCTATCAGCCTTAATGTTTCTTAAAGAAAAGCAAACAAGAGAGAACCAATTACTTGGCTCTATGAGCCTTAGGTAATGTGATGTTATAAGGCAAATAAATATATTTCTGAATGCTGTTGTGCATCCACCCAGCTGAAACTAAAATAACAAAAAAAATTTAGAGCTTTCCTGGTTGACATTGTGATGTCACAGGAAAGTTAAACATGAAGCCTTTTTAAAATGGTCTGAATAGTGACTGAAAATAAACAAGATAAATATGAGCTGAGACATGAGTGGATGTACACCAGAATGCAGAAATAAATTCCACAAATTAAGACCAGAGAAGATGAAATAAAAAAATTTAAAATCTGGTAAACATAAAATAAAAGTTTTCTATTATACATTTTATAACATGCCTAATTTTCATAAAAAAATTGAGACACATAAGGATATTGGAATATATTACATGTTATCAGTGAAAATAAAAGCCTTTACTAGAAATTATTGTTTATAACAGGAAGTATTTCAAATAAGTTCTTTTTGAGAGACTCAAAGATATAATAAAATCATTTTAAAAACATTGCAGAAATTATTAATAATGAATCAACAAATAAGATTCTCAACCTCAACATAGAAATTATGAAAAAGGACTAAATAAATGTGAAGTTGAAGTATATAATAATTAAATTATTAAGTCACAGAGAAGTTCAGCAGCGTATTACAGAAGATAGAAAAAAAATAAAGAATTCACAAACTTTCTAGAAAATGTTAATCAAAATATATTTAGAGAAAAGATGCAAACAAAATGCTCATATGGTCTACCTATTAAAGACTAAATGAAAAAGGGAATTTTGAATTCAGTAAGAAAGAATTATTTATCCAACAGAGCAAAAAATAATAATAATAATAAAACAAACACAATAATGGCATCCAAGACAGCAAGTATACATTTAAAATGTGAAAATATGGGCTGGAGAGATGGCTTAGCAGCTAAGCACTTGCCTGTCAGGCCTAAGGATCCCGGTTTGAGGCTCGATTCCCCAGGACACCCATGTTAGCCAGATGAACAAGGGGCACATGTGTCTGGAGGGCTATCTATCTATCTATCCATCTATCTATCTATCTATCTATCTGCCTCTTTCTCTCTCTTTCGTTCTCAAATAAATAAATAAAAACCAAAAAAATGAAAATATAAAAAAGATAAAGGCATACTCACAAAATTTCTATATCTAGAAAAATATTCTAATATGAGGCAAAATAAATCCATTCTTGAAATATAAAGATTGTGAGAGCTTGTTGTTAGCCAGTATGCCTTACAAATATTTAAAGGAATTCTTTAGGCTGGAAGGAAATAATAGCTTAGGTTAACTGGAATCTGTAATAAAAAATTATTAATATCAGAAACACTAAATTTAGATGAACAACAAATCTTATAAATATATACTGATTATTTCTTTACCTTCTAAATTATTTTTAGTTATTCATAAGCAGAAAGAGAGATACAGAAGAGAGAAAGAGAGAGAAAGGCCCAAATAATACTTAATGGAGAGAGACTGGAAGAATTCCCATTCAGATCAGGAACAAGACAGGGATGTCCTCTCTCACCTCTGCTTTTCAATATAGTCCTGGAAGCAATATCACAGGAGAAGGAAATAAAAGGGATACAACTTGGAAAGGAAGAAGTTAAGTTAGCTGTATTCGCCAATGACATGATTGTATATTTAAGAGACCTGAGAGACCCCATTCCAAAACTCCTGAAGGTGACTAAACTCCTATAGCAAAGTAGCAAGATACAAAAATCAATGCACAAAAATCAGTAGCATTTCTGTATGCAAATGACAAAGATACAGAAAAAGAGATAAGGGACATAGTCCCATTTTCAATAGCAACAAAAAAAAAGTAAAATACCTTGGAATAACATTAACCAAGGAAGTAAAAGATCTATACAACAAATATATAAAAACTCTCAAAAAAGAAATTGAGGACTTGAGAAGATGGAAAGACCTCCCATGCTCCTGGATAGGCAGAATTAACATTGTGAAGATGACAATCCTACCAAAGGCAGTATATAGATCTAACACAATTCCAGCTAAAATCCCTACAGTGTTCTTCACAGATATAGAAAACAATGATCTCAAATGTCATATGGAAAAACAGAAGGCCTCGCATATCCAAACATATCCTCAGCAAAAGAAATACCTCTGGTGCATCACCATACCTGATCTAAAGCTATAATACAAAGCCATAGTAATAAAAACAGCATGGAACTGGCATAAAAACAGGAGTATAGACCAATGGAATAGACGTGAGGACCTGGAATTTGGGTCAAACAACTATAGCTACTTGATATTTGACAAAGGCCCAAACATTATAGGCTGGAAGAAAGACAGCATCTTCAACAAATGGTGCTGGACAAACTAGATGACCACATGCAGGAAACTGAAACTTGATCCACACATTTCACCATGCACTACACTCAATTCCAAATGGATCAAAGACCTCAACATAAGACCAGAAATTTGAATACTACTGGAAGAAAATTTAGGAAGTACTTTCCATGATATAGGAATGGAAAAAGACTTCCTGAAGAAAACCCCAGTGGCTCAAGTTCTTAAACAGTCACTCAACCATTGGGATCATATGAAGCTGAAGAGTTTCTTTACAGACAAGCATATAATAAGCAAAGCCAATAGAATACCCACAGAATGAGAGAAAATATTTGCAGGTTATCCAACTGATAGAGGCCTAATCTCTAGAATCTACAAAGAACTCAAAATTCTTAACAATAAGAAGACAATTACCCCACTCACAAAATGGGGTGCAGAGTTGAACAGGCCATTCACAGAGGAAGATATACAAATGGCAAACACACAGTTAAGAAAATGTTCATCATCCCTAATCATCAGAGAAATGCAAAATAAAACAACTACGAGATTCTACCTTACCACAATAAGGATAGCCAACATCAAAAAATCAAATGAAAATAAATGCTGGCGAGGATGTGGAGAAGCAGGAACACTCATTCACTGTTGGTGGGAATGTAGGATGGTATAACCACTTTGGAAAGCAATATAGAGACTCCTGAAAAAGCTGACTATAGAGATAGCAACAGATCCAGTTATACCCTTACTGGGCATCTACCCTAAAACCTTCAAACCACAGGCCAGAGATATTTGCTCAACCATGTTTGTAGTGGCTCAATTCATAATAGCTAAAAGCTGGAATCAACCCAGATGTCCATCACTAGAAGAATGGATAACTAAGATATGGTGTATCTACACAATGGAATTCTATACATCAGTAAGAAAAAACAACACAAAGAAATTTGAGGAAAAATGGTTGAACCTGGAACAGATCATTCTCAGTGAAATTTCCTAAACACAGAAAGAAAATCAACACATAGTCCCACTCATCTACAACACCTAACCTTAATCCACCCAAGGTACCTTACATACCCAGCAAGCACCTCATGGACTAGACACTAGGATGGATGGTGAGGGAGGGGAGGGCATCGAAGTGTGGGAAACACTAATCTGGACCCAAATGGCAATGGTACCATAAAATTCTACTTCCTAAAAGGCAGACAAATGGCTGAACCTTCACTAGACCCTTACAGGAAAAAACTGAACCACAAGACACTGGAGAGGGTAGGATCAAGACTAATGTAAATCTTCTACATCTTCCCTTCCTCTCCCTCTCCCTCCCCCTCTCTCTCTCCTCTTTAGGTCTTGTATATTAGTTATGTTTTTCCTCATTTTCTTAGTGGGCACTGACCTGTAACTCCCACTACCAACTTGGGGCTATCATCCACAATGAGCTTTTGATCAGAGAAACCTATAAGGTTTCCCAAAACAATGACAGACTTCTGTCAGAGTACTTGATGACCCACCAAAGGTCAGTGGTAAACCCTATTGCTGAAGACTCCATACACAGCTGACATGTAAGATGGAACAGCATGGCTAGAAGCCAGGAGAGAGTCAGTCCCCAGACAGTCAGCCTGTCTATTGCCAGAAGGTGCTACATGGGCGACTTGTGGAAATGAGCAATATCTGCCCAAGCAACTCATGGTCTAACCTTACTAGCAACAAATAACCTTATGTGATGCCCACACAAGTGCAATAGTGCCACACAGCCATGGTGGGAAACCAACTGCTCTTGATTTGGCTAACTGGTCCCCTCAGTGGTACGAGACCCATAGCTGGAGCTGGGAAACAAGTCAGAACCATACCCAAACATAAGCCTACTCTCCAATGTCAAGCTACCATCAATCATGGGGTATAAGATGGCCTACATCTATTAATCTCTCTATCAAAAAAGTAAGTGTTATCTCAATTTTCCAGGTGCTAACTTACTCTCCATTGGAGAATCTGCTTCTCTTTTTCAGACAGATGAAGATCCTAAGGAGGGAGCTGCCCCAACGTACCTCAAAAGGGGCCTGACTGAAACGAAGGAAAATTGGCAAAACAAGCAAGGGTGCTGTTTTCCTGATGAACCGGATACCAGCACAAAGGGGCAGGAGACCAAGCAGAGAAAAATCAACTCCTACCAAATCAGACAGCCAGAGCCTCAGAGGGCCCCAACACCTTAGCACTGAAGCAGAGCAAAAATGAACCAAACATGGCTCAGGGAAATTTTGCGGAAGAGGGGGCGGAAAGAATGTCAGAGTCACATGTTGGGTCATGATATGCAGAGACATTTATCGTACCAATAACTGTGGGCTAACTCCACAATGCACGACCCATTTACATCAGCAAGGAGGGTCCATTGGGAGGGGGTAGATCATGGATGAGCCTAAGCAATGGTACCAAACTGCCTGTATTTGCTGAAAAGAAAACTAATAAATTAAATTAAAAAAATAATTAAATCAATCGCTGTTAAGTACATAAACACCATATTTTGTGTATTCAATAGCTGATTTATGTAGCATTTAATGATATGCTTATAGAAACTAAAATAATACTGTAGAAAATAAGTTAAGAAATCATTTAAGAGCTCATTGCTACTAACTGCTTGCACTATTTTTATGAATGTTGTCTTACTACTGTAAGGCCTTACCTTGGTACAGAATTACTCTGCTGCTCTTAACTGCTTGGCTGATCCCAATATATATCCCTCTACTATTGAATTGTTGACTTTGAAAAAGAAACATTGCAATATTATGATATTCTTGCTTAGTATATACATTTACTTTTTGCAGTGAGTTTTATATTTGATATGATCTCATCTTGCAGGGTATTATACTTTCATTTCATGTTAAATAGATAAATTTAATTTTTCTGGTAAGAAAATTCTAACAAAGACAAAGCTCCTTGGCTTTCTTTGAAAAAAAATCTCTCTCATATATATATATTTGACAGCTTGTCTTTTCATTTGACATTGAGTATAGGGTATTTATTTGTATTCTAATCTGCAAGATTTCCACAAGTACTTTTTCCTGTTAGTTTCCTTGTGCATGATAAGTTTGTTTTCTCTTGATGTTTTCAACTTTCTTTGCCTTTGTAATGAAAAGCTTGAGTGCAATAAAAAAAAAGTTCATAATTTTTGGCTGGAGAGATGGCTTAGCAATTAAAATGCTTGCCTGCAAAATAAAAGGAAGCCGGTTCGATTCTCCAGGTCCCACATAAACCAGATGCACATGGTGGCACATGCATCTGAAGTTCGTTGGCAGTGGCTAGAGGACCTAGTATGCCCATTCTCTCCTTCTCTCTCTCTCTCTCTGTCTCTGTGTGTGTGTGTGTCTTTATCTCTAGCTCTTTCTGTCTCAAATAAAAGTAAATCTTTATTATATATATATATATATATGTGTGTGTGTGTGTGT
Organism: Jaculus jaculus; assembly: GCF_020740685.1. Lineage (NCBI taxonomy): Eukaryota > Metazoa > Chordata > Mammalia > Rodentia > Dipodidae > Jaculus > Jaculus jaculus. Next base: position 99,719,353 of record NC_059103.1, on the reverse strand, counting down.
GTGTGTGTGTGTATTATTTTATGTATATATGTGATATAAATAAATCATATATATACCTATGTATATATACATATATATGTGTGTGTGTGTGTGTGTGCATGTAAGCACATAAAGAAAATTGAGTTTCTTATATCAATATAAGTCAAAAAAGACATTAGACAATTAATTTTATTAATCAAAAGGGTATTTAATAATGAAAGAGTCAGCACAAAATATCAAATGTAAGTACATATACTGGCCAAGAGAATCCAAAATCCATAAAACAAAACTTACAGAATTTCAAGGAGAACTAAAAGTAATTAAACAACTATATTTGTACATTGTAAACTCCTATGAGTAATTGATAGAGCACACAGATTAATAACAAGGCTATATTATACTTAATGTTTAAAGAATTAAAACTACATAAGGTATTTCTGAAATGTAAATGAGCACTGCTTTAGGGAAGCATGTAGTAGGTCACAAATGGTTATGAAAGGCTACTCAGTAAAATTAAAAAGAATTGAAAGTATATTCACAATGTTTTCTAGCCAGAGAAGCACTAAATTAGGAAGCAACCCAGACATAAATATGCAAAATTCTCAAATATATGGAACTTAAACAATGTACTTATAAATAACCCATAAGTGAAGGAAGATTTTACCAGGGAAATTGGAGGTATTTAGCACTAGGTAGCACCAAAACTAAAATGTATGAAAAAAATATGAGAAGCAAATTATGTTGTTTTAAGTCAAATATACACATTTAAATGACAGTATCAGGAAATAATATCACACATTTTATATATATATATATATATAAATCCGGTGTCAAAGAGTTAGAAAAATAAGCAAAAATGAACAGGAAAAAACCAGAATGTATAGGAAAATAAGAGACGTTAAGGAAATAAAAATTCTTTACTTAAAAGGATATCACAAGGATAAGGAGATAGCTCAGTTGATAAAATGCTTTCCTTGAAGGTATGAGGACCTGAGTTTGATCCCTAGAATCTACAGGAAAAATGTCAACTGTGCTGGCATGCATGTAATGCCAGAGCTGGGGAGGAGGGGAAAGGTGAATCCTGTGGGTCTGGTCAGCCAGTATAACCTAATCTGCAAGTTTCAAACTAGTATGTTTTTAAAAAGTGTGGATAGCACCTGTGGAATAACATCCAAGGTACACATGTAGATGCACACCCATGCACACATGTATTTCCCCCCACCTGAGCATATATACGAGCAAAGAAGATTAAAGGATAACAAGTATATTTATCTAGGAAAATGAGAAAAAGTAAGAGGAAAACTAGCAATAAACAATCCAAAATTTAAAGTAAATAATGATATAAGCAATGATAATCATAAAGAAATGTCAATTAATATTTGGTAATAAATCTAACAAAGTATTATAACACTTAAATACTGACACAGGCAAACTATCACTTGGAGAACTGAAGATTTAACTTAATGATGAGAGCACTTATGCACTAAAAGTTTCCCTATTGCCAAAGGGTCAGTTCTCCTCAAATTAAGATACATAGTTACTATACTTCCTATTAAATGTCCTGACGACATTTGGTAAAAGTTGACAAATCAGAATAATTTTGTAAAATAAAAACATTTAAAGAACTTAACACTACCTGATATTAAAATATTCCATAGTCATAGATGCTAGTGTATGATTTGTATCACAAAGTGCATAGAAGTCATTGGAATGGACTTAAGATACCAGAAGTGACTCTTTATTACCTATGCTAATTCATCTTAAATGAATAATAGTACAACTAAATTTTAGAGTTTATAAGCCAAACTTCAACAAAATTTAAAGTTTTGGCCTTTGAAAAATATTATTAATAAGTTATAAATTTGGAAAGAACTTTTAAAATTATACCCTGTTAAAAGGCTGATATCAAGCTGGGCATGGTGGCACATGCCTTTAATCCCAGCACTTAGGAGGCAGAGGGAGGAAAATCACCATGAGCTTGAGGCCACCCTGAAAATACATAGTGAGTTCCAGGTCAGCCTAGGCTAGAGTAAAACCTTATCTCAAAAAAAAAAAAAAAAAAAAAAAGGCTGATATCAAGAATATATAAATAACTCTTAAAATAAATGCTCTATTTTTCCAAAGGTGTACAAAGGACTAGCAAGCAGAGGAAAAGGTGCTTACTATGTTAGTAACTACAATAATGAAAAGTGAGCTGCTTTTCCTCTGCTAGAATTGTCTGTATGTAACATGTGGCTATGTATTTAACATCAAGCTATAAGAAGAAACAATTTCATTCACATTAATTCCCCATTGACATTGTTAATCTTTTTACCATCTGAATTCTCTTCTCTGTTGCCTTTATTCCTTGTCAAAGATGTCATGCCCTTGGAGTTACGTAGTAAGTAGACTTTTAAAATTGTTTTATTTTCTTATTTTCAGTTTGCACTAGGTAAATAAGTTTCCTCCAAGTCTTTTCATAGCAATTCTTTTCATTCTTGAATAATATTCCATTGTTTAGATGTTTGTTTATCCCATTGCTTATCAAGGTACATCTTGATTTCTTCCAATTTGAGCAACTATAACTAAATTTGCTGTAAACCTTTTCACACAGTTTTGTATGTTAATGGATCAAGTTTTCAAATCATTTGAAAAGAGGGTATTTGCTGGATCATATGACAAAAAATATGCTTGCTTTATAAAAGATTGTTTTTCTACTAGACTGTCTTCCCAAGTAGCGCAATCATTTTAAATTCACACCAAATATTGCTCCTCATCTTTGCGTGTACTAGAATGGGTGTACTAGAATGTTATATTTTCAAATCTCCAGTTCACTAATAACATATGATGTTGAGGATATCATAAATGCTTACATTTCATCTTTATAATATCTTTGGTTAGAATCATGCATTTTATACTGTATATCTCCTTAACTTCTTCACGGAATTGCTTAACCCTTTCAAAATTTTAATATCTTGGCTGGGATTCTTAAATTGTTTTTAAAATTAATTTACTCAAAATATCATAAACATTAGTATTAACAAATTAACTTATAAATTAATTTAGAAGACATTTTAATTTAACTTTATTTTTGGTTTTTCAAGGTAGGGTTTCACTCTAGCCCAGCCTGACCTGGAATTCAAGTCACTATGTAGTCTCAGGGTGGCCTTGAACTCACCGTGATCTTCCAAGCTCTGCCTCCTGAGTGCTGGAATTAAAGGTGTGCGCCACCACAGCTGATTTAGAAGACATTTTAAAACTTATATTTCTTGGTTTGTAGAAAAAGTATTTTATTCTATAATAAAAATGAAATCCAATGTTGTAAATAGTTCCTAAACTAATACTGCCTGTGATCAATAATTGAATTTTAGAAATAATGTAATCGAGTTTGTTTTCCCACTGACTTGAAAAATTCAGTTGTCTAGCTTTTGAATGATATAAAAATTCAGTTGCTTCAGAATAGATCTTTTCCATGCCATTTAGTATGTTTAAAACATACAATTAATGATGCTACTGAATTACAGTTAACTTTTTAACCTTTCAAAATTTGACAAAATATATTAACACAATTATTGCAATTAGTAATTCATTAGAATGTGAACTTAAATTATTTCTAATAATGTCAGCTCTAAAAATTATAAATTATAATAACATAAGTATCTATGGCCATTATCAGTGGTAACTAATTTTGACTGTTAGATAACATGAGAAAACCACAACAATCTGGTATAGAAAAAATTTTATTGTTTTAATTTCTATAGAAAGGTATTATTTTGTTTCACAATTTTTTTCTATTATCATGTATTAATTAAAAACTACTTTATTTATAAAAATATTAGTGTATATTTTTAAAATATAATCTTTTTGATTATAAAATTATGTTATCAATGCTGCCTTGTAGCAATAAGATATACATTTATTCAATTAAAAGCAAGACATTTATTTTCTTTATTAGCAGAAAATATGTATTCATGACTATACTAGCCATCCATCTTTTTTTTCAATTACTTTTTTTGTTTTTGTTTTATTGTTGGGTTTAGACAGTGTCATGTATCCCAGGCTAGCCTCAAATTCACGTATGTAGCCAAAGATGACCTTGAACTTCAGATAATTTTGCCTCCACCTCCTGAGTACTGGGATAACAAGCATATGGTATATACAGTGCTGGGGATCCAGCCTGGGGCCTCATACACACAAGGCAGGCATTCTGCCATCTTTGAGGTTAACAAAATTATAGTAAAGTAAGAGACAAATTAACTAGTGAAGACATGTAAAATATGAGCCTCCCCACCCGCACATTCACTATGCAGTGCACAACCCAATTCGCTAATCTATCTTCATTCTGTAAACTTTACTTCTGTCAATCCTACCCTGGCTTTGCTGTATGGTTCTTGATGGCAAGGAACTTTCTATTCAAATTAGGCTGACCTTGAACTTTCAGCAATCCTCTTTTCTGCCTCCTACATTTACCTCTTCTTTCTTGAAAGAGAAGAGCATGGGAAGAGTGTTTGAATTACAAAACAACTCAAGTTCTTACCTTTTTGTTCCCTCCAGGTATTATCATGTGTCCCTGTTTAAAAGCACTGTCTTGGAAAAACTTTCTTCCCTTTATTTTTTATGTGGATTAGTGGGAGAATACAGAATTACTACAGATGTTGTGAAAGGGTGTAAAATTACTTTAGAGCATAACCTGGGAAGATTTAGAGGAAAGGTGCTTTTTTGGTTTGTTTATATCTTGCTGTTTATGTTGCATAAATTTATTGCCTTTATAGTTTGTTTGATGTAGGTATTTAATGTGGAATCAGGTAGATCTGAGTCCGTTTCAAACTAGTTTCTTTATTTTTTATTAATTATGGCCACAGTTATTATGGATGTATCATGTGTTGGTACGACCCTTTCCCTTGCCCCTGCCCCCATTTCACTGGTGGCCCTCCTCAGTGGGGTTGCAGGTTTCCTCCATGGGGTTATGAGTAATGCATTGTGGGAACAGCATTCAATAACTGGGGAGAGGAGGTGCCTCTGAGCATGATGTCCCACCTTGTGACTCTCTCTTCTGCAAAATTCCCTGAGCCATGGTGGTTTTAAGTCTACTTCAGTGCTGAGCTCTTAGGAGCCTCTGGATCTCTGTTTTGGTAGGGGTTGAGTGTCCTTAGGGTCTGTCTCCTTCACCCTGTCACTGATTGTCAGGCTCACCCTGGAACCTGCATTCTTCCTCATCTTCCCAATTCCTCTGTGGATTCACTTGGGGCTTTGCTTAAGTGTAAAAAGTAGTTTGTCCCCTCTCATCTCACTATTGTCTGTAAAAGAAAAGGGGATTCTCCAAATGAGAGTGAAGTCAGCACAGCATACATGGGATAAATTTTATTCACTTAGGGGGAATTTGATGAACGCAGTCCCTCTTTTAGCCTAAGATTAGTGGAAGTTTGACACTAGAGAACATAATCTTTGACTCCATAGGATTCTGATCTAGTTCCCAGTTCAAGATATCGCATCCTTTCCACTAAGCACCTCTCTTAGCCAATCAGAAAGGTTACCCACTGAGGCTGTGCCACCATTGCACTGGTGTGTACGCCTTGTCAGGTGTTTGCTTTTGAGTAGCTTAGACCCTGGGTTGCTCAGGTTGTTGTTCCCTCAGGAGCTCATGTAGTGCTTCCCAGCACTAGACGGGCTGTCTTCCAGATTCCAGCCAGGTCTCTCAGTGTTCTGTGCCTGCAGCCTATGGCGTCTTCAGCAGTAGGGGCTTACCATTTAACTCAGGTGGGTAATCAAGCGCTTTGACCGAAGCCAGTCCTTGAAGATAGACTAAAAGGTTGAACCCCAATCAGGATCATGGGGAAGCACCTGAAAAGAAGGGCCCTGGAGAGGGTGGGGTGAAGCCTAACCTTAGGGTTTTTTTTTTTCTTTTTTTTTTTCTCCCTCTGGCCTGTAACTCCCATTACCAGAATGTGTTTACCACTCACAATGAGCTGGTGATTAATGAGACCTACAAGGTCCCCAAAATAAACTCTAGTTTCTTGGCTAAACCTTGGTCAACTTATGCGGTTATTTAAGTTTTCCAGTTCACTTGTTTCCTTATTTTTAGAAAAGAAAATAATGATACTTCCAATTTCACAAACTCATTTTGAACTTATCTACACATACACATGTTCAGCTATAGATCCTGGTATTCAGTAGGTGCTTAATAAATTAATTTTCTTTTAAAGAAGAAGGTATCAACTGTGAGAAAAAAAATATTCAGCCTTTTCCTTGCTGCTCAACAGTTTTAGCACTGCCTAGCATATAAATCAAAATATATATCTTGAATCTTGAGTTTCTGGTTTTTTTTAAGTTTCATTTTAATCTGGTTTTTGAAAATTATTTGTTCATAAGTGTGCAAGATTTTGGATGTTCAGGAGGGGGTCCCTCAAATTTATAAACCCTATATTTGAGTTCTGTCCTATCTTTAACAAAGAATTGATAAAGAAAGACTCAAGAAGGAAAAATTATGAATTATTGAGTTTATTTAGGGAGAAATCATAAATTGTAAGGTTTATTTAAGCAAGATTGGGAGCTAGAGCAGAGTCATAAACATGTGGGAAGTAGGAAACATGCTTTCATGTGAAAATACTGGATAGTTTATTTGGTTTATTTAAGAGAATTTGAGGTTTGGGGAGAAAACTGGAGTAGAGCCACAAGCATGTGGAATATAGAACTTGTGTATTTGTAGGGAGAGTTAGAAAGAACATTCATGGCATTTGCTATGTTCTTCCCTGTGGAGAGAAGTTAAGAGGGCAAATAGTTATGCTCAAGAGAAAATAAGAGGAAAAATGTCAAAGCAGAGAACAAAAATCCAGAGGATAAATGAGTAATAAAGAAAGCCACATTTATGGTTACCCCAAGCTTAAAGAAATACACAACTGGTAAATTAGAGACCAGAGAAAGTTATGCATATTAACAAAGTGAGAAGTCACCCCAATTATAAAGCAGAGACAAGAAGAAACGTTTCCCAGAAACAGTATTATGTTCCCCCAGCCCAAGCCAGTCTGGGTGAGGGGTAAGCTAGACTCACATGTATCTCTGTGGCCAAGGGAAGAGAGGCAGAGCCAAGCAACAGAGTCAGGAAAACAGAGTGGAGCTGATTGAAGCACAGCAGAACTAGTAGAAGACAGCCGACTTTATAGGCAAAGGAAAGACCCAATTGGTTTGTAGATTGGAAGGGTGGTTCTTCCAGCCAGCCTACCCCGGAGCCAAGCCATCCAGGTAGTGTTCTAGACTGTGTACAGAAGGGGGCGCTATTGATAAGTCTTGATTAGACACAAGTTCCTGTTCTGACAAGAGTCCCTTTCCTGTGCAAGAGTGAGATGGCATGTGGGGTGGCATCTCCTGGTTCTCTCTGGGCCTCAATCTCTAACTGAAACTGCCTAAAAGAAACTAGGTTTCTCCTATCCTCCTTCATAAGCATGGGGGCAGAAATATATTCCAGGTTCATGCACCACTTTGTGCATATTGCTTTACATATATACGGGGAATGAAACTCACATCTACAGGCTTTGAAGTAGTGCCTTCAATTGCTAAGCCATCTCTCTAGCCCTCTACTTTAGTTTTTCTTCCTTTTTTTTTTTTTAAAGCAAAATAGTTTTAGTCACTCAAGACTGCAGTTTTGAATTGTCCTTTATGCAATCTGAAGAAATATTCAGGATCCTTAGGGAAATATTCTAGATAGAACAAAGTGGAAGGGGTATTAGGATGAATGGAAACTGAATGCATGAAAACTTCATACAGAAACCATATAAGCCAATTAACAACAATAAAATATAAAAAAGAAGTACATTTTTCAATAAACTTGAGATATTAAAAAAAGAAAGCAGGACTAGAGAGATGGTTCAGCCCTTAAAGGCAGTACCTACATAAAGCCAGACACACAGATTGGTGCAGGCATCTGGAGTTTACAGTGGCATGAGGCCCTGGTGCACCCATTCTTGTTCTTTCTCTCTCTCTCTCTCTCCTTGCAAATAAATAAATATTGAAAACAAAGAAATGGAAAAAGGGATTCATATATGAAGATGAAATTTACTATAAAATTATTCATAGCAAATGGACATATTTGAAAAGAGAAAACTCCCAAGGACAAAAAATATACAGTATTTAGTGACTGCCTGTCAAGTACAAGTTTTACTCCCCCAGTTTTACTGATGTAAACATGAAACAGCTTTAAAAATATATACTCAAGATATGCAATGTGATATTTTGATATATACTGGAAATTATTGCACCAAGCAAATTAGCATATCCACCGGAGACATACATTTTCTGTGTGAGTACACTTAAGATTTCTCTTAATAAATTTCAAAAATATGATATGTTAATATTAGCTATAGTCACTATGATATACATTAGAGCCCTAGTAATTATTCATCTTATAATTGAAGGTTTGTACCCTGTAACTAAAATACTCCCATTATACTGCAGGCCCTGGCCAGCACATCGTTCCTTTGAGTGTTCCTTTATTCTTATTTTAAATTTCACTTGTAAGTGAGATCATACAGTATTTATCTTTCTGTGTCAGGCTTATTTCTCTTAGCATAATGTCCTCGAAATTCAGTATTTTTAAACTGGAATACATTTTCTCCAGTACCAAAGAAAATCCTTCCTAAATAAAGGAAAGTGTCATGTAGTTAAAACATAGTTTTCTGATCACATATTCTTCTGAATTGTATTTAAAATGTCTAAAATTAAATCTTTTGTCAGATTTTCCAGAAAACAACCTTTAATGTAAACCTGTATTTTTATAGTTGGGATTTTACAGCAAGGTTTGGATATCTTAAAAACGCCTAATACTTTAGACTTTTTTTGATTAATCTTTTAAAAATTTTATTGGCAATTTCACATGTATTTAATGTATTTGGATCATTGTAGCCCCATTATCTTCTCTTCTATCCACTCATTCCCATTAAACCCCTTCTTTTAAGTAAAAACCTTTTATGAGCCAGGTATGGTGGCACATGCCTTTAATCCCAGCACTTGGGAAGCAGAGGTAGGAAAATCGCTGTGAGGTAGAGGCCACCCTGAGACAACACAGTGAATTTCAGGTCAGTCTGAGCTAGAGTGAGACCCTACCTCAGAAAACCAAATGGACACTTCATGTGTTAGTAATGCAATTTTCATCCTCCCTGTCCCCATTCCACTGAGCTCACTCCTTAGTGTAATTGCTAGTGTTTACCATGGAGTTGTGGATTATGAGTTTTGAGAGCAGCAGTCAGTCATGGTTAGGGGGAGGCGCACCTCTAAATATTCCCTCCCATACTGTGATTCTTATAATCTTTCTTCTCTCTTTTCTTCAAATTTTCCTGAGCTGTGGTAGATATGTTTTAAGTCTATTTTAGTGTTGAGCTCATAGAAGCCTCTGGATTTCTGCTTTGGAATGTTTTGTGTATTCCCAGTGTCTGTCTCCATAATCCTGGTGCTGGTTGTCAGGCTCTGTGTGGAGGTAGCACTCTTGCTCATCTCACCAGGTCCTCTGTGGTTTCACCTGGGCCCTAGCTGATGTGCAAGGGGTTGTTCATCTCCTCCCTGGGAGTCAGCTATCTTTTCTTGTCTTGTTAGTAGAATTTGGATGTCCTCAGTTCCCTCCTGCCTTCTGAAAAAGAAAAACAGATTCTTAAGTGGAGAGCAAGATCAGCATATGTTAAAGGGAATAGGCACTGCTAATTTATAGATTTTGATGGATGCAGCCTCTCTTTCGGCCAAAGAATAGTAGGAGCTTCTCGTTGGAGTCCATGATCTTTGTCTCTGTAGGATTCTGACTCTGTTTCCAATTCCAGCTATGGAATCCTTTCCACTGCACCAATCAGAAAGCTATCGGTTACCTACCTCGGCTGTGTGCACCTATCACACGGTTGTGTACATCTTGTTAGGCTGGGTGTTTTTGCATAGCAGTTTCCCCTGCTAGCTCACAACATTGTTGGCCATTTTCTCTCAGCAGCTCATGTAGTGCTTTTCAGCACTGTGTGGGCTAACCATCTGGGACCTGGCTTCTTTCCAGATTCCATCTGGATCTCTCAATGTTCTTTGTCAGCAGCATGTGCAGTCTTCAGCAGTAGGAGTTACCTTTTATCTAAGGCAGTTAGTCAAGTGCTTTGACAGAAGCCGGTCTTGTTTTGGGGACCTTGTAGGCCTCTCTGATCTGTAGCTCAGTGTAGGTTGTCACCAATTTCTAGTGCTAGGAGTAACAAGCCAGAGCCAAATCTTTCAGAGTTAGGCTTCATTGCTGTCTCGAGGGTTCTTTTTACTAGATGTTCCCCCTATGTTCCTGTTGATGTTTGTATCTTTTTGTGTGCTATCCAGTAGGGAGGTTTCTATGGAACCAATTTATTTTGAATTTGGTTTTGTGTGTATTTCCCCTGTCCTACTATTCCCCTCTCCCCAAATCTCTCCATCCCTCTTATCTGTCCCTCAAGTTGTCTGACAAGTATGCCTGTAACTCATGCTATTCCAAGTTAAGAACCACGTATGAGTGGCTTTCTGTGTTTATGTGCATTAGGTTAGTATGATTTTTCCAACTCCATCCATTTTGCTATAAATTTTATTGTATCTTTTCTCCTTATTGCTGAGTAGAATTCCATTATGTAAATGTACCACATCTTCATTATCCATTCATCAAAGGATGGATCTCTGGAATGATTCCAGTTCTTAGCTATTGTTAATTGAGCAGCTATGAACATGGTTGAACAAACTTCTCTGCAATAAAGAAAGGAGTGTTTAGGATAGATGCCCACCAGAGGAATAGCTACATCAGTTGGCAGCCCTGTTTTCATCTTTTTCTGGAGTCTTGATATTGATTTCCGTAATGGTTGTATGTTTGTACTCCCACCAGAAGTGAATGATGGTTCGTTCCCATATCCTCACCAACATTTATTGTCTTGTCTTTTTTTATTAAGTAGAGACTTGGTATGGACACACCATGTGTTGGCACTGTCATTTCCCTCCTCCCTCCCCCCATTCTGTTGAGGGTTCTCCTCAATGGGATTGCTGGTATTCATCATGGGATTGTGGCTTATGAGATGTGAGAACAGCAGTCTGTCATTATAAGGGGGAGCAGGCAATGTCTCTGGACCTTCTCTTCTACTCTGTGGCTCTTACAATTTTTCTGCCTCCTCCCCCACAACATTACCTGAGTGGTGGTAGATTTATTTTAAGTCTACTTGAGAGTTGTACTCTCAGCAGATACTGGATTTCTTCATTGGCACATTTTGAGTATCCTCAGTGTCCGTCTCCATCATTTGATTTTTTAAAAATATTTTATTTATTTATTTATTTATTTGCAAGCAGAGGGAGAGAGAAAGAGACAAAGTGAGAGAGAGAAAGGGGGGGGAGGGAGGGAGGAAAGGAGAGAGGGAGAGATGAGAGAAGGAAAGAAAGGGCATGCCAAGCCCTCTTGCCACTGCAAACAACTCCATACACAAGTGCCACCTTGTGCATCTGGCTTTTTGTGGGTCCTGGGGAATTAACCTGGGTCATTAGGCCTTGCTGGAAAGCGCCTTAACCACTGAGCCTTCTCTACGGTCACCATCATTTGATTATTTAATGAACACCATTCTGACTTGAGTAAGGCAGAATCTCATTGTTTTAATTTGCATTTTCCTGATTGTTAAGGATGTTTAATGTTTTATTTTTTCTTTCTTTCTTTTTTGTTTTTCAGTTTTGGGTTTTTTGAGGTAGGTTTTCACACTAGCCAAGGCTGCCCTGGAATTCACTATGTAGTCTCAGGGTGGCCTCGAACTCATGGAGATCCTCCTACCTCTGCCTCCCAAGTGCTGGGATTAAAGGCATGTATCACCATGCCCTGCTGTTTAACATTTTCTTAAGTGATTATTAGCCATTTGTATTTCTTTCACTGGGAGCTCCCTATTCAATTCTCTGTCCCACTCTTTGAATGGATTGTCTGGATTTTTTATTGCTTAGTTTTTTTTGAATTCTTTGTAGATTCTTTGTCAGTAGCATAGCTGGTAGAGATTTTCTCCCACTCTGTGGGTAGTCTGTTCACTCTGTTCATAGTGTGTTTGTCTGTATAACGGCTTTTTGGCTTTTTGAGATCCTACTTGTTCAGTGATCAATTTTCCTCTTTTTAAAATTTACTTATTTGTCAGCAGAGTGAGACAGACAGACAGAGAGAATGGGCATGCCAGGGCTGCTACCCACTGCAAACTAACTTCAGGTTCCACTTTGTGCATTTGGCTTTACATGGATACTGGGGAATCAAACCTGAGTCCTTAGGCTTAGAAGACAAGTACCTTAACTGCTAAGCCCTCGTTCCAGCCAGATTGCTTAATTTTCTGGGTCACTGGGGTTTTGTTTAGGAAGTCTTTCCCCACTCCAATATCATGGAGAGTTCTCCCTATTTTTCTTCCAGGCATTAAAAAGTTTTAGGCCTTATACTGAGTTTAAATCCATCTGGAGTTGAATTTTCTACATGTGGAGATGACTGGATCTAGTGTCATTTTTCTATATGTGGTTGCCCATTTTGTCCAGCATCATTTATTGAAGATGCTATCTTTTCTCTAGTGTACATTGTTGGCTCCTTTGTCAAAGATCAAGTAGTTGTAGTTACTTTAACTAAGGTCTGGGTCTTTAATTCTGTTCCATTGGTCTACATGTCTGTTTTCATGGCAGTACCATACTGTTTTCATTACTATGGCTTTGTAGTATAGCTTTAGATTGGGTCTGGTGATACTTCCAAAGGTGCATCTTTTGCTGAAGATATTTATATTTATATTTATATTTATATTTATATTTATATTTATATTTATATTTATATTTATATTTATATTTATATTTATATTTATAGTTTTGGACTTGAAACACATGTACTTTTGATAGTTTAGTAAGGTGCATTATTGAAATTACTGCTATTCCACAGTGGTAAACTAAAGAACGTATTCATATTGGCTACATTTTTGTTGTTGTTGTTTTTTCAAGCTAGGGTCTCACTCTAGTCCAGGCTGACCTGGAATGCACTATGTAGTCTTAGGTACCCTAGAACTCACAATGTTCCTCCTACCTCTGCCTCCCAAGTGCTGGGATTAAAGGTGTGTGCCACCACAGCTGGCTCATATTGGCTAAAATTTTTAAGCTACAGTATGATATGTCCTAGGCTGGCTTAAAACTCACCATGTAATTAAAAATGACCTTGAATTCTTAATCCTCTTGTCTCCACCACCTGAATGCTGATATTATAGGAATGCATCTCATTTCCTTTATGTGTTAGTTAATTTTAACAGCTTTAACCAAACCTTTTGACAGGAAAATTTACAGAAAATAAATGTTTATTTTGGCTTACTATGTAGAGGTATCATTCCATTATAGTCAGGGGTTGGGTATCATTCCATTAGTCAGGGGTGGGGTGGAACTGACCAGTTCTCATCGGAATACTTGGAAGGAGAGAAAAGGTACATACAGAAAGGGTCAGGGCATGAGATAACCTCAACCATATGCCTCCAATGATCTGTTGCCTTCAACGAGGCCACACTTTCTACTATATACCACCTCCCAGTAATAATACAATTTTATTATTGATTGGGTCAGAGTCCTTGAGATATAATCATTTCTGCAAAGCCTTCAAAGATAGAGAGTTGTCCTGAACCAAGCAATTTCTTCCCGTAGGCACTTCTCAATCTAGTGAAGTTGACACTTAAGAAAGACCGTCATAACAATGAAGTTACCAGGTCTCTAGAAGACACATTTACCAGTTACTTGAAACATAATACTTACCAGACTTATCTTTAAAACTCTGTCTTCCATTTGAAGTTTCTTTCCTTGTTAAAGCCATGGTTCCATCGACAGTAAAAAGGAAGAATCATACCTTGATGTTAACTTGGAAAGCATTGGATCAACTACACATTTCTATGCTGTGAGTCTGACTTAAATATTCAAATTATACACAACAGATAATGAGCAAATACTGTAACCTGGGAAATGTCTGCACTTTGAAATTTCAGGAGAAATTAAGAGACAGTTTGTGAAGAATATCTGAATATCTATCTTCAGGTTTGTAGGTAGCCAGCTGATGGAATAACATCACTCTTCCCAGATTACTTTTTCCTTGGGATTAATGTAGAGGAAATGACTACTACTCATATTAAGAAGAATAGTAGAGTATATTGAAAAGTATTCACATTTCCACCAGCTGCACTATTATAGGTAAAATCTCTTCCAGTTTTAGGTCAATGTATTGTAGGAACTTTGTCCCCTGGAGTAATGCAAACTCATAGGCTCAGATGACAGACCAAAATATGACTGCACCAAAACCAGTTTTAGTCAACCAGTGAGTTTACTAAGATGTATTGGTCAGGGGTTTTGTAGAGGATCAGAACCAATAGAATGAGTTGTATTAAAAGGGAATTTGTTGAATTGGCTTATGGCAGTCCAACAAGAGCAGTTTGCAGGCCCAGGGGTCAAGGAACCCAGCAGCTGCTCAGTCCATGAAGCTGGATACCACAGCAGTCCCAATCCAGCACTGAAGGCCTGAAGGCATCCTGGAAAGCTTCTGGTCTTCAGTCCATGCTGGAAGGTAGCAAACAGCTCCTTCAGCAAGGTGGGAGGAAGGGTACCTTTTTTTTCCAGAGCTTCCTTAGATAAAGCCCCCCTCTGAGAGGGGCCACCCATTTTGGAGGAAGGACTTCCTCCCTCAATTAATCCATCCTGGAAGCAATGTCAGAAACCCACTCATAAGGAATGTCTGTGGATTCCTAAGCAGATTATATTGAAAAAACTTAAACGTCACATGGTGTTACATATGGAGCATGGGTGAGGGGTTGCTTACAGGAGCATGGGTGACTCAGAGGCAGATGGATCACCACAAAGTCCCTGCCCATCCTAAACTGCGGCCTCATGGGAGCTGCATCATGCAGGACGCAGTCTCACTTCTACTTAACCTTGTACTGCACATATAATCCAGATTTTTTCTCTCAGGAATACTGCAGCCGATGGGAAGGCAGGTGGGAAAGATTGCTGTAACTTCAGGTGAGGGTCTTGTGACCCTTTCCACCTGCTAGGGCATTGTCAATAGCTAGATTCCTATTACTGCAGACATTGCATCTCAGCATTGTTCTGCTCCAAACTTGCCATAGCTTCTGGGCCAAAACATTGTTTACCTCAAATGCCATACAGCACAGTGCAAGTTTTAATTCTTAAAAACAGTCAGAAATCCGGCATTGTGGAGGAATTGATGAAGAGTACAAAAGAGCCAGAGGATAGGTAGAAGCATTTTTGAACACTGACTTCCAGACAGGAAATAGCCATTGCATTTCTAACACCACAGCTGTTGTTACCTGCACAAGAACTACAAACGTCATCATTGATGGGGGAAGGTCAAAAAAGATGTCCAAGTAGAAGAGGGGCTAGTTGGAAAGAAGGGGCTCAGTAGGAAAGGCATGAGGGAGATGGCACAAAAGAACATAACAGGAGGGAATTTTGATCAAAATACATTAGGAAGAAGTATGAAAATTGTCAATAAAAAGTTTTTTATGTCTGCATAGTAACGCGAGAGTGACATCATGATACAATGTAAGAGTGAACCCAAATTGTAAGTTTTATCACTAACTACTTTGAAACAGATTATTTCATCTGTTGCATATAAGTTTCTTCACTTATAATAAGAATATTAATCTATGAATATTGTGAGTTATATGATGTAAAATGTATAAAAGTGTCCAACATGATACCTGGCCAATAGTAAAAAATGCATGAACTGTTATTTTTATTTCCACCTCTTTCCTAATAAAATATAATTGAATTATGATTACAATTATAGGAAAATATAATAACAGATTATGGCAATAAAACTCAAAATTTACTTGAAGCTTTAACCAAATGACCTTTGAGGATGTTTCATATTGTCATTTAATTTATATGAAAGAGATTATAAGCAAACTAAACTAATAAAGAATATTTTAGCAAAGATGAAAAAGTAAGCAAATATTTCTCTTCAGTCATGTATTAGTTACTTTCTCCTTGCTGGAAGGGATAGCAGGCCTGAACTGGAAGCCTCATGTTACATCCACAGAGGGAAATAGAAAGAGTAAGCTGAGCTGATCTTTAGCACCTCCCAGCCTGCCCCATTGACACACTTTCCACTAAAGGTTCCCTAAACTTCCAGAGCCAACTGGAGATGATTTAGAACTTCAAGCCATGAGTCTTGTGTGTGATATTTATATTCAAACCACATGGGTCACAAGTTTAAAACCCCTTCTAAAGGAGGTTGAGCTCAGTAACATATAATAAGAGATTAAAACAGAAAGTTAAACTAGTTTCTTATCCAGCATCAAGAAAGTTAGGAGATATTAGCAATTCAGTTTCTTGGTAGCATTCCTTTGTAAAATTAGAATATGTATTAGGCTGGGACATTCACATTGCATGACGTATATGCTGTGAATGCTTGATACATTTCCACACAGAAGGATGAGCCGACATGATCTGGGCTGATGATCATTTTCCCAAGTCTGGAAAATGGTTGGAGTTGTTACAATCAGTAGCATAATAAAACAAGAGTTATTTATAATAAAAACAGTACAAAATGTTTTATCATACATTTAGTAATATTCACATGTCTGGTGCTGAATGCATGACCTCAAACATTAGAAGGAAAAGTACTAAAATTGTCAAAGTACAATAGACTAAGTCTTTTACATTTGAAGATGCTTTGTTGCTGATAAGAAGCAAGAGCAACTAAACAGTTGCAGAACCAACATTGATGTATGGAGTGTGACATCATGCCATTTCATAGATTGATATATTTAGTATGACAAATATGTTACTAACATCATAAAATATTTAATCAGAACATTTTGGCTTTGTATTCTTGAAATGCATGTGGTTTGTGTGTGTGTGTGTGTGTGTGTGTGTGTGTGTTTGGTTTAATTTTTATTTTCTAAGGCAGAGCCTCACTTTTAGCCAATATTGACCTGGAACACACTGTGTAGCCTAGGTTTGCCTCAGACTAACTATAATGTAATCTTCCTACCACAGCTTCCCAAGTGCTGGTATGATAGTCCTGAGCCATCACGCTTGGTGAGAATTTATCCTAATAACAGCTCCATTTTCTTTTCCTTTTCCTTCTAAATTTACATGCCAGTCTCACATTGCAATGAGTTGATATAATGGGGGTGATACATCAATACAGCATTTGTTCTTTTTCTGGCCTCATGTCCCATATCCTTGTCAATATACAGTAATTTACTATACTTTCAGATTAATTGTTTTTACTATATGAATAAGAGAGAACATATGGTGCAAGTTTGTTTTTTTTTTTTTCTTTTCTGCCTGGCTTATTTCAATTAATAAGAAAGTCTGCCATGTGTGGTGATACATGCCTTTAATGCCAGCACTTGGGAGGCAGAGGTAGGAGGATAGCTGTGAGTTAGAGGCCACACTGAGACTACATAGTAAATTCCAGGTCAGCCTGGGCTAAAACAAAAAAGAAAAAACAACAACAAAAAAAGAAAGTCCTCCAGCTTCATTCCGCTTAATACAAATTACCAAATTTTATTCTTTTCACATGGCTGAATAATACTCCATCATGCAGATATATTCCATTTTTAATTTATCCATTCATGTGTTGAAAGTTACCTAGGCTGCTTTAGTTTATGTAATAACATTTTTATAATAATCAGTGCTTAATAATTATGGGCATTTGTATTTCTTTTGTATGTTTATTTCATGACTTTTGAAAACATACATAGAAGTAGGACAGATAGATCATATCATTCACCTGTTTTCCTTCTTCCTTTTTTTGTGGTAAAGATTCCTTAATATTCTCCATATAACTGATATAATTTAAATTCAAATGATCACTAGTAACCTGTTCTGTATATCTGCACCATCATTTTGTTGAATTGGTTAAGTTTTTGGCAGTTGGGTATTCTAAATGGCACTAAATGGAATCTCTTTATAATTTTGACTTGCAATTAACCAATAGTTAATCATATGGAGATTTTTTCATGATTTGTTGTATATTTGCATTTTTCTCTTTTCAGAAGTGTCTATTGAGATCATTTGCTTAGTTTTTAATTGAGCTGAGTGTTTTTTTTTTTTTTTTTAACACCAACAAGCCTACTGAGAAGGATCCTCAGGAAAACAGGGACCAGGGGAGAAAGAATATAACACTATAACCTATGTAAAAGAAATAATAATAAAAGAACAATTAAAGTAAACCAAATAGATGGCAGTTAGTTTATATTGCTAATATAATGGGAGTTACAGTCACACAATCCATTGTTATATGGTACTTATATGCATTACTAATACTAGGTTTGTAACATTTCATTAAAATAACTACAAATGTACAAGAAAATAAAGTATCGGTAGATATTTAGAGTAAATAGGAAGCTATGTGACAGTTACTTGAAATAACGGAAATGGTGGGTATTTTCTTTAAAGTTATTGGAAATGAAGCTTAATAGAAATTAAAAAAAAAAACAGCTTTTTCTGTTTAATTCCTTTTGCATTGCTGGGACAAAACATTGACTAGAAGTCATCTATGGGAGGAAAGAATCTATTTCAAGTTTACCGTTTCAAGAGAAGTCTCAGTGTGGTATAGATATGCATGGTAGAGCAGACAACCTGCTCACATCTTCATGCATCAGGTGGGAGCAGTCTGAGTGAGCCAGCACTACACTCCCAGAAGGCTGGACTAATAAACCCAAGGCCAGCCTCCAGTGACACACCTCCTTTCCTAAGGCCCCACTTCCAAAGGCTCTGTCAACTGGGGGCTAAGTATGAAGCTTAATCACAAACACTTGAGGCAATAGTGGCCATCTTACATTCAAACAACCACACTTAGACTATGTCAAAAAGGAAATTGTTGAACATAATATTTTTCAGTGTTGCAATTTTAAATAAGTATGAAGTTTTCAAACTGAGATGATAAAGAAATAAGAAAACTTGGTGATAATGGTCAAGAATGCTTTTAAACATGGCATATATTTTAATTTAGTGGTTCTAAAAATCTTTTAGTTTTCCTTTGTGCTTTTACAAAAAGTAGAAACATAAGTAATGAGGAATACCAGAATAAGACTCACAATATTATACTAGTCTGAACCTCAGAGTAAATTCATTTCTGCCTAGTAAATTTACATGGAACATCATTAATCAAATATATAGTGTCAGAAAGTACAGAGAAAAATAAAAGATGAGGTTCTAGTCTTATTGAGCCAAGAAGATATATAGAATCTATTTTGAAAGATCTGTTGATGATAAGGAACAAATCTTTCTTACAGAAGAATTCTGACTAATTTATGCATATATTCCTCACACTAGGAAGAAGAAATGAATTAATTCCCCAGACCAAGCTGTATAAGATGGTTCTAGTAACTTGCTTCAAAATAATAGACTATGGAGAGTAGGGAAAGTAATTTGATAGTGGATATTCCAGGAGATACAACTATACTACATGAGTAAGAAGTTGGGCTGATAGTGCGTAACTTTGTAAGATTCAGAGTAGAAGGATGGAACACTATATTTGTGGCTGTCCTTTCAAAAACTCATGCCAATTCTTTTTTTTTTGTTCATTTTTTTTGTTAATTTATTTGAGAGCAACAGACATAGAGAGAAAGACAGATGGAGGGAGAGAGAGAGAATGGGCGTGCCAGGGCTTCCAGCCTCTGCAAACGAACTCCAGACGCGTGCGCCCCCTTGTGCATCTGGCTAACGTGGGACCTGGGGAACCAAGCCTCGAACAGGGGTCCTTAGGCTTCACAGGCAAGCGCTTAACCACTAAGCCATCTCTCCAGCCCTCATGCCAATTCTTATCATATGGAAAGTATTAAACTCAAATTGACAGACATTCTAAAAACTCTGGAAGCAGTGCTTCCTAAAAACACAGTTCTTGATAAGCTAACATTATAGCATGGAGTATATTAAAAAAAGAATTCTAATTTAATTAAATGGTTTATGATCATGTGGACTGGATTGCAGAACAACAACAAATGTGAATACTGGTGAGAAATGTTTAGAATTTAGCTAATAATTATGAATCAATGCATATTTCTTAATTTTGTTAAATGTTCCATGGTATATAACATCATGCCAATAGTGAAAATTAAACAAGCTATTCAGGAACTCTACAATATTAATATCTGTACATTTTTGTTTTAAAATCTAAGTAAAATGTATTATTATATTTTCCAAAACAAAATATAGTAAGAGTAGTTGCGTTTACTTGAAATCTTTTAATCTCTAGTTAATTTAAGACAGCACAACTTTTCATGCCAGCTTCTACATTTAGTATTTCCTATAATCACATGTTCTATGACCACTGAAAAATAACATTCTATATTTGCTAAATTATAAATAACAGAATAATATATTCAGGTAATTCGTTTTTATTTTGTAGGTATACTTAAAATGGTTTCTGAAATGCACTGCTTCTGTTACACAAATTAATTGAATATGTATTTTTGATAAAAGAAATTCCCCCTCCTTTATCTTTTCTCTGTTTCCCACATCTCTTTCTTTACTTCCTCCTCTCACTTAGTCTTCTGGTGGTCATAAATAACACAGACAAACTACAGTTCTCTGTGAGTCTCAATGAACCTTTTATTCAGTCTACGAAAAAAAGTCTATAAAATAGTTGTGGTTTTTAAAAATTATTTACTTATACATTTTATTAAGTAGAAACTGTGTATAGACACATCATATGTTGTTACCATAATTTCCCTCCTTCCTGTCCCCATAGCACTAAGGACCCTCTTTAGTGAGACTGTGACACCTACATTCTTTCCGCCCCACCCCCCTCTTCTGCAAAATTCCCTCAGCATTGGTGGGTATGCCTTAAGTCTATATTAATGTTGAGCTCTCAGCAGCTACTTGATTCTTGCTTTGGTGTGTTTTGAGTATCCTCGATGTCTGTCTCCATCACTCTGGTCCCAGGTTGTCAGGTTTGCCTTGGAAGCAGCAGCACTCTTGCTCATCCCTCCTGTTCCTCTCTGTGGTCTCACCTGGACCCTGGCTGATCCTGCATGTGAGCCAGCTATCTTTGTCTTGGTAGATTTAAGTTGGCCTCAGTTTTCACTACTTTCTGATAAAGAAAAACAAAAAACCAGAAACATAATATCCAATGGAGAGTGAGCTCAAGGTAGGTTAAAGGGGATACATAGTTGTGTTTTAACTCATCAAATATTGAAGCCTTGTAGTGGACTCAGACAGCATAGAGGAATGTGGCAAAAATAAGCCTAATTTTCAGAATGATATCATAGGCTTAAGCTTCCTAATGCAAAAGCCTGATGAGGAAATCTCAAGAAAATATTAATATAGTCACAGTTTTATGTACTGACAGATTTAGCTGGATCAGAAAAATAATCTTGTTCATTAAAAAAAATGAACAAACCTCCTAAGCATGTGATAATTTCTGTGGTAAGCAAAGAAATTCTCTCTTCTGAATATGAGTTTAACAAAATGTCCTGTTAAATGCAAAGGGGTCATACTATTTAAATTGGAAAACATATCATATCACAACCTTTTGAGAACACTAGAGTAGTTCTTAGCATTTCATAACTGAGATATAATCAGTTGTGCATTGTGTAATCACATATCTTGCCCGTATGCAAAAATCCTCCAAGGCTGTCAGACACAGATTAGTATTAATCAGGAGAAGTATTTGTGAGATTCCTTCATGAAAATTAGCCCAAAAGTATGAACAACTTTTTGCCTTAGTGTTCTTATAGAATAGATGGTTTTTCAGGTACAACAAACAGGTAAAGTCTACATTATGCTGTTTGGATACTATGATTGAACTTAGCTGTGGTATCCAGTGTAGGGAGAAATTTATAAATTACAAGGCAGCTTTGGATAAACAAATTACCCAAATGCTACAAGGTTAAAAGTATCTAAAATTCTCATTAAAATACTCCTGAAAATACTTTGTTCAAACTCCCTGAAAATAAAATATATGTTAGGATTCTTTCACATCAAAAAAATATAAAAATATAGCTTAAAGTGGAAGATTAATATAAATAAATAAAATTGATGGGAATACTACCTTCTACAATGAAGAAATTTATTCCCAAAGTACATGGATGTATCACAAATTCTTACAAATTTGCATGGCAATCCTGTACTGGATTCGCCATTCAAAAGAGTGATTGGTAAAAGAGGGAAAGTTAGGATACCTATGAAACAGATCTTTAGCTTCTGATTACAAAAGTTCCTATTAGAAATTTCTCTAAGTTATTATACCTACAAAATGTGGACTCACTTTAAAAAAATCTTTGGGTATGATGCAATGGAAAGAAATAGGTACCTTATATATCTTATGTTAATGTTACTGATAATTCAATGTCTTATTATAGACACTATGAAATGTGTGATGATTAATTTCTGTTGTCAATTTGGCAGGATTTAGAATAACTGTGGAAACAAAGTTCTGTTCATGTCTGTGAGGGATTATCTAGAGTAGGTTACTTGAAATGGGAGGACCCCACCAACTGTGGGCAGCATGGAGTGGGTTCCTAGAATTTATGAAAAGAGAGAGGCATGGAGAGATGGCTTAGCAGTTAAGGCACTTGCTTGAAAAGCCTAAGAACCCAAGTTTGACTCTCCAGATCCCATGTAAGCCAGACATACAAAGATGAGGCAAGCACAAGGTCACACATGTCCACTAGGGTGGCACAAACATCTAGAGTTCGATTGCAGTAGCTGAGACCCTAGTGTGCCAATTCTCTCTCTCTCACTTTCTCTAAAAGTTAAAAAAAAATAAATAATAAAAATATAAAAAAGGAGAGAGCCACCTGAGCTGCCATATTCACCACTCACTCTATTACATGCATGTTGATGTGATGATGTGACTCCAGCTTCCTACCTCTTTCATGCTTTCCCTACCATGATGGATTTCCCTTCAAAATCATAAGCTACATACCCTCTTCTTTATGATGCTAGCGCTGGTCAGGTAGTTGTCCCAGAAATGAGAAAGTAACTGATACAGGTTAAAGTCCTTCCATAATGATTTAACTATGTGCTTTCTCTCTATCTCATATATAACATTAAGAATTTTGGCAGGTACTTGAGCTATATTGAAAAAGACTGAACAGTTGAAGGAAATGTTGAGAAATCTCAGAATCATGAGATTTGGGAACTGGAGATCCTAAGCAGTTGTCTGACTCATTTGAGATATTAACAGAAGGTAGATAACAAACAAATGTAACTTTTAGATCATAATATGAGTGAAGAGTCAACTGATGCATAGAATCCATGTGAAAAATGCAGTTTGTCATTTTACTTCTTGGATGTTTCTGTCATGCACAGACCATGGACTGGTACCAAGGCTAGTATGTTGGCTGATGCCTAGGTATTCTTCAGAGCTTACGAGCTCTATTTTGTAAGATGTAAAAGCAAGTTGTCACAAGAACAGGAGAAAAAGTTGCTATTTGTAATTTCCACATGGTGCATCCCTTTCTCATTTATTGCCAATGATTTAAATGGCAAAACATATCATCAAGAGATTAGGCTTAAGGGGGTGAAAAACAGAGGTAGACTGGTAAACATCTAATAACCACAAAATTCAATTCTTAAATTACTACCTCTAAAATAGTTTCTTTTCTGTATTTCTTTTTTAATATATTTTTAATTTTTTTCTTTTTTAAAAAATTTTTGATTATTTTTAATTATTGATTTGAGAGCAAGAGAGTGAGAGAGAGAGATAGAGAATGGGCACGCCAGGGTCTCCAGCCACTGCAAATGAACTCCAGACGCGTGCACCCCCTTGTGCATCTGGCTAACGTGGGTCCTGGAGAATCCAGCCTCGAACCAGGGTCCTTAGGCTTCACAGGCAAGCGCTTAACCACTAAGCCATCTCTCCAGCCCAAATTTTTCTTATTTATTTAAGAGAGAGATAAAGAAACCAGAAGATATATATAGAGAGAATGGGTGCTCTAGGGCCTCTAGCTACTGCAAACAAACTCCAGACACATGCAGCACCTTGTACATCTAGTTTACATCGGTACTGGGGAATCAAACCTGGATCTTTGGATTTCACAGGCAAGCACCTTAAACTGTGAAGCCATCTCTTTAACCCTTTCTATAGTTCTTGAAGTGCAGGAAAACAAGCATTACAAAATTAACATGTGAAAAGGTGAACTTCATAGAAATTAACTTCACCATTTTTGTTCTAGCAATTCTGTTACATATTATATGATATAAATAAAGAAAAGCCACTTATCTGCTTCTTGGAAGACGATTAACCCAAATAGTTTATTTCTTTGAAGAAAGGTTGCTCATGTCTTTAATAAATCTATCATAAAATTTTTGTTCAAGCCTATATAGAAAAGCAATCTGTCATGTCCTACAGTGTTCTGGTCAGCTTGAGTTAAGTTTTTATTCTTGTCAGAGCAATTTGGAAAATAGTCCTGAAATCTGTGTCACTTCCTTTCAAAACTCTCATTTAACATATATTCACATATGAGTAACATAGTGATAAGTAAGAATTTGCTTTCCTTTGGTCTACCTCAATTTTATAGACTTGGAGTTGGATAACTTCAGTCAAAAGTTTACCATTGCTTCCACATTGGGTTTAGTTTTCTTTTCAAAAATAAACTATTTATCTCTCATTGTCATAATTATTCTTCCTTGAGAGCTGCCTACTTCAATTATTTCTTTTCCTCATTCTCTTTCTTAGCAAATTAAATATTGGGGTTACTTTCAACCCTGTAATGATCTGTTTTGTTTGTTAACAATCTTATGACAAATACATAGTGAGGTCATGCTCTTAGCAAATGAAAATGATGTTTGTGAGGGAAAAGTCTGGCTTTTAAGTAAATTTCTACCAGCTTGGCATCCTCCACATTTACTTCCTTAGAAAACTTACATTGACTTTCTAGGATATCATGGAGCAAGTGTTTGTGCACCCATGAAGACCACGCTGCTGAAGTGAGCATGTTTTCCTTTCTGCATTTTCTCTTTAAACACATCACAGCTACTGTCATCCTTTCTATAGACTATATGTCCTGGAATCATGGTTTTCTTGATATAATGTCATGACTAGCTGGAATTTTCACAGTTACTGTGCTTCTCTTCTTCTTATTTTTTTTTTTTCCTTGTTCTTGTTCTTCTCCTCCTCCTTCTTTTGCAAAAAGCAACAGTTCTTTTCAGCCTTCATATTTTCTACTTAAAAGAAAACATTCATTCTTCTTGTCTTCTCATGAAGTGGAAGGAACTTTACCCTGAACATTTTGTACCTGTATTATGTAACATAAGAATATTTAACTTTGGTGGGGGGAGGGAGGGTATTACCATGAGATATTTTTTATAATCATGGAAAATGTTAATAAAAATTGTGAAAAGAAAAAAAAATAAAAATTTAAAAAAGAATATTTAACTCAAATCAAGGGTTACATTCCATCACTGATTATTAAAAACTATCTCTAAGACTTTAAGAAAACACCTAACCCATTATCATTTCCAAAAATTTTAGGAATCCAGGTGTGTGACACATGCCTTTAATTCCAGGACTGCAAAGCAGAGATAGGAGGATTGCTATGAGTTCAAGATGACCTTGAGACTACATTGTGAATTCCAGGTCAACCTAGTCTCGAGTGAAACTCTACCTTGAATCTCCCCCTTCTGTCCCAAAGAGTAATCATTTAGAGTATATTATCTCAAATGTAGTTTTGCATTTCACTAATTCATTCATCATATTTTCTCTTCCAAATAATTAGTAGAGTCTCAACACCATCTATTTAAATCATATGGTCAAAATTTCCAATGTCTACTCATTGTTCTGCAATATATCTATACATTGTCAAAGCCTTTATCAAATCATCTTTTTTCTAATTTTAATATCATATCCAAGAGTGAATGTAATTAGAGCCATTTCACAAAACTGGATCAAATATCAGTCAAGAAGCAATTACTTTATTAGCAGCAATATAAATATTACAATAATATAGGATAACTTTAAATATTTATGTAATTATATCAAAAAGTTAGCATTGGAGGTATTTTGGTGAATCTGAAATCATTCTGCATTTTGGTTTCTGGAAGCAAAATATCCTAACATCTTCTACCTCTTTGTCTCCTCTATGACAAAGACAATTCCACAAAATTTGTAAAATAGAATTGGTCATAGCTCCTGAAAAAAAAATCAAATGATTATATAATTAGTAGCAGTAATATTTACCTCAAATTCACTTATGTTATCATTGTGGCAGCAGAATTCAAAGCTGTGGTTAAGATGAGGTTTATTATTAATGGCTCCAAAACGTCAAGCGACATCACATGTGAAAAAAGAGATTTCAAAGCCTCCTTTCATAATGAAAGCACAATTTCACCTTAATAAACAAGAAGACATCACCAGCTGGTTGCAGCACATATACCTGGCATTCAGATTGTTACTTTTACTAGGTATTTTACAATCCTGGAAACTGAGGGTTAAGGAGCCCATTCTCAGATGCTGTGTCAACAACTGCTTTACAGTCAGGTGAGCTGCAGACATATGGTGGTGCACTGAGTAGCATGTGATGCTCCTGTCAAGCATTGAGCATTTTAATTAATTTGTATTCAATTTTATTCTTTCTTAGTCTACATTGGTTGCAAGTCCCTTTTGAAAGTTTTGAAAAGAAAATGTATTTCTTTGGATTATTTCTCCATTCTGATTAGTAAAATACCACATTTTTTCAACACATTTCCACCACCTTTGAAAATGAAAAAACCCTGGCATATTTTAATTCCAACATCTGTTTAATATGTCATCAAAGTATTAATTTTAAAAATATTAACTCATAATTTTAAGTAAAAAGAGTAGTGATTTTATGATTTAACCTAATAAGATAGATAATAAGATACCTGAAAATAATATTTTTCTAATTATTGACCATTGTATATATTGTAACTTCCTGCAAAGCATGGAAGTTGGAGAAATTTTTATAGTATAATAAAATTATTTTATAAAGAGATGCTTTGTTTTTGACTTGATAAGTAGCCCATAAGTATTAATGTTGTCTAGTATATAGTCACTATCCAAGCTGCAAAGCACTTAGAATAACCTCTTGATTACTTGAAAGCACACATACATGTTGATTAGGAAATCTGGGATATGTATCTGCAACATGGGGGTCACTTTAGAAGTATGATTTGGGACACAATTCCTATCTTTCCTGCATCATACTTTTCTATGAATAAGATAGAATAATTGGATAATGGATATTATCTATCCCTCTAACATTTTTAAAATGCCTTTTTCTATAGCCAACGCATACACATTCTAGTGATGTATCACCTTGAATACTTTGAGAATGCAGAGTTTCGTGAATAATGAGGGGAGACCTGAAAATATAATATTAATCTCAACATTTTCAAGTTGGCTATGTTGGGAGCTATTTGAGCCATCAGGCTGGAAAAATGGGTTAGTTTGGCATGTGGGACAAGGAGAAAAAAAAGTCCAAGATATGAAGCTGGATAAATTTAGATGTTTTGTGATTATAGCTACTGAACATGTTTTAGACTGGCAGAAATGTTCTCTGATATTGGAATACTGTCAAAATCGATTTAAATGATGCCAGAGAAATGCTAAATGGTGATGAAAGGGCTAGAATTTAAGCTGATAACTATCATAAAGATCTACTCACATTGAGAAATTAGAAGAAGGATTCTGATCCAGCAGACCACTCCAAGGATGGAAGTTGTTCTGTGACAGACTTGTCTTGGAATTCACAAGGGTGACAAGAAGCTACTCCCAACTCCAACCCCAATACTTGTGGGAATATTTGAGATTTACAACTTAAGCCTACATGAGTGAAGGATCACCTAATTTATAGTCTATGAGAAACATGTAGATAATAGCAGTAACCAGTACCATTCCTAACAGAAGTGTCAACATACATATTTAAGTGATGGAAAACTTAAAAAAAGATAATTGTAATTAACTTTTAAATTTTTGTTTGTTGTACATTGGATAAACTTAATGATGAGAGACAAAGAGGGCACACGGGCAAGAAAGGAGAAAAGAGGAAGAAAACCACAGTCAGAAATGGTAAAAATGGAGGACAGCACATCATGCAGTATATATAATGACATTTTGATCACTGATAGAGAGTACACATGAGAAAGGTCACATAAGACTAGAATAGAAGTGAAAATTCCCTACTCCCTGGAGACATTGCAGTGACATATCACAGAAAATGCTCCTATGTTATTAGTGACATATGTGGAATTTTACTGTATTGCCACACAATTATACACAGTACATAATTCTTGATAATGATAGAATGATAATGAATTGTACATTTTCTATACTTTATTATTTTATTGTGTATTTCTTATACCATTAAAAATATTTGCCATCTAAGAGTGCATTTTAGGCCAGTAGTAGTTTCAGGCATCTTGCATTTACCACATCTTGATTGATCAAAAGACCATGTTAGGTGGTTGACTTATATCATCTAGGATTGTGCAAGTTCACTCTGTGATATGTAGACAATGACATCATTCAATGTCACATTTTTTGGAACATAACTCCATCATGAGACATGAATTCCTATATTTTGACAAAGAAGAAAAGATGAAAGAACCAATCTCCTTTTCCAAAATAAAAGGAGAGAAGAAAAGGTGGAGGGAAGTAACAAAGGAAAGAAAAACACACATAGCAAAGGTGACATGTGGTCCATTATTAAAACATAACACTGAGGATATACCAGTGCAACGTTCTCTCTCACACACACAAACACACGCCCTGTTGTGATGGATCAGGCCTTTTTCCCCAGCACTCAGGAGGCAAAAGAAGAAAGAGGTCACTGAGAGTAAGAGAACAGCATGGGCCTGGAGTGAGCTCCAGGTAAGCCTACCTTGAAAAAGAAGAAAAAAAATGTCATGCCTGGGTGCTTCTGAGTAACATGGTAGCATAGGAGCCATGCCAAACCAGCATAGGAAGGGAATTAAGCCAAACCACAGAAAAATATATTCTTCTTCTGAAAAGTGAAAGCGAATGTGTATAGGTTCTTCTTAGACACAGTAGAGAAGCAGGAGAGACCAAGATCCAGCAGAAAGGAGAAAAACAACCATAATCCCACTGAGGCAATTGTGGCCTCAACCTGTGCTAGCTGCACACCTACCTGGCACTGCCCTGCCAGGTGCTGGCCCAGAGCTGCAGCAGCAGAGACCAAACAAGGGGATTTTCCAAACTCTTCAGCCTCCTTGCAAAGTCAAGAAACCTGGAGGCAAAACAGCTCCGATCAGCTATGGAGCTACTGAAAGGGATACAGGCAGGAATGCATGAGCAACTCCAGGCTTTCTGCACTCTCCAATCCCCCAACTGTTAGAACCATGAACCTCAGACATTCAGCCCAAGTGGCAGGGCATTCAGCACAGTTGATCCAAACTCCAGCTCCATAGCACAACACTAAACCAGCTCTACAGAAAATACTGGAAGGAATCTTTCATGCTGAAGAGAAAGCAAAACACACACAGGAGGAAATAGGAAAACAACTATAACAACAAAAATACTCAACAGTTAAAACAAGTGAGTAAAGGGAAAATAGAAAGCAATACAAAACAAGATGAGGAGAATGAATACATACCTTTCAATAATAACTTTTAATATCAGTGGCTTCAATGTCCCAACCAAAAGACACAGGCTTACAGACTGGATTAAAAGGCAGAATCCTGCTGTTGTCTCCAACGAACTGATGTCTCAATAAAAGATAGTCACTGTCTTAGGGTGAAAGGATGAAAAATGATATCTCAAACAAATGGGCCTAGGGAATAAGTAGGGGTTGCTATTCTAATATCTGATAGGATAGACTTCAAACCAACATTAGTGAGAAAAGATTAAGAAGGTCACTTTATACTGATTAAAGGAACACTCCAACAGGAGGAAATTACAACCATAAACATATATGGACCTAATATGGGGGGTCCGAATTTTATCAAACAAACACTATTATACATAAGATCACAGATAACCAAATACAGTTGTGTGGGTGACTTCAATATCCCATTCTCATCAATTGACAGGTCATCCCAGCAAAAAATAAAGAGAGACATCTGGATTAAATGATGTCATGGAACAGCCGAACCTAACAGATATCTACAAACATTCAATCCAAATTCCTCAGAATATACATTTTTCTCTGCAGCACAGGGAACATTCTCTAAAAAAGACCATATATTAAGACACAAAGCAAATATTAACAAATACAGGAAAATTGAAATAATCCCTTGTACTCTATATGACCACAGTGGTACTAAACTGCAGATAAGCAACAATAAAAGCTATAGACATACAAATATTCATGGAGACTAAACAGTACACTGCTGAACAATGAATGGGTCATTGAAGGAATAAAAAAAAAAAAAGAAATCAATAACTTCATGGAATCAAATGATACTGAGAATACAACATACCAAAACCTTTGGGACACAATGAAGGTAGTCCTAACAGGGAAATTTATAGCTCTAAGTGCCTACACTAAGAAATTAGAGGGCTGGAGAGATGGCTTAGCAGTTAAGTGCTTGCATGTAGAGCCTAAGGACCCTGGTTCAAGGAAGTGAAGGGCCTCTACAATGAGAAACTTAAAACACTCAAGCAAGAAATTGCAGAAGTCACAAGGAAGTGGAGGGACATCTCATGTTCTTGCATTGGAAGAATCAATATTGTGAAAATGTCAATCTTACCAAAAGCAATCTACAAATTTAATGTAATCCCCATGAAAACCCCAATGGCATTCTTCACAAAAATAGAAAACACAATCCTAAAATTCATTTGGAAGTATAAAAAACTTTTAATAGCCAGAACAATTTTGAGCAACAAAAATAAGGCTGGTGGTATCACCATGCCTAATTTTAAGCTATATTACAAAGCCATAGTAACAGAAAAAGCATGGTACTGGCACAAAGAAAGACATGTAGATCAATGGAACAGAACAGACCACCCAAATGTTAATCCAGGCAGCTACAGCCATCTGATTTTTTGACAAAAATGCCAAAAATATTCACTGGAGAAAAGACAGCCTCTTCAATAAGTGGGGCTGGGAAAACTCAGTATCTATATGTAGAAGGATGAAAATTGATCATTGTCTCTCTTTATGCACAAAAATCAAGTCCACATGGATCAAGGACCTCAATATCAGACCTGAAAGTCTGAAAGTGCTAGAGGAAAAGGTAGGGAAACCCTTCAACATATCACATAGGCAATGCCTTTCTGAATATAACTCTAATTGCTCAGGAAATAAAACCACTAAACAACCACTGGAATCTCATGAAATCACCGAGCTTTTGCACAACAAAGGACACTATGAATAGAGCAAAGAGACAACCTACAGAATGTGAAAAACATTTGCCCACTATGCATCTGACAGAGGATTAATATCCAGAATATAGAAAGACTCAAAAAACAAAACAATAAGAAATCAAACAACACAATTAAAAAATGGGCTATGGAATTTAATAGGAAGTTCTCATCAGAAGAAATACAGATTGCATATAATCATGTAAAAAAGTGTTCTACAACCTGAGCCATCAAGGAAATGCAAATTAAAACTGCTTTGAGATTCCATCTCACTCCTGTCAGAATGGCTGCCTTATTCACTGTTGTGGGTAAATTAATCTGGTACAGCCATTGTGGAAATCAATGTGGAGGTTCTGTTTCTCTACAGAGCCCTAATATAGCAACCTATATATTTTCTAATGGAAGTGACATAATTTACTTCTATGCAAATACTTGATAATTATTTTCCTTCTTTCCTTATAGGATGATTGAGTAAAAACTGAGATTAGGGATTTTAGAAATTGGAACAAGTAGTCATATTAGATTGGAGAATCCAACTATTTACAGAAATATGGAAAGAAAAGGCCAATAAAGTGGATTTTTTTGATACATCATAAAGCCAATGGAATGCTATAGACAATTCAATGAAATGGAAAAATAGATCAACATTGCATATGGTTCATGTTCATATTGTGAAAAAATTAGACATTTTCCTTTCTTACATTAAGGATACTAAATTTAAATTGTTATTTTTAGACAAAGACTTTTTTATAGAGATTTCAGAAAGTTTTGAGTGTCCTATGGGATCAAGGAACATGGCTAAGTACCAAGCAGGCCACAGGCAGAGCTGAAGGATCAAAGATCTTATACAAGGTGAATAAACCAACTCCACACAACTTAAAATATCTTCTAAGAAGCTAGAATCAAATAAAAGCATAGAAATTTGAAAAAAAGTCTAGAAAATATTAGGGACTTTCAACCACTCTCATTTAAACCTCTAGAAGCAAACACATCCAGTTAATTGGGAATTTTATTCTAATGTTCTGCCCAAGATCATTGGTAAACTAAACTGGAACATCACCTAGATCAATCATAATTGGACACAGTAGCCAGGAACCTGTTCCTAGCCTGATTGCCAAAGACTTATTCATGGAGCAGGAAATTTAGCCATGGGTATTGATATATATTGCTTCTGGAAACACTAGGAACACCTCACACATGAGAAAGAGACTTTAGCAGCCACTCAGGGGAGCACGATCTAGGCATTCTCAAAGCCATATATGATAGATTTGGATATATATCTATAACTACATTTACATATGATAATTATGATTTATTAAGAATCCCTCATAAATCATTAAGAAAGGAACAGCCCTATGAGGCAGTTGGAGTTGGCATACTTCATGGAAAGGAAATGGCCAGATGTTTGGAATAGTCACCAGACTCCATGTTACTTCACATGAGGCTGGGGCTGCTCCTAAATCAGGAGTGTAGTCAGAAATGCAGTACCTATCACATGGAGCATGGCAAGACTTACAAGTTTTCTGGGAATACATCTGGGAGACTTTGCAGGAGATCTCAGGAAAGAAACAAAGAGGCAGTTTAGAAATTATGAGTATTTGGCATTGCATTCACTTTCAAAAGCCACAAGGGCTTCAATGTGTGCAGTGAGCTTATGAATCAACAGTTTATAATGTCAAAATAAGTCAGGAAACACAATAATGTGATGTCTTAAAAAATAAAAGCAGGGGGCTAGAGAGATGGCCTAGCAGTTAAGCGCTTGCCTGTGACGCCTAAGGACCCCAGTTCAAGGCTCAATTCCCCAGGACTCATGTAAGCCAGATGTACAAGGTGGCACATACATCTGGAGTTCATTTGCAGTGGCTGGAGGCCCTGGCACGCCCATTCTCTACCTATTTGCCTCTTTCTCTCTCTGTCTATAGCTCTCAAATAAATAAATAAAAACAAACAAACAAACAAAAAGGGCTGGAGAGATGGCTTAGCAGTTAAGCGCTTGCCTGTGAAGCCTGAGGACACCAGTTTGAGGCTTGATTCCCCAGGACCCACGTTAGCCAGATGCACAAGAAGTCGCACGCATCTGGAGTTTGTGTACAGTGGCTGGAGGCCCTGGTGCACCCATTCTCTCTCTCTTCCTCCCCCCCTTTCTCTCTGTGTCTGTTACTCTCAAATAAATAAATAAATGAACACAATAAAATGAAATAAAATAAACAAAAAAATTAAAACAGCTCAAGACCTTCAATGTCTTTTAAATGAGGAGTATAGGGCTGGAGAGAAAGCTTAGCAGTTAAGGCACTTGCCTGTGAAGCCCAAGGACCGAGATTCAATTCCCCAATACACAGGTAAGCCAGATGCATAAGGTGGTGCATGCATCTGGAGTTTGTTTTCAGTGGCTAGAGGTCTTAGCATTCCATTATCTTTCTCTCTCTCTCTCTTTCTTTCTGTGTCTTTCACTCTTTCTCAAATAAATAAAAAAACAAAAAAATAAGTGAAAAGTATATACAATATTGTTTATCACATTATTTTGGAAGATAAGAGCCTACATGTACTCTTTATAAAGAAATACATCCAAAGAAGCAGATAGCTGCAGGAAACTGAGCAGTTGAACCAGTTTTGTCTGTAATTAAATTTAACTTTCAAAAACAAGAGCATGAGACAACAATGTTCTTAGGAACACATTTAGATCTAGCAGCAAAGTGGAGTTGTTTGGGACTTTAATTCTGAGTTGAGTCTGAAGTGGGGGTTAAGGTAAATTTCTGGCATCTAGGTTGAAGTTTATTTATCAAAACTCAAAATTCCTGGAAATTGGGATGAGCAGGTTTCTGTTTGCTCCTTCTACAAGTCAAATTATTAGAAAAAGATTCATAGATGAAAGATAGATAGGTAGATAAATGATACAGACATAGATAGATGTAGATATAAACAGATGATCAATAGATAGATAGATAGATATGATCTATCTAGAAATCAAAGTACAATTTTAGAAATACTATAGTTTAGTGGGCTTGGCCTGAGAAGGGGGGGAACTTCACTGTAATCTCCTATCTCAGATATAGAGTAGCTTAGAGCACAAGTAACAGAGTAACTAAGGAACTGATGTTAACTACAGAGATGTCTGTGGCCTGATAGTAAACAAACTCTTCATAGGAAGGAAGTGCAGACTCAGTAAAATGACTGCTCTGTTGCGACCATGTTGTGATATGGTATTCTTAATGCTATATTATGTTAGAAATGTAATTGCAATTGTGCAGAATTGAAGTCAAATGGAATGAAACCCAAGAAAGTCCATGATTTTGAGACCAGGGAAGTGGAACCCATTACCACCTGCTGTCCTACTAAAGGAGTCTGACATCCTGGAGATAAAATCAGGAGAAAGTCTGTATCCTTCCAATATTTAGTATTCAGAAACACAAAAATGGGTCCTACTTCTAAAGAAATGAGATTATGGATGCTACCATCTGGGCTTATTTTTTTATTTGGGCAAAACCTGTGGCATATCCTAGTCAAAAGTTCCAGAAGCAAGTGTTCTAGAGTTTGAGAGATAAGCTATAGAAATGGCAGATTAGAAAGATTAGAGGGCTTTGGTGGTTTGAATCATATGCTTCCCATAAACTTAAACGTTCTGAGTTCTTAGTTCCCAGCTAGTGGCGATTTGGGAGGGTGGTGCATTGTTGGAAGAGGTGTGTTTTGGGAGTCAGGCTTAGGGGTATTATAGTCAGCTTCCCCTTGCCAGAGTTTGAGTTACTCTTTTGCTATTGGGTCCATCTGCTACTTTTGGATAGGTTCTCTGTCCCAACAAAAGGAAGGTAACTGTAATATAAAATTGGTACCAGACTTCCGGTTAAGATGGCAGTGTAGGTACCACGCCAAAGCAGCCTAGGGGGCCAAAAGACCAAAAAAACTCAGCAAAATACACACTTTTACTAAAAAGTGAGGTGTATAGGAAATTGAAGTGGCAGCAGAGAAGTAGAAGAGTTATAGAGCATTCAGAGCCTGCACAGGCGGGAAAAGCAGCTCCGGCAGCTCAGCCAACCACCGCGGTGGCAGCGCAGCAGAAAGCCACCAGACTTGGCTCCAGCCGCAGGAAAAGCCAGGTGCGGGATTTTCCCCTCACACCATGCTCTCCGCAACTCGGGAAACGTGAGGGGAGAGTGGCAGCGAGCAACGGAGGAGCAGACCGTGAGGTAGAACAACGCTTGGAGCAGCGAGAGAACCAGAGCAGCCATGGCTCCCTCCCCTCCCCCACCGCCTGAGCCCAGCTCCAGCGAACAGAGCAGTGGCCCGGGACCCGGCCACGCCAACTTGGGCTGACAACAGGACCCAAGCAGGAGCAGAGTTCGGCAGCAACATCAGCGGCTCCAGGACCGGTAACAGCGGCCGCAGCAGCAGCAGACCCAAGAGTGGCAGCAGCGGCAGACTCGGCAGCAGCAGCTTCAGGGGGAGCAGTGGCAGTGGACATAGCAGCAGCAGCTTCAGCAGCAGTGGCAGCTACAGCAGCAGCAGAGGCAGCAGCAGCGGCTCAGTTTGCCCCGTAGGAAAAGCAAGTGCCCAGCTCCAAAAATCAGAACAGCAGCCGGATGACCCAGACAGCAACTTGACTGAGACCAAAATCACCCAAGGTAACTGGGATTGCACCAGTGAAGGGTCTCACTTGGTCACAAGCTGACTTGGATCCCTCAACAGACCAGAAATCTAAACCTCTTTGTTGATAGAGGATCTGATCATTATAATAACTACTCTTGCATACATAATCGGGGCTGTTTTTGATTGAATGTGTACAGTGTTTAGTTAAATTTTAGAATCTACCTGTATTTTATTCCACTCAGCCTGCTTGAATACTCCTATAGCAGGGAAACTCAACCCCTAAGAACATCTTTGTAGATACTCTGAGAGTCTTAAGAGCCACACCTAACACCTTAAGGTCCTTCCCTGAAAATATATTACATCAAATCAATTGATACAGCTAAGAATACACAGCTAGCTAGAAAATCCAAGCATTAACTTAATCCAAGATGCAAAAATATATACATTATAACACAAGAAAGACTAAAAAGCAAGACGATATAAATCGACCTAAAAGTATTAATGCATCAGAAATGTCCTCCAGTGAGAAAGAGTTAGAGGAAATGCCTGAGAAAGAGTTCAAAAGAATAATTATAATTATGTTCAAAGAGGTCAAAGAACACATGAAAACAATCAAAGAAGAAATCAAAGAGGAAATCAAAGGAATCAAAGAAGAGGCAGGACACCAATTTAATGAAATAAAGAAGGCAATACAAGACATAAATAGGGAAATAGAAATAATAAAGAAAAAACAGTCAGAATTACTAGCAATGAAGAACACAGTTAATGAAATAAAAAACTCTGTAGAAAATCTCACCAGTAGGATGGATGAGGGAGAGGACAGAATATCTAAGCTAGAAGACCAGGTGGCAGACCTAATGCAGTCCAACAAAGAGAAAGACAAACTTATAGAAAAGTATGAGTGGGAATTTCAAGATATTCGGGACACTATGAAAAGATCCAATATAAGAATTCAGGGCATAGTAGAAGAAGAACTCCACTCCAGAGGCATAGTAGGCATCTTCAACAAAATCATAGAGGAAAATTTCCCCCAAATTGGGAAAGAGGTGCCAATACAGATACAGGAAGCCTTTAGAACCCCAGCCAGACAAAACCCGGAAAGAACCTCTCCTCGCCATATTATAATCAAACTTCCAAACACACAAACCAAAGAAAAAATATTGAAAGCAGTTAGAGAGAAAAATCAAGTTACCTACAAAAGCAAGCCCATCAGGATTACAGCAGATTATTCAACACAAAATTTTAAGCCAGAAGGGTTTGGAGTGATATATTCCAAGTTCTGAAAGATAACAACTGTCAACCAAGGATACTTTATCCTGCAAAGTTATCCATTCAAATAGATGGAGAAGTAAAGACATTCCATGATAAAAGCAGGTTAAAGGAGTATTTGAAGACAAAAACAGCTCTACAGAAAATACATGATAGAATCCTCCATGCTGAACAAAAGGAAAAGCACACATATAAGGAACCTAGAAAAAACAAGCTATACTCAAATACCAGTTAGCAGAAGAGAGCACAGGTAGAACCAGAAACACACACAGACACAAAAATGGCAAACATAAATACACACCTTTCAATAATATCTCTTAATATCAACGGTCTCAATGCCCCAACGAAAAGACATAGATTTGCAGACTGGGTTAAAAAGCAGGATCCTACAATTTGTTGTCTCCAAGAAACTCACCTTTCTACAAAGGATAGACATTATCTTAGGGTGAAAGGTTGGAAGACAGTGTTTCAAGCAAATGGGCCTAGAAAACAAGCAGGGGTTGCTATCCTAATATCAGACAGGGTAGACTTTAGTCCGACATTAGTCAAGAAAGATAAGGAAGGTCACTCTATATTGATTAAGGGCTCACTCCAACAGGAGGACATTACAATCCTAAACATATATGCACCTAACATGGGGGCTCCCAAATTCGTCAAACAAACACTATTAGAACTAAGGTCACAGATAACAACAAACACAGTGGTGGTGGGTGACTTTAACACCCCACTCTCATCAATTGACAAGTCATCCAGGGAAAGAATAAACAGAGAGGCAACTGGACTAAATGAGGTCATAGAAGGAATGAACCTAACAGATATATACAGGACATTTCATCCAAAGGCTGCAGAATATTCATTCTTTTCAGCAGCACATGGAACATTCTCTAAAATAGACCATATATTAGGACACAAAGCAAATCTTAACAAATTCAGGAAAATTGAAATAATTCCTTGCATTCTATCTGACCACAATGGAATTAAACTACAAATCAGTAGCAAGAAAGGTTATAGAGCATACACAAAATCATGGAAACTAAACAATACACTACTAAATGATGAGTGGGTCAATGAAGAAATCAAAAAGGAAATCAAAAAATTTATAGAGTCAAATGATAATGAGAACACAACATACCAAAATCTCTGGGACACAATGAAGGCAGTTCTAAGAGGTAAATTTATAGCCTTAAGTGCCTATATTAAGAAATTAGAAAGGTCTTAAGTAAATGACCTAATGCTTCGCCTTAAAGCCTTGGAAAAAGAAGAACAAGGCAAACCAAAAATCAGTAGACGGGAAGAAATAATAAAGATTAGGGCAGAAATTAATAAAATAGAAACAAAAAGAACAATCCAAAGAATTAATGAAACAAAGAGTTGGTTCTGTGAAAGGATAAAGAAGATTGATAAACCCTTAGCAAATCTGACCAAAAGAAAGAGAGAAGAAACACAAATTAATAAAATCAGAGATGAACAAGGTAACATCACAACACATTCCAGAGAAATTCAAAAAATCATAGGGACATACTATAAAAGAATATAATCCACAAAGTATGAAAATCTGAAAGAAATGGATGATTTCCTTGATCTATATGACCTACCTAAATTAAATCAAAATGAGATTAATCACTTAAATAGACCTATAACAAACATGGAGATCCGAACAGTTATCAATAATCTCCCAACTAAAAAAAGCCCAGGCCCGGATGGATTCACTGCTGAATTTTATGAGACTTTTAAGGAAGAGCTAACACCATTGCTTCTTAAGCTTTTCCAGGAAATAGAAAAAGAAGGAATTCTACCAAACTCCTTCTATGAGGCCAGCATCACCCTGATACCAAAACCAGGCAAAGATAGAACAAAAAAAGAAAATTATAGACCAATCTCCCTCATGAACATAGATGCAAAAATTCTCCACAAAATATTTGCAAAGAGAATACAAGAGTATATCAAAAAGATCATTCACCCTGACCAAGTAGGCTTTATCCCAGAGATGCAGGGATGGTTCAACATACGCAAATCTATAAATGTAATACATTACATAAACGGGTTGAATGACAAAAATCACATGATCATCTCATTAGACGCAGAGAAAGCATTTGACAAAATCCAACATCCCTTCATGATAAAAGTCCTACAGAGACTGGGAATAGAAGGAACATATCTCAATATAATAAAGGCTATTTATGACAAGCCTACAGCCAACATATTACTAAGTGGGGAAAAACTGGAAGCTTTTCCACTAAAATCAGGAACAAGACAAGGGTGTCCACTGTCCCCACTTTTATTTAATATAGTTTTGGAAGTCTTAGCCATAGCAATAAGGCAAGAGGCACACATAAAAGGGATACAAATTGGAAAGGAAGAAATCAAGTTATCATTATTTGCAGATGACATGATTCTATACATAAAGGACCCTAAAGACTCTACTAGCAAGCTGTTAGAGCTGATCAAAACCTACAGCAATGTAGCAGGATACAAAATAAATACACAGAAATCAGTAGCCTTCATATATGCTAACAACAAACACACAGAGGATGAAATCAGAGAATCACTCCCATTCACAATTGCATCAAAAAAAATAAAATACCTTGGAATAAACCTAACCAAGGAAGTAAAGAATCTATACAATGAGAACTTTAAAACACTCAAGCGAGAAATTGCAGAAGACACTAGAAAGTGGAGAAACATCCCTTGTTCCTGGATTGGAAGAATCAATATTGTGAAAATGGCAATCTTACCTAAAGCAATCTACACATTTAATGCAATCCCTATCAAAATTCCAAAGGCTTTCTTCATGGAAATAGAAAAAACAATCCAAAAATTCATTTGGAATCCCAAAAAACCTCAAATATCTAAAATAATACTGAGCAACAAAAAAGAGGCTGGTGGTATCACCATACCTGATTTTAACCTATACTACAGAGCCATAGTAACTAAAACAGCATGGTACTGGCACAAAAACAGACATGTAGATCAGTGGAACAGAATAG
Organism: Jaculus jaculus; assembly: GCF_020740685.1. Classification (NCBI taxonomy): domain Eukaryota; kingdom Metazoa; phylum Chordata; class Mammalia; order Rodentia; family Dipodidae; genus Jaculus; species Jaculus jaculus. Next base: position 99,679,315 of record NC_059103.1, on the reverse strand, counting down.
AGGACCCAGATGTAAGCCCAAGTAGCTATAGCCACCTGATATTCGATAAAAATGCCAAAAATACTCATTGGAGAAGAGACAGCCTCTTCAGCAAATGGTGTTTTGAAAACTGGATATATATCTGCAGAAGGATGAAAATAGATTCTTCTCTCTCGCCATGCACAAGAATTAAGTCCAAATGGATTAAAGACCTTAACATCAGACCAGAAACTTTGAAACTCCTAGAGGAAAAAGTAGGGGAAACCCTTCAACATACTGGTCTTGGCAAAGACTTTCTGAATACAACCCCAATTGCTCAGGCAATAAAACCACAGATTAACCACTGGGACCTAATGAAATTACAAAGGTTTTGCACTGCAAAGGACACAGTGAAAAAAGCAAAGAGGCAACCTACAGAATGGGAGAAAAATCTTCGCCAGCTATATATCTGATAGAGGATTAATATCTAAGATATACAAAGAACTCAAAAAGTTAAATAATAAGGAATCAAACAAGCCAATCAAAAATGGGCTATGGAGCTAAATAGAGAGTTCTCAAAGGAAGAAATACGAATGGCATATAAGAATCTAAAAAAATGTTCTACGTCACTAGTCATCAGGGAAATGCTGATTAAAACTACATTGAGATTCCATCTCACTCCTGTCAGATTGGCCACCATCATGAAAACAAATGATCATAAATGTTGGCGGGGATGTAGAAAAAAAGGAACCCTTCTGCACTGCTGGTGGGAATGCAATCTGGTCCAGCCATTGTGGAAAACAGTGTGGAGGTTCCTAAAACAGCTAGAGATTGATCTACCGTATGACCCAGCTATAGCACTCCTAGGCATATATCCAAAGGACTCATCTCATTTCCTTAGAAGTACATGCTGAACCATGTTTATTGCTGCTCAATTTATAATAGCTGGGAAATGGAATAGATGTCCCTCAACAGACGAGTGGATAATGAAGATGTGGCACATTTATACAATGGAGTTCTACTCAGCGGTAAAGAAAAATGAAGTTATGAAATTTGCAGAAAAATGGATGGACCTGGAAAGTATTATACTAAGTCAGGTAACCCAGGCCCAGAAAGCCAAGCGCCACATGTTCTCTCTCATATGTGGATCCTAGCTACAGATGACTGGGCTTCTGCGTGAGAATGAAAATACTTAGTAGCAGAGGCCAGTAAGTTGAAAAGGAGACATAAAGGGTGGAGAAAGGAAGGGAGGAGGATACTTAATAGGTTGATATTGTATATATGTAATTACAATGATTGTAATGGGGAGGTAATATGATGGAGAATGGAATTTCAAATGGGAAAGTGTGGGGGTAGGGAGGGAGGGAATTACCATGGCATATATTTTATAATCATGGAAAATGTTAATAAAAATAAAAAATAAATAAATAAATAAAATTGGTACCAGAGGAGTAGGGTCATTGCTCCTCAGAACCTGACTCCGTGGCTTTGTGGTGCTATAGTCAAGTCCCTCTTGTCAGAGTTATGCTCTTTCTCTTGCTTCTATTTCTACCTGCTGTGACAGAGGTGACATTCAGTCTCTTCTGATGCCATGCTTTCCCCTGCCATCATGGAACTTTCCCTAAACTAAAATAAAAACTGCTTTTGGTTGTGTGCTTTGTCTCAGCAACATGAAAGTAACTGCAACAAGGGAAAGACATCCTTTAGCTATCTCAAATTATGCAGACAAGAAGTTAAAGAAAGAACTTTTCAAACATAATTGGACATGTATCTAAATCATTTTTTTTAAAGTGCAAGTGGCCGTGAGTAGTCAGTTGAAAAAGGAAAAGAGGACCAAGCATTATGTGATAATAGGGGTCAAATCCTTCATCATCCAAGATGATGCTGCACATGGAATCCTGTGAACCAAGTAGTACATACAAAGTGATTCTGAAAAAACAAGTTGTTACAAAACTATGATAAGTGACATGACAAAAGGCAGTCACTAATTCAGTGATAATAATAAATGTAATTGAATTAGACTATAATAAAAAGATGGTATGCTTTCCAGGCTATAGTCATTGCTACTCTTTCATCCTGAGGCATGGAGTCAATAGCAAAGAACAAAAACAATGTGCCAGTTTTCACATTAATGGATTAACTATGCCTATTGCTAAATATTATTAGTAAATATCCCACAGATGAGTTAATATATAGCAAAACTATTACATCATGCCCCCCTCTTACAAGAGCTTGATTCATCAAATTTTGCTGATGAGTCTGGTGCACACTGAAATTTAAGAATAATTGACATTTTACATACAGTTAAAATAAATTTAACTTAAAAAGACTCCCCTTCTTCCCACAAAAGAGAATCATTAATTCAATGAGGAACTTCTAAATCCTAGTGTAGAGGATCTGATCCAAAAGATAAACTGTGGGGGATGGTAAGGAAGAAAAGTAAATATCTCCTATTGTTGAATATCCCCTACTATTATGACTAAGATCCGGCCAGGATTTCTGTGTTACTGTGTGTACTAATGGCATAGAACAGCTGGTAGAGGCATAAATCATTAACTTAGACCAGATTGAAGATGTTCAGAAGCCAAGAAAAAAACCTCTATATAAACTGATGCTCATGAACAAAGCTGAAGTATGAAAAGCCTTATTATATATATTTTAAACTTTTTATTGAAAATTTTCATATGTGAACATACTATGATTGGATTATATTTCCCATGTATTATTTTCTTTGGTTCCCCTCCCCCTCCCCCATGCTCTTCCACTGAACCCTTTCTTCTTTCTCTCCTTTCCTTCTAGCCCCTTTTCTATTTTGATGTCATTTTCTTCCCTGTCTTTCATCATTCCTGTCAAAATGTTGATGACTTCAATAGTGGCCCAGATGTATTGTAAGGTAAGATTAATTAGCTGCTAACTTGCTTCCTTTCATATTGGAAAACAATCTATTTACTAAAAATGCTTTAAAAAAGCATCATCAGTTTGGAAGTGAGGCTCTGTGAATTGAAAATCACTGAAGAGGTTCCTGTCTGCCAGGCTAAGCATCACCAGACTTCTGCAAGTCAAAAAGTCTGCAATGCTCTCTATGTCCCTGAAAAGTCCGAAAGCCAAGCCATTTTCAAAAACAAAACAAAACAAAAACCCATAAGCCAACCCTTTCACTTTACTAAACCAGTTTTACTGTTAAGTAAGATACTTTTCAAAGTATAATTGTGTCCAAGAAATGTTTTCATATTTTGTTACAGGAGTCTCTGGCTGTTCCCTTCAATAATGTAGACTCACTGTGTAACTTTCATTATCAAGTACTGTACAAATTATTCTTGATTTTTAAATTCTCAGAATGTAAAATGTAAAAACCTTAGTTAACAGACCATACAGCATATATATCACCATGAATGTACACACTCATATAATATTATTACTTGGCCAAATTTGACAAAACAAAATACCACACTGTGTCTTTAGCCACATGAATACATTTTCTCACTAGGTTCGAAAACTTCTGTGCATTCTCATCATGATATCTTCTGGCGTGTCCTTACTTCCTCTATGTTAAGTCTCGCTTTGACTCCAGTGCCTCTGTAACAGTGAAGCCACATTTGATGACACTGGGAGAACTTCAGTTTAACCTTGTGAAACTCAATTTAGCCCATCACACATTATATGTATAGATATATGATTGATGAGAAAAATAAATGATCAATGGATGATAGACAGATTGATAGATGATATATAAGTAGATCACACAGTTTGCTGGAACTCATAAATTAACAGATTATATCCCATATAATGGTATAACTGTGGCCTGAGTCAGTAATTGATAAATATCAAGAATTAACAATTCTTTCTCTCTCTGTCTGTCACTCTCAAATAAATAAATAAAAATAATAAACAATTTTTTTTTCTGACTCCAGAGCTTGGGCCTATTGAGTCCAACAAGTATTTATTGAATGCCTGTTATATGCTAAATATTCCAGGGACTTGGGACACATCAGAGAATAGAACAAGGAACCCTGCCCTCGTGGGGCTCGCAGTCTACCATTTACTGCCACTTCACCTGCGCACTGCTTGTGACCTTGGGCAAGTCGCAATCTGTCTGCACTTGTCAGATACCCAAAGGGGGAACAAGCAGGCCGGGCTCAGCATGGACATGGAGCCTGGTATACTGAGATGCTGAACAGGGCACACGTGCGCAGCCACCACCCCAACAGTAGAGAGGGCTGCAAGTTGATTTTTAATAAGTACAAGAGGAATAGGGGAGAGGGCTGAGCCGCACGGGCTGGTGGGCTACACAAACTGCTGCTGCTGCTGCTGCTGTCTGGTGGCGCGTTGTTGGCGAGGTCCTCGGCCTTCTCTGTAGCTGCTAGTGCCGTCTCCTCCGCTTTCTCCTTGGCCTCTTTGACTGTCTCAACAAGTGTTTTAGAAGGGGTCTCACCTTGCAGCTTGGCCAAGATGTATTCAAAACCCTTCATTGTCTTGGTCACATTGCTTTTGAATCGGGCAAGACCAAATTCCTGGACAGCTCTGGAGACCCCAAATAAGCTAGAGGAGACCCAGGCTTCCCGGCGGATTTCGGTCCAGCTGTTGTTGTCATAATTCCCACAGTAAACACATCGTTCCTCCACCACCATCAGCCGGGCATGGTTGATGCTCCAGGTGAAGGTGGTCATGGTCTGATTCTGCGGGTCCACGATAGAGTCCTCCAGGATGTACCCCGAGTGGGCAACCCTGGCAGGAAACAGTCGCTCTGCCCAGCGGGGCGTCCTGTTGGTCCTGGTCAGGAGTCTCCGGGACACACGCTTCTGGTCAGGGGTCACCTCCCGGTGCACTGTCTTCAGTCAAGACGTGTTTGCTGTAGGGATTCGGGTTCCGCCACCGGAGGCAGCGAACACTTGGTCCAGGAAATGCTTCACCACCGTGTGGGCCGGGCGGACGGGCTCAGCACCCGCAGCAGCAGGCCAGGGGTGCGGAGCCGGGGAGGGGCTGGCAGCTCAGTCACTGCGCGCCCAGGTCGCCACAGCCGCCATGAGGGGACAGCACCCAAAATATTTTTTTAAAGGGCTGGAGAGATGGCTTAGCGGTTAAGCCACTTCTCCAGCAAAAGGAAGTTCTTTTTTTTTTTTTTAAATTTTATTTTTTTCCAAGTATTTTTTAAATTTTCTAGGAGATATTGAAGAACTCATCCCAGGCCCCTTAAACATCCCTTCCTACAATCATGAATTTGATCTGCAAGTTAATTTATGACTTCATGATCGCCATCTTGTCCATAACTGCTACTACACTACAGATCATAAGCCTTCCTAGTGAGTCACATTTGTCATCACTTCATAAAATCCATAATATACACCAGTTATTAAATATTTGTCAAACAAATACTTAAATAAGTATATATTAAGAAGACAGAAAGACCATCAAAGAAACAAATAAAGGTTCACAGAGAACAAGTCGTGTAGAAATGTTTCCCCCCTTTCTCAACACTCTGTCACTAATGGAATTTGCAGGGTGGGTTCAATAAATTCCAAGATGTGATAACTATCTATACTTATTTTTAAGATTTACAAGCACAGAGTTGTGGTTCAAATGCCTACTTGCATGCAAAATTTTGTATAATATTTTCTGAAAAGAGAAAGATTGACTGTCAATCTTATGAGAGTCACACTGACAATAAGTCAGTTACTGCACAATATGTATCTTTTGAAAGTTTCTCTCCATCAAGGTGTAGAAGAATGGTTCTAAAAGGTTCTAACACTGAGAAAAAGACACAGAAAGCAATGATTTCAAGAGAATCAGATAGTTGTTATAGCTTTAGGCATGTAGTTGGATTATAAGGTTGAAAGAATGAAGATGAAATTTAGTTATAATTATCAGCTTATACAAACAAAGCACAGAATATGAATAAAGTTCTACTTTTATTTGTTTCAACCTGAGCACAGGAGCCAGGCGTGGTGGCACATGCCTTTAATCCCAACACTTTGAGGCAGAGGTAGGAGGATCACCATAAATTTGAGGCCACCCTGAGACTGCATAGTTAATTCCAGGTCAGCTTGGGCCAGAGTAAAACCCTACTTAATAAAAAATAAAAATAAAAAAACCTGAACATAAGGAAATAATATACATAGCTATGCATTATAGTCCATTCTCTACATAGATCTAATATACTATAGAAAATATTAATATTACTTTATGCTTTTAAGTATGTTCACATATAAGTATTTTCATAGATGTTTTATATAATATATAATTTAATTCACCTTATACTTCTAAAACATAGGTTTAAAAATTTCTCCTTTAAAACTGAGAATACTGTGATTTTAAAAATCTAACTGGTAATATGTTGAAGGAAGGACTTTGAATTCAGACTTTGTTTCCTAAATTCATGATTTGATACGCTTCATCATTTTGATACAATATAATTTATAATCAAAATGTCCAACAAAATTTTCTAGTAAATAGCTACGTAATTGAAGGCAGATTTCCATTGATAAAGCACTTTTACCTTTTCTCAGTTCACATTTGGCATGCTATAATTTGAAGAATCATGGTTATAAGTTATTTTACAATATATGTGAAATATTAGCACATTTAGGAACAGTTTCTCTGTTTTCAGTCATGCTTTCTAATGACAGCTGAGTGGGGGTTGGTTGACACTTTGTTCTTTCCAGAAATAAAAGACAGACTAAAATATTTCATTCTGCTATCTTGCTATCCAGCTTCCTTTTATTTTAGCTAATGCAGTCAACCAGCTATTCATTCAGAGAGACTTACAATCTTACATAGGACAACACTTCGTTTTGAAGAGTAAATTTATTCAAGTCAAGAAGAGTGAGTTAAATTGGTTTTAATATTCATATAATTATATATAATTTCAGTGAATATTTCATGCTACATTATATATGTTATCATCCATCTTACTCAATTTTCCTCTTTTTTCTTCTCTTTGCTGTGCATGTGTGTAGTATGTGTGGTGTGGTATTTGTATCTATAGTGCATGCATATGTTTGTGCAGAGGCACACAACAATTTATCTGATGATTCTGAGATCTAAGAGTAAAGAAACTCATAACTGCTTAACACATACATTCTAAATATTTTCTGTGGCTGAGAAATGAAACATTGTCTAGGGTCACAGTTATTTTATGTATGGAACAGAACGTTTTGTGTAATTTATTTATATATGTCTATTATTGTCTGTGATTTGTATTACATATTTATTTTTTCTTTTTTATTCATTTATTTTTATTGTTAGATATTTTTATTGACAACTTCCATGACTGTAAAAGATATCCTATGGTAATTCCCTCCTTCCCCATATCTTTCTGCTTTGAAACTCCACTCTCCTTCATATCCCCTCTGCCTCTCAGTCTTTCTTTTACTTTTATGTCATCATCTTTTCCTCCTATTGTGATGGTCTTGTGTAGGTAGTGTCAGGCACTGTGAAGTCATGGATATCCAGGCCATTTTGTGTCTGGAAGATCACATTGTAAGGAGTCCTGCCCTTCCTCTGGCTCTTAATTCTTTTCACCACCTCTTCCACAATGGACCCTGAACCTTGGCAGGTGTGATAGAGATATTTCAGTGCCAAGGACTCCTCTTGCACTACTTTTCAGCACCATGGTGCCTTGTGAGTCATTCCAAGGTCACTGCTATCTGAAAAGGGAAGGTTCTCTAACCAAAAGTGAGAGTAGCATTAAAATATGGGTATTAACATGAATAGAAATGTTTACTGGGAAGTTTGGTGAGCATAGTGTATACATTTAGGCAGATAGCAGCAGACATTACACCCCTAGGGCACATGACTAGCCCTATTGTAGGTTTTCAGTATCAGGGGTGTATTCCCTCCATGAAGCAGGCCTCCAGAAAATTAGAGGGTGGTTGGTTTCACCCATAACAGATGGGCCACTATTGCCTCCTTTGGCTCACTTGGCCTGGCTGGCCAAATATAAGACTTGCAGTGTCCACTGTTGAGTATCGTCACTGGTGATTTCTCTCTCATCCATTGAATTGCATGCAGTGTGGCTTTTTCTAGATTTCTGTTAGCTGGTCTACATGGAAGAAATTTTCAGCTCAGTTCCAGTAGGATTTCTCAGTGACCTTTCAGCCCAAGTATGTGGAGTCTTCAGCAATAAGGTCTTACCATCTATTCCTGGTGAGAAACCAAGGGTCTCAGCAATGGCATATAATGTTTTGGAGGCATCAGTGACCACCCTGGACAACAACTCACTGGAAGGTATCTCATCATTGACACTGAAAATTTTCTAGTAACAATCTATGGCTCCTGAGTGTTCTATTGTCCGAAAGAGTAGGTTTCCATATGACTTATTTATATACTCATAGATTTTGATTAGCTCTCCCTTCACCTTTCTTTCATTCAATCTCTTCCCCTGATGTCACTTATGCCTTTTCACCCCCATTAATCTGTTCATGTATTGTATATTTAGTTGATGTAATTTGCTGGGTAAAATTTAGGCCAAATACCTTCCTTGCCTTAAAGAAGTTTACAATAGACATTTATGAAGACATAATGAAATTTATATTGTTAATTTAAAACACCTATACATGTATTGATATTAAGCCTTTAAAGTTGCCACATAAGGACACAAAAACAGAATTCTGATGCATTTTATGATGGCTATCATATCATATCTCTAGTCTTTGAGGCATATATAAGTTATACTACCTCTTAATAGCAAAATTATATAACTGAAAATGTTAGCCAGCCGTGGTGGCACACTCCTTTAATCCCAGCACTAGAAGGCAGAGGAAGGAGGATCACTGTGAATTCGAGGCCACCCTGAGACTCCATAGTGAATTCCACATCAGCCTGGGCTAGAGTGAGCCCCTACCTTGAAAAAATAAACAAAAGAAAAAGAAAATGCTATTTCATTGAAGCAAGTTTTCTTCTTGCTCAAAAGTTATTATTACATGTATCACTAGCACTAGAGCCTCTCTGATTTCCATTTAGGAAGTTCCAGAAGAATATAAGTATGGCTTTCCAAAGCCTATCACCAGTACCACTGTGCTATGCTCATGAAGCTCTGGTCACTTGGAGTGAGGGCAGGGTGTGTTTGTTTACAGTGGGCGGTGATGAATACCTTGCTATGGCTGATTACACTCTGACTACTAGAAAATGGAACTGTTACACACAACAGCATCTGCTCTGCTGGAAAACTGCAAAGCCCAGATTGCCTATTGCAAATTCCAGAGACTATTTGCCAGCAATAGACTTCATTTTGCCAATGGGTAATTTGCAGTTTGCTGTGTCATCAGAATCCAAACATGTCACATCACTTTGTCACAGCCAATCCGATGGTAAAGTGCTGCTGAAGCAGCTGTCAAGAAAGCACAAAAACCACAGAGTCATACTATGGAACAGCAGTGAACAAGGAACATACATTCACAGAAACAGAGATGAGCAAGCTCCTGACACTGTCTAAGATAGAGACATGTACTCAGTATCAGATGGATATGACAGATGGGGAAAACAAAGACCCTTGGAAGAGTGAGGAAGGGTTCTTAGAGAATTATTAAGTACAAGATTCAGAATATTAAAGTTTATGTTCTGAAACACTATATGTATGCTGAATGGAAAACACAAAGCACACTTGGGATTATTTTAGAAACTAACAGCAGAAAGTATGCATGCTGTGTCTAAGATTTTTAAATGTTCATCATAACACAAAATTCAGCTCCTTCAATAAGTTTGATGATAAGAATAGTGCTGTTATGTAAAATATACCTGTAATTCTTATGTTTTTCTGACCTAAAAAATTCAAAAGGGATACATAAAATGTATTGAAATTTGTACATTTCTATGTTTTAAATTTTGTTTTATACTTTTCTTCTGTTTTACTTAATGATTACAAATACCAGCCACCATTATTTTCAACTTCTGTAGTATTTGAATCACAATAAATAAAAAATGAAATTTTACAAGAATTCAGTACTGCTTCTATATGCTTGTAATTCTCTATCCCAGAATGAAGTTAACATCCACAATGAGCTGCTGATCAGAGAAACCCACACGGTCTCCTAAAACAATATACAAAGAAAGAAATCAGTGACGTCCCATTTTCAATTGCAACAACAACAAAAGACTAAATAACATAGAATAACACTAACCAAGGATATGAAAGACCTATATAATGAAAACATAAAATAATACAAGGTAGAAATTGAGGAGGACTTAAAAAGACAGAAAGTTCTCCCATAACCCTGGATAGGTAGAATTAATATTGTGGACATGGCAATTCTACCAAAAGAAATATACAGATTTAACACAACACCAGTAAAAATATCAGCATCATTATTCGCAGAGATTGAAAAATGATCTCAAAATTCATATGGAATGGCAGAAGGCTTTGGAGATCCAAACATACAGGAGAAAAGCAAAACAAAACAAACAAACAAACAAAAGAAAACACACTTCTGGCAGCAGATTACCCAATCTAAAGCTGCATTACAAAGTCATACTTACCAAAACAGCATGATACTGAAATAAAAACAGAAACAGATTAATGGAACAGAATTGAAGACCCAGAACTTAGGTCAAGTAACTACAGCTGCTTAATCTTTGACAAAGGTGCCAATGATGTAGAATGAAGAAAATACAGCATCTTCAACAAATGGTGTTGGACAAATTGAATGACCATATGTAGAAAAATGAAATTAGACCCATTCATTTCATGATACACAAAGATCAATAGTACATAACACAAGAAAGCACCAAACCCATAAAATACCTCATCATGGAAGGCTCAACTCATAACAGTTAAGACCTGAAATCAACTCAGGTGCCCATCACAATGAAATTTGTAGAAAAAATGATTGAAGTTGAAACAGATTATTCTAAGTGAACCCACACACTACAGAAAGACAACAGTTGCATGGTCTCACTCATCTGTGGTTCCTAACCTGGTTCAGCTCGAGTTGCTGATATACCAGAATGGCATCTCGAGGCTTGGACAGTAGGGATGGTAGGGCTGGAGGTGGAGGAACACAGAACTGAACCCAAATTGAACTGGTGCCATAGAATGTTATATCCTGGAGGTCAGACTAAAAGGCGGAACCCTCAAGAGGACCTTCAGGGTAGCACCTCAATTAAAGGGCTCCGGAGAGGGTGAGATGAAGTCTAGCCTTAAATTTCTCCTGTTTCTTTCTTTTCTGTCTTTGGCTTTTTTCTTTTTTCTTGGTGCTGGCTTGTAATTCTCTATCCCAGAATGCAGTTAACATCCACAATGAGTTGCTGATCAGAGAGACCTACAAGGTCTCCCAAAACAAACAAGACTGACTTCTTTCAGACACTTGACTACCCACCATAGGTTAATGGTAAGACCCTACTGCTGGAGACACCATATGCTGTTGGCACAGACCATGGAATCCAGAAGAAAGCCAGTCCCCAGACAATTAGCCCATCTAGTGCAACAAGGTGCTATATGAGCTGGGGGGGGAGTGTCCAACATCTGTTTGAGCAGCAGTTCAAAGTCTAAGCTACTCAGAAACAAACAACCTGAAATGATGTTCACACAAGTGCAATAGTGGCACACAGCAATGTTGGGTAACCAACTGCTCTTGGATTGGTTAACAGATTTACTCAGTGGAAAGGAAACTATATCTGGAACTGTGAAACAAGTCATAATCATATCCAGGTAACAATTTTGATTTCCACTGTCAAACTCCCACTATTCTTGGGTTATAGGAGGGTCTACACCCTTTTAATTCTCTTTAAATTAATAACGGTTATCCCATTTAACTTGTGCTGACTTCACTTTCTGTTGGAGAATCTGCTTCTCTTTTACAGCTGGGAGCAGGACCTGAAGAGATAAACAACCCAGTGCACTTCAACCCAGCCCCAGCTGAAACCACAGAGGAATTGGCAAAATGACTAGGAGTGCTGTTTTCTCTGTGAATCTGATATCAGCACAAGGGTGAAGAATATAGACACTGAGGACACTTAACACCTACCAAACCAGAATCAGAGGCTCCTAAGAGCACATCACCAAAGTAGACTTAAAATGTACCCAACATGGCTCAGGAAATTTTGCAGTAGAGGGGGCAGAAAGATTGTTAGAGCAACAAGTTGGGAGGTTTTACAGAGAGATGCCGGAGATGGCAAGCATGACACTTCAGGATCATGAGGAATCAAGTGCTGAAATGCTACATGACAAGCTCCTCTGTACCATGGACAGATATTTATCTACAAGACTAACTTTGTTCCCTCCAGGGCCCTTGTCTCATCTCTTTCAGGTGGTGATTCTCAAGAGGATGTGACAAAGTTATAATCCTCCTATCACTGCCCAGAAATCTTGCTGTGTATATCCCTGCTTGAATTACCAGTATGGAGACACAGGAGATGACTGGGGCTATGTGGCCTACAAGCACAAACCAAGAAGCACTAGTGACTGTCAGGAAGCCCAGCTGTCTCTTCCTTGGAGTCCAATGTGGTCCCTCTATAGAAACATCTTTGGCTCTCTACACTACAGATATCTATGATTTTCTGTATAAAGTTTGTCTTTTTTGTCTTTTGCTTGATGCACCAATCTCTAAGTTTACTTTTCCAGCAAAAATGGATGTTAGTGAAGTGTTGGTCAATGTATCTGAAAGAAGCTCTGGAATAGAATTGGGAAAACAAGAAAATGGGTCAGAAATAATTGTTTTCCTTAAAGGCCTTAAAGAAAGTCAGGGATGGAGTACAGTACACTGAGGAGGAAACAATGAACCTCCTGGAACAATGTAAACATTGTTCTATGACTAATTTTTCTGAATGGTGGCAATTATAGCAAACTATGACTCTTTACCAAGAATTCTTACAGGAAAAATAACTGAGGTCATAAAGAGTTCAATCGGGGGTGGGGACCAAAGTCTAAGTATTGGAGGGACATGGAAAGGGAAATTCAAAAGAAATGGTTGGGGGATAAATGGGTTCATTAGATCAATGGTGGGAACCCCCATTTTGTGGTTGTTCTGTCTCTCACCTTTAATATAGTAATTGAAAGTAGGAGCTCATGAAACCGCAAGTGCTTGACTATATATACATGGGGAAAGTGCGAAAATAGTTAATCATTATAGGGGCCTGATGAGTGTACTTGAGGTAAATAATTATGAGATTGTTTGATGTAGAAAAATAGCAAAAAGTTTCTATGAATTCTGTGGAGCTATACCTTTCTTGTACTTTGCTCTTACATGGCATGATCAGAAATAAAAGACTGATGTTACGAGTTGTGGCAGCAGAGAGAGAGAGAGAAAGAGAGAGAGAAACTCAGCAGCCTTCAGCATTAGCCTGTCTGCTTGCACCAGAACTTGACTTTGAGTCGTTATTGTGCCTCTGCCTTTCGCACCTCTCTTTGGGGACCCTCCTTCAAGCCAGGGCTGGAACCCGACCCAGAGACATTTCCTCTTCCCCATAACTGACTACTGACCCCCACAATGCATGACCCACAATCCCCATCGAGTTGGCCTACATCCCCAATGAGGAAGGCCTCTTCAGAAAAGGGGCAGGGAGGAGGGAAAGGATGGTACCAACATGTGTGGTTCACATACTAAATATGTCTCTATCTAATTTATAAAATGAAGAAAATAAAACAGCTACAATTCAAACAATCTCTGAAGATATGAAGCAGCACAAATGCAAATTTTACAATAGTTTTTGATAATTTCATTGTCATTTCAAACTTATGCCTTTTAAGACCCAACAATCACTCCTATGTAAATTATTAGTAGAAGTTTGTGTCAGAATCCCAGAAGACACATATTGAAACATCTACAGGAAAAGTATGTCTAATAATCACAATGGAAACAACTCAAATGCTTATCTATATTAAAATAAGCCAATGACGTTAACCCAATGGGCTAAGCTACAGTAATGAAGCCAGCATTCATTTTAGATGTTCACAAAATATTGAATAGAATGCTAAATGCATAAAAATGCATACTTTTATAAAATGTGCAGGTAAAAAATCGTTTTCATTACTGTATAATTTAACTGTTAATGCACACATACACACAACTTTACAGTGACCAGCAGGACACAGGCTACTTCCACTTGCATCTGTTGATACTAGCATCTTGTTGGACATCAGAGTTCTTTCCTCCAGGTCAACAGCTAGGGTATGCAGTTGGAGAAAGCTCATCTCTTAGTAACCATCCTGAACCAGCAATAGCACACATTATTACCTCTTAAACTCCATTGTTAAGACTTAGTCCCATGGCCTCATGTAGATGGAAATTGAACAAATTATAAGCTCTGCTTTGGCAGTGACTCCCACAGATGAATTCACAATGTTGAATGTGACTGTGAATCTTTGGTGAACAAGTGCCTTATATTTCATCCGAACTAATGAAAGTCCACAGCAGAACAGCAAAAACAAGATTCTCTCAATCTCTTTTTTTCTACTTCAGTTTCCAGCTTTTAAGCCATATTAATATTAATATATAAATTAATATATAATATATAATATATATAATATATAATATATAATATATAATATATAATATATAAATATATATAATATATAATATATAAATTAATATTAATATATAAATATTAATATTAATATTAATAATAATTAATAATGCATCTTAAGCCTCAAGAACACTCTTAACTGAGGTGGGTTTGTCTTCTCTTGGAAAGCATTTTTTTTTTAATTTCTCCTCTTATTACAATTTCTCATCTTATTACAATTTTAATGTTCAGGTTAATTGTTTTATTTCATTTCTGAAAAAATTAAAGGACAATTTTATTAGTATTTGAGAGAAAAGCCATGCAGAAAGCAGTTTTAAACCTCAGCAGCTGCTGAAAAGTGGGAGATTAATAACAGGAAGAGAGAAAGTTATGTCTTCAGAATTAGAGTCCAGCAAGAAGGCAGGTTCACCAAGGAAGGTCTGAGAGCAGCTGTATGGGGGAGGGAAGTTAAAAGAGAAACAATGAGAAAATCCACAGCAGTTGGGAAAGCCTGACTAGGGTTTGGGCCAGGATCCAAGAACTAGGTTAATGAGGAAAAATGAGAAAGTTGTACATTTTTCATTAGAACTCACAAAAATGGTCTCCACCAGTGAGGTTCAGTCAGCAACTGCATGACAGAAGGTGCTTCTGCACTTCTTGGTTATACTTTCCTATTTGGTGTTTAAAACATAGAAGTGGGCAAAAATTACCTAAATTTTAATTGCTTAGGAGCTATTTGTAGGGACCTAGCAGTAGCCTCATGACTCCTTTAATTTCTCTAGACTAACTTTGCTCTGTCCTGTGAGGGATTTGGATTCCCTGAAAATAGCAATGATAGCCAACCTTGAGGTCCTTATATCTGCAGGCAAAAGTATGGGGACTCTGGGCCAGCAATAACAACTCCTTTTGACTTAGACTTGCATCCATTTTCCTCTGCTATTATTTTTATCAGATAAATGATTTACTTTCACATCAAGATCAATATGTAGTATCCAAGTATAAAATAGTTATGATCTATTTGTACATGTGTGCAGAAGGTAGAATTTGTGTTTATACTCATGTTGTTCAATATCACCATGATTTTTTTTTTATTTTTTATTTACTTACTAGAGGGAGAGAAAAGGAAAGGATGAGGGGAAGGGCACAAAAGGGCCTCTAGCCACTCCAAACAAATTCTAGATGCATGTACCACCATGTTCATCTGGGTTATGTGGGTTCTGAGGAATCGAACCTGGGACCTTAGGAGTCACAGACAAGCAACTTAGCTGCAAAGCCATCTCTCCAGCCCATGATGAAAGTTTTAAAAGAAAATCAAAATGACTATCCAGTAGTTACTACCTGTTTGTTTCTCTGAGATATCCAGACCCAATTCACTATTTTAGAAATGTAGACATTGGAATATATTTTTCAGGAAGAAATAAGCATCTTCTATTGATCAATGCATCTATCTTTCTGCAGATTTCTGTAATACACCTTAATGGTAGATGATAAGGTTCAATTTTATTCTTTCACATAATTGTTTACTATGTTATTCCAGTGTAAAATAAGCTGAAGTAAGTCAAAAGAAATTTACAGAAAATAAAAGGCAAAATCTACCTTGTTGTGATTCAGATATGAAGAATAGCCATAAAAAATAAAGAGAAAGAAAGTTGGGGAAAATGAACATCTTCATTATTTGATTCATTGATTCTTCTAGTCCACAATCACAATATGCATCTTCATTTATTTTCTTCATTTTCTCTCATTAGCATTTGGTAATTTTCAAAACATATTCAGTGTACATTGTTTTTAAGTGTATATTTTTATTTTAAAAAATATTTTATTATTTATTTGCAAGGTCACAGAGAGAGAATATGGGCATACCATAGTCTATTGCCACTGTAACTGGTCTCCAAAAGCATGTATTACTTTGTGTATTTGGTTTTACATGAGTACTGGGGAATCAAACCCAGGCTATTGGGTTTTGCAAGAAGGCACCTTCAACCACTAAGCAATCTCTCCAGCCCCTGTTTTTCATTTTCTTCAGAGTAATTATAAATGTATCATAAGAGTAATTTTTGTTTTCATATATATTTTTCATATATGCATTATTAGCTTTTAGGTATAAAATTGTCTTTTGCCTTTTCCTCCTGTGTGCATTGAACCTGTTATAGTCAATCATGCGTTTTAGGAGTTTTAATGTTTATCAGAAAGTTTTCTGGGCAATACCCACAGTATTTTTTTTTTTTTTTTTTTTACTTTTCATCCTGTATGATTTTATTGTCTTTTTATACTGACTAGAACTAGCACTATTTTGAGTGCTCTGGCAAGAGTTGAACACTATATGTTGTCCCCAAACTTAGGGTAATGCAATCTTATAGCACTGAGAGAGATGATACTTATAGAATACTGCAAATAAACCAAGTTGAGGTCATTACCCTCTAATTTGAACAGATGGATTATTTCATGTTATTTCTGTTGCAGTTTGTAACTTACACTTAAATATATGACTTGTGTATATAAATTTATGATATATGGTTAATATTATCTATCTTTTTACTTTTTCTCTATATTTGATATGAACACAACAGCAGATTTATAAATTATATTGAAATGAATTCCTTCTTCTAAAGACAATAAATAAGTTTAATTTAATCTTTAAATGTCTAATAAAATTTTTCAAACAATCACCTTACCCTACATATTTATTTTTCAGGAGCATTTTTGAAATATATTTATTCATGTTATGAATTTCATATTTGTTGAGTTATAATTTATTTTTCTGAGGAAATAATTTCTACAGATATATTTTAAAGGTTTTGAGTGTGAAGTTATTGATAATGTCTTCCTTGCTATGCTTGTAATAGCTGTATCTGTATTGTCAATTTTGTAAGATTTCTAATACTAATTATTTGTCATCTACTTTGATATTTCTAGATTTTTGTTGATGTCAATTTTTTCAAAGCATCAACTTTTTCTATCACTGTTTTATGCTTATCATCTTATTATTTTCTATTTGATTTATTATGCTCTTGTCATTATTTCTATTCACTTCTTAACATGTACTTAGTTGCTGTTATGTTTCTAGTTTCTAATTTCTTAATATTGGAACCATTCTTTGGTTTCAGATAGTTCATATTTTCCATGTAATCTTTCAGTGCCATGTATTTCCCTCTCAAAAATACATTCGCTGAATCGCACATATTCTTTCTTTTTTTTAAAAAAAGTTACACCAGGATTGACTTGTTAGAATGAAATAACTTACATGGTGGCATACATTCCTAATTTATACATTGTTACACTAGGTATATTCATATTTTAAGTTTTCATCAATTTTTTTTTAATAAGTAGGAATTTTGTGTGGACACATCATGTGCTGACACCATCATTTCCCTTTTTCCTCCCCCCATTCTGCTGAGGGTCCTCCTCAGTGGGATTTCTGGTATTCACCATGGAGTTGTGGGTTGTGAGTGCAGCTGTCAGACATGGGAGTGGGGCAATGCCTCTGGACCTTCCCTCCCATCCTATGACTCTTACAACATTTCCTCCCCCTCTTCTGCAAAATTCCCTAAGCTCTGATGGATGTCTTAAATATTCTAATGTGTTTTTTTTAATTTCAATTTATTTCCACACATATTTATGCTTGAAAAATTTTCTTTCATTGTTATATAGAGATAAATATGTTAATGAATTTTTAACCATTCTTCGGTACATGAAAGTATGTTATTAAACTTTTACACTTCAAATTTATGTTATTTTTCCTTTTGTATTGGTTTCTAGACTTATTGTGGTTAGATAATATACTTTATGATTTAAATCATTTTAATTTTTGTTGAAAGCTATTTTATGTACTGGTTTTAGTGGCAGAGAGTGTGGAGACCAGAGACAGAATTCTACATTTCTACAAGTTGCAACCTGAGTTCTTTTCAGAGACCGCCACTCAAGTGGCTATATAATTCTTGACTATACCTCAGAAAAGAATTGCAAGAAAAGTCAGAGTTGGAGTTTATTATGAAGAGATCTGAGGTCTAGGTCAGCAGGTAATAGTACTTAATAAGCAACATGAGGACCTGAATTTGATCAACAGCAGTCACATAAACCCCAGCCCTGAAGGAGAAGATAGAAGGAAGGATCAACGGGCCTTATTGCTTATCAATCTTAACTGAAAAAAACAAAAAAAAGGCTATCTCCAGGTTCAGTGAGAGACCCTGTCTCAATGAAATAATGTGAATGTAGAAGATAAATAAGATACCTGATATCCTATAAACATGCTCATGGGAAACACACATCTGCATACTCATGTGCATAAACCATACACACACACACACACACCAAAAGAAGAAAATATTTGGTCATGGATATTAAGAGAAAGAGAGGGGCTGGAGAGATGGCTCCGAAGTTAAGGTGCATGCCTGTAAAGCCTAACAACCTGGTTTTGATTTCCCAGTTCCCACATAAAGCCAGATGTACAAAATGGTGCATGCATCTGGAGTTCATTTGCCATGGATCTGATGTGCCCATTATCTCTCTCCATCTATCTTCTCTGTATCTCTCTCTGAGTGCTAATTAAAAAAAAAATTTAATGGAAAGAGATGTGCTAAGAAAAAGGATACTATACACTGTAGTGTGGGCTCTCCAAGAGAGACACATGCTTAGTTGTTTTTACAAGTCATATGCTATGCATAATTGTGGTTCCTTCTGAAGTTATAACTCAAATTCAAAGGGTTGTTAAAGAATGTTTTAGCTCTTTTTTAGTAAATTAAATCGTACAGTGCTTCCTGATGTACACTGGGTAGGATTTCAGCTGGTAAGGTAAAATAGTAAGGCACTAGAGTTGCACAAGGAGTTAAAGTCCATTTTTACTATAAATAAAGTTTAGTGAAACTGCAACTCTAACAGATTTCAAGAAAACTGTAGACTTATAACTGGAAAAGGAATAATGCTATACCTGAATGTAATATATAGGCTTAGGGCTTAATCATGGTTTATTTTTATTCTAACATTTGTATATTAACTATCTCCATATAAAAGGAATATGGGCTCTATGTAGTCAACCTTCCCAGCAATGTTTTTTTAAGGGTGCCAGCATTCTTGACTGTGTGGTCTCCTGGGAGACCAAGGTGACATGCCAGGCTTTACTGATTGAACTTGGTGCCGACTTTGGCATCTGCTGTGTCAGGTAACACAGTTCTTATCATTTAAATTGATGACTATCTGTAAATGATTTTTTTAACCTCTGGTTTCATAATATTTTCCTCTTCATTTCAAAGGATAAATTGTGATTTGCCTTTGAATTTATGCTGTTTGGGGTTTCCTTGGTGTTTTAGATTTGTAGAAATCCATCTTGTAGTCTCCTTCTCTTTCTCCTTTACTAACTGATGATATACCAACATCTTGTCATTTCTTCACTTCTCAGATCCTGAAACTTTTGCCAGATCAGGTTCTTTTTGCATTTTAGATGTTTTGGAATATATGAATGTTATCAATTTCCTAGATTCCTTCCTTTTTCATCACCACTCTACTAGAGTTGGATGGAGGCCACCCATTGAGCTCTTAATTTATCTCTTTTCTTTTTTTTCAAAACTATAATTTCTATTTAGTCATATGTTAAAATATCTATTTCTTTGCATTTTTGATCTATTACAAAAACAGTTGTAGTATTAGAAAAAATTTTATTGCCACTGATTTAAAACCCTGTCTGTTTTTAAACTTCTGATTCATCTCATTATTGGCATCTGCTGAGAGGTTTTTCTCATTTAAGTTGTGGTGTGCTTGGACTGTGATCTAGTGCTACATCTTCTTTGTTGTTCCTGTTGTTGCTCTGCTATGGACAATTTGTTGAATTAGGACCTATGGCTTTTATTTATGCCTCTTAATGTGAAAGCTGTCCTTATTTAGATTCATCATGCAGGCCTTAGCCTGCATTTTTATTCTGATTTGGGCAGCGTGTTATGCATTTCTTTAGAACTAGAATCCCAAGCCAGCTCAGTTTCTTACTGCTCTGTACAACACATACAGCTGTGCTGCAGGAGCAATAGGGAGAAAGAGGTGTCCAACATGTTGACTGGATGGGAAGCTTGGTCATCTTTGCACTTTAAATCAAATCCATTATTAGAAACAATGATCAATGTAAATCTAATTAAACAACAAAAGTTCTTAGGCTCATAAGGGACATTTTAAAATAGACCATTAGAATTTGAATATAAATATATGTGTTACATTATCAAATCTAAATACATTACCATAGCCAAGCATGTGACTTTGCCTAGGAAGATATAAAGACACACTTATTCATGCCAGATAGAGGGCCGTTGCTGAACAAAAAAGGTTTTCATCCAAGTTCGGCTTGTTTGGGCAATTAGGTTTTTCTTTGGGGATTGGAGGAGGATTATTGACAGAAGCATGGTCCACTCCGAGACAGGGGAGCCACCATGACTTCACTAATGGCACTCAAAGGCAGCTGAGCCAGCGGGTTTCCCCACGGGTAGTGACTGGTATCTGTACCACACAAGAAGCCCCATGCTAGTTGGTTATTTATTTCTTATATATATTCCATGAGGGAAGGGGTCTTGTGAGGGGAGTCCTTTGTGATAGTCTCATGAGACTGGTGAGTCTATGGCCCCCACCCTCCATCAGAAATGTTAATAGATGGGCTGGAGAGATGGCTTAGCGGTTAAGCGCTTGCCTGTGAAGCCTAAGGACCCCGGTTCAAGGCTCGGTTCCCCAGGTCCCACGTTAGCCAGATGCACAAGGGGGCGCACGCGTCTGGAGTTCGTTTGCAGCGGCTGGAAGCCCTGGCGTGCCCATTCTCTCTCTCCCTTTATCTGTCTTTCTCTCTATGTCTGTCACTCTCAAATAAATAAATTAATAAAAAAATAAATAAAATATTAAAAAAAAAAAAAGAAATGTTAATAGAACTGATCTTGTGAAGATCATGTATGGGTTATCTCAGCCACTCTGCATCAAGTTGGCAATGGTCATGTCCATCCTGGAGGAAATAACTATCTATATATTCGTGGAGAAAAAATTAACACTAACAATTTTCAGTATTTATGTCTGGATATAGACATTAATATACAGTTTTTTTTTGTATTTTTCTGTTTTTCTAAAGCTTTCAAATTTTCAACAATGATTATATGCCCATCTTTAGGTGATTATCTGAAAACTAGTAGAAAACAGGGTAATAGAACAAAGTTCATTTGTAGAGGAGTGTTGGAGTGTATATTAGAAATGCTTGCCAGTGATTTTTATCGATGTTACCCTGCAAAAAGAAGGATCCAGAAAAAAAGAGTTTGTAAGAGATTTTCTTCCATACAGTGTGTGATAACTTGAAGCAAGCTGAACCAGGTGAAAATACATCTCTTGGACATCACTTGACCCCAAACAGAAAGTAAAGTTCGAATTATCCCATACAGCTACTGGAATCGATTTTGCTAGAATCTTATTTTTCCACTTAAGTAGGTATTGTCAGCTTTCTATCATCACTTAGTAATACAGAGAAATGGTTGTTTGGATTTATGGTCCTGAAATCTGATTCTTGATCTGTTCTGAATCCATGAAACTAAACCCTTGCATTTCATTCCTTGCCAGTGTGAAAGGTCTTTTGAACTATTTGGGTATCTGTCATTTGTCTAACAGATCTTATTTATTGAGGCTCTTTTGAACATTATTGGGTTCTTTTGAACTCAGGTTATCTATAGGTATTCCAAGGAAGTTTAGATGTTATAATCTTTTGTTGTCAAGTAGCAGGATACAAGGAACATAGAAAACAATGCAATGCAGCAGTTCTCTCGTGTACAGGCAGGAAGGATGGCTCAGAAGTTTCAGGTATTTGCCTTTGAAGTCAAAGAACCCAGGTTTGACTCTCTATGACCCATATAATCCAGATGCTCAAGGTAGCACATGCATCTGGAGTTCATTTACAGCAGGTCTTGGCGTGCTCATTTTCTGTCTCTCTCTCTCTCTCTCTCTCTCTCTCTCTTTCTCTGTATCTGCCTTTTTCTCTCTCTCTGAAATAAAGTTAATTAATTTTTTTAAAAAGGAACCCCTCAGAAATTCTCTAATGTAAAAAAAAAAAGGTGTGTGTATCTGGTCTGTACTATCCTGGTGCACATTAGGGGAAATTCTAGTTGACTAGTGTTTTATAAACTTGAGATGATTAATTCAAGCATGCAGCCTGAATTAATGGAGTTGTAATTGTTTTTATGTGTTATTGTGTATAGGAGATTATTAGTCTGTGTATGTTGTGGCTGACTTGATGGCACATGCAAATCTGCTGGCTGCAGCAGCAGTCATGTTAGAGATGTTTCTAGAATATACAACATTTTTTCTGAGTATCATTTTTTCTTTTATCCATTTATTTGAAAGAGAGAGAGAGAGAAAGGCAGAGAGAGAGAGAGAGAGAGAGAGAGAGAGAGGGAGAGAGAGAGAGGAATTGAGAGAGAATGGGTGTGCCAGGCCCTTTAGCCACTGCAAATGAACTCCAGACACACATGTTGCCTTGTGTATCTGGCTTACACAAGTACTGGGAATTGAACCTGGATCCTTAGTTTGGCAGGCAAGGACCTTAACCACTAAGCCATCTCTCCAGCCCCATTTTCTTTTTCGCTTCATATTTGTATGTGAAAAATGTATTTTAAAATCCAACATATTTTTAATCTAAATTATGACTCTCAAACCCCTTACAATCCTTGAAAAATGACGGTAGCATACACATCAGAAAAGGGAACTCAAGGAAAGAAAGCACCAAAGGAAAGACTGTGTCTAAGAAACAGGTGTTTAAGATAAGGCTGGAGATGAGGAGTCACCCATCTTTCTGCCCAACACGGTTAACCCTTTAGAGTTCTGGTCTAACCTAAAGCTATTGAGATCTGTTAGGGTACCAAGGTAGGCAACTTTTTAGAGAAACTAGCTTGACTGGAACTGAGTGTGAATTAGGAATGTACCTCCATTGAAAATCTTTGACCCTGAAAAAGTACATTTGATAAAAAAAAAAAAAAAAGTTAAAAGCTCAGCACTATAGGCAGGGCAAACTGGATAGATGGTGGAATCAGCAAATGGATTCCTTCCCATTCCTGACCCCCATCACCACAACACAGGTTTCTTGTTACAGAGAGAATGGCAGCCATTTCCCTGTTCCCCAAGTCATCTTGTCTAGGAAAAGGCAAGAGCTCATCTGTCTTGTTCTGCCTTTCTAGTTTCCCTGCAAGGAAAGGGCCAGAACACACACCTGAGAAAACCGAGCACCTCAAAGACTATGCTCCTGCACTGCTCTCCCGTCAGAAGTGACCTTTCACGCAGGTGGGGAGGGAGCTGATTGTCCACAGCACTTCCTGAGTCTTGAGTCGGCCTCAAGGAATAGGGCACAGAATGAGCTTAGACTGTGCACAGGACAGCCAGAGCATCTCCGCCATTTTTATCTTCCCCCTTCTCATGTCCCAGCATTCCCTGTTCAAGTGGGCACTCTGCAGGAACCCGTGAGGAAGAATAGAGAGGCATCACACATACCCATTGCAGAGACGTCTCCATGCAGCGCAAGCAGTACACTGAATGACATCATGTCGCTACTCCATGAGGGTCCTAGTTCATCCCTTCAAGCTTGGGATGAATTACTAGAAGAGGGTGAGTGTATGGCAGTCACCTAAGACAAAGCTATCTTCATTCTGGAGCTGTGGTTCTCATCTGCGTGGTTTTGTCCCTAGAAGACATTTGGCAATTTCTGGACAGAGTTTTGGTTGCCATCTCTAGAGTGTCATCCAGAACTGCTGACACTCATTTCCAATACAGATACTTCTCCATGACCAAGAATTACGTAGCCCCAGTGTCAAGTGTTTTGGTTAGAAAGCCTTGTTCCATACCCTCTCCCTGCTTGTTTGTATGGAGATCTGAGGAGTCCTACACTTATTTATCTCACCCCACCCCATTCTTAATAGTCAGGAAGTCTATCTTGATGCAGCGCTACTTTTGCTACCTCCTTTTTGTTGTTGTTGTTGTTTTTAATCCATATCCTCTTCCAACTGTTCACCAAAAAGGAAGATGACAGAGCATGGTCAAGTTTAGACCTAGCTGTTAACTCATTCCAGGGGAACAATCAGGTTCCTAAGAGGATGGGCGTAGTAGTTTGATCCAGGTGTCCCCCAGCATAAACTTAGGTGTTCTGAATGCTAGGTTCCCAGCTGATGGAAATTTAGGAATTAATGCCTACTGGAGGAAGGGTATTCTTGGGGGCTGGCTTATAGGTGTTATAGCTGGTTTCCCCATGCCCGTGCTTGGTGCACTCTTCTGTTACTATTGTCCACCTTATATTGGCCCAGGGGTGATGTCCAGCCTCTGCTCATGCCATCGTTTTCCCGTGTCATCATGGAGCTTCCCCCTCGAGCCTATAAGCCAAAATAATCCTTTTTTCCAGAAGTTGCTCTTGGTTGGGTGATTTCTACCAACAATGTGGACCTGACTGCAACAGTAAAGTGGTACCGAGGAATGGTGCCATTTGCTGCTACACACCTGACTGTGTGGCTTTGGACTTTTGGATATGACTTTCAAGAGGAATATGAAAGGATTTGAAATGCCTTGCAGTGATATATGTACAGCTGGATGGACTATTCTGGTCACAGTTAAAACACCTGAATGCAGTAAGAACTATGGACTGTGAGGTTTGGCTTAGGAGGGCGAGAAAGAGCTTTATTTGGACAGGGCTAACAGTGTGTGTGAGAAGCTTGTTGTTATGCCTGTGTCCTGAGAAGCAGTGCAGGGTTGCATTACATAGAAATGAACTGGTGTGAGCAGAGGGATATGGCACAGAAAGAATGAAATCATTAGGCCTAAACTGCTGCCCATTCACCTGCGAATTGTTTGAGAGATTGCAGCCTTTCAGATTGGGCTAGCTGACCTGCACTGGGGCAACATGAAGAATGTAGACTCTTTTGAAGTGACCTGAGAGCTCAAGGAGTGTCCTGTTCTTCAAAGCCTGTTTTATTCCCCCCCACACACTGGATTAACAAATTGGCACCCTACCTGGTATTGTGGAGAATAAGAAATGCAAGAGAGGGTCACTGAGTTTGCAACACAGTCTTGTGTTGTGGAAATGGCCATGGGCAGTGTGAAGCAGGTTTGCTGGTTGCCTGCATGGAGACCCCATGGGGCCATGAGGATGAACCGTGGATTGCAGTAGAGAACCAGTGGAGATGTGGGGACCATGAGATGGTTGCTAAGGAGATCTGCCAACCCTGATGAAGTTTTCCAGAACTGTGAGTAGCCTAGCTCTGGGGGCAGAATTGGAATGCCAGAGATGTGTTGCTAGTTAGAATTATCGGACTTGGAGATTTGTCACTGGCTAGAGTTGTTAGACTTGGTGCTACAGAGTTTGGTGTTTGCCCTGTTTAAATCATGTATTGCTTGAATATTTCTTTGTTATGCCCAGTGCCATCTTTTGCAATGTGTATGTTTATTCTGTGCCATTGTGGGGTTTGGGGGGATTTTTTGGTGTCATGGCTCAGTTAAAAGATCTTGGACTACGGGGATGTTTGAACATCACTGGAATTTATAAAAACTATGGGGACTTTTAAAGCTGGATTGAATACATTGTATTTTATATCATGTATGGATATAAGTTTATGGGGGCCAGGGGAGGAATGTGGTTGTTTGATTCAGTTGTCCCCCATAAACTTAGGTGTTCTGAATGCCAGGCTTCCAGATGATGGAGATTTGGGACTTAATGCCTCCTGGAGGGAGTGTATTGTTGGGGGCTGGCTTGTGGGTACTATAGCCAGTTTCCCCTTGCCAGTGTTTGGCACACTCTCCTGTTGCTATTGTCTACCTTATGTTAGCCAGGAGGTGATGTTCACCCTATGCTCATGTCATCGTTTTCCCCTGCCATCATGGAGCATCCCTTCAAGCCTGTAAGCCAAAATAAACCTCTTTTCCTCCACAAGCTGCTCTTGGTTGGGTGCTTTCTACCAGCATTGTGAACCTGACTGCAACAATGGGGTAAGGAAAAAGGTAGCAATAAGACGGGGCCAGTAAAAGAACTCATCTTAAATCAAACCTTTAATTAAAAAACAAGAAAGAATAAAAAGAATGTTGCTGAGAAGCTCATAATGCTACCAAAACAGAGTCAGAGGCCTGACTAGGAAAAGACCCTGGTACAGGCAGTGAGATATAAGGAGCTGTGAACTTACAGTTTGAAGTCTAGAGGGAAATAGGCAGTGATCACCTTCCCAGCCCCTTGACATCTATCTACATTAGTTCATTCCAGGAGGAAAACGAGGGCAGGGAGGTAGGACTTTTCTTAGCAAATCCAGCTTCAGCTTGGTAATCTCGCCTTCCTGCCCCATTGAAGAACTGACCTTTAAAATATTGACAACGGGTGGCACCCTGACCATCATTCAGGAGCAGAGAACACATCCTAGTGCCAGAGAACTCCCAGCTCAGATCTAAGGGTGTGCAGAGATTCGGCCAAGCTCCTGTGGCACCAGTAGTTACTTGGTCAGTCCTGCTGCCCTGAACCCATCTCCAGAAGGGGCAGAGGCCAGAAGGAGAAAGGGAGAGCAGCCCCCATGCCTTTCGAGGCACTTGTTAGGCAGACAGGAGAGGGGTCCTTGGGTCAGTGGTTGTAGGAGGGATGTGGGGCAGCATTCCTTCCGGGCTGCACATGGAGTAAGGCCTCCAAGATTGCAGAACCATTTCCTTGGAAGCTATAAGCCCCTTGAATTGGCCTGTCTCTGTTCTGTTGGATTTCATCTGCTCCTGAACCTGTCATCTGCACCTGTCATAGCGAGTGCGTCTCCAGCCCCTATCTCCCCAGAGCCGATGGGAGTCAGGTGGATAAAATTCATTGGCTCCCCATCATGGTCCGGTAAATCCGTCTTCTCCTTCGGCTGGGGTTTCTCTACCATCTCTACCACATAGCACCCCAGTTTGTGCCAAAATTCACTCATATCCGGATGGTTCCAGCTGCACTCATCTGCCCGCAGTCTCAGTGGTCTCTTGCTCTGGTGCCTTGACTGTCCACCCCCCACTCTACCCAGGTAGAACAACGGATGGGCCTGGAGAAGGTGGAAATCCCCAAGAGCCTTAGCCGAGCAATGAATATCAGTGTCTCAAACCAGAGCCACTAACTGGGCCAGCCAGAGGCACAGACATTCAGGAGCAAGGTTAAGTCTTCCTCGAATTTAAAATCCTGCTTCTCGCCCGGCACAGAGCGGTTGTGTTCCTAGCTCGCTCCTCCAGCCCCTATTTTCAAGTTTGAAGGAGCTTCCAGAGTGTGTTTGGAATGTGCACGTAAGTCATGATAAACATGTACTTTCAGCTTCTCCAAATCCCTTTGCATTGGAGATTTCTTAGAATTAAATATATTCTAGATAATCATGGGTCAAAAAGATGCCTGTAGAATGCCTGAAAATAGCAAAGAGCAGGCCTATGCTTGCTTAATTTTTTTCATCTTTTAAATTATCATACACTAAAATTACTATTCTTGGCCAAAATATGTCTGTATAAAAATTTTAGGATAATTTTTGGGGTTACATGTAGCAGAAATGTTTAAGACCTATTATTGCCAGTCTTCCTGCTGTCTCTCTTTCTCTGTCTTCCCTTTCTGCTGCAGTCTCCTTTTGAAGCCTCTTTTTTTTTTTTTTTTTTTTTTTTCAAAGCTTTTATCTTAGCCAGGTAGAGCTGACATAATAGGCCTTTTGAGTTTACTGTGGCATTTGGGATTGAAGATAAAACTAGTCATTTAAAAACAAAGCTGTCATGCTGGAGAGATGGCTTAGCGGTTAAGGAGCTTGACTGTAAAGCCAAAGGACCCAGGTTTAACACCCCAGAACCCACTCAAGCCAGATGCACAAGGTGACCCATGCATCTGGAGTTATTTTGCAGGGGTTGTAGGCCCTGATGCACCCATTCTCTATCTGCCTCTTTCTCTCTCAAGCCCCCCAACTCTCTTTCTCAAATAAAATAAATATATAATATTTTTCTTAAAAGATGCCATTTCATGTGAAGTTCTTTTCAAAGATATCTTTAAGCTTACCTATATGAATAGATTATCCAATTCAATTTCTTTTCATTATAATTTGTACTCAATTATCTTTCCAAATATATTTGGGATGATTAGCAATATATTTTTATAAACTGCTAATGTATATATAAACAATTTAAGATTTTTTGTGTTTTATGAAGAGTAGGACTAAGATTTAAATTACTGTGTGCTACTATATACATGCAGAAAATATGAAAGAATTTAAGCTTTTTTGATTAGAAAACATATAAACATGGAAAACAGTATTTTACCTTAAAGTCAAGCAATGTAATTCATCACATTAGCAGCCTAACAAAATTGACATGAACCAATCAAAAACTGGTTCCATAAAACCCAGTGTTATGCAGAGGTTCATTTACATTTAACTATTCTCCTCAAAACATAAATGGAGACATTATAATATCTGTAATAAACCTAAGGCCCCAATCACAATTTTGAAAATTTAAATATTGTAACTAAAAGCAGAAAAAAGGATACACTCCTATCAGTGGCCAATGCAATAAAGAAAAAAAAAAACCATGTACATTAAAAATCAAATTTAAAAATTAGGAAATTAAACTCTTTATTCATAGGTAATGAACTTTTACATAGGGTATACAATTGAATCTATGAATAAGTTACTCAAAGTAGAAAATGAGTAAGTTTAGCAAGGTGTCAGAATCCAACCTCCATCCTACAACATATATATAATGTTATATGGTTATAAGTAGATAAGGAGGTAGAAAGGCACCATCCTACATTATATCAATTTTTTTACAATGAAAAAATTAAAATTTCAAATAAATTTGAAATAATATTGAATATATTATCAGTAGTAGTTAAATGACTTTACTTAATTTCAATAATTACTTAGCTACAGCAGTCAAAAGAGGTGTAATTCAGGCTGGAGAGATGACTTAGCAGTTAAGTTGCTTGCCTGCCAAGCCAAAAACCCAGGTTCAGTTCTCCTGATCTCACTTAAGCCAGATGCACATTGTGTCACCTGCATCTGGAGTTTATTTGCAATGGCTAGTGGCCTTGGCATGCCTATTCATTCTCTCCCTCTCTTTCTCTCTCTCACTCTCTCCCTCATGCTGCCTGTAATAAATAAATAACAATATTTTTTTTAAAAAAAGGTGTAATGCATTAATAAAGATTATGGCATATAGCCACATAAACTTAGCCAATTGATTTGAATAACAATGCCAACTTAATTCAACATATTGTCTGAATACAAAACTTGAAACTTTAACTTTGTTAGCCAATAGTTAATTAGAAACTGAATTACAATTAGATTTAAGTAGCATGCAATTATACAGTTTAATTTAAAACTCTCAAAGTATAGGAAAATCTTTGTGATTTTGACTTAAGCAGATTTCTTAGCTATAGGACAAAACTAAACTCCATAAAATTGGTAAATAAGTAGATTTTAAATGTCATCACAAAAAAAGCAAAAGTAGCTGAGGTGATGAGGGTATTACAAACCTTATTTAATCATCTCAGTGTGTAGCTATATCAAAATGCAAAATTTTGGGGGAGGGGGTAAAAGAAAAAAATGCAAAATTTTGATCTCATAAATACATGCAATTATTTTTCAATTAAAAATAAAATGTAAGGGCTGGAGAGATGGCTTAGCGGTTAAGCGCTTGCCTGTGAAGCTTAAGAACCCCGTTTCGAGGCTCAGTTCCCCAGGACCCACGTTAGCCAGATGCACAAGAGGACACATGCATCTGGAGTTCCTTTGCAGTGGCTAGAGGTCCTGGGGCGCCCATTCTCTCTCTCTCTCTCTCTCTCTCTCTCTCTGTCTGTCTGTTGCTCTTAAATCAATAAATAAAAATAAACAAAAAAAAATAAAAAAAAAATAAAATGTAAATAAGAGTTTCATGCTCTACCAACTGAACTACCTGGGAACTCACAAAGTATAAGTAAAAAACAACTAAGCCACTTATGGTGGTTAATGCCCTGCCCTTGGGAGGCTGAGCTAGGAAGAAAACAGTGAGTTTGAGGCCAAGGCCATCCTGGCGATATAGTTTGAGGTCCAGGTAAGTTGGGCTACAGTAAAACCCTGCATTAAAAAGAAAACACATAAAAATCACAAAGTTTAGTAAAACTTTAATGTTACATTTATCTTTTGCTCATCGAAAAATAGCCTTGTTTGCAATGAATCACACCTGGAAGTGAAGTAAGTTTTCATCAACACATGAACATGTAAGCAAATAACAATGTGACTGAACAATAGAATACTTATAACAACAAATAGAATGACTATCATTACATATAATAACGAGTGAATTTCATCATTGTAACATTACATCATCATTGTAAATGACTTTCAGCATGAGTGACAGAAGCTGAGATGGAAAGGCACTGTACTTACTACTTAAATCCAGTTTTGTAAGATTTGGGAAGCTACAAACAAATCTTTGTCCATAGTAAAAAAAAGATCCATGGTTTGCTCAAGGAACAATTTATAGACAAATTAGTGAAAAAATTTAATATATATTTATAATATATACTTATTATCTAATAGAGCACGTGTAAATATAATCAGGAAACTGCACAATGTGACAAATTCTTTACAATTATATGATTTTTTCAACAATTAACAAAACTAGGAGAACAGCAGATAGAGGAGAGGAGAAGGAAAAGGGGCAAAGAATAAGGTAGGAAATGGACAAGAAAGGAGAGGAAAAGGGAAGGGAGAAGCACGAAAACAAACTCAAAGTCTTAAAAGAAATATCAACTAATCACAATATACTGACCTCTAAATCCTGTTTTGAATAAACTATAGCTTTTTTTTTTAATTAACAAACAAGAAAGTATGTCTACTACCTGAGAAGCTGATCACAGTAATAAATTATTGTTTTATTATTTGATAATACTGTTGCAATTATAGATATACAATAAAATATACACAGAGATACTATATTTATATTTATTAGAAATGGGGGTCTTGCTCCATTGTTCAGTATGTCCTCAAACTCCTAGGTTTGCACTTCAACTTGCTGAATAGTAGAACTATAGAAATGCACTACTGCACTTTCCTTAAGTAATATATATTTCAAACTCCAACCTGTCACATTAACACATAAATTTCAAGATGCTCTTCTCATGTTTATTATCAAGTAATATATCTGTGATCAATTGTCTTCTAAAATAACCACGATAATCTAAATCATAGGACATTCTCAATTACATGCACATATATTTATATAGAAATATAATTTGTAATTAGTAAGTACTTCCAGTACAAAAAAAATTAGCTAGCATAAAATTACAGGAGAAAATTGGATCACATTGATATAACAAATAGATATTGTATTTAAAATGATACAATATTTTCCTGTTATGTAACTTTAACAAATTGAGTTGTAAATGTACAATATGGTCTTTATGCTCAGCTGTATGACTGTAACTTAAAAGTATCAATATTATAATACAAAAACTTGTATTACTCATGTGGAGGGAAACTTATCAAGAGATGAGACTAAAGGAAGATGTTCCTATAAGACTATTTCTTCAAACTTGGTCCCAAAACCTCCAACTAGATAAATATCAGCTCTGGTCAAAATGCAAATCATGGTCCTAGCATCATAATCCTGAGGCCCTGTAGCCCCATTATCAGAGCCTTTGCTCAGAACCAATTACTGATAAACCAGAATTGCTCTTATTTACATAGTAGAGAATGCAGAGGATGACAGGCACAGGGGCTTACACTAGCCTCCCAAGCTGACTGCCAATCAGTTAAGATTGCCTTCATCCTCAAGCAGGATAAGTATCACTCATGCCAACCAAATGAGTGCATCTGCAAACTGGGGATCTGATTCCTCCCCACACACACCCCATTGCCCTATGCTGTACACAGTGACCTTGTTGCCACTCAGCCTGCTGCTCTTGTAGTGTACTAAAGAAACTTATGTTGTATAGTGTTGTATTGTTACTTCCTCTGAATTGAAACAATCCCTTCTTTATGGAAGAGGGAGGTGTATAAGACTCTCAAGTAAATAATAATTATAAGGCTCAGGAAGTTAAGAATGAAAAGCACAAGGCTCAGGAAGTTTGTGGAAATTATAAGATTTGTAAGTGCCCCCTAGACATTAAATAAGCAACAGCAATGGCTCAAGAGAGAGAAGGCTCCAACCAGACCAGCAGCGCTTCCTTCAAGTTGCCTAGAGAGTTGCAGGGCTATTCAGTGATGCAGCTGCCTTTGACTCACCCATATTCCTCTAAATAACCAAAATGTACTCATTTGCTCACTAGCTAGATTTAGTGGAATCCTTTGATTGTTCTGTAGCCACTATCCTCTCTGGGGTGACTAAATGTTGTCTGTTCATGCCTCCCTAGAAGTAACACAACATATTTTTAAAAGATGTATTCATTCCTATATTTGTCAACCCATTCCCTTTTATGGTGGTGACCAAAATTAAATTGATGAAATTTAGAAGATAACTTTAAAGCATGTAGGTAATATGAGGTTCTTAAAAAATATTTCAAAGTTTTGAAAATTTATTTGACCAAAGAATTATTTATGAGGTAGGCATATGCAATTGGAGACCAGATCTCCAATAAGTGATCTTCGCAGAGCAGCATGCATAGATCATGTTTATAAGAAAAAATAAAAGTTGAGCTGGATAGATGGCTTAGCAGTTAAGGCATGTGCCTGTAAAGCTAAAGGACCTAGGTTCAATTCCTGGGGACCCACATAAGCCAGATGTACAAAGTGGTACATTTGTCTGGAGTTCGTTTGCAGTGGCTAGAGGCCCTAGTGCACCCATTCTCTTCCTCTCTCTATATCTCTGTCTGCCTTTTTCTCTCTTGCTCTATCAAATAAATAACAAAATAAAATTTTTTTAAAAGTCACTGAGATTCTTAAGTAGCTATTTTGGCTACAGGTAGGCATTTGTGTTAGTCAGGCATATTATCATGAAGCATTTTCCATATATGGACATGGTATAAGCAGTTGGCAGTTAGTAGGTTAGTGACTGTTAGAAGCCAAGGTGCTGTGATATAGTGATTTGTTATAAGAATATACTTTTAGGTAGACTGCAGTTGATTGCACACTAAATCATCTTTCAGTTTGCTGCATATAAAGACAATTTAAATCAAACTTTATTTAATTTAACATATGGAATGGGGTATAAAAGTTGGAAAGCTAATGCTAAATAATTCAAACCCTC
The DNA here is from genome assembly GCF_020740685.1 of Jaculus jaculus. Taxonomy (NCBI): domain Eukaryota; kingdom Metazoa; phylum Chordata; class Mammalia; order Rodentia; family Dipodidae; genus Jaculus; species Jaculus jaculus. Next base: position 99,645,757 of record NC_059103.1, on the reverse strand, counting down.
AGTAAGTGTGGTTAAAGCTGACTCAGAATGTAGACATAACATATTTTGTCTCCACAAGAAAACTTCACTATAGGTGCTTACACTGGCTATTCCAGAAAGTATCTCAGTTCTTCAGAAACACTCAGAGTCCTGAGTCTTTCCCTGGCTGAAACTCGATAGCCTTCTTTCTGATAATCTATTGGCCATGTCTTTCTGGGAAGAGAAAAATCAATAAATAGGAAAAAAAAACAAAAACAAAAACAAAAACCCGTAAAAGTCAAAATCACCAGCAAGAAAAAAAGTCCTTCAGGGTTTCTGAAATTGTGGAGAATTCTCAAGTGAACTGGATATAACTCCATGAGGAGCCGTGTGGTCCATTGCTTGACTTTTTAGCCATCCTCTATGGCCTTCTCATGTAAGACAGGCTTGTTCCATGCTTGGCTAGTGATTTCTTGTTCAGGAAAACATACCCCAGCAACAGACATTTCCCAATACTCTCCCTCTGCATATTTCAATTAGGGTTCATGCTGTGGCAATAATCAGGTTTTCTCTTGTTTGGCTCACCTGAGGCTAGGAAATTTACTCATAGTAATGATTTCCCTGACAAGTTTACAGTTTCTTAAATTATCTTGGTCCCACCCCATTAATTTGGATTTGGATTTATCAAGGTCATTGGTAACTCAGCAACTTAAAAGCCTAAATCGGTGACTAATCATACTCTTTAATCCCAGTTTGCTCACAGCAAGGCCTGTATCACTTGTAATTAAGGCAAGAAAAAATGATCCTTTTGGAAGGTTTGATATATATATGAAGTTAACAGTGTATGTATCAAGATGATCCCATTCAATCTTTACTGTATTATCTGTAATATATTTAAAATAGTCTCAAGAAACACCTATGTTTTATTACTCAAAAAAGTATAGTTCAATTAATGTCAGGTCACAGAAGATGCACATTTATATGTAATAGTAGCAAGCGAATACTGTTCAAATGGAGGGATGTTATAGGTCCCAAGCAATGCAGTCCAGTAGCAAGTTCAAGGAATATTTTATGTTCATTAACATTGCTTTGAAATAAATATTGTGCAATTGAATTAGTATCAGTGGATTTTATGTCAGACCTTATACTTGGCCACACCCAGTCAGTGCAGAGCAGTCGAAAGCAAAGTGTGCATTTGCAGAAGCTACCCTCTGTAAATGGAAGGAGGAAAGAAGCAGAAGGTTGACAAAAAGAATCCTGATGAATATCTCACTCCCTTTCTAAAGCTCTTTGGGTTTATTTCAATCTTAGCAAACGTGAACTCTGAATGAAAGTAGCTGAAGGTAATATCTTGAAAAGGGCATAGAGAAGGAAGAGGAAAGACTTCTAAGACTTTCTAAGCAGATGACATTACTCAGGTGCAACGTATGCCCAAAGAATAAAAGATAGAGTGGTCAAGGAAAAATGCAGACTGTCATGAGATGAGCATTTTAGACTGTGGTGCATGCTACAGCTACATCAGTGAAGATGGACATCAGCTGCAAGGAAAAGAGAATTTCCAGAAAACAGCACATGAGGAGAGAACAGCAGAGGAGCAACGGTGGTTTTACCCCCTGTACAGAATTTGATTAGAGTCACATGACAAAGAACATTTGATAAGACCCAGAAAGGCAGAGCACTGAGATTTGGGCCTGGTTTTGACAACTGCATTCATAGGCAGGTCTCTTTATAATCTCAATTCCCTCTGCCTCATTCCTGAGAGGCAGAACTCTGGAGACGGAAACACTGGCTTTTGGCTGTTTATTAATTGCTATATATGTTTGCTGCTGTTGTGTGACTCAGAAGCCTTATATTATGAATAATTAAAACCTTGACTCTCTATGGGCATAAACTGACATAATAATACCAATCCCACCAGAGTATCCCTAAACTGTGTAGATGCTGAAATTAGACCCACGTCTCATACAAATATTTTTGCTAGCCTAGCTCACTCATTTTGAATCTTCTTACTAGTCCCTGAGCACATTTTGTTAATGTATGCTTCTATGTCTGCGTGGGTGCATGTGTATGTGTGGAGGTAAGAAGACAACCTTTAGAGTCAGCTCTAGAAATACCATCTACCATCTAGGAGACAATGTTTCTCATTGGCTCACACCTCATCAATTAGGCTAAACTAGACAACTCAAGGATCTTCCTCTCTGTGCCTCACCCAGGGCTGGGATGACAAGTGTGCACCCCTCTGACTGCTGTTTTTACACAGATCTGAGATAGAACTCAGCTCCTAATTCTTGCAATGTAAGCACTTCAATGACCAGGATATCTCTCCAGCCTTAAGGAACACTTTTAAAACTTTATTAGGCCAGGAGTGGTGGTAAATATCTTTAATCCCAGCACTTGGGAGGACAAAATATGAGGATTGCCATGAGTTTGAGGCCACTCTGAGACTAGAGTGAATTCTAGGACAGCCTGAGCTAGAACAAGACTCTACCTTGAAAAACAAAACAAAGGAAATATTGAGGTACATTCTTTGTGCATGTTTATAAATGTCATAAGATCATTTATTAGAAAAGTTCAAGTATTTTGGCCAGTTCACCTGTTCTCTACACCTCTTGCTGTTCCCATTTCTTTGCCTAGTCAGCCTTGTCATTGCATGTATATCATAAATGCTTTTATATACCAACATGAAAGAAGAATCATGTGATATTTGTCTTTCTGCATCTGGTTTATTTTATTTATTTTTATGGTCTCCAGTTACATCTAGTTTCCTGCAAACAGTATAATTTAATTATTTCTTATGACTGAATAAAACTCCATGTGTCTGTATACAACCTTAACTTTATCCATTCCTTTGTGGAGACCCAGTGGAGATGCCAGGACCACAAAATGGCTGCTAAAGAGAACTGCCAGCCTGGATGAAGTTCTCCAGGACTATGAGTAGCCTATCTGGAATTGTGGATTTGAAACTACAGATACTGGTTGCTGGTTAGAATTATTGGACTTGGAGATTTGTCACTGACTAGAGTTGTTGGACTTGGAGCTACAGAGTTTGACCTTTGCTCTAATTGTTTTAAATCTTGAAAGAGTTGAGTATTTCTTTGCTATACCCAATGCCATCTTCTGCATTGTGAATGTTTATTCTGTGCCATTATGGACTTAGGGTAGATTTTTTTTTTTTTGGTCTTATGACTTGCTCAAAAGATCTTGTACTACGGGAATGTTTGAATATCATTAGGATTGATAAAAACAATTGTGATATTTAAAGTTGGGATAAATGAATTGCATTTTACATAATGGATGGTTATCATTTTATGGGGGCAAGTGGTGGAATGTAATGATTTGATTCAGGTAACTCCCATAAACTTATGTGTTCTGAATACTTGGTTCTCAGCTGATGGAGATTTGGGAATTAATGCCTCCTGTAGGCATTGGATTGTTGCAGGTGGGCTTATGAGTATTATAGCCAGTTTCCCCTTGATAATGTTGGCATACTCTGTTGTTGCTGTTGTCTACCTGATGTTGGCTAGGAGGTGATATCCTTCCTCTGTTCATGCCATTATTTTCCCCTGCCATCATGGAGCATCTACTTGAGTCTGTGAATGAAACTAAACCTCTTCCCCCCCACAAGCTGATCTTGGTTGGGTGATTTCTGCCACCAGTGCAAACCTGACTGCAACAGACAGCAAGGATGAGAAGTCTTTCAATCTTCAAGTTTTATCAATTTCTTTTTTTAGTGTTTAAATTTTTATTGCAATGCTCTCTTATCTCACTAAGATTATTTCATTTTTACCTTTTATTGACAATTTTTATTTAGAGTATTTAGAGAGGAAGTTGATGGGTACAACAAATCTGTTTAGTCAAAAAACAAAACAAATAAAAAATAAAACAGTAGTGTTTATCCTAAGACCTATGGCCTTCAAAGCCATAGGCTTTTGACTTGGTTTTCAGTACTAGGAGTGAATTTCCTACCATGGAGCTTGCCTCAGTTCCAATCAGAGAACAGTTTGCTTATACCCATAGCAGTCATGCCACAATGGCATCAGTGGACACATCTTTCCTGCCTGGCTAATTATACAGCTTGCATATTCCACTGCTGAGTAAGAGGTTGGTGACTTTTCTTCCCCAGTGGCCTACATAGCATTTTTAGCAATACGACACTATTACACCTAGTCAGCATTGAGGAAGATTCCAGCTCATTTCCATCTTTATTTCTCAGTCTCCTGCAATGAAAGCATGTGATATCTTCATCAATATGGTCTTGCAGTTTAGTTCTGGTAGGCAACCATGAGCATAAGTAATCGTTTAGATTGTTCTGTGAACTTCAGGGGCCTCTGTGTCCAACAATTCACTAAAAGGTATCCCACCCCAACATTGTTAGGTTTATTCCTAAGGGTGGTTTTTTATTTGTTTTTTTTTTTTTTTTTTTTTTTTTGAAGCTATTGAGAATGAGACAGGGTTTCCTTATTTCTTTCTCAGTACATTTCTTAAAGGTACATAAGAAAACTATTCATTTTTATACTTAGTTTATATCCTTCATCAGATTCAACAGATTTTTCAAGTAGACTTTTATAGCATGTAAATATAGGCCAGATTATCTGCAAATAGGGCTAATTTGATTTGATTTTTACTTTCCTATTCCTTTTGTTTCTTTCTCTCACCTTATTGCTCATGTTAAGACTTGGAACCATATATTTAATGATTGAAGAAAATAAACTCCCTTGTCTCATTCCTGATTTCGGTTAAAAAGTTTTCAATATTTCTAACTTAATACAAGATGGCTATAGTTTTGTTCTATATAGCCTTTATTATGTGGTGGCACTATTTTAGCAATTTCAGTGCTTTTATCATTAAGGGTTGTTAAACACTTTTTTATCACCGGCTTTTGCTTTTTTTACATCTATTATTATATCTATCAAGCTTTGTTTGTATGTGACTTTATATGATGATTACATTTACTGGCTTGTGTATGGTAAACAATCATTGCATCCCTAGAGGAAAGACAATTTATTCAACATTAATGATCATTGTAATGTCTTGCTGAACTCAGTTTACAAGTGTTTCTTTGAGAAGTTTTGTGGCTATGTTTATTAGCTTATTATGTCTAGAATCTTTGTTTTCTGTTGTATACTTATCCACTGTGATATTATAACAACATTGACTTTATCAAATTAGTTTGGTAGAGTTCCTTCCTGTTCCATTACATGGAATGGTTTGTAGAATATTGGATTTATTAGCCTTTAAATATCTGGTAGAATTCAGAGGTGAATCCACCTGTTTCTGTTTGTTGTTGTTGTTGTTGTTTGTTTGTTTTGGTTGGGAGATGACTTATTATAGTTTCAATTTCACTGTTTGTTATAAGAATGCTTAAATTGTTTATATCCTCCTGGTTTCATTTCAGTAGGTCATACATGTCTAGAAATATATCTATTTCTTTTAAGATTTATTGGAAAATAGGTTTTCAAAGTGTGGTCAAATGATCCTTTGAATTTTATTAATATCTCTTTTACTGCCTTAGGTCATTCTTGTTTCTTTTTGCCTTTTCATTTGGTTAGTTTAGCTAAGGGTTTATCAATCTGGTTTGTCTTTTCAATGTATCAGATGTTTGTTTACTTAATTTTTTTTACTAATCTTCTTTTAATTAATTTATTTGAGAGAGAGAGAGAAAGAAAGAGAGGGAGGGAGAATATGAGTGTTCCAGGACTTCTAACCACTGCAAATGAACTCCAGATGCATGTGGCACCTTGTGCATCTAATTTATGTGGGTACTGGGGAAATGAATCTGGCTCCTCAGACATCACAGGCAAGCTACTTAACCACCTCGCCATCTCTTCAGCCTATGTACTATTCTTTTAGTCTTAATTAATTTCTGAACTTATCTTTTTTTCTTCCCATCTACTGATTTGGAGCTTGGTTTGTTCTTGTTTTTATAAGGTTTTTAGGTGCATCATTCTTCTTAAATGTTTTTTGTAAATCACTAATTTATGTTTATGTCCCTTTTGCACTGTATGGATATAGAAAAAAATATATTATTTATTGGGTTTTACTTGAGTACTTTTGAAAATAAGTTATGAAAAATATATGTTTAAAAAGGTTTCATGGATAGCTATCAGAAAAACACTATGTGCTAACTGGGCTAACAAAACAATTTGAGACATGAAAGTTTTCACAGCAGGGCAATGTTTCCCTTTCCCCAATGCCTAGGAACATCAGAGAGTCATGGTCCTAAAGAAGTGTTTGTTTATCATTTATTCTCTCTTGAACCTCTTCTCTCTCATGTTCTCAGTTTGTTGAAACAAATGAATTTCTAATGGTGAAATTATAGGCATTTTGACAGGCCATTGGAGAGAGAATTTTGAAGGTGAAGAAATTCCTGGAATCTCTCCAATTCAAATGACAGGAACCAGTACAGTTTAATTTCTTTAGCCCAGTTTTAGCAGGATTGTTGTCAGTCAAAGATATTCAGAGAGTACCTGTCCTATATGAAATATTTCTGTTTATATACTAATTCCATTCCTGACACTTTGCGGTTTTATAAAGAAAGATAGGTAGTTGGGTATTTGCTCTGTAGGATGGAAATATGATTTATAGCAATTTACTTATGTAGAATGAAATTTCACAATGACAAAACTGTCCATTCCTATGGCTCTCATTATAAAGAAGTATTACATTTCAATTTATTTTGACCACTCAATATTAATAAAGGAAAAGAGCTGTTTTTCCATATTTTAGTAGGGTTTTAACAGCTGTTCAGTATAATTTCTCATTGAAAATATCTGTAACTGATGCTAACCTGCTTGTACAGAAACAATGAGGAAGATAAGAAGCTAATTTACATTGTATATGACTTGAATCCTAAAAATTATTTTTGGACTTGCCAGTTTTTGACTCTGTTTTAGACTCTGAACATCCATGACTCCCCCAAATTTATTATTCTGCCAAGGTGGAACCTCTGATGTACGGTGAGGCTAATGGAGCCTGAGAAAGGCTTTCCTGCACCCTCTCTGCTTAACACTGTATGAGGGCAGACCTACCTGTGGTGACAGTCCAGGGGTCATTGAGTCTCTAGACAGGGAACAGGCTACAAAGTTGCATCTGGTTCATTTAGGTCTACTGTATGGAGAAAGACTTTGCTGCTTGACTCTTCTTTCTATGTCATTCACCCAACAAATGCTCACTGTATGTCTGTTATGCAGTAGACATTTAAGACTGGATCACATTACAAGCCTGTCATCTTAATTATATTTTAGATTGACTTTTTTCACAGACATTCAATCTCCTTGATAAATTTCCAAATGTCTCAACAGTTAACCCTTCTTTGGCATTTACAATGGGTTAAGTTATATCTCTCTGTTTATATTTTCCCATTAGTGTGTAATAATACCCTTGAAGGGAACATGACAAATCTCAACATTTTCCAGTTTTGTTTTATACAGGTCCTGTGTCTCATTGACATATATTATCATTAGAATGTGCAGGAGAAGAATAACTGGGTCATGTGGTAGATCTATTTTCTTTTTTTTTTTTTTATGGTTTTCGGGTATCATCTTACTCTAGCCCAGGCTGACCTGGAATTCACGATGGAGTCTCAGGGTGGCCTCGAACTCATGGTGATCCTCCTACCTCTGCCTCCCGAGTGCTGGGATTAAAGGCGTGTGCCACCACACCTGGCTATTTTCATTTTTATCAGGAGTCTCTGGACTGATTTTAACAGAGGCTGTACAAATTTGCACTCCCATCAGCAGTGAACGAGGACTCTTCTTTCCCAAATTCCTAGACAACATTTATTGGCATTGATTTCTCAGTGATTGACAGCTTGACTGAAATAAATTAGAATCTCTTTCAGAAGTTTGTTTTCTTCTTTAATTCTTTTGTTTTCTTTTTAATTCCCTTCATTTCTTTGATTTTTTTTGAGCATAGGTACCATCATTTTCATGAAATCTTTGTCAGGCATTTCATCTAAAACAATCTCATTGGTGATCATTTCTGATGGATTTATAGCTTTGGGTGGGACTGTATTGTCTTGATTCTTTGAGTTTCTTATATTATATTGTAGCAACTTTTGCATCCTGAATTGATTTGATACTTGGGTTTTCTACTTATCTGCAGTGTTCCCAGACATGGCAATCCACCTCTATATATCCTCAGGATATGAGTTCAAGGGGCCAAGTGTAGCTCTTGTCCCCTAGTCAAGCCACAGAAGTAATCCTACATGTTCAGTTTGCTTGCTTAGCAAGTATTCTACTGGGCTGGGTGGAATAATTTACTGGCAAATTCTAAACTTCAACTGAGTAACATACACGATCAATAAAAACCAGCACAGAGTATGCAATTGTTGGGATTAAAACAGACAGTGTAGTCATATAAAGTCAAAATCCCTAAGGGTGTTTGTTCTACACCCTTAATCTTGTCAGCTGGGTGGTAGAGATTTCTGTTCTGAATTGGGTTCCAGGTCAACCTGGATCTGAATCAGACCCTGCCCCCAATAATGACAGAAGCAAAAAACAAAGGCCCTATATATATGAAAGCACCAAAGGTAACAATATTCAACCCCCAAATACAGGTTATTTGAGAATGGTAAAACCAACCAAGAACATATACCCCATAACCTGCCCTGACAAGGAAAAAGAGATTAGCTTTTGCAGTGCAAGCCTGTGTACCTGTTATTTTTATTTTATTTTATTTTATTTTTTTGTCAGTCAGCCTCCTTACCTTTTAGGGTGGATTCCAGTCTCACCAATGCTGAGTGCCCGCCTCGATCCCTCTGCGTCCTTCTGTGCAACTGTGCCTCTGCTCTGCTCTGCTGGCTGCGCTGCCACCAGGGGCTGAATGCTGGAGGTTCACATTCTGATGGTGGGGGATGGGAGACTTCAGACTTCTGGAGTCGCTTCCGCTTTCAGGAGCTTTGTACTTGATCTCAGCTGTCTTTCCTTCAGATTTCTTAACTTTGCAAGAAGGCTGATGGAGTTGAGAAATCTGTTGCACGGTCTCTGCTGCTGCCACCACCTGGCACACCTGTCCGACAGCGCTGGCGGTGTACGGTCCAAGGGCTGCCAGTGCTTCAGTGGGGCTCTGGTTGTTATCCTCCTTTCTGGTGGATCTTGGTCTCTCCAGCTTTTCTGCTGTTCATTTTTTAGAAGAAGAGCATATTTTGCTGGGGTTTTGCTTAAATCCCTCCCTAGGCTGGTTTGGTGTGGCTCCTATGCTGCCATCTTACCTGGAAGTCTCCTGAAATAAGGTAGAATCTCATAGTTGTTTTAATTTGCAATCCCTTGATGGATACAAACATTAAAATTTTCATTAAGATAGCCGGGCGTGGTGGCACACGCCTTTAATCCCAGCACTCGGGAGGCAGAGGTAGGAGGATCGCCATGAGTTCGAGGCCACCCTGAGACTCCATAGTGAATTCCAGGTCAGCCTGGGCTACAGTGAGACCCTACCTTCAAAAATAAAAAAAATAAAAAAATTAAAAAAAATTTCATTAAGTGTACTACCATTTATATTTCTTTCTTTGGCAATTCTCTATTCAGTTCTCTGCCCTAGTTTTTGAGTGGACTTTTAATCTTTACTGCTTAGTTTTGGGAGTTCTCTGTAGATTCTAGATATTAGGCCTCTGTCAGTGCTATAGCTGGCAAAGATTTTCTCCCATTATGTGGGTAGTCTGTTGGCTCTGCTTATGGTCTGTACAATAGCTTCATAATTTCATGAGATCCCATTGGTTGAATGACTATTTAATTTTCTAGGGTGCTTGGATGTTATTCAGGATGTCTTTTCCACTCCATTGTTTGGAGAGTTCCCCCTTTTTTTTCCTTCCAGTAGTTTAAGAGTATCAGTACTTCTGAAGTCCGTAACCAATTTGGGGTTGATTTTTGTGCATGGTGAGAAACGTTGGCCTAGTTTCACTTTTCCATTTATGCTTCTCTGGTTTATTCACCATCATTTGTCAAAACTTCTGTCTTCTCTAATTTACAACGTTGACTTCTTTGTCAAAGATCAGGTAGCTATAGTTGCTTGAACTAAGGTCTGGGTCTTCTATTCTGTTCTGTTACATATGTGTCTATTTTTTAAGCCAACACATGCTATTTTTGTTACAATAGCTTTGTAGTATAACTGGAAATCAAGTAGGGTGATAAATCTAGAGGTTTTTCTTTTGTTGAGGACAGTTTTGACTGTCTCAGACTTCTGTAACTCCATATGAATGTTGAGATTTTTTTTTTCCCCATCTCTGAGCAAGATATTTTGTATGGATACATCATGTGTTGGTAACTTCTTTTCTCACATCCCTTTCCCCATTCACTGGGGACGCTCCTCAGTGGAGTTACAAGTATTCCCTATAGAGGGGTAGATTATGCATTGTTGTAGCAGTAGTCAGTTGTTTTGGTGGGGAAGGAATGCCTCTGGGCATGATGTTTCAATGTGTAGCTCTTACAAACTTTCCACATCCTCCTCCAAAAAATGCCCTGAGCCATGGTGGGTGATTTTTAAGTCTATTTCAGTGATGAGCTCTTAGGCGCCTCTGGATCCAGCACAAAATGGGCTGTCTAGGGACTGGCTCTTTTCTGGATTCCAGCCAGATCTCTCTGTGCTGTGTGTTGGAAGTATATGGTGTCTTCAACATTAAGGTCTTCTTTCTCAAGCAGATAGTAAAGTGCTTTGACAGAAACCTGTAATGTTTTGAGGACCTCATAGGTCTCTCCAATCAACTGTTCATTGGGGGTTTCAAACGATTTCTGGTACTGGGAACAACAGAACTGAGACTTTTTGTATTTTCTTTTAAGCATAGACTTCATCCCACCCTCTCCAGGACCATTCTTTTTAGATGTTCTCCTCTTATTCCTTTTAAGGCTCATATCATTTAGTCTATCTTCAAGAATAAAGGTTTCTATGGTACAGTTCATTTTGGATTTAATTTTGTGCTTGTTTTCACCCATTCTGCTCTTCCTTGCCTCCCAAATGGTTCTATCTCTATTGTCTGGGCCTTAAGTTGTCTATCAGGTATGTCAGAAACTCAAGCTGGTCCAATTTAGGAACCACAAATGAGTGAGACAATGCAGCATTTGTCTTTCAGTGAGTGTGTGAATTTGCTGAGTGTGATCTGTTCCAAGTCTGTCCATTTTATATAGACTTCATCATATCATTTTTTCTTACTGCTACATAGATTTTAGACTACTATTGTGTGAATGTGCCACAATTTCTTTATCCATTCACAAGTATATATATATATATATATATATATATATATATAGGCATTTATTATAAATGCCCAATAATGTAATAACTCTGTCTGTTGTTAGCTCTATCTTCATCTTTTTCAGGAATTTCCATATTGATTTCCATAGTGGTTGTACAAGTTTACATTCCCATTAACAGTGGATGATTTCCTCTTTCCCCACATCCTTACCAACATTTGTTGTTGTTAGATTTTTTTTTTTTTTTTTAGTGTGTTCCATCCTTACTGGAGTATGATGCAGTCTCATAGCTGTTTTAATTTGCATTTCTATAATGGTTAGGGCTATTGAAATTTTTCTCAAGTGTGTGTTAGCTATTTGTTTTTCTTCCTGTGAGAACTACCTATTTGGTTCTCTGTCTCATTTTCGGAGTGGGTGGTTTGATTTTCTTATCATTCAGTTCTTTAAGTTCTTTGTTGATTCTAGATATTAGGCTTCTATCAGTGGTACAGCTATTGGAGATTTTCTCCTATTCAGTGAATGGGTAATCTATTGGCTCTGCTTATGATGTGTTTGTGCAAAAGCTTTTTAGCTTCATGAAATCCTGTTGGTTGAGTGATTGTTTAATTTCCTGAGATACTAAGGTTTTGTTCAGGAAGTGTTTCCCCACTGCTATATTGTGAAAATTTCCTTTTAATTTTTTCTTCTAGTAGGAGAAGAGTTTTAGATCTTATATTGAGATCTTTAATACATTTTTACTCGTTCTTTTGTATATGGTAAAATGAATGTGTCTAGGGCTGGAGAGATGGCTTAGCGGTTAAGCACTTGCCTGTGAAGCCTAAGGACCCCGGTTCAAGGCTCGGTTCCCCAGGCCCCACGTTAGCCAGATGCACAAGGGGGCACACACATCTGGAGTTCGTTTTCAGTGGCTGGAGGCCCTGGCGCACCCATTCTCTCTCTCTCCCTCTATCTGTCTTTCTATGTCTGTCGCTCTCAAATAAATAAATAAATAAATGAACAAAAAAAAAATTAAAAAAAAATGAATGTGTCTAATTTCATTGTTCTACATATGGTTGTTCAATTTGTCCTGCACCACTTGTTGGAAATGCTGTCTTTTCTCCAATCTACTATATTGGCACCTCTGTCAAAGATCAAGTAGCTGTAGTTACTTGACCTAAGGTTTGGATCTTCAATTTGGTTCCATTGGTTCATGTTTCTGTTTTTATGCCAGTACCATGATGTCTTTGTTAGTAAGGCTTTGTCATATATAGTTATATCATGGTGATAGTACAGAAATGATTGTTTTGCTAAGGATATGAATGGATATCCAATGCCTGTTGCCATTCCATATGAATTTTGCAATCATTTTTCTATCTCTGTGAAGAATTATGCTGGAATTTTTTTGTTTGTTTGTTTTGTTTTGTTTTTCGAGGTAAGGTCTCACTCTAGCCCAGGCTGACCTGGAATTCACTATGGAGTCTCAGGGTGGCCTTGAACTCACGGCAATCCTCCTACCTCTGCCTCCCAAGTGCTGGGATTAGAGGCATGCACCACCATGCCCGGCATATGCTGGAATTTTTATTGGTATTATATTAAATTTGTATGTTGCTTTTCTTTGGTAGAATTTCCACTTTCACAATTAATTCTACCTATCCAGTATTATGGGAGGTCTTTCCATATTCTCAAGTTCTCCTCCATTTCTTTCTTGAGATTTTTTTTTGTTTTTATTATATAGGTCTTTCACATCCTTGGTTAGTGTTTTTCCAAGGTATTTATTTTGTTGTTATTGCTATTGAAAATGGGACAGTCTCACTGATTGAGACTTTTCAGTTATTTGTTTATAGGATCATGCCATCTTCAAATAGGGCTAAATGCACTTCTTCCTTTCTAATTTGCATCCCCTTTATTTCTTTCTCCTGTATTACTACTTGGGCTGGTACTTCTAGTACTGTGTTGAAGAACAATGAGAGTGTGCACCCTATTTTGTTCCTGATGTAAGTGGGAACTTCTTCAGTCTTTCCCCATTAACTATTATTTGGGCCTTAGGTAATTTACATATAGCCTTCATTGAAATAGCTCTATAAAGAAGCTTGGGCCTCAAGTTGAGATCGTAATTTCATGTTATAGTTTATTTTCCTGAGGGAAGGGATAAGTGAATGAGCAAGACATGGAGATTTGCATATCAATCATTTCTGTCAGGCCACCATAACGATGAACTCCATTTTACTTTATTTTAGACTAAAGTATGTTTTCTTCTTATTGTCCCTCTAGGCCCTTTGTGGACAACTCTCTCTTTGGGAATTTTCCATTTGTTGAAACAGAAAAGTTTGGTTCCTCAGCAGTTAACATTTATAGTAAATCATTAAATCAGTTCAACTTTTAGATTTTGTCCTACCACATTCTCTCCTTTTAATCTTCATAATACCTTATGATTTCATATGTAATGACTGTTACTCCTGGCATATCACCTCTTTTAATAGTTTTCATTGCAAAAACCTGGACAAAGTATTTAGAACATACAGTTTTAACATAAGTCAAAGCATATTTATTATGAGAGGCCCCAGTAAAGCAGCTATCCATGGTCCCCATGTAAACACATGGGGCAGGTCCAAGTTCTTGGGTATTTCAGCTCTAAGACATCTGGAGTATTGGGTAAGCATGACCTTGTGAGCCAAGCCCATGTCAATTGTTGTTGGGAGCACTGACACTGTGACTATCAAATCTTCTATTTAATTATCAGGAGCAGGGACTGGTTCATGATTATCGAAAATATAGATGGCAACACAAAAGAATTATTATATTAAAGTAAAGCTAAGGAAAGAGAATCAGGAAGGCCTTCTCTGCACAAAGTAAGTCAGCAATAGCTACTGTGACTAATCTTATTTTGAGGAGGGAAGTACAGGATATTTCTGGCATTACAAGGAGGGGTTTGTACCACATTCCTCAAAAAGAAACAGATATTCCTGTGGAAGGAAAAGGATATAGTACACAGCAATGATAAATAACTATCTGTTTTGGAGGTAAAAGGCATAAAAGTACCTTGGAGACAACATTTCTCTACTGATCCCATAGGTTATCAAATGAGCTGATCAGTCTAGCAAATACAAGGAGTTAGGATCCTTACCATGTGTCTAATTATCTCTGCCTTGTAGAAGTTAATAGAACACAGGTTGCTATATGAAGCAGATAATTTTTTTAACCAGGTATAGAAAACAAAATCATCTCTATAGTTTTCTATCATCTCATGTTGAATTCCTCAAGCTTTTGTCATTCATGGACCAGTCAGCTTTCAGAAATGTGACTGGAGCAAGACTACCATTTTTTTGACAGGGGCAGGTGTCTTCCAGAGCTTGACTTTGAGGGGATCCTCTGGTCCCTGGTGACCTGTTAGCTGTTACAATCAGCTGAGGATACTGTCATCTTGGCTCTGGTTTGATGTGTGTATATCTATAGGCTGATGGGTTCGGGCCCAATTTGCCAAAGGTATGTGGATTCCCCTGTGTTACAAATTTTAAGGAAGCATCATCAATGTCAGGAGAACATGGCTTACCTCTATAAATATAAGCAAAGAGACACCATCAAACAACTAGCACCACCAACAGTAGCAAGTAGTGTCAGGACTCTAAATTATCTTTACATCTTAGGGTTAGGGTCTGGATTTGTCCACAGTGTACCTTAGTGCTGGGCTCTGAGATCTGTCCTTAGTGATACACCTCCATTTAATAAGATATATCAAGGAGAGATTGAACTAATATGAATCAATAACTACTAGGTAAACATAATCAGTGAAGATAATTTTGGATATTTGATTTAAAGGCAAATAGTGGCTGACTAATCAGGTCAGATAAAGGCAGAAAGCATGAGTTAATAGCTTAGTACTGTAAGTCAGCATCAGGAAGGGCAGTCATTGATTCTGAATCTTTGTTTAGATTATGAGATCTTATACTTAAATTCTCTTGCAGGGTATTTTAAGGCCATGTAGGCAGCCAAAACTAACTATGTATTATATTTTAGAGGGCATTTATGGCTCTGTAGGAGAGACTTTTAGGCACCTATGAATCTATGACTCTTAAGTATTATAATTTGCTAGAATAAGTCAAAGCCATGCTGACCAAGTGGCTTTCCCTCTTATGGAAAGCCTGGAGGATGAATTTTCCTCTGATGTGACTCTCCTGTTGCAGATATACTGACTTGGAGTTCATCTCTGAGCCTCTATGTTCTCCATGATCAAGAAGACAGATAATTACAGAGGCTAGAAGTCATCAAGTGTCCCATTGTCTTCTGTTTCCTTCTTATCTTTGAGTAGAAACCAATATATTGGTTATCCTTTTAACTCTGATGTTTCCAGTTGATGTTGGCTATTACATATGATTATTAATCACCTACAGAGGCTGTACATATATGATTATCAAAACAGATTTAGTTAAGGAGGTACAGAACATATTTTGTTAGCAAAGAATATCTGGTCAGAACATGACACAATAGTTTAAGATCATTCTGATTAGCATTTAAGTTTAGATGACAGTGTAAGCTATATCTGGAACATAGAAAACATACACAATTCATCTCTATGTACCTGTCACTTACAAGTATAGGCAGAACATGTTAGAAGCCCTGGAAACAATATTTTATCTACCACTTTAAATCAAATGATTTGATCTAGAAATTGTATGTCAGGAAAGGACAAGACAGTATAAGAATTTGGCATCTGTGTTTGAAAATAGCTTTGATTAGCCTGTAAATCTATGTAGGTACCAATTAGCCCCCAAACTTGAAGCAGAACAGTAGAGTTTAAGATTATTTTTCTACAGCATGAAACATGTTTGAAGTATTAATAAATCTATAAGCAATGAACTTAAGATACCAGAAATGAAAAAATTAATTAAGTAAAACCTTGACTGAGACTGATTATACACAACTTAATAATAAAGCCAAACCTGATCAGTGTTGGGCTAAACTAGCTTAGTTTTAACATACATTAGAGATATTATGATAGATATAAAGTAATTTCTTAAACAAGTACCTTTAACCATTGAACCATTTTTAAGCTTAACATAAAGCACTATTTATAATTTTTAGAATATATGAGGCTTAAACAAACTATATAAACATTGTTTGTATACAGCAGGTTTACCTAGGACATGAAGAGCTAGCTGAGATGTTTATTTTATTTTATTTTATTTTTTATTAGATATGTACATACTCAGTATGTAAACAGTACATGTTAGAACTATCTTTAGTCTCCTCCCTCTCCTCCACCCTCTGAAGGGATCCTCCTTGTTGGGGCTGCCAATTATCACATGGGGATTGTGGATCATGCATTGTGGGGGTAGCAATCAGTTATGGGGAAAAGGCAATATCTCTCTGCATAATGTCCCAACTTGTGGTTTTAACAGTCTTTCCAACCCCTCTTCTGTGAATTTCTGTGACCCATGTTGGGTTCATTTTAGGTCTGCTTCAGTGATGAGGTCTTGGGAGCCTCTGTGTCTCTGGATCTCTGGTTTGGTAGGAGGTGATTGTTCTTTGTGTCAATCTCCTTTACCCTTGTGCTGATACCAGGTTCACCATGAAAGCAGCACTCTTGCTCATTTCCCCAGTTACTCTATGGTTACAGGTGGCACCCTGGTGAAATGCTATGGCCTGATTCTCTCCTCATGATCTGCATCCATCTGAAAAAGAGAGGGTGAAGTTAGTTCCTGAAAATGGGATAACCATTATTAGTTTAGAGAGAATTTAATAAGTGTAGGCCCTCTTGTAGCCCAAGATTTGTTGGAGCTTGAAATTGAAGAGTGAACTCTTTTTTTTTTTTTTGGATATGATTCTGACTTTTTTCCCAGTTCCATCTATGGGTTCCATGCTGCTGTTGCACTTCTGTGATCATCACGTCAGGTTGTTTTTGCTGAGTAGCTTAGACCAGAAGTTGCTTAGATAGATTTTGGCTATTTTCCCCAGCAGTGCATGTAGCATCTTCTGGCACTAGACAAGCTAACTGTCTAGGGACTGAGTCTCTTCCAAATTCCAGCCAGGTCACTTCATGTTCTGTACCAACAGCATATGGTATCTTTGGCAGTAGGGTTTTATCATTAACTTTTGGTGGGTTATCATTGTGGATGTTAACTACATGCTGCTACTGGGAATTACTGGCCAGCGCCAAGAGAAAAGAAGGAAGAAAAATATGATATATGATATAAAAGAGAAAGAGAGCTAGAGAAACAGGAGAAGATTAAGTTTATTCTTCATCATGACCTCTCCCGGGCCCTTTGATTAAGGTGTTCCTTCCAAACACATGTTGAAGGTTCAACCTTTTAGTCTGTCTTTCAGGATATAAGATTTTATGGCATCAATTCCATTTGGGTCCAGTTTTGTGACCCTCTCCACCCTTACCCCCTACCACCACACTCTCCCTATAGTCTAGTACTCAGGATATCTATTAGGTATGTCATCATCATGGGCAGATCCATGTTAGGTGCCACAAAGGGGTGAGACCATTCAATGGTGTCTTTCTGTGACTGGGTGAGTTCACTGAGAATGATCTGTTCCAAGATTGACCATTTTTCTTATGATTTCACTGTCATTTTTCTTTTTGGACATTTCTCAATTGTCATTGTGTCATTTCCTACACTGATGTGTAGAATTCTGTCATGTAGATATACCACATCTTCAATATTCATTCATCTAATGATGGGTATCTGGGTTAATTCCAGTTCTTACCTATTATGAGTTGAGCAGCTATAAACATGGTTAAGAAAATCTCTCTGAACAGGGGCATGAGGATCTTAGGGTGAAAGCCCCATAAGGGAATAACTGGGTCTGTTGGTAACTCTATAGTCAACCTTTTTAGGAGTCTTCAAATTACTTTCCATATTGGTTGTATGATCTTATATTCCCACCAACAGTGAATGAGGGCTCCTATTTCTCCACATCCTCACCAGCATTTGTTTTCATTTGAATTTTTTAATGTTTGCTATCCTTACTGGGATAAGGTAGAATCTCATAGGTATTTTAGTTTGCATCTCCTTGATGATTAGGGATGATAAACATTTTCTTAAGTGTGTGTTTGCCATTTGTGTTTCTTCCTCTGAGAATTCCCTGTTCAGTTCTCTGCCCCATTTTGTTAGTGGGTTGTTTGAATTTTTTTTGTTGTTGTTTATGCTTTTGAGTTCTTAGTAGATTCTAATAATTAGGCAGCTGTCAGTTGTATAGTTGGCAAAAAATTTCTCCCATTCTTTGGGTAATTTTTGGCTCTGCTTATCGTATGTTTGTCTGTGAAAAAAACTTTTCAGTTTCATGAGATCCCAATTATTAAGTGATTGTTTAATTTCTGTAGTTACTGGGGTTTTGTTCAGGAAGTCATTTCCCACTCTTATATTGTGGAAAGCTGCTCCTGTTTTTTTCCAGTAGTAGCAGTTTTCTGGTCTTATTTTGAGGTCTTTGATCCATTTGAAATTGATTTTTTGTACATGGCAAAATGTGTGGATCTAGTTTCATTTGCCTGCATATGGTTATCCAGTTTGTCCTGAACCATTTGTTGAAGATGCTATCTTTTTCTGAGTCTACATTTTTAGGGACTTTGTCAAATATCAAGAGGCTGCATTTACTTGACCCAAAGTATGGGTCCTCGATTCTGCTCCATTGGTCTATAATCCTGTCTTTATATTAGTACCATGTTGTATTTGTTTCTATGGCTTTTTAATATAGCTTTAGATCACATACAGTGATGCCTCCATAAGTGTTTCTATTGCTGAGCATGTGTTTGGATACCCAAGGCCTTCTGCCCTTCCATATGAATTTGAGATTATTTTTCTATCTCTGTGAAGAAAATTGGTATTATTGGTATTGAATTAAATATGTATATTGATTTTGGTGTTTAAACTTATTTTTATGGTATATTACATTGATAGATTTCCATATGTTGAACAACCCCTGCTTTCCTGGGATAAAGCCTACTTGGTCAAGCTGGATAATGCTTTTGATATATTGTTTAATTCAGTTTGCGGGGATTTTGTTCAGGATGTATGTGTCTATGTTCATCAGGGAAATAGGCCTGTAGTATTCTTTGTTTGTGGCATCTATGCCTGGTTTTGGAATTAGGGTGATACTAGATTCATAAAAGGAGTTGGGGAGCTTTCCCTGTTCTCTGATTATGTGGCAAAGTTTGAGAAAAATTGGTTTCAGTTCTTCCATGAAGGTTTGATAGAATTCAGATGAGAAGCCAACTGGTCCTGGACTCTTCTTTTGGAGGTTTTTTGATTACCTTTTCAATCTTGATTGGTGTGACAGGTTTGTTTAGGAAATTGATCTGCTCTGAGTTTAGATTTGGTACGTGGTATGTGTTCAGGAACTCATCTGTTTCGTCCATATTATTGAGTTTTGGGGAGTAGAGGCTTTTGAAATAAGTCCTGATGATTTTCCCAATTTCACTTATGTCTTTTGTGATCTCTCCTTTTTCATTTTTAATTTTGTTAATTTGATTTTTTAAATTTTAATTTAGTTGTTTTTATTTTTTATTTTTTTGTGATTTTTTATTAATTAGTTTTGTATTCAGCAAATACAGTCAGTTTGGTACCATTATTAGGCTCATCCATGTTCTACCCCTCCCCTTGGCCGCTCCTTGTTGAGGTATATGGGTCATTCATTGTGGAGTTAGCCCACAGTTATTGGTACGATAAATGTTTCTGCATATTATGACCCAACATGTGGCTCTGACATTCTTTCTGCCCCCTCTTCCATAAAATTTCCCTGAACCATGTTGGGTTCATTTTTGGCCTGTTTCAGTGATGAGGTGTTGGGGGCTTCTGGGGCTCTCTGATTTGGTAGGAGTAGATTTTTCTCTGTGTTGGTCTCCTTCACCCTTGTGCTGGTATCTGGTTCATCAGGAAAACAGCACCCTTGCTTGTTTCACCAACTTTTCTTAGTTTCAACCAGGGTCCTTTTGAGGTATGATGGGGTGGCTCTCTGCTTAGTTTCTACATCTATTTGGAAAAGAGAAGCAGATTCTCCAGTAGAGAGTAAGTTAGCACCAGGACAAATAAGATAACCATTACTTTTTTTAATAGAGAATTTAATAGGTGTAGGCCCTCTTGTAGCCCATGATTGATGGTAGCTTGATAATGGACAGTGGGCTTATGTTTGGATATGGTTCTGACTTGTTTCCTGGCTCCAGCTATGGGTCCCGTACCACTGAGGGGATCAGTTATCCAAATCAAGAGCAGTTGGTTCCCCAACGTGGCTGTGTACCACTATTGCACTTGTGTGGGCATCACAACAGGTTATTTGCTGCTCAGCAGGTTAGACCATGAGCTGCTTGGACAACTATTGGTTATTTTCCCCCAGTCACCCATGTAGCACCCTCTGGCACTAGACATGCTGGCTGTCTAGGAACTGACTCTCTTCCAATTTCCAGCCATGCCATTCCATTTTACATGTCAACCACATAAGGTGTCTTCAGCAGTAGGGTCTTACCATTAACCTTTGGTGGGCCATCAAGTATTATGACGGAAATCTGTCTGACTTTTGGGAAACCTTGTAGGTCTCTCTGATCAAAAGCTCATTGTGGATGATAGCCACATGCTGGTACTGGGAGTTACAGGTCAGTGCCCAGTAAGCAAAGGAGGAAAAAGATAACTAATATACAAGAGTTAGAAGAGAGAGAACGGGAGGGAGGGAGGGAAGATGTAAGAGATTAAGGTTAGTCTTCATCATACCCTCTTCAGTATCTTATGATACATGTGTCCCCTGTAAGGGCCTGGTGAAGGTTCTGCCATTTGGTCTGCCTTTTAGGAAGTAGAATTTTATGGTACCATTGCCGTTTGGGTCTAGATTTGTATTTCTCACCCCTCCATTGCCCTCTCCTCCCTCCCCACCCATCCTATTGTCTAATCCATGAGATGCTTGCTGGGTATGTAAGGCATCTTGGGTATATTTAGGTTAGGTTCTGTAGATGAGTGAGACTATGTGGTGATTTATTTTTTTCTGTGATTAGGTAATTTCACTGAGAATGATCTGTTCCTGGTTCAACCATTTTTTTTTTCTCAAATTTCATTGTGTCATTTTTTCTTACTGATGTATAGAATTCTATTGCATAGATATAGCACATTTTAGTTATCCATTCTTCTAGTGATGGACATCTGGGTTGATTCCAGCTCTTCACTATTAAGAATTGAGCTGCTATAAACATGGTTGAGCAAACCTCTCTGGCCTGTGATTTGAAGGTTTGAGAGTAGATGCCCAGTAGGGGAATACTGGGTCCGTTGGTATCTCTATAGTCAGCTTTTTCACGACTCTCCATATTGCTTTCCAAAGTGGTTGTAACATCCTACATTCCTACCAACAGTGGATGAGTGTTCCTTCTTCTCCACATCCTCACCAGCATTTATTTTCATTTGATTTTTTGATGTTTGCTATCCTTATTGGGGTAAGGTGGAATCTCATAGTTGTTTTAAGTTGCATTTCTCTGATGATTAGGGATGATGAACATTTTCTTAAGTATGTGTTTGCCATTTGTATTTCTTCCTCTGTGAACTGCCTATTCAGTTCTTTGCCCCATTTTGTGAGTGGGGTATTTGACTTCTTACTTTTTAAATTTTTGAGTTCTTTGTAGATTCTAGAGATTAGGCCTCTGTCAGTTCGATAACCCACAAATATTTTCTCCCAGTCTGTGGGTAATCTATTGGCTTTGCTTATTGTATGCTTGTCTGTAAAGAAACTCTTCAGCTTCATATGATCCCATTGGTTTAGTGACTGTTTAAGATCATGAGCTACTGGGATTAATTGGAAGTATCTCTTTTTACCACTCAGTCAAATCGGCCAGGGAAATATCAATCTTATTTATTTTTTCAAAGAACCAGCTCTTTGTTTCATAAATTTTCTTAATTTTTTTCTTAGTTTCCAATTCATTAATTTCTTCTTTGAACTTAATTATTTCTTTCTGTCTGGAGCTTTTTGGGTTGGGTTCTTCTTGTTCTTCCAATGCCTTTAGTTGGATGGTTAGATTATTGACTTGGGACCTCTCTGTCTTTGTTATGAAGGCATTTAGTGCTATGAATTTTCCCCTTTATTGTGTTACATAAGTTTTGATACAATGTGTTTCATTGTCATTCAGTTCTAGAAATTTTGAAATTTCATTTTTTATTTCATCAACTACCCATTTATTGTTTAAAAAATGTGTTGTTTGGTTTCCAGGAGCTGGTCGGATTCCTGGCACATCTTTTCATGTTAATTTCTAATATTACAGCATTGTGATCTGATATCATGCAGGAAGTTATGTCAATTTTCCTAAAAATATGGAGGCAGGCTTTATGGCCCAGTACATGATCTATTTTAGAGATGGCTCCATGGGCTACTGACAATAATGTGTATTCTGTGGATTTTAGGTAGAATGTTCTATAGATGTTCATTAGGTCTAATTATCTATGGTTTTGTTGAGCTCTCTTACTTCCCTGTTAATTTCCTGTTTGGATATTCTATCTATTGCTGATAGTGGAGTATTGAAGTCCCCAACTATGATGGCGTTGGTGGTTATTTCTCCTTTGTTGTCAAGAAGTTTTTGTTTTAAGAGTTGTGGTGCACCTGTGTTTGGTGCATAAAGATTGATGATGGTGATATCCTCTTGTTGTATCATTACCTCGATAAGTAAGAAGTAGCCTTCTTTGTCTTTTTGATTACTTTTTATTTGAAGTATATTTTATCTGATATCAGTATAGAAACACCTGCTTGTTACTTATTTCCATTTGCTTGAAATATCATTATCTACCCTTTCACCCTGAGGAGGTGACTGTCTTCAGTGATGAGATGTGTTTCTTGAAGACAGAAGATTGAGGGGCCTAATTTTCTGATCTGCCCTGTTACCTTATGTCATTTGATGGGTAAATTAAGGTTATTAATGTTTAGGATCAAAATTGTGAGGTTTGACTTAATCCCTGCCATATTGTGGTGGTTCATATGGTTTGGTGTATGCTTGGACTTTGTAGCTTTTTGTCCTCCTCTGAGTTTGGTTGTTGTGAACTGCTTTTTGTAGGCACTTGAAGTTGATTATTTGACTCCTGTATATGGAGAATTCCATGAAGTACTCTCTGTAGGTTTGGCTTTGTGTTCATATAATTGTAAAACTAACTTTTATCATGAAAAGTTTTTCTTTCACCTCTATAGTGAAGGAAACTTTTGCTGGGTAGAGTAGTTTGGGTTAGAAGCTATGAGTTCTTAGACTTTTCAGTGTTCCATTCCAGACCCTTCTGTCTTTCAGGGTTTCCATTGAGAAGTCTGAAATAATCCTGATGGAATTACTTCTGTATGTATGTAAATTTTGTTTTTGTTTTTGTTTTTTAATTCCAGGGAGAGTTTTAGATTTCTCTCAGGGATACAGAGCAGTTACCTGATCTTGTTATTTTATAACTTTTAAGAATAATGGAATCTTGCATATTTCCCTGTCTATAATCTTAGTTTCTTTTAGTGTTTCCTCTGTAGGCCATTCAACATTAGAAGCTGGCAATCCTAATTTACAAAGGCTTTTAATTTTCCTGATGTCATCTCAGTATTATAATCTCCCACATAATCCCATTTGAAGTATAGCTTATTCTTGATCATGTAGTCTAGGAAAGTAGGTTTGGTGGAGGACTTCCCCCAAAATGATTTTTCCACTGTGTGCCAAAAGACACAAAGAAAAAGCTTTCCTGAGTATGGACTGCTCAGGACAGAAATCACTCTACAGTCTTAAGGCAGTGAGCCACATATATACTCATACACACACATTCATATAAAGTGCAGTTTTCATACAGACTGCAGATAGCCATCTCCCCCTCCCACATTTACTTATTCACTTAGCGTTTAAACAATTTTCCCTATCTAATCCCTCTGATACCTCTCACCTAGCTAGTTACCAAGAGGAACAACTTTATTCCTGATGGAAGGGGGAACCTCACCTCAGAATTACCTCAACGTTTGAAACTCCTCCTGCAGGGCTCAATATGTGCTGGCTCCTCCAGACCTCAAAATTACTTTGAGTATAATTCATACTCAAAACTTGAATTACTTCAAGTATAACTCAGACCTCAGTAGTCACAATCCCAATTTTAAATTCTAATTTCCAAATTTCCCCAGAGAGTGCTTACCTGGTCTGTACATCAGTCTCAGACTCATCTTTCACTCAGCAACTCCAGTACTGGGTTTCTCAGTCTCCTTGGCTCACCTAGAAGGGGAACTTATAATCATGTCAGGGGCACACTCTTCCCAGTTCCTGGGACCTTTTACAGGCTGAGAGGCCCAGGAGTGGCAACCTTTATTGACCAATAGGGCTATGGAGAAGGGAAAATCTCATTGGAGCCTCCAGAGATGTTGCAGAAACTCTGAAAAGATCACTCCAATGCCAATATGAGTACAAGTGGAGGAGTTTATTTATCTAGGGGACAAACAACATGAGATAGCTCTCCAAAGAAGTTCTGGCCTCAAGCTGAGATTTTTATTTTCATTTTATCATTTTCATAGCTTAGGGGAGGGCATGTGAACAAATAAGACATGGCAATTTGCATATCAATCATTTCTATAATCAGACTACCCTAACAATAAACTCCATCTTATTTGTTTTAGCATACAATGTCTTTCTTTTTACCCCTGGGCCCTTTCTGGACAGTTCTTTTTGGGATTTTTCCATCTGTTAAAAAAGACAAGTTTAATCCCCTACCAATTAACTTTTACAGTAATTTAGTGAATCAGTTCAACTTTTAGCCTTTTTTCTACCACAAGATCCTGAGAGGACCTGAAATTGCCCAAACAATTCCCTAGCACCCATATAAATAGCTGGGTGTGGGCACACATGCTTGTAACCCTCTTGTGAGTAGAGACCAGAAAACTGAGATTCACCGGCCAGCCAGTCTAACTAACAATACCAGGTCCAGGTTCAGTGAGAGACTCTATGTCAAGGAAATATGCAAAGGGGTGATTGAGAAGAACACTCGTGTGCATACATTTAATATGTACATCTACACATGAAAATCCTGCATCATACCACAATACAGCATACACACAATAACAATAGATATTAAATATTTTCAAGTTGTAGAATAACTGAGAATAGTCTGAAAATCTTATAAACATTCTTCTAAGTATGTTTCTATGTAAAGACCTTTCATAGGTAAGATAAGGACTCCAAGATATTGGGTGCAGTATGACTTTTTATAGCAAACATATTTTAAATATAATTTTCATAAAATAACATTTTACTTTGATAGACTGTGTACTCATTCTGCAAACTCATTTCATACTCCTATTTTCTAAACACAGAAAGCAATTGGGCAACTTGATATTACTATATTTTCTAGATTCCATAATAAGTGAGATTGTCCATTACATTCTTTAGAGGGGTAATTGAGGAATGTCATGCTTTTTTCACCTAGAACAATTATTTGAATAATTTAATCATGTTGTATTAGTAATCCATTTGTATTGCCTTACATTAGCAGATCCGCTTTTACACTGATCTCAATCTTTACATTGGATGCTTGTAATTTTAGGCTGCTATGTTATGTTATGAACATTTTCTGTGACTTTTCCTAGGAAAGTGCGAACAAAACATCTCTTTACTCCAGACAGAGTAGCAACAACAGAGCAAAGAAATTGTTCCACCCAAGCCTAGCTTAGTGAACCAGTGAAAGTTTTCCATTTATTCATGGGAGAAAATGTAAGTGGTATTAAGAGCATGGGTGATTCAAAAGCACCCACATCCCCCAAATCCCAGTGCAGCAGGAATAATAACTCATAAAATCTGCACCCCTGGTGTATCTTGAGTAACATGTAGTCACCTTGGCTGGTCAGTGTGTCCTCTCCCAATGATTGTTACGACTTATAAGACTTTGAGATGGGCACTTGGGAAGCTTGCAAATTAGTTGGTAGCTTTCTGAGCTGTTTAAATACCATTGCCTTTCTGATTCTTTTGAGCTTACCTCTAGGATTGAATTTTGCTATTCAGAGAAAATGACAACACAATACTTCATTTCATCTTAAATTATTCCTGGACCCTCTACCAAAATGTTAATTGAGCTTTGAAGAGAAAAAATATAGATGTATGATTATTTTATTTGATTTATGGCTGTATTGGCTACCATGCCACAGCATCACTTATTCTATAGCACCTTAAGCCCTGGCCCAGTGACTCACTTGTCTGTCAGGGCTCCACCTCCTAAAGGTTTCAGAATCTTCCAAAACAGTGCCACTTGCTGAGGGTCAAATGTTAAAAAACAAAAATGATTGGGAATATTTTATATTCAAATTATATATTCATTTTTCTTTCTACTTTTATTTAGAATAGATGTCTGTCCAGCCCATATAATGGTGTCACCAATATTTAGGGTGGTCCTTCCTACTTCCATTAACCTAATTGAGGAAATCCCTCACTAATATTCCCAGAGACTTGTTTTCATGGTGATTCTTCTTAAGTAGAAAACCAAGATCAAACAACACAAATTCACCTCTTTTCAATTCGACATTTACACATACTACTTTAATATCATAGACTTCCATCCCTAGACGCTATAGTCTGTCTCATGGTCATCAAAATGCATTTGGCCCAATGTTTTAAAATCCTCATAGTTTTGCACAGTTTCATCTCTATTAATAAAAATAGAGCACATAGTCTATTCTGAGACTCAAGAAACCTTAACTGTGAGCTCCAATAACATGAAAAATAGCAGAGATTTTTTTTTTTTAATTTCACCCCAAAAAGGAGGAATGGAGAAATTGCAATAAAATAGCACACCAAAGCAAGACCAAAACTCAGCAGGGTAAATCTTCAAATCTGACAGCTCCATGTCCACAACTGGGACTCATGGTGGAATAATCTGGGCTCTAAAGGGCTTGGATAGCCTCAATCTCCCAGCACTGCTGCCTGTTGCACATATGGCCTTGTCCTTCAGGCAGCTCCACTCCCTGCTTGCAGCTTTCTGACAGATGTCCCATAATTCTTATATCTCCAACATCTTACGAGTTAAAATTTATCTTCATAGCTTCACATGGTGTTGCCTTGGGGCCTCCTTGCATGTATTCTGACTCTGTATACACTTTCTGGCCCAAACAACTCTCTGGAACCATGGGGCAAGAGTCAATGACATTATTAGTCTTGCATCTTTAAATACCTCCAAAACCAATACCATGTGGATGATGCTACCAAGTTCAGTTACCAGCTTAAGATGTATCCTGGCTCCATTAAACTGCAGCTGTAGCATCATCTTTGTGAAAAATACTTAGTTGTATTTAAGTACATAATCCCTTTACTTAAAGCTTTCTTTTATCAATTGAAATTGGATTTTCAGAAAATGGAACCTCCAGTGGGTGAGTCTTGCTCTCATGCACCTTTGCTGTTGTTCCAATGTAGAGCACAATGTTTTTCACCAATGGTGCTGATAACATGAATAAGCATAGATGCTACCTCAGCACCAGAATGAATGCTCTGTTGTCTTGAGATTTCCTCCAACAAACTAATTAGTATATTGCTTTTTAATTCCGCTTTATTCGTGCTTTCATGACGCAGGCACAATGCAAGCCAGTTTCTTTGCTAGAATATAACATGAACTATCTCAAGTTCAGTTCCTAATAGAGCCTTTATTCCCTTTTGACATCTAATGAGCCTGGCCTCCACTGTCTGCATTTTCCCCAGCATTCTGATTTCCCAAACTCTGAGCAGAATGACCTATTCACTTCTGCTTACAGCATTCTAGGGCTTTTATAACAAATGGTTTCAAACTCTTCCAATTTCTTCTCAAAAACAAGGTTTGGGGTTGGAGAGCTTAGTGGTTAAGGCATTTTCCTGCAAAGCCAGAGGATCCTGGTTCAACACTCTAGGATCCACATAAGCCACATGCACAAGGGGGCACACATATCTGGAGTTCATTTGCAGTGGCTGGAGGCCCTGGCATGTCCATTCTTTCATTCTCTTTCTCTCTCTTTCTCTCACTCTCTCTCTTTCTCCCCCCCTTTTTCTTCCTCTCAAATAAATAAATAAAAATATATTTTAAAAAACAAGTTCTCAATGCCTATAAATTACACAAATTTATCACAGCAATGACTCCACCTTCATTTTCTGTAACAGTTACATCTCTCATTATCAGACAAAATGCTCAACAAAAGCAATTGAAAGAAGGAATGTTTTGTTTGGGCTTAAAGTAAGTGGGCAAAGTATATTATATTAGGGAAGTTATGATGGCAGAAGCTTAAGGCTGCTGGCTATATTATGCCCTGGTCAGGAATCAGAGAAAAATGAATGCTAATGTCAGCTAGCTTTTAGTTTATTTAGTGCAAGACACAACTGCAGTGGACAGCTTAGCATAGCTGACATGATCATCACACCAAACACAGTTTATAGGAGAAAGGAATTTATTTCAAGCTCATATATTCAGGGAAGTTTTACCAATGGTGGAAGAAGCTGCTTACTTCCATAGTTCCAACCAGAGAGACAAACTACAGCAAGCAAAATACCAACACACACGAACTTGCCAGAGTACAGACTTGCTCTCTCAAGCCTTTGAACTGGAATCAGATCTGCCCCAAAACACAGCTTATGGCTTCACTCTGGGGTCTTCACATCACAGCACCTCCTCCAGCTAGATAGCTAAAGATTCAAGTTCCAAGTTTAATTTTAACACGTCAGTCAATGGGGCAAACACAAACTTCCACACTAACCCATAGAGTGGGATAGCCAATATTTATGCTTTATCTTCTCACCTCTGTTAACTTAATCTACAAAACCCCTCCAAAATATGCCCACAAATATTTTCTAAATCCTGTCAGGTTGACAATCAAGATTAATTATCATAGGTGCTGGACATTGGTATTATTGAAAATAAGAAGGAAGCATATATGAAGACTACTGCATTCATCTTGGAAATAGAAAAAAACAATCCAAAAATTCATTTGGAATCACAAAAATTCTCAAATATCTAAACTAATACTGAGCAACAAAAATAAGGCTGGTGGTATCACCATACCTGATTTTAACCTATACTACAAAGCCATAGTGATAAAAACAGTGTGGTACTGGCACAAAAGCAGACATGTAGATCAATGGAACAGAATAGAGGACACAGATGTAAGTCCAGGTAGCTATAGCCACCTCATATTCAATAAAAATGCCAAAAATACTCATTGGAGAAAAGACAGTCTCTTCAGCAAATGGTGTTGGGAAAACTGGATATGTATCTATAGAAGGATGAAAATAGATCCTTCTATCTCTCCATGCACAAGAATTAAGTCCAAATGGATTAAAGACCTTAATATCAGACCAGAAATTCTAAAACTGCTAGAGGAAAAAGTATGGGAAACCCTTCAACATATTTGTCTTGGCAAAGACTTTCTGAATACAACCCCAATTGCTCAGGCAGTGAAACCACAGATTAATCACTGGGACCTCATAAAATTACAAAGATTTTGCACTGCAAAGGACACAGTGAAAAAAGCAAAGAGGCAACCTACAGAATGAGAAAAAATCTTCTCCAGCTATATATCTGATAGAGGATTAATATCTAGGATATACAAAGAACACAAAAAGTTAAATAATAAGGAATCAAACAAGCCAATCAAAAAATGGGCTATGGAGCTAAATAGAGCATTCTCAAAGGAAGAAATATGAATGGCATATAACCATCTAAAATAATGTTCTATGTCACTAGTCATCAGGGAAATGCAGATTAAAACGACATTGAGATTCCATCTCACTCCTGTCAGATTGGCCACCATCATGAAAACAAATGTTTATAAATGTTGGTGGGGATGTGGAAAAAGAGGAACCCTTCTACACTGTTGCTGGGAATGCAATCTGGTCCAGCCATTGTGGAAATTAGTGTGCAGGTTCCTAAAACAGCTAAAGATTGATCTACCATATGACCCAGCTATAGCACTCCTAGGCATATATCCTAAGGACTCATCTCATTTCCTTTGAAGTATGTGCTCAGCCATGTTTATTGCTGCTCAATTTATAATAGGTGGGAAATGGAACCAGCCTAGATGTCCCTCAACTGATGAATGGATAATGAAGAAATGGCACATTTACACAATGGAATTCTACTCAGCAGTAAGAAAAATGAAGTTATGAAATTTGCAGAAAGATGGATGGATCTGGAAAAGATTATACTAAGTGAGGTAACCCAGGCCCAGAAAGCCAAGTGCCACATGTTTTCCCTCATATGTGGATCCTAGCTACAGATGATTGGGTTTCTGCATGAGAAGGAAAAAACTCAGTAGCAGAGCCCAGTAAGTTAAAAAGGAAATATAAAGGGAAGAGAAAGAAAGGGGGGAGGTTACTTAATAGGTTGGTATTGTGTACATGTAAGTAGAATGACTGAGATGGTGAGGGGATATGTTGGAGAATGGAATTTCAAAGGGGAAAGTGGGGGGGGGGAGGGTTTTACCATGGGATTTTTTTTTATAATCATGGAAAATGTTAATAAAAACTGAGAAAAAATAAAAATAAAGAAAATAAGAAGGAAAAAGCTTATTTCCCACGGTTTCTCATTGTCAGGGAACTCTGAAAAAATGGTAAACAAAAAAAAAAATTACATTTTCACTTCTCTATACAATTTAAACACATTTATTTACTCATTATATTTTATACAGCTTTTAAAAATCTGCTTGTAAAGAATAGGATTTTTTTTTAAATATTGCTGAACTTTTTCAAGGAAATATGAGGAAATGTATATTCACCTCAGATACAGCACCAAGGATAGACACAAAGAAAAACAACAACAACAAAACCAAAAATGTAGCTTGTAAAACTGGTAAGTTTAATTGAGGTCACATATAGGAGCATAGATGAGGAGTTACTTAGAGGAACAGGAAAAACTTATTGGAAGCTACCCCACTGAAGAAAATGTCTTTCATCCACAACAAGGTTAATCACTTATATATTCTCAGGAGAGGCATGCCTTGTTAACCAGTTGGCAATGGTAAATAGAAAAGTAATGAAATGGGTTAAATAATCACCAAATTCTCATCTCTCTACTCAAGTAGTATCATTCAAAATTGGCAGAGATAAATCTCAGGGAGACATGAAAGATATTCTGCCTGGGTAGATACAACAGAAGCAAATCATACCTGCTACAGTGAAATGAATTAAATTTGCTAGAGTAAACAAGATTCACCACTATGATTTCTTTATTCTTTATTATAGTTAAAATGGTATAAAGCTATATAAACATAAAATGTTTTCTAAAAGAAAGTTCATGAATCTCTGACTTTCTATCATAGAGAATATATATGCATATTATATATGGCTTGTGTGTTTGTAACCTTGAGTAACCTATATTTCATTAATTAAATGTGCACATATGGAGACTTCTGGCCAAGATGGCGACTACCTAGCTGCACTCCAGATACCAGGGGAAAAAAAGGAGTGTATTCAAGGGCTATTAGGGTCCTTTTGCCAATGGGAGGGCACAGAGTGGGGAAAAACAGAGAAGCACACACCCCCGCACCCCACGTGCCCCACTCCCCGCCGCATGCCCTGTGCCCCCCCCGCTCCCCACGCACCCACCATGCACGCCCCCTGCCCTGCATGCCCCCCAATGCCCCCCGTGACCTGTGTGCCCCCCATACCCCCCGCATGCCCTGCGGGCCCCCCTGCGCCCCGCGCGGCCACCATGACACCCGCATGCCACGCATGTCCCATGCCCCACGTGGCTGTGCTCTGATTGGGCATCTGCCAGCCACGCCCACCAGCCTACTGCACTGAAGCTGCAACCTCCATCCTTGTTCTCTGATCCTGCGAGTTGGCCAGCCACATGGTGCTCGGTTCGCACGCCTGTGGGAGCCTCCTCTGCTGTGATTAGGTGGCTGCCAGATCCCCTGCTGCTGTGCGCCTATCACTTGCCGGCAGGCCAGCCTATGTTGTGTCCTAATCCCGTACCCGCATCAGCTGCCTCTGCACTACAATTGCACGTGCAGCAGGCCCAGTCCCACAGCAAGGGCCACACAAGTCCACACTGAGTCACTAGCGCCAGCGGCAGATGCCATCCCCTACCTGTACATCACCATCCATCCCCCACTCCCCTGAGGTGGGAGAGCGCAGACTATTTGCAGGTCCCAGTGTTCCCAATGAGAGTTTGGGCAGCTTCAGGGCCTGCTACCTCAGTACCCTTTCAAGCTCGAAGGCAGTCAGCTTTGGTGCATTACTGGGTCAGAATTCAGGCAACATTGGTGCCCCTGTCTGGCTATAGATAAGCAGCTTTGGCAAGAGAGAACAAAAACTCAGGCTGCTTGCAACTGCCCCAGGCTGCCTTGGATTCTCATTAAGCTAGATCCCAGGCTGCTCCACCCACCTACCTGCCCATACACTGACATGGGTAGACCACAGCGCAAAAGAAATAACATGGAAAATCAAATGCAAGAAAATCCAGACAGATCACCCAGTCCAACAAGGATTACATCTAACCAAAACATAGAAGAATGTTTAGGATCACAACATCAAGTGGAAGCTATGAACAATACAACCCTGACCAACCTACTGGTAGAACTGGCAGGAAAACTACAAAGGACAGATAATTGTGTGGATGCTACCATCACTAAGCTAGAGCAAAATGATAAGACACTGGAAGGAATTCAAAGAGAGCTAAGAGAGTTGAGGGAGAGTGAAAAAAAAAAAAGAGGACCTTAAAAATCAGCTGGCCACACTACATGAAAACATAAAGAAAT
This sequence comes from Jaculus jaculus, assembly GCF_020740685.1. Lineage (NCBI taxonomy): Eukaryota > Metazoa > Chordata > Mammalia > Rodentia > Dipodidae > Jaculus > Jaculus jaculus. The sequence goes on along the minus strand of NC_059103.1, from coordinate 99,612,971 downwards.
ACAAGGATGATTTCCAAGAATCATCAAGAAAATCAGAAAATGAGGTGAAAAGGGAGCTGGACAAAGCGATGGAAGTGATACATAGGAAAGTAGTAGAAAATGCAAACTTAATTGAACACGTCGAAAACTCGCTAGAGGCTCTCAAGAATAGAGTCAGCGAAGTGGAAGATAGAAACTCTGATCTGGAAGACAGGATGGAAGAAAAAGTTCAAGAGTCCAAAAATTTCAGTAAGTTGAAAAGTTCCTGTGAACAGAACATGAGAGAATTGTGGGATACACTTAAATGTCCTAATATAAGAATCATTGGAATACCAGAAGGAGAAGAATTTCAGACCAAAGGCATGGAGAACTTATTTAACACAATAATTGAAGGAAATGTCCCCCATCTCTAAAAAGAAAGGCCCATCAAGATACAAGAGGCCAACAGAACTCCTAACCGACTAGACCAAAGGAGAAACTTCCCAAAATATATTATCATTAAGACTCTAAACATTGACACCAAAGAGAAAATCCTAACAGCAGCTAGGGAAAAACAGCCCACCACTTTCAAAGGAAACCCCATCAGAATTACTTCAGACTTCTCAATGGAAACCCTGAAAGCTAGAAGGGCCTGGAATGAAACTCTCCAAACTCTAAGCAACTATGGCTTCCAATGCAAAGAACTCTACCCGGCAAAAGTCTCACGTATACTACATGGTGAAAGGAAAACTTTCCATGACAAAACTCAGCTTTACAATTATATGAACACAAAACCAAACCTACAGAAAGTATTCCAGGAAATTCTCCACAGAGAAGAAACAACCAAACACAAATGCCTACAAGAAGCAGATCACAGCAACCAAATCCAGAGTAGACAAAAAATTTTAAAATCCATGGAAATGCCAACACACCTCTACCACCACAACATGACAGGGATCAACTAAAATCTCACAGTCATCACCCTAAATATTAATGGCCTTAATTCACCCATCAAGAGACACAAGTTAACAGGGTGGATCAAAAACGTAGACCCCTCAATCTGCTGCTTTCAAGAAACCCAATTTACCACTAAAGACAGAAACCTCCTCAGGGTGAAAGGGTGGAAAATAATATTCCAAGCAAATGGGAATAAGAAACAAGCAGGTGTAGCTATATTAATATCAGATAAAATTGACTTCAAACCAAAATTAATCAAAAAAGACAAAGAAGGCTACTTCCTACTTATAAAGGGAACAATCCATCAAGAGGATATTACAATAATAAATCTGTATGCACCAAACACAGGGGCACCACAGTTCGTAAAACAAAACCTACTTGACAATAAAACAGAAATAACCACCAACACCATTATAGCTGGGGACTTTAACACATCATTATCAGTAATAGACAGATCATCCAAACAGAAGCTCAACAGGGAAGTAAGAGAGCTCAACAAAACCATAGAGCACTTGGACCTAACAGACATCTACAGAACTTTCCATCCCAAACCGACAGACTACACATTCTTCTCAGCAGCCCATGGATCATTCTCTAAAATAGACCATATACTGGGTCACAAAGACAGCCTCCACATATTTAGGAAAATCTACATAATTCCCTGCATGGTATCAGATCATAATGCTATATTCCTAGAAATCAACAACAAAAAAACCAACAAGAACCCTATGGCAACTGGAAACTGAATAGCACACTCTTAAACAATAAATGGAGAGTGGAGGAAATAAAAAATGAAATTGCAAAATTCCTGGAATTGAATGACAATGAGAACACATCATACCAAAACTTATGGGACACAATGAAGGCGGTCCTCAGGGGAAAATTCATAGCACTCAATGCCTTCATAAAAAAGACAGAAAGATCCCAAATCAGTAGCTTAACCATACACCTAAAGGCATTGGAAAAGCAAGAAAAATCCAACCCAAAGAGCTCCAGAAGGAAAGAAATAATTAAAATCAGAGCAGAAATTAATGAATTGGAAACAAAGGAAACAATTAAGGCAATTGACAAAACAAAGAGCTGGTTCTTTGAAAAAATAAACAAGATTGACAAACCTTTGACCAATTTGATCAAGCAAAAAAAGGAAAGACTCCAAATTAACAAAATTCAAAATGAAAAAGGAGAGATCACAACAGACATAAGTGAAATTGGCAGAATCATCAAGACTTATTTCAAAAAGCTCTACTCCATAAAACTGGAAAATGTTGAGGAGATGGATAAATTCCTGGATGCGTATCATCTACCAAAGCTAAACTCAGAGCAGATTAATCACCTCTATGAACCCATCACACTCTTGGAGATTGAAAAAGTAATAAAAAACCTCCCAAAAAAGAAGAGTCCAGGACCAGATGGATTCCCAGCCGAATTTTATCAAACCTTTATGGAAGAACTCAAACCAATCTTTCTAAAACTGTGCCACACAATTGAAGAAGAGGGAAAGCTACCCAACTCCTTCTATGAAGCTAGTATCACCCTAATCCCAAAACCAGGCAGAGATGCCACAAGAAACGAAAACTACTGGCCTATTTCCCTAATGAACATAGATGCAAAGATACTCAACAAAATACTCGCAAACCGAATCTAACAACACATCAAAAGCATTATCCACCTTGACCAAGTGGGTTTTATCCCAGGAACACAAGGGTGGTTCAACATATGAAAATCTGTCAATGTAATACAGCACATAAACAGGCTTAAACATAAAAACCACATGATCATTTCGTTAGATGCAGAAAAGGCCTGTAACAAGATACAACATCACTTCATGATCAAAACATTGGAGAGAATCGGCATTGCTGGCTCACATCTTAACATTAAAAAGGCAATATACAAAGCTCCAAAGCCCCAATTAATACTTAATGGAGAAAGACTGGAGGAATTCCCAGTGAGATCAAGAACAAGACAGGGATGTCCTCTCTCACCTCTGCTTTTCAATATAGTTCTGGAAGTCCTAGCCCAAGCAATAAGACAGGAGAAGGAAATAAAATGGATACAATTTGGAAAGGAAGAAGTTAAGTTACCTTTATTCGCTGATGACATGATTGTATATGTAAGAGACCCAAGAGATTCCATCCCAAAACTCCTGAAGGTGATTAACTCCTATAGCAAAGTAGCAGGATACAAAATCAATGCACAAAAATCGGTACCATTTCTGTATGCAAATGACAAAGACACAGAAAAAGAAATAAAGACAGTCCCATTTTCAATAGGAACAACAACAACAAAAAATACCTTGGAATAATGTTAACCAAGGAAGTAAAAGATCTATACAATAAAAATATAAAAAGTCTCAAAAAAGAAATTGAGGAGGACTTGAAAAGATGGAAAGACCTCCCATGCTCCTGGATAGGCAGAATTAACATTGTGAAGATGACAATCCTACCAAAGGCAATATATAGATTTAATGCAATTCCAATTAAAATCCCTACAGTGTTCTTCACAGAGATAGAAAAAATGATCTCAAATTTCATATGGAAAGGCAGAAGGCCTCACATACCCAAACATATCCTCAGCAAAAGAAATACCTCTGGTGGCATCACCATACCTGATCTAAAGCTATATTACAAAGCCATAGTAATAAAAACAGCATGGTACTGACATAAAAACAGGAGTATAGACCAATGGAATAGACTTGAGGACCCAGATTTTGGGTCAAGCAACTATAGCTACTTGATATTCGACAAAGGCCCAAACAATATAGACTGGAAAAAAGATAGGATCTTCAACAAATGGTGCTGGACAAACTGGATAACCACATGCAGGAAACTAAAACTTGATCCACACATTTCACCATGCATTACACTCAAATCCAAATGGATCAAAGACCTCAACATAAGACCAGAAACTCAAATACTACTGGAAGAAAATTTAGGAAGTACTTTCCATGATATAGGAATGGAAAAAGACTTCCTGAACAAAACCCCAGTGGCTCAAGTTCCTAAACAGTCACTCAACCAATGGGATCATATGAAGCTGAAGAGTTTCTTTACAGACAAGCATATAATAAGCAAAGCCAATAGAATACGCACAGAATGGGAGAAAATATTTGCAGGTTATCCAACTGATAGAGGCCTTATCTCTAGAATTTACAAAGAATTCAAAAGTCTAAGCAATAAGAAGACAAATACCCCACTCACAAAATGGGGCACAGAGTTAAAGAGGCAATTCACAGAGGAAGATATACAAATGGCAAACACACACTTAAGAAAATGTTAATCATCCCTAATCATCAGAGAAATGGAAATTAAAACAACTATGAGATTCCACCTTACCCCAATAAGGATAGCTAACATCAAAAAGTCAAATGAAAATAAATGCTGGCGAGGATGTGGAGTAGCAGGGACACTCATTCACTATTGGTGGGAATGCAGGATGGTACAACCACATTGTGTCTAGTGCCAGAAGGTGCTACATAAGCGACTGGGGGAAATGACCAAGATCTGTCCAAGCAACTCATTGTCTCACCTAATTAGCAACAAATAACCTGATGTGATGCCCACACAAGTGCCATAGTGGCACACAGCTATGGGTAGGAACCAACTGCTCTTGATTTGGCTAATTGATCCACTCAGTTGTACTAGACCCATAGCTGGAGCTGGGAAACAAGTCACAACCATACCCAAACACAAGCCCACTCTACAATATCAAGCTACCATCAATCACGGGGTATAAGAGGGCCTACACCTATCAAACTGTCTATCAAAAAAGTGTTATCTCAATTTTCCGGGTGCTAACTTACTCTCTGTTGGAGAATCTGCTTCTTTTTTTCAGATAGATGCAGATCCTAAGGAGAGAGCTGTCCCAACATACCGCAAAAGGGGCCCATCTGAAACTAAGGACAATTGGCGAAACAAGCAAGGGTGATGTTTTCCTGTGAACCAGATACCAGCACAAAGGGGAAGGAGACCAACACAGAGAAAAATCAACTTCCAAATCAGAGAGCCAGAGCTTCAGAGGCCGCCAACACCTCAGCACTGAAGCAGACCAAAAATGAACCCAACATGGCTCAGGGAAATTTTGTGGAAGAGGGGGTGGAAAGAATGTCAGAGTCACATGTTGAGTCATGATATGCAGAGACATTTATCATACCAATAACTGGGGGCTAACTCCACAATGCACGACCCATTTACATCAACAAGGAGGGTCCAATGGGAGGGCGTAGATCACAGATGAACCTAAACAATGGTACCAAACAGCCTGTGTTTACTGAAAAGAAACCTAATAAATTAAATTGAAAAATAAAAAATAAAATAAAAAAGAATGCTCTGTAAACATCCCTTCTCTATCCCAAATAGTTCCCAATAAAAATTTTTACATTTTATATCATAAAAAAATGTGCACATATGTGAATGAAAGTATTTCCATTAAATCCTTATATATATACTAGAACAAAATGTTGATTATTTTAGGGAAAATGTCAGTTCTTTTGTGGATTACAATTTGTGAAGCTCATCTTCACTCTATGTGGAACAGAGTAAATAGAACATATTAAATATGCTGAAGAACATTCTGGAAAAACAGTTGTACATTTTGAATTGTAATTTCATTTTGAATGAATATAAAGATAACATCAATAAAATTTCCTTAATGTATGATTGGCATTGAGATGTCCTCAACATCATTAATGTCAACAGTGAAGAAAATTTACAGTATTTACAGGATTTCTAATATTTTAGCACTTCTCTTAGTTATTTTCTTGTTGCTGTAAACAAATACCTAACCAGAAGCAACATAAAGAAGGAAGGAGTTTATGGGTTAAAGCTCTAGATGGTAGATTGCATCATGGCAAAGAAGAAATGGCAGTAGTGGGAAGCCAGTTACATTCTCCTTGCTGTTACAAAATACCCCATCAAACATAGTTTATGGAAGGAAATGATTTATTTTGGTCTCTGGTCAATGTTTATCATGGCAGGGAAAGCATGAGCAGGAAAGTTATAATGTTGCAGTGACATCACCATATCCCCAAGGAAGGAGAGTGAGGGAGAGAGAGAGAGAGACATCAAGTGGGGCTGAGATGTAACAAGTCAGTGTCCACACCCAGTGACACACTTCCTCCAGAAAGACTCCATATTGTAAGGGCTCCACAACCTTCCAAAACAGCACCACCAGCAGTGGTTTAAAGGATGAGTTTGTGGGAGATATTTTACATTCAGAATGTCATATTCTGCCCCTGTCTGCCATAGATTTATAACCATGTCATGATGCAAAATATATTCAGTCCAACTTTAAAAGTCCTATCACTTTTACCAGTCCTAATAGCATTTGAAAGTCCAAAACCTCAAGACAGTCTCTTAACTGTGATCCCTATAAAATAAAAGCATAAATTATATACTTCTAACACATCACGGAACAGAATAAACATGTCCACTTCAAAAGGGAGGAATGGAAGCATAGCTAGAGATGGATTAAATAAAGAAAGACTGATACCTAATAGGGCAAACACAAAAGCTTGAAGTTTCATGTGTGGTGTCTGTGACTCATGTTACTATCTTCTGGGCTCAAAAAGGCTTGTGTGGTAATCCCCTTGACTGTTGTGCCCTGAGCCCAAAGTTTTTCTTGACATCTATTCCATGTTCTTGACATTTTTAATACCTGAGGTCTCCATTGCAAATAAGGGTCTACTTTTTTCTCATTTTTTACTAACATTTCCTATGATTATAAAAAATATCCCATGATAATACCCCCCCCCTTTCCCTTTGAAATTCCATTCTCCATCATATCCTCTCCCCATCTCAATCAGTCTCTCTTTTATTTTGATGTCATGATATTTTCCTCCTCTTATGATGGTCTTGTGTAGGTAGTGTCAGGCGTGGTGAGGTTATGGATATGCAGGCCATTTTGTGTGTGGAGGAGCACGTTGTAAGAAGTCCTACCCTTCCTTTGGCTCTAACATTCTTTCCGCCACCTCTTCTGCATTAGACCCTGAGCCTTGGAAGGTGTGAACAAGATGTTACTCAGTACTCCAGTCACTTATTTCCAGCATTATGATACTTTCTGAGTCATACCAAGGTCACTGCCATCTGAAAAGAGAAGATTCTCTACCTAAAGTGAGAGTAGCATTAATATAAGTGTATAAATATTAAGAGAAGTGCTTACTGGGTAGTTTAATAAACATAGTATATACAATTATCCAGGTATCAGCAGATGTTACAACCCTAGGGCTCATGGCTACCCCTGTTTTAAGTTTTCAGTATCAGGGGTGCATTCCTCCCCCCCCCCCCCATGAAGCAGGCCTCCAATCGAATTGGAGGGAAGTTGGTTTCCACCATGACAGACATGCCATTATTGCACCTGTTGGCTCATTTGGCCTGGCTGTCCAATAATAAGGTTGCAGTGTCCCCTGTTGAGTATCTTCACTTGTGGTATCTCTTTCTCCCATTGAAATGCATGTAGAATGGCTTCTTCCAGCTTTCTGTCAGCTGGTCTACATGGAGGAGGTTATCAGTTCAGTTATAGCAGGATTTCTCAGTGGCCTTGCAGCCCAAGTATGTGGAGTCTTTAGCAATAGGGTCTTACCGTCTATTCCTGGTGGGAAACCAAGGCCATGGCAATGGCCTATCATGTTTTGGTGTGTTAGGGACCTCCCTGGCCAATGACTCACTGGAGGTATCCCATCCCTTGCACTGAAAATTTTCTAACAACAATCTATGGCTCCTGAGTGTTCCATTGTCCAAAACTGGAGGATTCTATATGATTTATTTGCAACCTCTTAGATTTTGATTAGCCCTCCCTCCACCTTTCTTTTATTCAATCTCTTCCCCTGACCTCACTTTGGGCCTTTTCACCCCCATGAATCTATTCTACTACTTACAAATATACAATACTAACCTATTAAGTAACATCCTCCCTTCGTTTCTCTTCCCTTTATATTTCCTTTTTAACTTACTGGTCTCTGCTACTGAGTTTTTTCCTTCTCATACAGAAGCACAATCATCTGTAGCTAGGATCCACATATAACGGAGAACAAGTGGCACTTAGCTTTCTGGGCCTGGGTTATCTCACTTACTACAATCCTTTCCAGGTCCATCCATTTTCCTGCAAATGTCATAATTCATTTTTCTTTACCACTGAGTAGAACTCCATTGTATAAATGTGCCACATCTTCATTATCCACTCATCAATTGAGAGACATCTAGGCTACTTACATTTCCCAGGTATCATAAATTGATTGGCAATAAACATGGTTCAGCATGTACTTCTAAGGAAATGGGATGAATCCTTAGGTTATATGCATAGGAGTGCTATAGCTGGGTCATATGGTAGATCAATTTTTAGCTGATGTTAAGATCTTTAGTCCATTTGGATTTAATTCTTGTGCATGGAGAAATAAAAGAATCTATTTTCATTCTTCTACAGAAACGTATCCAGTTTTCCCAGCACCATTTGCTGAAGAAGCTGTATTTTATCCAATGAGTAGTTTTGATATTTTTATTGAATATCAAGTAGCTATAGCTACCTGGACCTATACCTGGGTCCTCTATTCTGTTCCATTGATCTACTTATCTGCTTTTGTGCCAGTACCATGCTGTATTTGTTACTATGGCTCTGCAGTATAGGTTAAAATCAAGTATGGTGATAACTCCCTTATTTTTGTTGCTCAGTGTTATTTTAGATATTCGAGGATTTTTGTGATTGCAAATGAATTTTTGGATTGTTTTTTCTATATCTGTGAAGAATGCCTTTGGAATTTTGATAGGGATTGCATTAAATGTATAGATAGCTTTTGATAAGATTGCCATTTTCACAATATTGATTCTTCCAATCCAGGAACAAGGGATGTTTTTCCATTTCCTAGTGTCCTTTTCAATTTCTTGCTTGAGTGTTTTGTAGTTTTCATTGTACAGATACTTTGCTTCATTGGTTAGGTTTATTCCAAGGTACTTTATTTTGTATGATGCAATTGTGAATGGGAGTGATTATCTGATTTCATCCTCTGTGTGTTTATTAGCATATAGGAATGCTACTTATTTCTGTGTATTTATTTTGTATCCTGATACTTGGCTATAGGTGTTTATCAGCTCAAACAGTTTGCTGGTAGAGTCTTTAGGGTTCTTTATATACAGAATCATGTCATCTGCAAATAATGATAACTTGATCTCTTCCTTTCCAATTTATATCTTTTTATGTGCATCTTTTGCCTTATTGCTATGGCTAAGACTTCCAGTACTATATTAAATAAAAGTGGGGACAGTGGACACCCTTGTCTTGTTCCTGATTTTAGTGGAAAAGCTTCCAGTTTTTCCCCATTTAGTAATATGTTGGCTGTAGGCTTGTCATAAATAGCCTTTATTATATTGAGATATGTTCCTTCTATTCCCAGTCTCTGTAGGACTTTTATCATGAAGGGATTTTGGATTTTGTCAAATTCTTTCTCTCCATCTAATGAGATGATTATATGATTTTTTTTCCTTTAGTCCATTTATATAATGTATAACATTTATTGATTTACATATGTTGAGCCATCCCTGCATTTCTGGGATAAAGCCTACTTGTTCAGGGTGAATGATGTTTCTGATATATTTATGTATTCTATTTGCCAATAGTTTGTTGAGAATTTTGACATCTATGTTCATGTGGGAGATTGGTCTGTAATTTTCTTTTTTTGTTCTATCTTTGTCTGCTTTTGGTATCTAAGTGATGCTGGCTTCATAGAAGGAATTTGGTAGGATTCCATCTTTTTCTATTTTATGGAAAAGCTTAAGAAGCTATGGTGTTAGTTCTTCATAAAGGTCTGGTAAAATTCAGCAGTGAATCCCTCTGAGCCTGGGCTTTTTTTACTTGTGAGGTTTTCATAACTGTTCAAATCTCCATGCTTGTTTTAGGTCAATTTAAGTGATTAATTTCATCTTGATTTAATTTAGGTAGGTCATATAAATCAAGGAAATCATCCTTTTCTTTCAGATTTTCATACTTTGTGGAGTATATGCTTTTATAGTATGGCCCTATGATTTTTTGAATTTCTCTGGCACCTGTTGTGATATTACCTTTTTCATCACTAATTTTATTAATTTTTGTCTCTTCTCTTTTTCTTTTGGTCTTATTTGCTAAGGGTTTATCAATATTGTTTATCTTTTCAAAGAACCAACTCTTTGTTTCATTTATTCTTTGTATTGTTTTTTTTTTAGTTTTGATTTCATTAATTTCTGCCCTAATCTTTATTATTTCTTCCCATCTGCTGATTTTGGGTTTTCCTTATTCTTCTTTTTCCAATGCTTTAAGGTGAAGCATTAGGTCATTTACTTGTGACCTTTCTAATTTCTTGATACAGGCACTTAAAGCTATAAATTTACCTCTTAGGACGGCCTTCATTTTGTCCCAGAGATTTTGTTATGTTGTGTTTTCATTATTGTCACCCACTACCACTGTGTTTGGTGTTATCTGTGACATTAGTTCTGATAGCGTTTGTTTGATGAATTTGGGGGCCCGCATGTTAGGTGCATATATGTTTAGGATTGTAGTGTCCTCCTGTTGGAGGGTGCCTTTAATCAATATAAAGTGACCTTCCTTATGTTTCTTAACTAATGTTGAACTTAAGTCTACCTTGTCATATATTAGGATAGCAACCCCTGCTTCTTTTCTAGATCCATTTGCTTGGAACATCATTTTCCAACCTTTCACCCTAAGATAGTGTCCATCCTTTGAAGAAAGGTGAGTTTCTTGGAGACAACAATTTGAAGGATCCTGCTTTTTAACCCAGTCTGCGAACATTTGCTTTTTTGTTGGGGCATTGAGGCTGTTGATATTAAGAGATAATATTGTGTGGTGGGAGGGAGGGAATTAACATGGGATTTTTTTTTTTTTATAATCATGGAAAATGCTAATAAAAATTTAAAAAATAAAAAAAAAACAATAAAAAAGAGATAATATTGAAAGGTGTGTGTTCATTTTTGCCATTTTTTTGAAGTTCTTCCAGTTTTACCTTTGCTCTCTTGTGTTAACTAGTATTTGAGTATTGCTTGTTTTTTTTCCCACTTCCTTATATGTGTGCTTTTCTTTTTCTTCAGCATGGAGGATTCTTTCAAGTATTTTCTGTAAAGCTGATTTTGTTTTCAAATACTCCTTTAGCTTGCTTTTGTCATGGAATGTCCTTATTTCTCTATCTATTAGAATGGAAAGTTTTGCAGTATAAAGTAACCTTGGCTGACAATTGTTATCTTTCAGGACTTGGAATACATCACACCCTTCTGGCTTTTAAAGTTTGTGTTGAGTAATCTGCTTTAATCCTGATAGGCTTGCCTTTGTATGTAGCTTGATTTTTCTCTCTGACTGCTTTCAATGTTTTTTCTTTGGTTTGTGTGTTTGGTAGTTTGATAACAATATGGCAAGGAGAGGATCTTTACAGGTTTTGTCTGGCTGGTGTTCTAAAGGATTACTATATCTACATTTGCACCTCTTTCCCTATTTGGGGAAAGTTTTCTTCTGTGATTTTGTTGAAGATGCCTACTATGCCTTTGGAGTGAAATTCTTCTCCTTCTACTATGCCCTGGAGTCTTATCTTTTTGATCTTTTCATAATGTCCCAAATATCTTGAAATTCCCACTCATACTTTTCTATTAGTTTGTCTTTCTCTCTGTTGGACTATATTAGATCTGCCACCTGGTCTTATAGCTTAAATATTCTGTCCTCTCCTTCATCCACTCTACTGGTGAGATTTTCCACAGAGTCTTTTATTATTATTATTATTTCATTAACTGTGTTCTTCATTGCTAGTGTTTCCAACTGCTTTTTCTTTATTATTTGTATTTCCTTATTTATTTCTTGTATTGACCTCTTTATTTCATTAAATTGGTGTCCCGTGTATTCTTTGATTCCTTTGATTTCCTCTTTCATTCCTTTGATTTGTTCTTTGAATATATTTATAATCATTCTTTTGAAATCTTTCTCAGTCATTTCCTCTAACTTGTTCTCACTGGAGATCATTTCTGATGCATTAATAGTTTTTGGTGGATTTATGTTGTCTTGATTTTTGGTGTTTCTTGTGTTATAATGTATATTTTTTTGCATCCTGGATTATTTAATGATTGGATTTTCTAGTTAGCTGGGCATTACTAGATGTATCAGACAACCTCATGTTATATAACTTCAGGGTAGGAGCTTAAAGTGTTAGGTGTGGCTCTCAAGACACTCAGAGTATCTACAAAAGTGACCCTAGGTGTTGGGTTTTCCTGCTATGAGAGTACTCAAGTAGGCTTAGTGGAACAAAATACAGGCAGATTCTAAAATTTAAGTAAACAATGTAAACTTTCAAGGAAAAACAGCACAGAGTATTTATCCAACAGTAGGTATTATGACCACCAGATCCTCTAACTATCCCTTAGGGTGTGTGGTGCCCCACCCACACCCTTAATCCTAACAACAAGGAGGTTAAATTTCTGATCTGTTGAGGGTTCCAAGTCAGGTTGTGACCAGGTAAGACCCTTCCCTGGTATAATCCTAGTTACCTCTGCTCCTGCTTGGTTCCCAGTGTTGGTTCAAGTTGGCATGACTGGGTCCCTGGACCGCTGCTCTGTTCACTGGAGCTGGGCACTGGCAGTGGGGGAGGGGAGGCTGCCGATGGTGCTCTAGTTCTCTCGCTGTTCCATGTGTTCTTCTACCTTATGATCTGCTCCTCCATTTTTCACTGCCACTCTCCCTTCATGTTTCTTAAGTTTGTGGAGAGCTCCAGTGTAAGTGGAAGCTCCCCTCACCTGGCTTTTCCTGTAGCTCAAGCTGAGCCTGGTGGCTTTCTGGTGCACCAAGGCTGCTGCCATGGTTGGCGCACCTGCTGGAGCTGCTTCTGCCAGCCTATGTTGGCTCTGGATGCTCTGGATCTCTCCTACTTCTCTGCTGCCAATTCAATTTCCTATACACCTCACTTTTTAGTAAAAGTGTGTATTTTGCTTGGAATTTTTTTGGCTTTTCCCCTTGTAAGCTGCTTTGGCATGGTACCTATGCCACCATCTTAACCGGAAGTCCTTCAGGGTCAACTTTTACAGTTTCCCACAGTGGCCTTCATTCAGGGACTTTGATGGTGCCACACATTGCTTCAGTCCAGCTGTGCTCTAGAACAACCAGTGTTTCCAGTTTAATACTCCTGGGTCACCATCTTGCATTTTTTATTCTTTAAAAGTCAGTACCATACGGACAATGTCAGGAAGTTCTCCCATCAGTGTGGTAGAAAATAAAAGTAAAACTTGAACTGATTCACTGAATTACTGGGTTAATTGTTGAGGAGCTAAACTTATGTTCAGAAGATAGGAAAATCCCAAAAAGAGATATATCCAGAAAGGGCCCAGAGGGATGATAAGAAGGAAAGACATTTTAGGTTAAAACAACATAAGATGAGTTTATTGTTATGATGGCCTGAGTACAGAAATGATTAATATGAAAATTGAGATATCTTGTTTGTTCACTTACCCTCCCTTCTGCTCTAAAAACCATAAAATTAAAATAGAATCTCAGTTCAGGGTCAGAGCTTCTTTTCTCTCAAGCTCTTTAGCCTTTTGGTAAATAGATTCCTCTACATTCACTCTTACTGGCATTGAAGCAATCTTTCCAGAGAAGTTCTGCAACATCAGTTTGGGACAAAGCCTGACCTTGGACAATCACTGTAGTGGTCTCTGTATGCTGATTTTGGGAAGCAGAGATCTACTTCAGCATTCTTCTGTCAGACATTTTTCTTTCAAAATAATTTACATGCTTATTATCTTGTGTCTTCAGTGGCTTGAGTATTGCCCTTAGGGCATCTTTCCTATTGTCCCAATACAGACTAGTTTGCTTATATTTAATGGTTTACTCTTTAACAATTAAAGCCTGAGAAGCTTGAGTCTATGTGCATGGGACTTTAAATTTGCTTACAATACTTTCTATGCCAAGCTTTATTTTTGAAAATATTTTTCAGCACTGAATTTTACTCTCTTTCATTGTAAATTCAAATCAGAGCAGCTAAAAGAATCCATAACACAAATTCAGTGCTATTCTGCTTTGCTATTTCTTCTGACTAACTCATTAATCCAACCTATATTCTCCTGTGAAAACTCATGCCATGCCTCCATTTTTACAGAAAAAAAAAAGGTGACTCATAGAGAGCAACAGAGATAGTATGGAGAATCAGAAAATTATTCATGTTGACATGGACTCAAGAGAATAACTTCCAAAGCCTGAGTACTGAGCTCTGATAGTTCACCGGTTTTATAGACAAATATGGTAGGCAGTCTGACATCACCTTGACTTCTTTAGAATATTGGTGGATTATAAATTTCTAAGGATACATGATATGGGCACACCAACAGAAAATTCCAGAGCAATAAATCAGGGATCAGAACTATAAATGCAGAACTGAAAGCTGATATTTCAGGAGAGTTTGTGCCTATGGCTACATTAACTAGATAACATATAAGCAGGGTTCAGCTGCATAGATAGGAAGGAGACTCAGGGTCATGCCATCTCCGTGCTGAAGTTTATATAATAGAAGCTTATGTTGTAGACTTTCACCTGGCTCTGGTCTCTTTATTAAACTTTTTCTTCCACACCATTATTCACATTTTTCTTAGCTTTCTGGTGTTTCAAATTTCTATCATAATAACCTATTAAGCTTTACTTAAAGATGTGTAAATCTTCTTCAGTCCAAAGTTCCAAAATCTTACACTGCCCATCTGCAAACCAGTTTCAAAATCCTGGAAACCACGTGCTCAGGTTTAACCACAGTAACAACTTCCCCTCTGGTACCAGTTTTCTTAATGAATTATTTTCTTGTTGCTGGAACAAAATACCCAAACAGAAGCAGTTTAAGGAAGTAAATGGTTTATTTTTGGCTTACAGTTTAGAGGGGAAGTATCTATCATGGAGGAAAAAGTATGGCATGAACAGGAAACACATTTCATTCATCCTGTCCACAGAGAGAAGCAGAAAGAGAGTGAAAGAGAGAGAGAGTAAGTGAGAGAGAGAGAGAGAGAAAGAGAGAGAGAGAGAGAGAGAGAGAGAGAATACTAAATGGGGTCGATCTGTAACACCTCAAAGACTCTTGCAATTACTTATGTCTCCCAGCAAGGCTCTGTCTCTGGAAGGTACTCCAGCCTTCCAGAACAACTCTAATAGCTAAGGAGTTAATTATTCAAACACATGAGTCTATAGGAAACATTTTACATTCAAACTACCTCAGTGTGCATGTTTTTAGGCCAACAGTATGTTGTTTTCACGAGTATATCTCTATGGTGTAATCTGAAGTAAAGCACTGTGGTGCCACCATCAATGATTTTATTGCACACAGTAGTGTAGGCCCTATGAGGTTGTTGTATAGCAGATTCCTCTGAATTGAAGAGAGGTAGGAGGCTCTGATTCAAGAAGTATGGGAGGCATGAAACTTAATGGTCACTCAACCACTCACCAGAGTTATGCTAATTAGAAACAAATATTGTTTCTGGGGGTGGTAGGAATTACAGAGACTCAAGAAGTCAACAAGCCTGGGAAAGGGTTGCAGACCTTTCTCTAAGGCTATAAAATGAAGAAACAACTGCTTGCTGGGGAGAATCTCCAAATGAGCAACCTATAAATCATGCTTTGTGCTCAGGACCCTCAGATCAAGGTACCTGCAAATGGTATAGTGTGCTAAAGAGCAGCTTCCATGAGTGATTGCCTATGCCGGGGAGGGCTTTCTGCTGATGCAGCTGCCTTTGAGCCCAATCAGCTATGGGGAGGTCTCCATCCAGGATATGATAAGACTTATCATGGGGTGGCTGAGTTTGAGTTATCTATTACCCCTGAAAGCAAACCCTCCCCTTTCTCTGTAAATAACCACAATAAAGTAGTTTTGGTGTAATCATCTTTTGGTCTGTTGCCTGTGCCCTATCTGTGGTGAAGACATGTGTCATATCACCCTGGGGGAAAAGGTTGCCCATGACAGTGGTCCTCTGTATTTTTATGTGAAATTCAATTTTTTTTTCTAATTATGAAAAAATGCCATTGGAAATCTGATGAGTATTGCATTAAATCATTATAACATTTTGGTAACATAGCTGTTTTCCTCTATATCTTGTAGTGCTTTCTAATTTTTTAAAATTTTAAAGATCTTTCACCCCTTTTATTAGGATCATTTGCCTCTTTTATTAGGATCATTCTAAGTCTTTTAAAAAAGTCATTTGAGGCTATTTTGCTGGGACCAATTATTTGTTAATTCTCAGTCTCCATTTCATTCATTTCTATATTGATATTTATTATTTCTTTCCATCTTATAATTTTGCATTTATTGATAAGACCTTGATGGTCCTCATTAAATTATTTGACATTTCTCTGATTTTATTCAGCTATTCTTTCATGGTTATGAGTGTTCCTCATATAACTGCTTTTGCAAAGAGAACAAAATGTTATATTTCTCTACATTTCTTTATACCTATAATAGAGAAATATAGAAGTCAGGAGGCTCTGTTGATGGCAGACAAACAGGAGGCTCTGCTAATAGTAGGTATACAAAAGGCTCAGCTGGGATGAATAGCATTTCCTGGGGCCTGCACTGTTGAGCAAACTCAATAAGATAAGCTGGACTCCTGTCCACAGGTCTACCTCACAATCCCCCAGGTGGCACTTCCTGTACCTGACCAACAGACCTATTTACAAGTTATATATATTTACTTCTATGACTGTAATTGTCACATGTAAATTGTGATTTATGGCTTAATTACCATCCTGTTATTTTTAATAAAAACTGACACTCCAAACAGTTCAGAGCTGCACTCAGAACCTAGAGTGAAGACCTGGTATGCCAGACTATCATTCCCCCCACCCCTTTTCTATATATTTTTTAACTCACTAAAACTTTGCCTCACATTCTGTGAGTCAATGGTCTTACGTGTACAACACAGTACCTCATAACACCTTGGGGGATCACTCTGGATCCACATTTCAAGACCTCCCTCTCCAACTCTGGGGCAACTGTACTGGGCAAAGACCCCTAATCTCGGCCTGAAATCCATCTCTTTATCCATCTGCATGCTCCTGATTTTGGAGTTGGTAGCAAGCTATTGATGGGGAAGATTTGCCTAGGTCTACTGGCCCCCTCCTTTATTGGGTAGGAAACTTCTGGAGGTACTTTATCCAATCTTTTTTTTTTTTTCTGGTTTTCTGGTTCTGCAGCTTTTGCTGGGTCCAAGAGAGAAGCTGGACACAGCATTAATTCCCCTGGACAAGGTTCCAAAAGGCCGTCATTAACCCTCCTGGCTCCATTCAGAGATTTCAAATGGAGGTCTGTTTCTGGTTCAGGTTTTGTTTAACAGCACGTCTGTTTCTGGTTCAGTTTTGGTTTGGCAGCCACATGGCAATGTCAGGAGAGCTGCTATTGCTAGCATATTTATTTTCGGTGGTGTGATCATTTGTCTTGTCCTCATCTTTGAAGATATAGGTTAAAATCATTCTATTGAAAAATCTCCATTAAAACTGGTTAAAAAGCACTTTAAAGACTTTAGGAAAAAATTAAAAAGATAAACAATGAAATGGGCTAGGCCTATTATCCTAGCTACTTGGGAAACAGACAGGAGGTTCCAATGTGATAGCTTGACTCCACATTTTAAACCATGTGACTTTTAAATAGTTTGATAAAAATAGGTACATAACTTTATTTTGAACTGTGCCTGATTTTTTTCTCTTTTGTTTGGGCTTTAAACAAATAAGATTTTGTTTATAGACAACTTTAGGTTTCTTTATTGATTCAAATAATCCAACAGTTCTCTACTTACATAGAGGATTATTTAAAAAAAAACAAAATTCTCTCTGAGATTATGACTTATAGTTTGTCTGGTATTTTAAAATAAAAAAGACTGTAATGTCCTGTTACTTAAAAGGAGGAGTCAACTGACCTGACTTCTAGGCCAGCCTGCCTCAAAACAGAAACAAAAATTTGCCTTAGTTACTTCTAAATAAAAATATTTCCAAATGTGTCAAAGGTATTGATAAAGATTATCCCCAAAACGGTTGTCACATTTTGACTTATATTCATAAAAAATGTATTTCATGAAGTTTATTAATAGGAGCTATCTACTGGTATTATAAAGCAAGTCTGGTTGTCATATAAAGATTTCGTGATGATCTAAATACTAAAAAAGGCTTTTTCTCTACAAATTTCCAATAATAGGATAGTTAACTCTTTGAAGCCAGACTATTTGATTGTTTGTCAGTGGGGTAATAAGTAAGATTAATCAATTTGGTGCAGTTTTTTTCTTAATAGCTTTATAAGAAAGATGGTTAATTATAGGTTAAGATGAGATGATTAAAGGGACTGGAAAGATATTTTTCAATGCTGGGCATAGGATGCTTGTTGAAAATGCTTTTTGAGTGGAACTTAGATCAGAATGTTAAAGTATGTGGATAAAGATGTGTGCATGCAGAAAAGAATGTAAGAGATCTAAAAAAAAAAAAAAAAAAAAAAGACCAAATTTTGCCCCAAATTAATTTCCTTTTGGAAGGAATAGTAAGCAAATTTTCAGGCTAAACCTAAACACCATGCCTAAAGTTAAAGAATTTTTAACTGTTTACAGACTTTCAAGGATACTCTAAAATTTGATATAGGGACAGACACTTAATATAAATTCAGCTTACATTAAACAGGTTATATGCTAGGTGGGTCACAAAGCCATAAGCACAGATGTAATTCATAGTTTTGGAGGTCTAATAAGGTTACACATAGACAAGACCCTACAACCTTATGTATTATAAATAGATAAAATAAATTCCCTAGGTTAAAAAAAAAAAAAACAACAACTTCAGAATAAAGCAAGGGATGTCAAGATACTTAGTTCTCTGCTCTGTCATTTCCTTTTGCTCTTGCTTACTGTTATATGCTATTTAAAGTCATGGCAAGCTGGACTCTGAAAGAAGAGCTATGCCCCTTTTATCTCAGACCCCATGCAAGTTTAAGCCATGTGTTCCCCTGACCCTGTCCATAGACAAAATGGCCAATTGGCTCTGATAAGGAAAAGGGAATGACAAATAGCATATTACTTTGTTTCTCTTTATAGTTCCTCTCTTTTGAACACCTAAAGTCACACTTGTTAGATGAATTTTCTCAGTAGACAAAAGGTTAGATAGGTAAACTTAGTCAAGGTACTTGATCAAGTTACAAACCCCTTATATAAAGCAAATATCAAACTTACCTAAAATGTATATCAGGATATAAACAGAGGATAAAAAAGAGCATCAAGTAAATAATGGCTTAATGGTTAAAGTGCTTATCTGGGAATCCTAAAAACCTAGGTTTAATTCCCAAGCACCCTCATTCTTATTGCTGAACCTAAATATGATTCAAAGCAGGTTCTCTGACATCCTTTCTTGAGACAGTCTTCTATACTCATCAGCCCACATGGAAGTTGCAGTACATAGAACATTCTCTAAAATAGACCATATATTAGGACACAAAGCAAATATCCACAATATAGTAAAATTGAAAATCCCTTGTACTCTATCTGACCACAATGGGATTAAACTGCAAATTAGCAACAAGAAAAGCTACAGAGCATACAGAAATTCATGGAGACTGAACAGTACACTATTGAAAGATCAATGGGTCATTGAAGAAATCAAAAAGGAAATCTATATCTTCATAGAATCAAATGATGCTGAGAATATACCAAAACTTTTGGGACACATGAAGGCAGTCCTAAGTGGGAAAATTATAGATCTAAGTGCCTGCATTAAGAAATTAGAGAGTTCACAAATAACCAATTTAATGCTTCATCATAAGGCCTTGGTAAAAAAAGAACAAGGCAAACTAAAAATCAGTAGATGAGAAGAAATCATAAAGATTAGGGAAGAAGTTAATGAAATAGAAAACAACAAAACAATCCAAAGAATCAATTAAATAAAGAGTTGGTTCTTTGAAAGGATAAACAAGATTGATAAACCCTTAGAAAATTTGACTGGAAGAAGGAGAAAAGAGACAAAATTTAATAAAATTAGAGATGAAAAAGTAATAATTACAGAAGATATCAAAGAAATTCATACAATTATAAGGACATGCTTTAAGAAAATATATGCCTCTAATTTTGAAAATCTGAAGAAATGAATGATTTCCTTGATTCATATGACATACCAAAATTAAATCAAGATGAGATAAACCATTTAAATAGACTTATAACAAGAGCAAAGAAGCAAGCAGTCATAAAAGTCTCCCAACTAAAAAAAGCCTAGGTCCAGATGGATTCACTAGTGAATTTTACCAGACCTTCATGGAAGAACTAACACCAATGCTTCTTAAACTTTTTCATAAACAAGAAAAGGAAGGAATTCTACCAGACTCCTTCTATGAAGCTAGCATCAACGCCATACCAAAACAAGGCAAATACAGAACAAAAAAAGAAAATTACATACCTATCTCCCTTATGAACATAGATGCAAAAATTCTGAACAAAATATTGGCAAACAGTAAACAAGGATATATCAAAGAAATTATTCACCCCCAACCAAGTTGGCTTTATCCCAGTGATGCAGGAATTGTCAACATAAGCATATCAATAGATGTAATACATCATATAAATGGTCTGAAGGACAAAAATCATATGATCATCTCACAAGATGAAGAAAAGGGATTTGACAAAATCCAACATTCTTTCATGGTAGAAGTATTACAGAAACTGAGAACAGAAGGACCATATCGCAATATTATAAAAGCTACTTATGACAAACCTACAGCCAATCTAATACTGAATGGTGAAAATCTTGAAGTCTTTCCACTAAATTCAGGAGTAAAACACGGGTGTCCACTGTCCCCACTTTTCTTTAATATAGTACTGGAAGTCTTAGCTATAGCAATAAGTCAAGAGACACTCATAAAAGTGATACAAATTGGAAAGGAAGAGATCAACTTATCACGGTGATTCTATACATAGAAGACCCTAAAAACTCTACCAAAAAACTGTTACAGCTGATAAACACTTTTAGCAATGTAGCAGGATACAAAATAAATACATAGAAATCAGTAGCTTTCCTATATACTAACAATAAATGTGCAGAGAATGAAATCAGGGAAACTTTCCCATTCAAAATTACCTCAAAAAAAAAAAAGTACCTTGGAATAAACTTAACTAAGGAAGTGAAGGATCTCTACAATGAGAACTTTAAAACACTCAAGCAAGATATTGCAGAAGACACAAGGAAATGTAAAGACATTCCATGTTCTTGGATTGGAAGAATCAATATTGTGAATATGTCAATCTTATCAAAAGCAATCTACACATCGAATGCAATCCCATTAAAATTCCAATGGCATTCTTCACAGGAATTTTAAAATTTAGCCCTAAAATTCATTTGGGAGCACACATACACACACACACACACACACACACACACACACACACACACACACAAAACTATCGAAGCCAAAACAACATTGAACCATGAAAATAAGGCTGGTGGTATCACCCTACCCCATTTTAAGCTACACTTCAAAACCATAGTAACAAAAACAGCATGGTATTGGCACAAAGATAGACATGTAGATCAATGGAACAGAATAGAGGATCCAGATGTTAATCCAGGCAGCTATAGTCATCTGATTTTTGACAAAATGCCAAAAATATTCATTGGAGAAAAGACAGCCTCTTCAACAAGTGGTGCTGGGAAAACTGGATTTCTACATATAGAAAGATAAAAATTGATCTTTGTCTTTTTCCATGCACAGGAATCAAATCCAAGTGATTCAGGGACCTTAATACGAGACCTGAAACTGCAAAATTGCTAGAGGGAAAAGGTAGGGGAAACCCTTCAACATATTAGCTAGGTGATGACTTTCTGAATATAACCCCAATTGCTCAGAAAATAAAATCACTAATCAACTCCTGGGATCTCATGAAATTGCAAAGCTTTTGTACAGCAAAAGACAAAGACACTGTGAAAGAGCAAAGAGACAACCTACAGAATGGGAGAAAATCTTTGCCAGCTACACATTTGATAGAGGATTCATATCCAGAATTTACAAAGAACTCAAAAAAAAAAAAAAATCAAACAATCAAACAACCCAATCAAAAAATGGGCTATACAAGTAAAATAGAGAGTTCTCATTTGAAGAAATACAGATGGCATATAAATAGCTAAAAAAGTGTTCTACATCCTTAGCCATCAGGGAAATGCAAATTAAAACTACCTTGAGATTCCATCTGTCTCTCATCAGAATGGGTACCATTAAGAAAACAAATGCCAATAAATGTTGGTGAGGATGTGGTAAAAGTCAAACCCTTTTGAACTGTTGGTGGGAATGTAATCTAGTACAGCCATTGTGGAAATCAGTGTTTAGGTTCTTGAGACAGCTAAAAATAGATTTGCCACATGATCCAGATATAGCACTCCTAGGCATATGTCCTAATGACTTCTCACTACCTTAGAGATACATGCACGACAATATTTCTTGCTGTTATGTTTACAATAGCTAGGAAATAGAACCAGCCTAGATGTCCATCCACAGATGAATGGATAATAAATATATGGTACATCTATACAACAAAGTTCCATTCCATGGTAAAGAAAAATGAAATTATGAAATTTGCAGGGAAATGGATGGATCTGGAAAGGATTATACTAAGTGAGGTAACCCAGGTCCAGGAAACCAAATGTCACATATTCTCTCTTATATGTGGATCCTAGCCAGAAATGTATAGACTTTTGTGTGATCTGGAACTAAAAATCATTAGCACAGGCCCATAAGCTAGAAAAAGCCTATAAGGTAGGGGAGGGGAAGGAAGGTCTTAAGGGGATGGTATTGTGTATATGTAAGTAGAACAGATTACAGGGAGAGGAAAAGCCTAAGTCAGGTCAGGGGAAGAGATTGTGTAAAAGAAAATTGGGGGTTAAGGTCACTCAAAATTCAAGATATTTGGAATAAGACATATGAAAATCTACTTCCTCAAATAATGGCACATCCAAAAGCTATCGACTGTTACTAGAAAATTTTCAGTTCCAGGGAAGGGATACCTTCCAGTATGTTGTTGGCTAGAGAGGCCCCTGTTGCCTCTAAAACATTATAGACTATTGCTAAGGTCCTTGGTATCCTGTGAAAAAGAGATGGTAAGACCCTATTGCTGAAGATTTCACATGTCTGAGCAACAAAGTCACTGAGAAATCAAGCTGGTGCTGAGCAGAAAACATTCTCCCTGTAGCCTAGCCAGCTGAAGCTGGAAAAAGCTGCACTGTGTGTAGTCTTACGGGAGACAGAAGTCATCAGCGGTGAAAACAGTGGACACTAGAAACCTCAAGTTTGGCCAGACAGGCCAAATGACTGAATAAGTGTAATAGTGGCATATTTGCTCTGGAGGAAACCAACTGCTCCCTAATTGGACTTAAGGCCCACTCTATGGGAGGGAATACATGCCTGGTACTGAAAACCTAATCAAAATTGTATGGCAGAGGAGGTCATAAGCCTTCGGTGTATAAAGCCTGCTCTTGTCTGGATAAATGCATATATTACTCTCACCAAATTGCCATGAAAGCAATACACTTAATGTTTATACTCATATATTAATGCTACTCTCATTTCTGGTTCGAGAAGCTTCTCTTTTCAGATGGCGATGACCACTGGGATGACCCAAAAGGCAATATAGTGCTGAAAAGAAGGGACAGAGGAGTGCCCAGCATTGAAACATCTCACACCTTACAAGGCTCAGGGTCCATTGCGGAAGAGGTGGTGGAAAGAATGTAAGAGCCAAAGGAAGGGTAACACTCCTTACATGCTACTTTCTGGACAGAAATTGGCCTTGCTAGCCAGGACCTTGCAGTGCCCAGCAATACCCACACAAGACCCTCATAATTGGAGAAAAAGATGATGACATCAAATTAAAAGACAGACTAATATAATGAGGGAGGGGATATGTCAGTGAGCAGAGCTTTGAGGGGGAAAGTGGGAAAGGTGAGGGGAGCAGAGGGAAATACCATGGTTTGTTGCCTGTAAGTATAGAACTTGTCCATACATATATGTTTGTGTGTGTATGTTTAAAAACAAGAGTTAGCAACCCTTGCAGAGCCTCTTCACCACAGAGAAACATGAAAGAATGAGAAGGGAAGAATGTTGGGAGCTGCCACCTCACAAAGAGCCCCGATGTTATTGACAAGGTCTTCCCTTCCACATGACCAGACTGGGATCCCAACACCACTGAAGGTATGGTGTCCCTTAACCTCTTTAACCAGACTCTGATGGGTGGTCTGTAGACAGTAGCTCACTTGGTGCCCTCCAAATTTGTCTAAGGTGAATGAAGTGACTCAAGGGCCCACAGACTCACCTGCTGCTTTCTTAGAAAGGCTGCAGAAAGCATATAGGTCATCTCCCCACCTCCCACAGATCCTGAGGCCCCTGAGAATAGGCAAGAACAGCCAAGTCTGAGACAACCCAGATGGTAACAAAGAAATTGCTAGATGAAATCATTCCCCAATATGGATTGCCCCTCATGATAGGATTAGACAATGGACCTGCCTTTGTATCCAAACTTATTAAAGAATTAACTAAAACATTGGGGATTAATTAGAAATTACATTGTGCTCACCATCCTCAGAGTTCAGGACAGGAAGAGAGGATGAATTGAACTTTAAAGGAAGGAGACCTTAACTAAATTAACCCCAGAGACCAGAAAAGGGACTCCTTCCCTTTGCCCTGCTAAGGACTAGATGTACTCCATACATAAAGGGAATTACTCCATCTAAAATTATATATGACCCCCATCCCCATCCAGCCCTGGATGCATCTTGAACAGATACTGACTTTACTAATGAAAAGCTTCTTTTGTTCTATCATAAGAGTCCAGGAGTCCATTGTCCTAGCAGCCAAGGCTGCTTTTCAGATACACCCTGTTTGCCCCATCTCTTTGAGCCTGACTACAGCTTGGATCAAGAGACAATGGATTGGGACATACTGGGACATTGAAAGGACCCCCCACCAGGTCATCTTAACCACTCCAATGGCTATGAAAGTAAAGAGGACAAAATAAAAGAAGAATAAACTTACTTTTTAAAACAAGGAGGCCTATGTATGACTAGATAAAATAATAATTGGTTTCAGTCTGTGTTTAGTTGGTCTCCAAGGTGAAATGCCCTCATCTCTTCTCTTGCTGGGCCCTTGATACTACTACTTGTAGGCCTCACCATAGCACCCTGCATTACTAATACTCTAAGTAAGTATATACAAAATAAAATTCTGCTGTACTTATGGAATTGCAGACACAGTATGCCCACCCTCCATCTAAAATTGAACAAATCCTAGACGTTATCCCTCATGGGTCAAAGATTTAACTCAGTGCCATGTCAGAGGGGGAAATGTAGAGAGAGCACAATGTTTTATTTCTCTACATTTCTTTATAACTAGCCTAGAGAAATATAGAAGTCAGGAGGCTCCTTTGATGGCAGACAAACAGGAGGCTCTGCTAATACCAGGTAAACAAGAGACTCTGCTGAGATGAATAGCATTTCCTGGGGCCTGCACTGTTGAGAAAACTCATTAAAATAAGCAGGATTCCTGGTCACAGGCCTACCTCACACCCCCCAGGTGGCGCTTCCTGTAACTGACCAACAGACCTTTTTTACTTGTATGATTGTGACTGTCAAATGTAAATTGTGATTTATGGCTTAAATTGCATACTGTTTCTTTTTTTATAAAAACTGACAGTCCAAACAGTTCAGGGCTTCACTCAGAATCTGGAGTGGAGACCTGGTATACCAGACTATCCATTTCTCTTTTTTTTTCTTTTCTATCTTTTTTCCCCAATAAAACTTTGCCTCACATTCTGTGAGATAATGGTCTTACTTGTGCGACATTGGACCCTATAACACTTTCATTTGTCCTACAATCCCTAGTAAGTTAGTCTTCATTTTCATTCAATTTTAAGAATTTTTAAACATCCTATCAGACCAATACCTTCTTTTCTAATGTATTTCAATTTTTTTGATTATCCTTTGAAAAGTCAGAGAAAATCATTTAGATTATTATTATTATTATTTTCGAGGTAAGGTCTCACTCTGTCCCAGGCTGACCTGGAATTCACTATGGAGTCTCAGGGTAGCCTTGAACTCACAGCAATCCTCCTACCTCTGCCTCCCAAGTGCTGGGATTAAAGGCATGCACCACCACACCTGGCTCATTTTGATTCTTACATTAATTAATAATTGACTAATGGTCTAGGATGTGGTTTATTTTAGAGAATATTGCATTTGATGCTTGGTAGAATGTTATAAAACTGTTGTGATAAAATATTCTGTTGCTGTCCTATAAGTCCCATTTTATCTATAAAATAGTTGAAATCTGGAGTTTCTTTCTTGACTGTATTTTTCTTTTCTTTTCTTTTTTTTTTTTTTTTTGCATTTGACTCATGTTTGTGTATCTGGCTTACATGGGATCTAAAGAGTTGAACATGGGTTGTTAGGCTTTTCAGGCAAGCTCCTTAAATGCTAAGCCATCTCAACAGCCCTTGACTGTATTTTTTATTGGGATGATATATATATAGATGATAATGTAGTCCTGGGGTTACTCACTATTACTTTATAAGGGCAGTAATGCTTGTTTTTTGCAACTAGCTCATCATCATTTGATTGTTATACCTTCTTCATGGACTTCGCCACTTGTTAATATACAGTGACTGTTTTTCTTTTTTGACAAGTTTGAGTTGAAGTCCTCTTTGTCAAGTTTAAGAAAAGCCTCTCCTATTTCCTGTTTCTATTTATTTGGTACAAAAAACTGCATCATTTTTCTTTCAGTCGATGTAATTGTTTACTTTGGTAAGCATGTTTCTTTCTTTTTTGTTAAATTAACACATGATACATCATGTGTTGGTGCCATAATTTCCTACTCCCTGCCCCCATTCCACTGAGGGCCATCCTAAGTTGTATTGCTGGTATTCATTATGATGTTGTGGGTTATGAGTTCTGAGAGCAACAGTCAGTTACTGTGGGTGGGGGAGATGCCTCTGCATATTCCCTCCCTTTCTGTGGTTTTAAGTCTACTTTATTTATTTTACACACACACACACACACACACACACACACACATATATTTTTAAATTTATTTATTTATTTTATTTTGAGGTAGGGTCTCGCTCTAGCCCAGGCTGACCTGAAATTCACTATGTAGTCTCATGCTGGCCTTGAACTCACAGCGATTCTCCTACCTCTGCCTCCTGAGCGCTGGGATTAAAGGCATGCACCACCATGCCTGGCTTAAGTCTACTTTAGTGTTGAGCTCTTAGCAGCTTCTGGATTGCTGCTTCCGGATGTTTGAGTGTCCTCCTGTCTTGTCTCCATCACTCTGGCACAGGCTGTCAGGATCATTATGGAAGCAGTGCTCTTGCTCATTGGGTCAGTTCCTCTGTGCTTTTACCTGAACTCTAGCTGATGTGAGAGGGGTGGTTCATCTCCTGCTACACAGTCAGCTATTTTTTCTTGTATTGTTGATAGAATTTGGCTGTCCTCATTCTAGTGGTATGTTTCTTGTGGGGGAAAAAAGAATTTGGATATTTTGTTTTATCCTTTTAGATTGAACATTTTATTTGGAGAATTGAAATTACTGACATTTAGGGATCATATTGAGAGATATTTGCTGATTAGTACAATTTTGTGGACTGCATTTCTTGTTATTTTTTATAGATTGAGTGCTTTTCTTTGTCCTTTTCATCTTGAATTTCTAAAATTTATTTTTATTAGTTAATGACATACTTAGTATGTAAACACCATATGTTGGTACCATTCTTTCTCTCATCCCTGCCCCTTTTCTGAAGGGCCCCTCCTCCTTGGGGATGCAGGTCATCCCCTGGGGGATTGTGAGTCATGCATTATGGGTAAGTCAGTCACTTATGGGCGAGAGGCAATGTCTCTGTTCATAATGTCCCAAGTGATGGCTCTAACAATCTTTTTGCTCCCTTTTCCACAAAATTCCCTGAGCCATGTTGGGTGCATTTTAAGTCTACTTCAGTGATAGGCTCATTAGGGGCCCCTGGATGTCTGGCTTGGTAGTTGTTCAGTGTCCTTAGTGTTAAACTTATTTGATTCCATGTTTTCATGTAGTAATTCATTCCTACTGTGAAGCTTATTCTTTTTCACTTTCTCATGTCATTTTTCTTTATATATATTTATTTACGTATCATTTATTATTTATATATTTATTTATTATTATTTATTATTTTCCGTAGACTTGTGAAAATTTTTTGCTATAATTAGGTTGAATAGTTTTTTTTTTTTATTCCTTTGACTGTTTATCTCAGCCTTTTATCTATATTGAGGGTTCTTAGGTTTTCTATCTTCATCCTATCCTTAATTTCATGGAAACTGTGTTCGTGATTGATTTTTTTAAAACTGTTATTGAATGTGTTCTACTCTGTTTTATTTTATTAACTCATTTTCAACATTTCTGTTATGTTCTTGGTCTCAAATTCACTTGCTGATTTTTTCCTACATGTAATTGTGTTAGTCACCTATTTTTCTGTTTTACCAAATTTCTTACCTATGTCCTGCAATGAATTCTATATTTTATTTATCTGCCTATCTGAATCCACTTTGGATTTAGTGAACATTTTTAAAAAATGTCACATTTTTAATTTTGTTCCTAGTATTTTAGTTCTATCATTTCATGTCCTGAGAAGTCTTATGGTTGTACTTTATTGTTTTGCATCTTCAAAATTTTTTATTTCTGTGTTGTTATTTTTATGTCTGATGAGATAAATATGACTTTCTAATTTTACTTATTATCTTTCCTATATATTTGTTGCTTCATTTGTTTTATATGACATTTCTTAGTTATTAATTTTCACTTGGATTTATAATATCTACTATTAAAGAGGAGAAGCAGGGATTATAATTGTATTCTAAGAGTAGCAAATCTGACTTTTGTACTGTAGTCACAATCCTATCAATATCAGGAAACAAGGGAGTTAGAATGCTGTTACGGTAAATGAAGTTAAAGATTATTAAAACTAATGTAAATACTAATTAAGAAATAAAACAATGGCAATAGAGAATATTACATTTTTTTTTTTGTTTTTGTTTTTCAAGGTAGGGTTTCACTGTAGCTCAGGCTGACCTGGAATTCACTATGGAGTCTCAGGGTGGGCTCGAACTCACAGCAATCCTCCTACCTCTGCCTCCTGAGTGCTGGGATTAAAGGAGTGTGCCACCACGCCCGGCTGAGGATATAACATTTTGAGACCTGCTATTGTTCATTCATCATAACTGAACAAAAACTCATTCAAATTATAGAATGTAATGATAATTTATTCCTTTCTGTTGCTCAGTAAGAATATTTTGTATGGAAATACCACACTGTGGGCTACCCAACAGTATTTCAACTTTTGTACACAGGACTTTTATGACCACTACTCCTTTCTCACATAGCTCATTAACAATATATAAAAGAGATTATTTCAATAGTGAGTATCTTCCATTACATCATAGGAATACAAAGTTTTTACAGTTTATGAAGTGTCTATTCCATTTCCCTGTTCAGCTGCACAAGATGTTTCTTTCTATTAACTTTTTATATATAAGCCATTTTAATACATATACCGTATTTTCAACAGCAAGCAACTTAACTTGTGTAGAGCCAGATGAGTTGAAATTTAAAATTGAGAAGCACTGGACAAATGCATAAATTATAGACAATGGCAGGTAGATAATTGTCAATGTCCTGAATTTGAATAACATAAGATGACATTCATTTTAAGAAGTATTTATTTCAACATGTATTAAAACATGAAAAATAGCTACCATTAGATGTAAAAATGGTATATCCACCAAACACACCCATCAAAGCTCAATGACTTGTGGAAGAGGGGGCAGAAAGAATTTAAGGGCCACAGTGTGGGAGGGAATATCCAAAGGCATTGCCTACACCCACCCACATAATGACTGAGTGTTGGGCTCAAAACTCATAACCACAACTCTGTGGCAAACATCAGAAATCCCACTATAGGGGGTCCTCTGTAGAGTGGGGACAGGGAGGAGGGGAATGATGGTACCAACATATGATGTGTCCATCAAAATTTCTACTGAATAAAAATAACCTTAAATGCATTTAAAAAACCAAACATGCCTGACTTATCAAAATACATGATATTTTTAGCTTTTGTGGCCATCTATCATCAGTATGTTTGTCTAGCAGAACATTTAGACATTCTTTGTTATTTTACCGCAGTGCAACACTCACTGCTAGGACAATGATATTGCATACTGAATTGACATTGCTTCCGTGGGAGGCTTTGATCCCCTTTATATTTCTTACTTGTAAATCAAACCTTGATTAGTCTCAGAATTGATCTCTCTCCATAGTTTGTATATACAGCAGCAATTCACTCTTCCCTTAGGATATTTAAGGCACTCAGAGATTCCATTATCTGGATACAGAATCATTAATAAATACATTTTAAGATGAAGAATATACTCATTTTGACCTGGTGATTAAATATTTTTTTATTCATTTGTGAGTTTCTGAAATATTAATGAGTGCAAAGCGTCTTATTGCTAAATCTATTTTAGATGCTGTGACTTTAATAATCATCCTTGTTTTTGTATACTTGAACTGTGAAGCATAGTTTCAACACCCATGGCTGATAAAGTTACTTACCATGAAGCCATTCCACACTCATATTTCTTCTTTGTTAATATCCATTTATTTTGGCAGACCCTCTATCAGCATAGAGCACTTTGCATTACATATGTGAAGCACATAAGTAGCTATGAAATTCATAGTTATTCATGTTAATGGCCATGTAGCCAATAGGGAAGAAAATGCAACTCAATTAGCAGCAACAGTTTTTTAATAGTAAACACAGAAGGAAATGGGAATGCATAGTGTCTCAAAGGAAGCTATTTTTTTTTTTAAATTTTATTTATTTATTTATTTATTTGAAAGCGACAGACACAGAGAGAAAGACAGGTAGAGGGAGAGAGAGAGAATGGGCACGCCAGGGCTTCCAGCCTCTGCAAACGAACTCCAGACGCGTGTGCCCCCTTGTGCATCTGGCTAACGTGGGACCTGGGGAACTGAGCCTCGAACCGGGGTCCTTAGGCTTCACAGGCAAGCGCTTAACCGCTACGCCATCTCTCCAGCCCAAAGGAAGCTATCTTATTTTGAAATAGTGATCACATAGGTAGCCATTGTTAGTCTGGAGAGGAATTGTCAATGATATAGCCTTGTGAGTATAGTTGTAACTTGTGAAATATAAGAAGTGAGAAGTGCTATATAGAAAGCAAACAGAGTTACACCACTGCTAAAAACATATAGATGTATCAATCATTCTGAATCCTTTAGGTCTTTTAATTAAGTGATTTTTACAGGATATAGATTTTCATTTTCTCTTTTAAGCATAAATACTTTCACTATTATTGTATCTCTTTTGTCCACTGAGAAAGTTATTCCCTAAATTGTTTACAAGCTATGAAACCTCGCTGCCCTGGCGAGAAATTTTATTCTTCTAAATAAATTACATATAATTTTGCGTACTGGCAAGGTAGATAAATAAGTAGAAAAAGCAGAGACTAAACTCATCGACCACGTTTCCTGATTACAAAGTTATTCAACTTTGTGAAGATTAGCACACTTCCCGCATCCTCTGTTCACTCCAAAATAGTATCTATCTTAAGAAGCTGTTAGCATGATTAAATAAAGCATGTTCATGAAAGCATCTGGCATGCAACAGCATTCAGTTGTGGTTTTATTTAATTTTATGTTATAATTCTTTAAATATGTTAAAAATATCAAACTTTTACAAGTTAATCTTTAAATTCAACATAATCCTATCAAAAAGTTTTATGTTGCATTGGAAGTGAAAACTTACTTCCATGACTTACTTGAAAACTATAGACATTCAAGAATAGTCAAAGCAATTTTAAGAGGACAAAAGATGGAGGATTTATAATACCAGATAATAAAATTTGTATAAAGTCATGAGATTAGGTATGCAACAACTGATGGATGGGCAAAAAATAAACAATGTAAAAATATTTCAAAAATACAATACAGTACTTTAGGGACTTGACAAGTTGCTTAGTGGTTAAGGTACTTGCCTGCAATGCCTAAGGAACCCAGGTTTGATTCCCCAGGACCCACATAAGCCAGATGCACAAGGAGATACATGCATCTGGAGTTCATTTGTAGTGACTGGAGGCTCTGATATGCACATTTTCTCTCTATCTGCCTCTCCCTCTCTCTATAATAAATAAATAAAAGTACAGTACTTTATATGAGTATCAGTACAATAGAAGAAAAACTCCTGTCACTAATATAGAAAGCCAAGTTAGATGAACATTTATTTAAGAAAATATATTTTGAAGCTATATGTCCTCCTATGACAAAATAAGATTAAAACCAGTAAATATGGACTGGAGAAATTGCTGAGCCATTAAGGTACTTGTCTCTGAAACCTAAGGACCCAGGTTGGGTTCCCCAGGACCTATGTAAACCAGATATACAAGGGGTGCATGCTTCTGGAGTTCATTTGTAGTGGCTAGAGGCCCTGGCATGCATATTCTATCTCTCTATCCCTCTTTATCTATCTTTCTCAAATAAATAAACAGATAGTAAAAAAAATAATAGTAAATATAAATTTAAAACATGAAATAAGAAATATTTAACAAAATAGAAATAATATGATCTTAGAGTAGATGTAATTAAATAAAAGTAGAAATAAACCAAAAGTCATGGTAGTTATACCATAGAAATAAAAGAATAGTTAGAGAATATTACCACTAATTATATAGCCATAAATTAATTAATTTAGAAGAAAAAGAAAAATTTATAGACACTACAACCTACAGATACTGAATCAGGAAGAAATGGAAAATAAGAATAGAATAAGAAGATAGCTGAGGACCTGATGGCCTTCCTACTAACTTCACCCAGATATTTAAGGAAAAATGTTAGTCTTCCTCCAATTCTTTTTTTTTTTTTTTTCGAGGAAGGGTCTCACTCTAGCCCAGGCTGACCTGGAATTCACTATGGAGTTTCAGGGTGGCCTTGAACTCACAGCAGTCCTCCTACCTCTGCCTCCTGAGTGCTGGGATTAAAGGCGTGCGCCACCACGCCCGGCTTTCCTCCAATTCTTAAGAAAAGAAAAAGAAAAATGGATATTTCCAAATTCCTTTTTTTAGAGCAGTGTTATCATGAAACCAAAGCCAGGTAAGAATTCATGGAAAGAAAATTCCCAGAAACAGATGTGCAAAAGTCCTAAATGAAATACTAGCAAATGGAGTTCCACATGACATTGAAAATGTTGGAGAGATAGCTTAGCAGTTAAGGCACTTGCTTGCAAAGCCAAATGACCCAGTTTTGATTCCACGGGACTCATGTAAACCAGATGCACAAGGTGGTGCATGTGTCTACAGTTCATTTGCAGTGGCTAGATGCCCTAGTGCACCCATTCTCTCATTCTCTTCCTCTCTCTGCCTCTCTCTCTCTGAAGTAAATAAATAGAAATAGAAATAAAAGAAGTTAATTTACTATAATCAAGAAAAATTTACTCTCAGTTTGAAGGGACCATCCCATACAAATTAATAAATATACAACATAACACCAAAAGAATGAAGGGAAAAACTCATATGATTATCCCAACAGATGAAGAAAAGAAGTTGACAAATTTTTATATTCTTCAATGATAGGAAGTATCAATAGTGAGATATTGGAAGAAATTTACCTGAATACAGTAAATGTGATATATATCAACTTCATGGCTAATCTTGTTCTATGGTAAAATACTTGAAACAGGATCAAGTAAATGAAGGTTGTGAATGGTATTCTGATGATGGAGAGGTCTCCTGGGCTTTATCATACCATGGCAAAAGTACAAATGAATTTCTACCTGTAAGGTCCCTCTCCCTGAATTTACAAAGTCTCCATGGTTTAATCATGAGGTTATACTTTAGTATTCAAATCACATCTGTTCTAATCTAATACAATGAAAACTGATATGATCTAATCATTTCCCAAAGGCCTCGCTTTTATTAACAGGTAAACAAAATCTTAGGCAATTTTGGTAGAATTAGATGGATACATAGAAGAATTATATTAAAATTGTCATGATTCATAGATATTTTAATTTGTCATAAATTGTCATCAAGTGTATAATATTAAAATTACTATCTAGTCATAATGTATAGTTTAACGGCTAAGTTGCTTTTTTTCAAATGGTATGAGGAAACCTGTGCTAAAAACATGATCAAAAAGATGAACTTACAAAGCAAGAAATGTGCCTTTAACCTAAAAAAAGTAATAAACAGGAAGTAGTATTTAAAATCCATTCTAGACAAGGACAATTTTCAGCTGGAACAATGTACTCAAGAAGAGAATGCATCTCAAATCATTTCAAAGGATCCACTTTAAGCCACAAATCAGTCAAATTAAGTTCCCACCCACTTACCACCATTAATGCTGTGTACCAGAGGGTGTTAAGTGCCTGAAAGAATTCAGAACAAAACCATAGCAATGTACACCCTAACCCACAGAAGTGATCTACAAGTGCAAGGCAATTCCTATTAAAGTGCCTAATCACAGTTTTCACAGAAAGAGAGGAGAAAAAAAAAAGAAAGAAAGAAAATTTGATAGAACCACAAATCACCCTGATAGCTAAAGTTTTCTTCAGCAAAAATCAAACACATGAAAAGTAAAGTTATAGATATCATATTCCTCGACTTAAAATATATTACAAAGCTATATTAAATAAGATAATACTCACATGAAAATTCGCAGATAGAGCAACAGAAGACCAGGGCGGTCAGCAATAAGTCTCTGTTTGAGGGTCAGTTGATTTTCAATAGTGATACCAAGAACACACAATAGAAAAACCAATGTCTGTTCAACAAATGCTGTTAGAAACATGACCTCACAACAAAATTAATGTGGGTGCTTACCTCATGTGACATACAAAAACCTTGTGAAAACAGACTAAAGAGTTTAACTTACCACCCAAATCGATGAAACAATTAGAATACAGCATAGGGGGAAAGCTCCATAGTCTTGATATGGACAATATTCCTTTGAAAAAACACAGGCAACAGAAGCAAAAACAACTTTCTGTAAAGGACTCCAACAGTGCAGGGAATAATCCCTAGAATTGACAACCAGGATTACACCGAATTTTTTTTTTTGTTCCTGTGCAGCAAGCAAAACAATCACCAGAGTAAACTGACTGCCTACAGAATGAGGAAAAATTATTTGCAGCTATATATGTGTAGAGCACATTTCTAGAAAGTTATAAATAAGTGTAAAAATTAAACACCCAAAATTCAAATAATACCATCAATAAATGGGCTAACAAACCGAAAACACATTCTCAAAAGAAGAAACATGCATGGCCAATAGACATTTGAGAAAAATGATGCAAATTAAGACTGCTTTGAGATTCCATCTCACCCCAGTTACAATGGTTATAATGAAAAAAATGATGAAAAATGCTGGTAAGGATGTCAGGTAAAAGGAAATATTCATTGCTTATGGGAATGCAAACTGGTAGAGTCAGTGTGAAAATCAGTGTGGATGTTCCTCCAGATACTAATATGCATACAGCATGTTACCTAAACTGACATGTGACACTCCCCATACTGTTTCTGGGAATGTCTTCAAAGGACTCTTAAGCAAACATGCTAAAGAGAAGCTTGTATATCCATGCTTAATGCTTTATTTTTCATGAAGTAAGATGTGAAACCAGACTAGATGTCCATCAGCCTCAAAGAAGTAAGGAAATCATGGCATTTGTGAAAAAAAGCTGGACTCAGAAATGATACCTATATATTTTTATTTGCAGAATCTAGATTTAAATGTATGTGTGGGAGAGAGGGAGAGAGGGGAAAAAAAGGAGCATGAGAGAAACAGAAGAGACCTTGAGTCATGCCATGAGGGAAAAGAGAATATGCATGAAATGAAAACAGAAGGGGAGACTAGTTTGGAGAGGAAAGGAACCAGTAAGAGATAGGATGGGGGAAAGCAGTAGACTGTATCATGTTATACATCTTTGAAAATATCTCAATGAAATCCATCCCTTAGTATGCTAATCTAAAATATTAACTAACCACTAAAGGTTTGAAAGATAGAAGCAAAAATCTTACCAAACTATTATTATGCATAAGCTTCTGTACATCCAAGGAGGAAATAAAATGAAGAGAGCATTTGCAAAATAGGAGAAGATATTTGCCAATAATTAGTCAACTATTGCTTAAATTTTATAACACATAAGGAATTTAAAGCCCTAGTAAGTGAAAATAATCAAATTTAAAATGGACAGATAATCTGAAAAGACATTTGCAACCATGTAATCCAGTAATCCATCTTCTGGGTCAAAACACAGATATTGAAATCATTATGTCAAATAAATATATGCAACCAATGCTTACTGACACTTCATTCACTACAGTTGAGGTAGGGAATCAACATAAATACCTAATTGCTGATGAATGCATAAAGATGTGCTGTACAAATAGAATACTCTTCAGATTTAAAAAAGAAGATAATTTTGTCATGTTTAACTACTGAGATGCATTTTAAGAAATAATGAAGCTATGGAGAAACAAGTACTGCACTGTTATATATATATATATATTGTCTTGAGCATAAATTCCTTCAAAAATGCAGAAAGATGGTTGTGGGGGAGTGGTGGAGACATGTTGAATGAAGGATCCAAATTTTAATTATGTAGGCATAATAAATTCAGTACATTGAATGTAAAACAAGATGAATATGGGTTACATACTATGTTGAAAATTGCTAAGAATACATTTTAACTAGTCACAACACTAAAAATTATAATTATGTATGGTGATGCATATGTTTATTTTCTCCATTTAGCTATTTCACAATGTAAATACATATTTTAAAGTCTTGTACTGTTCATTTTACTTTAAAATCAATATATTTAAAACATAAAGTTTATATAGTCAACATGAGATAGAACAATTGCCTGGCCAATATTCATAAAAGGACGTTAAGGAAGATCATAGATAGCTTAGACACTTGAAAAGATCTGTGGCTATGAGGTAAAATCCAACTATGAGGCTCACAAAATGTGAAGATCCTGTTGAACACACACTGCTTTGTGTTGGGAGCCTGAAGCAACTCTGGATAGCAAGCTTGGATACTGGCAATGTTGCATAAAAGGTTTCACTCCCCCTCCCTCTTTCCTTAACTGAGGCTTATTTATTATTAGTAGTATTTTTTAGTTTGGTGACCAGATGTCCTGTTTTGGTTTCCTTCACATTAGGCCTGTGGCATTGTTCCTTAGGTCATTGTAACCTTGGCTGCGCTCACAGTTCCATTGGAATGACAGGGCTCAGGCAGGCTAACTCTCAACGATTACATTTCTTCCACTCAAGTGCCTCAGCTCCACTAATTGCTGGTTCATTTTTCCATCATTCAACAATTTTATGGAGCCTAAAGTATCCATAGATTATTCCCATCAAATCCAAATGCCACTGAAGGACTATTCCCAATAAGAGCTTGGTTTGTTCTAATGCCAGGAGGGCTCCTCTGAACCATAATACTATTATTTCCAAGTTATATTTGAAGGACAAGCATCATTGTAGTATAGACTGTATTTTGACTAAGTCCATGAACTCTCCCAATTACTTTCACCTCTTCTGTTTTTCTGAGCTCCATTGCATTCAAATTTTTTTCACTCTTGTCAATGAAGCCCCTTACTATGGGAATAGTTGGCCCCAGGGAAATTGAGGGAGGAGCTTGGAGCTGAGGATGGCAATCCTCTGAGTGAATGGCCTGCTTTCATTCAGAGCCAATCATTCACTGCTAAACACTGGAGCAGTGAACATGCAGTGCTCTGCTTCCCATTCCTCTGTCCTGGCATGATGCCCATGTGCCAGCTATGGTCATGGTGATTAGGCTCAGCATTTTCTATGATTTGGGTTAGGCAGAACAAAATCCCCTCTGCTTGACTGCTTTAACCTAAAGGCTAGCTGTGGCAACAGACAGTCTGTGGTAGAGTGAAATATGAATTTTGCTTCTTCCTGGAGGCCATGTTCCCAGTGTGAGCTGGGTTGGAGAGAGCCCTGTGTCCTTGGCAAAGGCACTCAAAGTAAACTCTTTTTTTTTCACTGTGCCCCAAGAATGGGATATCTTGGAGCAGATGCAGATGTTCACCATTCTTAGAAATTTTTATAATTTTTCATAACTAGATGTTTCTTTGTTTGCTCTGTATTATTCAACAATGTATTCTATTTCAAGAGAATTTAGTGGTAGTTTTAAAGCATGTTTTCCTCATTTCACTACAGGCTCTTCTGTATAGCTCCTTACATCATGATCACAGGAGACAATTTTCCCAACCAAACATTTTAGAACTTAGAATCAAATAACTGTGCTGAAGTGAGGAAAACTAATTTCAAGTGATTTACAATGGTGCACTTATATGAAAATGACATATAGGCTTAGTAGAATCTTACATATTCAATGTATTTTTAGATAATGACTTTTCTCAAGTTTTTATATTTTTATCATGATGTGTGCCTTAAAATTAACATTATATCAATAAAAAATTGAGTATAAAAGAGAATGGATTGAAAAGTTTACCAATAAACATATTTACTTTTGGAGTTTTGTTATTAATTTGTGTTTTACTTGTTAATATTATGAATTTTCTTCACAGTATATTTTAGAGTAAATTAATCTAATAAATATATGTTAAATTCACTCGTTAATTATCTGCTCAGGTTCTAAAACTATAAAAATGATAACAATGGTAAATATTTGGGGAAAATGTTATTTTCTTCATTTTCAAAAGTATTATTTTGCTGGTCTGGAGGGATGGCTTAGTGGTGAAGGTGTTTGCCTGCAAAGCCAAGGGACCTTGGTTCAATTCCCCAGGACCCATGTTAGCCAGATACACAAGGTGGCACATGCTTCTGGAGTTCATTTGCAGTGGCTGGAGGCCCTGGAGTGCCCCCCATACTCTCTCTCTCTCTCTCTCTCTCTCTCTCTCTCTCTCTCTCTCTTGCTTTCAGCTAAATAAAATATATTTAATTTTTATAAGTAGTATTTTCCTATATCCTGAGTAATAATAGTTTGGGCTAGTAACAATTCCAACTACATTAATCTTTAGATACAAGTTTTTATATATAATTATCATGAACTCTGTACTATAATCTAAATTACATTTTAATTACATTGAGAACATTTGTGGCATTAGTGAGTAATTTAAGTAACCAATATGACATTATTGATAATAAATGTTTTCAAACAATAATCTACATTTCTAGATTAAGAAAGCATTTGGATAAAATGACAAATTATATAATCTTAAATTATATTGAGTGAAGCAATTATGTTAAGTATGCTTAAGTATCCCTCCTTCTCTTCTCTCCCTTCTCCTTCCATCCTTCTCTCTTTCCCTTCCTTCATTCTTCATATACATCATTCCTTCTTCTTTTTGTCCTTTCCTCCTTATTTTCATCTGTCTTTTCTGCCTTCATCCATTCCTTCTATTTCTTCTTCATCTTTATCCCTTTTTAGATTCTTACTTTTTCATCACCTTTTTCTTCTTTTGTACATTATGTGTCAGGAATGTGTGCTAAGTGTTTTTCAAGTAAAAAAATCTTTGACATATTTATAGGACACAATATAATTAAAAGATAAATAAAACAAAAGGGCCCCTTTCCTTTCTAAAATATTTTTATTGGCATAGATAAGGCAATAAAGAGAGCTTGATTCATCTGATGTGATTAATTTTGATTGCATAATTCACATCATGCAGAAAACAAGTTAGAAACAACTCTAAAAAGAAATGAACCAAGGCTAGTGACAAGATTCTGCCAAACTTAAAATCTAGTGAAATTTAATCTTTCTTGTTTAGATTTGGAAAAAATGGATTGGGTCTAGCTTTTGCTTCTGTCTCTGTTTTTTGTAAGATACATACCAAATATCAGTGCTTCTGGAATCTTGCTCTAGACTACCATCTATATTTATCATATCTTAGATTGCATCTTAAATATAATAAGAAGATTTAAGACTTAACTGAACTTTAATTAAGTTTCTCTATAAGAACTAATATAGACACATTGACATAAAATTTTTTTGAACTGAAATCTTTTATAGGGTGAGCATTTATGTTCCACCTCAAATTTTGTGTGACAGAATACAGGCCTGTCTGAGGTGTTGTACTCAGCCAGCAACACCCTCATAGTGTATTGAAATTATTAATACACAAACTCATTGTCATAGAGCTCAGGAGGAGTAAGACAGATCCTATGCACAAATTGCTGTGATGAGAATTATATTATTTGAGAATTATTCTGAGTGCCATATGAGAGAGCATGGAGGATGCTGGGAGAGTCCAGGCCATGCTAAAGAAATAGCATTGGAGGTGGATTCTAGGTACTAAGTGGAAATTTATCATATTTATCATTTGGTAATAATAGTAAGAATAACTATAATTGTATTGTTTTAAGAGCTGAAATACCCTATTACATGTTCTTTCCAAGTTGTTCATCACTTAATTTATACTTACATTTATTAAATGCAAAATATGCTACAATAATACTCACTTATAAATGAAAATAAGATATGTAACCATTCTTCCCTATTAGAGAGAAGGGGTATTAGTATCTCCTAGGAGGGAGATAATAAATATTGAGAAGCTTGAGATAAATGTCTTATATAATTTCTGTCAAATGAATTGTGAAGTACACACTTACACTCATTAAAAATAGAAGTACTTTAATAAGCAAAGTCATTTTCTAAGATGGAAAATCTTGAAATTCATATGCCCAGTCATTCTCAAAGTCCACATGTTCACAGCATATCAAATTATCACTGTTGTGAAAATAATAGTACGTGTGTCCCTGTTATTTAATGAAAAGAAAACTTACTCATAAAAATGTCATGCATCCTTTCCTACTGCAAAAACCATAACAATTCTTTCAATGAACCTACATTCAAGGCTTATTTTCTGAAGCTAGTGTGCACATGAGCTGATGGCTAAACCCAGGATTCTGTCCCTTACAAATCAGCTGACTACAGCAAGCCCACTGACTCCAGAACCAAGTCCCCAGCTACCACAAAACATGGATCTTAGAAAAGAAGCCTACCAGTATCTCATCCACAAAGTTCACTATTGCAATAGCACTAAAATCAATGGGCTTTATTCTCCTTTCTAGAATTGTCATGTTTTTATCCTTGATGCTAACATATTGTGTTTGAATTCACTACATGAAAAAATGAATAACAATTACATGTTAAATGAATATTAGCAAAACATATATTTTTTCACTTTTCAGAAATGTAAAAATAGCACTGCAGTATAATGTGCATGCTGGTAACTTATTTTGTGTTCATATGTGTGTATGTGCACTCATAGTTTTAATGATTTACAAATCTTAAAAATATGTCAGAAATCATTCACTTGTTTCTGTCTTCTGGATTCTTGGAGTTATATAATCTAATACTCATCTCAGAATTCTGTCTCTAATCAGAGTAACTTCTGCTTACTCATGCAGACATATACTAGGCTTCCTGAAGATGGCACAAACAGGACCCTCTTACTGAAGGTTCACGGTGACACACCAGGCTACAAGGGCAGGGAAGCTGCACCAATAAGAAACTCACAGAAACAGAGAATACAC
Organism: Jaculus jaculus; assembly: GCF_020740685.1. Taxonomy (NCBI): domain Eukaryota; kingdom Metazoa; phylum Chordata; class Mammalia; order Rodentia; family Dipodidae; genus Jaculus; species Jaculus jaculus. Next base: position 99,571,466 of record NC_059103.1, on the reverse strand, counting down.
AGGAAAATCTCACAGTAGAAGAACCAAACATAATGCAAAATGAATTCTGACCAAATGTCCACTATGTGAAAAGTACATTAATTTTTTTTACATTGTACATTTCCCCACTACTGTAGGTAATAGTATTTTTCATGTTCATATCTGGAAATATGAGGCTGTAATAAGATGTGTGTTCAGGAATTCACAGAGGCAATGGAGGCTGCAGAATTCTGTACAAGTATTTAAAGTGTCAAGGCAGGAGACAGGACTTGAAGCTGCATTTCATATAACTCTCTAGGCAATATTAAAGAATGAAGGAAGGGCAAGTGCAATTATCTGAGGGGTCAAGCACCAGCCATTCTGTGCCCCCCAGAGGCTGCTCTCAAGAGAAGTTTGAGCAGCACTGGGACTCACACCCATTCCACTGCAGTGTTGCTCACTACACTGCGGCCATAACTGTCAGATTCAAGTACACATGAAGTTGAACTTGGCGTTATTTCTAAAGAGCAAAACTGTTATAAAAGCTTTCCCCACGAAAAGGAGAAGATGAATATCAAACAACTTCTTTAATCTGGAAAATATATCCACTGCTTTCTCCAAAACCGATGTCCCTCACCAGTCATCTCACTCCCCGTGGTCTCCTACACCTGCCCTCGTGTCTCAGAGGTGATGGTCATCCTGATTCTGTAGAGTATAGGAAGCATACATTCGGCTCAGTGGCTCTGTGGCCTGTTGTGGATGTAACCCTAGGCCTCCTATTGGTCTGATCAGTGGAGTTTGCACAGCTGCAAATCCAAACCATTTTCTGTTCACAGAGCAACACTGGTGTCATGACCTGCCTCATGCTTTAATCACTTCAGAGAAACATGATGAGCAGCCTGAGGACATCACAAAGAGGAAGAAATAAAATGCTTCATGGACTGCTCAGTGATTTGGGGTAATCTCTACATAAGGTTGCCAAATGAAATACAGGACTTGTAGTTAAATTTGAATTTAACATAAATATATCATATGCATATGTGTCTGTGTATGTGTGTGTATAAAATAAGAGGAGACTCTCTTCCCCCAACCCCAAGAGTTCAATTGTTCACTTATGCCCTCGTAGTTTTCTTATATACACTCATATTATATAGTACTCCTTACATCTCCGGTAAATATTTTTATCTATTTTCTTTTGAATTATACATTCTTAGTATTAGGTGGGTTCCCATATCATTTTGCTTATATTTGTCTTTGCCTCTTAAGTGTTTGGCTTCACAGTATATGGGATAAATTAGGAGCTCAGCATATAAGACTGACCCTATTGCAATCAGTGCAAAAAGAAAGGCTCCTTCCGGTAAAAAAGATGTGAATCTGAAACACTGTACACATTTTGTGTGTGCTTATATGTTTACATGTATGATTTGTAGTGTGTGGTGACTATAGACTTGCATGTCTGGAGGATTTATGTTAATGACGGTTATGATGATAATGAAGAAACAAAATAAATTTGAGTATGAAGAACAGAATTCAAAAACTAAAATGTGCTGGCTGAGAAAAGGTCCCACTTATATTACATCATTTTGTTATAAAATGTTTTATCATTTTAATCCATCCCCTTCCAATTTTTATCACTCTAATCACTTTATCATACACATTACCTCACCTACTGAATAAGTCATCACCCTTTAATCCTTCTGTTTTAAATTCCTTTTGTTCTTTCTATATCACTTTTCTCCAACACAAAATGAATGTTATATATGCCTGCCCATAGACACAGAGCCCCACAAAAATAAAAGAATTAATTTATATTAACTGAGCATAGTTGGGAGAGAAAAACATTTGCTATGTTCTGTCCTAATTCTGCTGTCTCACTCTGTTGCTGCTCCTCAGTTTGAATTACTTTCTTTTCTTTTTTTTTTTAATATTTTATTTATTTATTTGAGAGTGACAGAGACAGAGAGAAAGCTAGATAGAGGGAGAGAGAGAGAGAGAGAATGGGCGCGCCAGGGCTTCCAGCCTCTGCAAACGAACTCCAGACGCGTGCGCCCCCTTGTGCATCTGGCTAACGTGGGACCTGGGGAACCGAGCCTCGAACCAGGGTCCTTAGGCTTCACAGGCAAGCGCTTAACCGCTAAGCCATCTCTCCAGCCCTACTTTATTTTCTATTACTTACTTGTCTTTAAACATAATGATACAAGGGCAAAATATATCCAGATGCTTCTATATGATAGAGGTATTTAAGAATATATTATTGGGTAATATTTATAAAACCTATTTTCATATATATTCTATATGTAGATAATATAATTTGTATATAAAATAAATCAAATATGTGCATACACATATACATATTTTCACACATATATACATATAAACCAAAAATGACCTTAAGTGTATATTGGATAATATTTTTAAATGTCTGTGTATACACATAATATTGCTTGAAATCAAAGTTTGAAAAGTATGTAAATTCATCCATATTTTATCAAATTCCAGGTAAGTGTGGGTGCTTAAGAAATGTTAAATAATAGTAATCTGCTCCTAATCATTTATCTTATATCTGCTGTTAAGCAATAGGGTGCCAAATTATGTATTAAGCAGTTCTTATTAGGTTATATTTTTCAGGCAGCAGGTGGAGAATTTATGATGTGTCATGCATCACAGATCTTCCCAGACTGACTTACCATGCAGTTTAAATAGATAATATTCCAACCCACACCCTGCAGGGAGACAGCCAAGGCTAAGAGCTGCATCTAATGTGGCTGCCTCTACTTTCTTTCTTTCTCTACTTTAATCTCATCCCTTCTTTTATGTGAGTAAAGGAATGTGTGTTTTGAAAAACATTTTTTTTAAATTTAAAACTGCTAAAAATTCCTCATGACAATTCTAAGTTTTGATATCAGTGACTACTTGGTGAGTTTCTTTCTTTTCATTTTTGTTTAACTTTTTAAAATGTGCATCTAAAATATATACTCTAGTATACAGAATGTTTTAATTGTTAATAAGAAAGAATATAACTTTTGTTATGTTCTTTTTATTTTTTTAATATTTTTATTTGCAAGTAGAGAGAGTATTTTACATTGAATTTGATATTTTCCACCTGTGGGTTATTTTAAATACACTATCCTGCATTTACACACTCATCGTCATTATGCAAAGTTTAGAGTTTACAAGTAAGAGATTTTCTTTCTGTAAATGGACAATATAATATTTTAAATTACTTTGGCTTCTCTATGAATAATGACTGTAACTTACAGAGAATGTATATATGGGTTCTTAATGAATTTATATTCTTTTGTAATTTCCTCTTTTTCTTCTGTGTACATTTTACTCTGTAAATTATTATAATCTTCTAAAAATTATTTTAGTGTAATATGATTTGGAAGAATGATAGAGCAAGGAAGGAGAGATAAGAAAGAAAGAAGCAAGGAAGAAAAATATATACTGATGCATTTGTCCAAATACTCTGTGATGAAGACTTCTCAAAAATGTTTCTGAGAGTGCTGTCAGCAGCCAGCCTTCTGCTCTTAAGGCCATAAGAGTTTGAGCTTCAGAGAGATGCTTTGCTTGAGGTTGCATGTTTCCTGAGTTGGCCCACACCCAGTGATTACTTGATATGGAGATATAAAAGCAGCTTGCCATCTCAATCAAATTAAGGATGATTTTGAAGGTCATTTCTAACTCCAGAAATCCCTTGGAGACAGCCAAGGCTGACATTACTCTTGCATTATAGATTGGCTTCAAATCCATACCTGATCATTCATTCCTCTTCCCTCCATCACTGTGGAATTCAAGGTTATTTGTTAATACCCATCTTGCACTATGCACTCTATCTCAGTGTCTGCTACCAGAAACCCAAATTACATCATTTAGAAAAAGGATTTATCTTAGAAATTAGGCTTTAAAGTAAAGTTTAGAGGGTGGGCTACTTACTGCCTAGCAATGAGAATAGCATCTGTAATAACAGATGGAACAGGAGCCCTCCCTGCCACACAAGGATGTGAAACTATTGAATCCTGCACCAATGTGAATTTGGATAGCATATTGATGGAGAGGAAGGTATTGACTGATAATTCAGTCAACTTAATTTGATCTGTATTGCTAAGCTGAATTGATTTCGATAAAAATATGAGTCAAAGTTGAGAAAAATTAATTCTCATTCTATTAAAAGGTACTCTCATATAAGCAGGTTGCCCAATTTCGAGCAAAGAACATAACTGGGCTTACATTATGAAATAGACTGGTTACATAAGTCCTGAAATAACCACAAACTTCCATACCTGATAGAATACTGAAGTATCTTGTTAAAGGTCATCCAGTTTATCAACTCATGGGCAATATTGTTCAAGAATGGAGAAAATCAATTCTGGGGAAGTGTGGTAGTTTGAATGTATGTCCTGCAGACTCAGGCTTGAATCTTGGAGTTTGCAGTGGGTGGAGCTCTACTAGGGAAGAGGTATGTAACTGGGGTCAGATCTTGCAAGTCCTGCCCTAAGGTGTGTTTGAAGGCTGCCCTATGTATATAGAGAGCAGATGGAGCACTGGCTATTTTGTATTCTGGCTGTTGGTGGTGTTTCTCTGCTTGAATCTATGAAAAGAAGCCAGCTTCTTCAATTGATGGTATTCTGCTGGAATTATAAAATGAAACTCTTTCCTGCTATAAACTGCTTTTGGTCAGTTTTTGTCCAGCAGTGCTAAACTGACTGTAACATTAATTGTTACCAAGAGTGAAGTTGTTACTATAATGAATCTGAACATGTGGATTTTGGTCTTTTGGAACTTAAGTGTTGTAGGAATATGGAAGGACTTTGTGCTTGGAACTTGAGAAGCCTTACAATGGTGCAGTAAGAAGAGCTTGATGGAATGTTCTTATGAGAGTTTGAAAATGCCAAATACAGAGAGAACTGTGGAATGTGACACTTAGCTTATAAGGTTTGGTGGGGGGGGGGATTTTGGAACTAGGCTACTGGCATAAAGTTTGCTCTGTCCTTCTGCCAATACCCAGGGAGTTTGATAAGGTTGAATTTAAAAGTAATGTACTGGGCTGGGGAAATGGCTTAGTGATTAAAGAATTTGCCTGTGAACCCCAAGGACCCTGATTCGATTCCCTAGGACCTATGTAAGCCAGATAAACAAGGGGACACATGTGTCTGGAGTTTGTTTACAGCCGGTAGAGGCCCTGGCCTACCCATTCTTTCTTTCTCTCTATCTGCCTCTTCCTCTCTTTCTGTCAAATAAATTAAAAAAATATTTTTTAAAAAATTAAAGAAATAGGGCTGGAGCAATGGCTTAGCAGTTAAGTGCTTGCCTGTGAGGCCTAAGGACCCTGATTTGAGGCTTGATTCCCCAGGACCCACGTTAGCCAGATGCACAAGGGGGCACACACATCTGGAGTTCATTTGCAGTGGCTGGAAACCCTGGCTCACCCATTCTCTGCATCTGCCTCTGCATCTCTCTGTCTGTTGTTCTCAAATCAATAAATAATAAACAAAATAAATTTTAAAAAATTAAAGCAATAAAAAAATGTAATGCACTGGTGCATTGGTGGAAGGTGTAGAATAGAAAGATATGAAAGATGTATGATATATCACAGGATAAGGTATATGGAGAGCAGTTGGAGCTCTGGCTGTTTTGTGGTGTTGGCGTTTGATGATGTCTCTCAACTTGGGTCGCAAAATTATAGAGTTTGGTTTCAGGTAGACCCCAGAAACTATGTGTGGGTTTAAAAACTGAGTAAGAGAATAAATGACTATTATTTCAATTTAGAGTCTAGGAAAAAGAACATTAATAAAACTCCATGTGACAGAATATCTGCTCAACTCTGTACTAGCAGTAATAGAGAAGAAATTATGAGGAGTTACTTCAGTCTATACAAATTGACACATCACAAGGCTACCACACATTCAGGACTAAAGTAAATTTGCTAATTTACATGCTTTAATTCTAATAGAAAAAAATTCTTTGATTACCAGATAGCAGGAATTCATGCTTTTTAAAATTTCTTAAGGCTTGTAGAGATGGTTTATCAGTTAAGGTGCTTGCTTGCAAAGCCAAAGGACCCTGGCTTGAGTCCCTAGGACCCATGTAAGCTTGATGCACAAAGTAGAGAAGGCATCTGGAGTTTGTCTGTCATGGCTGATGACCTTGGTGCATCCATTCCCTCCCTCCCTCCCTCTCTCTCTCTCTCTCTCTCAATCTCTCTCTCTGCCTCTTTCACTCTCTCTCCCAAATAAACAAATAAAAATAAAATATTTTTGTCTTAAATTCTTAGCCCCACAAAAGCTTTTCTATCATCTTATTTTCATTACTTCCCTCACATTTGTACTACCATATGATCTGTATCAGACATATTGAAATTACACTTTCAGTGTATAAGAGAAAAATAAGCTTCACTATATATTTATTTGTTCATCTATATGGCCCAGGTGAGAGTTGAAAGCTTGATCAGAGTTATAAATAAGTACAGGGAGCAAGCCATGGGTAGGGACTAGTTCTCAAGTGGGTCTGCCTCTCAGGGTATTTTTGCTGGCCACCATTACTGCATACTCACACACTGGTATTGAATGGAAGGAGGTCTGGCACTATAGTCCCTTCAAAGTGTGTTGCAGACTTCAAAATGAATTATGTCATACTCCTTAGAACTTTCAAATGCCTTTTAAGATATATGTGTTAAAATCCTTGCTATTCACTATCTGAGCCTTGAAATTAATGAGCTAAAAACTTGAGGCTATCTTCATATAACCTAAAATTATCTTTGTCACATATTAAATATAGGGAAATTATGTTTTATTTTTTTATTATCTCTGATATTTATTCACCATGTTGGAAATCTTCAAATACTATCAACAAGTTTCTTCATCTTGCAAATGGTCTCTATAGTACTAAACACAATATATTTTCATAAATAATATTTTGTAAAAATATTATCATGAAATAAAATTACCAGAAGTTATAACATACCTGTGCATACAATATGAAATTTCAGCCTAAATTATTGAGTTGGAAAGAAATTTACATTTATATATTTTTTTATTATTTATTTTTTTATTTTTTAAATTTTTATTAACATTTTCCATGATTACAAAATATATCCCATGGTAATTCCCTCCCTTCCCACCCCCACACTTTCCCATTTGAAATTCCATTCTCCATGATATTACCTCCCCATTACAATCATTGTAATTACATATATACAATATCAATTTTTATAATTTTTAAAAGGCAGTGTGTTTAAACAAAAGAAGAGGCAGAGGAAAAGATAGAGTTAAAGAAAAAAAGAAATTATTTTCAAAAATATAATCAGGTAATAGATAATTTATGGCATATTGCACCATAATTTGGAGTTTGTGATTTTTATTTAGAAAAAACAGAAACCATGGGAAACTTAAGCAGGAAAGTAGGAATCTTCATTTATTAACAAGTTAAATAACAACAAGGCACCATACTTGCCTATGGTAGGAAAGCATGAAAAGAAAACAACTTTTTCCTGAAGTTTTACAGTTGATAACAATCTTCCCTCTATATATCCCTCTCTTACACATATATATTTTTTAACTAAGAGTACACTTTGTGAATAAATATACATTTTCTTTTTCCTTTTTATAAAAAAATGTGCATTTTTTTTACTAAGGAATTCTTTGTTCTATTGCTTTTACAAATGCTATATATTGAAACCATTTTGTTGCTGAGAGTTAATGGTAACAACTGTAAGAAAATATCATCTCCCTAGTTGGGGCATACGCTATATCCAGCAGCCCTAGCTTCATGTGGTGAAGCCATCAGTCATGTGCTGAAGATTCAGTGACCAGGCAGGAGGTGATGCTTTAGACTTCTTGGAATGTCCCTACAAATTCTGGTGGAGAAAAAGAATCTAACTTTCCTTCAAAATCTAGCAAAGTTTTGAGGAAAATTCATGTTAGTCACTAAAATAATAACCTCTAAATCCTTGGTAAGAAAGTTTGTTTGAATTCTTATTCTTATATAATAACCTCAGTTGGAATGATCAAATTATATGGCTATAAAAGACTTTATCACACTCCATAATAATTATTGCTTGGTAAATACAATTATCCATAGCTATATTTTAGCTCATTTTTCAACATATATTGCAATATTTTTCATGCATTCTTTAGAGGCATTAAATGTACATTGAAATGTACCAATATTAATTTAGGCATTTTTTAATGTCCTTAAATACCTAGAAACTAAGTTTTATTTTTTATATTGATTAGAAGAGCATAACATTAAAATTAAATATTATAAACATAAATATTCATTTGTTTTTTTCAGAATATATAGATTATCAGTTATAGGATAGGTCCTGATAATATAAACACAAGCTAGGAATAATTATATGATAAACATACTCTTTTCTAAATTTTCTATGACAGAATATACAAATGTTAAAGGCACTTATTTTTTAAATCAGGAGACACTAAGACCTGTCAGAATAACCCCTTACAGCATAAATGAGTGAAGATTGGAGCTGTGTGAAATTCCAGTAATGAGGGCCAAAACCTGGCTCGTTTCCATTTTTATTAGGAATCTGAATTTAGCTTATGTTCACATAGAAGTTCATTACCTTTCCACACAAACCTAATCTACATTTTTAGGTCATTCTCCACCTTCCCATTAATTTCCACTAAGATCTAATGCAATATTGTCTCAGGAAACTGCTGTTTTCCTAGTCTCATGCAATTAACAACCTTGAGTGAACACATATATTATAAGCTTAAAGGCTTTACAGAGTGAAGACAGTGGGCAAGTACTTCCTCACATGTGAGCAAATGAAGTTTAAATTTTAGGTGAAAATATATATTTTCACATTACAACTTGGCCAGAGAAATAAACAAGTAATAAAAATGACACATGGGGTCTGGAGAGATTGCTTAGTGGTTAAGGCACTTGCTGGCAAAGCCTAAGGACCCAGGTTCAATTCCCCAGTACTCATGTAAGCCAGAACAACAAGGTTGGTATATGCATCTGGAGTCCATTTGTAGTGGCTGGAGGCCCTGGTGTGCCCATTTTTTGTCTCTCCCCTTCCTCTTTCTCTTTCACATAAATAAATAAAACAAATAAATAAAAATAAATGACACATGGTGTCTAATTCATCAATTTCACAGAGACACATAGGAGGTAGTGCTTCCTCAAGAGAGCTCACACTGTGGAGTCTATAACAAATATTGTTCATGTTCTATTATTTATATCTGAAATAATTTAAGGAAAGCTATTTGATATCATGAGCAATGTATAAAATAGATTTTTTCCTTTTCCAAGCCTAACATTCATTTTCAGTTACTGTCATTAAATAATGCCTTTTATTATAAATGGGGCTTTTTTATTTGAATTGCATATCTTTTGAAATGATAAACATTACAATTATTAATTTTAGAGTATTAAAAAGTTACCCAGGTGCCAGACACTACTACATGTAAAGTATTTAGTCTTTTGATCCCAAGAAATTCACTATATTGAGGGTTAACAGGAAGCCAAAGATGTATGAATTTTTAGTGTATTATAATATATATTCACTGCAAGTCATAAAAGAGCTGTATATAAGAATCTATAATATGTCAATGAACTTTGATCTTCAGTAGGACCATTTACCACTGTCTCCAGTACTTGGCAGATTTCCTGGTACATACATGAAACTCATAGCAGATAATGCCTGGTCAGCTAGCATTTGTTAGCAACAGGGAAACATCAACCATTTCATAGCATGTTCACCAGTATTGTGCATACACACACATACATGTATGCACTAACATAGATGGGGACAAATGACAATTACTTGCATATATGTAATTAGCAATGTTTCTACCATCTAGAACATTGTAAGTAACTCTCTCTCCATTAGTCATTGAACAAATGCAAACATGAATTTGGAGAGACAATTTGAGTTATTTACCTGGAGAGATAATCCACAATTTATAAACTAATTGTATTTTAAAATGTTTTAAATTATTTTTTTCCATTTTGACATTTTCATAGATGTATATTCTTATTTTAAAATATGGTAGAAGCTTATTCACTACTTTGCAAATACCTTCCATATTAGCATCTTTTAAATATTTTATTTATTTACTTATGAGACAGAAAAAAAAAGAGCGAGACAGGAAGTAATTGAGTGAAAGGATAGCTGTGTCAGGGTTGCAAACGAATTCCAGGCACATATGCAACTTTGTGTATCTGCCTTCATATGGGTACTGAGAAATTGAATCCTAGCTGGCATGCATTGTAAGCAAGTGCCTTTGACTACTGAGTCATCTCCCAAATCCTGAGTAATTTATAAAGAATATAAATTTTTCCCAGTTCTATAAGCTAATAATCTAAGATCAAGATGTCAGCAAGTCCGGTGTCTGGTGACTGCAAGGTGATTTCTTGAACACTGTATCCTCTGGGGCAGAGGTACACACAGTAAAAGAAAGAAGGGCACAAAACAAAACCAGTTCCCTCCATGAAGTCCTTTATCGTGGCATCAAATTATCAGACATTTTCCATTAGGCCCACTACTCACACTATTGAATTGAGGATTGTTTTAAACATTATTTAATGGTCAGGCCTGCTGGTATAAGCTTGTAGTCAAAGCTAGTTGGAAGGTTGATTAGTTCAAGCACAACTTTTGTAATTAAGAGATATACTAACTCAAAATAAAACTTCAGACAAGGGTTCAAGATGTATCTCAGTGATAGAGTTGATTACCATGTGTAAGGTCCTGAATTTTTTCTCCCAGATCCACAAGTATTAATTTTGGAAGGGAGCAAAATAAAAATATAGCAATCACCAAAATCAGGTTTGACCTGTCACCTAATATGTTATCATTCAGCATACTTTACTCTTTCTCATATTTGCTTGTCTAATATACATTTTTCATGCTTTTATTGTTGTATTCTATGTAGTCTATTGTATTCTATGCCACAGGTGTCCATCCTATGGCTTTCATTTATCCTGTGAGCCTGTTTGTATCTCAGTAACCCAATAACTTGTTGCTTTACTTAAGTCACCTTTTCTTTCTAAAAAAGATGTATCTCACTTTTGTGACTTTTTGATCATATCTGAAGAATAAAAGGAATAAAGAACTTCATGTTAAATTTCCCTATTAAATATAATGTTTTCCTAGAGCAGGTGAGATTGTTTAGCACTTAAAGGTACTTGCTTACAAAGCCCAATAGCCGAGGTTCATTTCCTGAACCATACACGTAACCTAAGTTGGCATTCATTTGTAGAAATAAGGGACCCTGGTATGCGTGTGTACATAAACACACACACACACACACATACACACACACACACACACACACAAATAACTTCTTCTATTTTTTTTTTCTTTTTTAGTTTTTCGAGGCAGGGTCTCACTCTAGCCCAGGCTGACCTGGAATTCACTATGGGGTCTCAGGGTGGCCTTGAACTCATGGCAATCCTCCTACCTCTGCCTCCCAAGTGCTGGGATTAAAGGCATGCGCCACCATGCCCGGCTAATTTTTCTAAAAGTATATTCCATTGTTAGAGGGAGTCTATAAATATCTGACACTTTTTTTGGTCCAATAGCCTTCTAGGTAGATGCTTTTCAATATGTGCTCCAAGCAAAGTAAAAGCTTCCCGAAGGAAGATTTTGGCATTGGAACATTTCTTACCACATAAAAATTTGGTGAGTGTTTTGTCTTACATTAAGTTTTAAAATATTGTTGTGCTTGAATTTGACCTTAAGGATAGAAGTCCTAGAAATTTATACATAAGAATCCAGAACCTCTAATCTTTAAAGGTGTTATAATTTCAAGGTCCTGAAAATATAGCTCTGTTGGTATCTTTCACATATTACCAGTCAGCACAGTGTTTTGCAATAACAAAAATATGGTTAAGATTATACATTGTTTGACCTGTCAAAATAGCAAGGCTTACAATGATATTATGTAATCTTGACAAAGGCACTATACATGATTAGCACTTTCTTCTCCACTAGTGACAGTGTAAAATTTCATAGGTTTTAGAAAGTAAATTGGCAGTATTTACTAGCTTCTAGAATCACTTATTTTGACTCACACTTTCCAATTTTAAGAAAAACATGAGTTAATATTTATAATACCAACTGGTATTACACATGTTATTCTATTTATTACAAAAAAATCATATCAAAAAGAGAATATTTAAATTTCTTACATTCTAGTAAGCCCATTTGAAAATAATTCCAATAATTTAAAAAACCTACAGAATACTAAATCATGAACTTTTCATTAAATATTAAAGAAAATAACCAGAGCATATGCCTAAAAATGATATACAAAAATTCTACAATAGACAGTTGTAAAAAACAAAGCACAAAAATATTTTAACTAGTTTGATAATGTCTTCTTTGCCATTTTCTAATCTTTGAGGATATAGTTCATTATTTTGACTAAAAATCTAGCCCTCTATGTAATGACAGTAGATTACAACTCACAAAGTCACACAGCTATTTAGAGAAAACAAAAGATCAATATTTGTTGTCCATAACTTATGTAACTTTCTTTTAAGGGCAGCAGATCACTGATTAGCCTGCAGAGACAACTAAATGCAGATAGAAGCAGAGTTTAATTGAAGCTTTAGCATATGTGTGAGTTGGGCATCTCTGACTGCTTCTTAGCTTACAAGGTATCTCACTGATCAGCAAAACAGAAATTCTGATGTGGTTTGTGTCCTGGGGCAGGCACATCCCCTTCCACAGCCTTCAAGCTCAATGCCTGTAAATGTTAGCAAAGGAAAGTAGTCTGCTCACTGGGGGAATCTTGCTCTAAGGTCATTTGGCCTTAAATTCAGTGGTAGAACAACTTGTGTTACACTGATTTTTGCCCTGAGCAGTCCTTTCTCTGGTCCTTAGCTTCATGTTGACTCTGGATAGTACAGTAGTAGATCCTCTTCCAGGTCAAGTGTCACTCCCATTTTCTCCCTAGCTTTGACAATCTTTTCCGTGTCCTTTCATACAGATTTCCTTTATTCCATCATTTTGCATTTGACAAGTGAGTGAGACTCTGAGCCATATCTCGGGGCCCCATAGATCACACACAGTGACACAATGTATATTATGGGAATCAACACCACTGGTCCAGCAGAAATGACCTGTACACTGATGAAAGCAGGCTATTGGTAGTCCATGGCAAAAAAAAAAAAAAAGTCATATTGTTATGTTTGCTTCCTGGATTCATTAGTCTTATTATTTATTTACTAATTTTTATTATGTCCCTGAAATAAATAGAGGGCAATTTAAAAGTCAAAATCTTATTCCCAGTACATAATTTTGTGGAAATTAATGGTAAAGTCTAGGAAAATTTATAACAGAACAAATACTCAGAATTGAAGGACTGGAGAAGTTCTCCCAGGGAATCACATTTAAGCAGATATCCATGAAATACATAGGCATAGCTCAAAACCAATTCTGAAAGAGCCTTATTCTCAACAGATAGAGCAGCCTGTGCAAAGCCCTGAGACAGAATAACATAGGTAGGCTCTTAATATTTAGAGAAGTTAATGAAGGCCAGTGTAGCTGAAAACTGATAAATACAAAGAGGAAGCAAGTTCCAGATTATATATGGTATTATAAACCACAGCATCCACTTACACCTTTATTTTAATTAGGTTCAGTGCTGTTAAAATATTGGAACAATGCAGGTGGGAGGGAAATATAAGATATACTATGCAGTACAAACTGACAGAGAGTCAAGGATAGATTGATGAAGAGTCATCAGGAGGTTAATATAAAAATCTAGATGCAAAACTAAAGACAGAAAGAAATAAGAGGTTCAGGAAAACATCAGGGTGGAGAGAATATTTGGCTAGACATGGTGCCCAAGTAGAGAATGGGAAAGCTGGGCTGGATTAATGGCTCAGTTGCTAAGGCATTTGCTTACAAAGAAACAGGAAGAAAACATACAGGATTTTCCCCATGAGTTTCTGTCTTGGGAAGACACAACAATGCTTAAAACCTATGGGAAGCTAGTGTTAAATATAGGTCAGGGCTACATCTCCATTGCTTAAAGGTGCTATATAAAAGTAATTATGAAAGCATTTATTATTCATTATATGCTCTTAATTCATACAAATGTACACCAAGCAAAATGATGGTCATCATTCTTTTCTACTTGAGCATGAGGTGTTGAGGAACTCCTAGTCCTAAATCATTCCCTTCTCCATCTATACTATTTCATAGCATTAAATTTTAGTTGATCTGTAATCAAATGCTTCAGCTCATAGAAATTAATGAAGAGATAATAATGGAAGTAAGGAAAGAACTAGTATAAGACATATAAAAGTCTGTGCCTATATGAAAAAAGAGATATGAGAGAAAGGAGAGGGAGGGATAGAGAAAGAGAGAGAGAATGATTAGGCTGACTTATTACCATTTTTGAAAGAGTGCTCTCTATATAATGCATTAAGTATAAATTTAGAACGATCTTTATATGTGTAGTTTCATACATTAGCCCTTCTGATAAAAGTACCTGGCTTCCCTTGAGACTGGATGTCATTCATTCTTCATCCATGAATGTAGATGTAGCTAATAAGAGCACTTCCCATCAAAGGAGTCATAGAACATCACTGCCCTAGTGAGTGCTTGAGAGACAGAAACAAAATCCAAGCCCTATTATCTGAATCTGAACCCAAGTTTCTGGACTTCTGTTGCAATAAGTAAAATAAATTCTTTCCTTTTACTGAGCATACTGAGAAGTAGGATGTGAAGATAGAGCTAATGGCAATGACTCTGTCACCTTGGAAGAAATTCTGCTTGTGGATCCCATAAGAAAGAAAGGCCGGCAGACAGTACAGAAAGATCACATAATCTATGCCTTTGGAGTCATATGGAAATAAAGATACACATGCTTTTAATGTATTTTGAGGAACTTTCATTTTATGCTTAATGAAAATGTACATAATGAAAATACCCAGCCTAAATGAATGTAGCATAGTCACATGTCAGGGTGAAAAGGAGACTTGTTATGGTTTAACAATTATTGGGAAGCTAAATTTACAGAAATAAAATCAATAAAATCATATTACTTTACAGGGTTCCATGCATCTAAAGATTCTTCAAAAACCAGTATTTTACACATTATACAGGTCAAGAGATTTTATTACTTTTAAGGACAAGAGACATAAACTTGCTCATGAATTTTTCCTCAGGTCATCGTTGTCATTAAAGAACAAGCTAAGCATTTACTATGATGTGTAATTGAAAATAGAAAAATTGAGATGCAGATATTTCTCAGTTGATAAGGCACTTGCCCACAATGTATCATGACGTGGGTTGTTTCCCCAGTACAGACATAATACTAGATGCACAAAGTCATGCATGTATTTGGAGTTCGTTTGTAGTGGCTACAGGCCCAGCATGACCATTGTCTCTCTCTCTCTTTCTTTCTCTCTTTCTCTGTGTGTGTGTGTGTGTGTCCTTGCAAATAAATAAATGAATAAAATATTTAAAAACAACAAAATTGTACTTGTGGCCAAGATGGCGACCACCTAGCTACGCTGCAAATACCTGGGAAAGAAAGGCAAGAAATTAAGGGTTATCAGGGTCTTCTTACCAGCGGGAGGGCACAGAATGGGGAAAAACAGGGAAACATGGATCCCCTCTCGGGTGGGTAGTCTACTCCCCCATAGAGCCGCCGCACCCCATGCCCCAAGTGGCTGTGATCCTATTGAGAGCTGGCCAGCCCACTGTGCTGATGTGGGGACCTCCGCCATTGTGCTCTGATCACGCGCACCAGACTGCCACGCTGTGCTCGGTTCGCACACCCGTGGGGGCCACCTCTGCCATTATTAGGCAGCTGCCAGACCCCCCGCTGCTGTGCTCCGATCTCTTGCCCACTGGCCAGACTCTGCTGTGTCCCGATCCAGTGCCCACATCAGCTTCCTCTGCACTACAATTGCACGTGCAGCAGGCCCAGTCCCACAGCAAGGGCCACACAAGCCCACACTGAGTCACTAGTGCCAGCTCAGGTGCCATCCCCTACCTGTCCATCACCACCCATCCCCCACTCCCCTGAGGTGGGAGAGCACAGACTGTTTGCAGGTCCCAGTGTTCCCAGCCAGAGTTTGGGTAGCTTCAGGGCTTGTTACCTCAGTCCCCTTTCAAGCTCGAAGGCAGGCAGCTTTGATGCATCACTGAGTAAGAATTCAAGCAACTTTGGTGCCCCTGTCAGGCAGTAGATAGGTGGCTTTGGCAAGAGACAGCAAAAACCCAGGCTACTTGCAACTGCCCCAGGCTGCCTTGGATTCTCATTGAGCTAGAGCCCAGGCTGCTACCTGCCCATATACTGACATGGGTAGACCACAGCACAAAAAAAATAACATGAAAAATAAAATTCAAGAAAATCCAGACAGATCACCCAGTCCAACAAGGACTACATCTAACCAAAACATAGAAGAGTGTTTAGGATCAGAACATCAAGTGGAAGCTATGAGCAATGCAACCCTGACCAACCTACTGCTAGAACTTGCAGGAAAGCTACAAAGGACAGATAATCGTGTGAATGCTACCATCACTAAGCTAGAGCAATATGATAAGACACTGGAAGGAATTCAAAGAGAGCTAAGAGAGTTGAGGGAGAGTGAAAAAAAAGAGGACCTTAAAAATCAGCTGGCCACACTAAATGAAAACATAAAGAAACGCAAGGATGATTTCCAAGAATCATCAAGAAAATCAGAAAATGAGGTGAAAAGGAAGGTGGACAGAGCGATGGAAGTGATACATAGGAAAGTAGTAGAAAATGCAAACTTAATTGAACACGTCCAAAACTCGCTAGAGGCTCTCAAGAATAGTGTCAGTGAAGTAGAAGATAGAAATTCTGATCTGGAAGAAAGGATGGAAGAAACAGTTCGAGAGTCCAAAATTTTCAGTAAGTTCAAAAGTTCCTGTGAACAGAACATGAGGGAATTGTGGGATACACTTAAATGTCCTAATATCAGAATCATTGGAATACCAGAAGGAGAAGAATTTCAGACCAAAGGCATGGAGAACTTATTTAACACAATAATTGAAGAAAACTTCCCCCATCTCTTAAAAGAAAGGCCCATCAAGATACAAGAAGTGAACAGAACTTCTAACTGACTAGACCAAAGGAGAAACTCCACAAGACATATTATCATTAAGACTCTAAACATTGACACCAAAGAGAAAATCCTAACAGCAGCTAGGGAAAAACAGCACACCACTTTCAAAGGAAACCCCATCAGAATTACTTCAGACTTCTCAATGGAAACCCTGAAAGCTAGAAGGGCCTGGAATGAAACTCTCAAAACTCTAAGAAACAATGGCTGCCAACCCAAACTACTCTACCCGGCAAAAGTCTCCCTTATAATAGATGGTGAAAGGAAAACTTTCCATGATAAAACTCAGCTTTACAATTATATGAACACAAAACCAAACCTACAGAAAGTATTCCAGGAAATTCTCCACAGAGAAGAAACAAATAACCAATCACAAATGCCTACAAGAAGCAGATCACAACAACCCAAACCAGAGTAGACACAAAAATTTCAAATTTCATGAAAACACCCACACACCTCTACCACCACAACATGGCAGAGATCAAATCAAATCTCACAGTCATCACCCTAAATATTAATGGCCTTAATTCACCCATCAAGAGACACAGGCTAACAGGGTGGATCAAAAAATTAGACCCCTCAATCTGCTGCCTTCAAGAAACCCACCTTACCACTAAAAACACAAACCTCCTCAGGGTGAAAGGGTGGAAAACAATATTCCAAGCAAATGGGAATAAGAAACAAGCAGGTGTAGCTATATTAATATCAGATAAAATTGACTTCAAACAAAAATCAATCAAAAAAGACAAAGAAGGCTACTTCCTACTTATAAAGGGAACAATCAATCAAGAGGATATTACAATTGTAAATCTGTATGCACCAAACAAAGGGGCACCACAGTTCATAAACCAAAACATACTTGACAATAAAACAGAAATAACCACCAACACCATCATAGCTAGGGACTGCAACACACCATTATCAGTAATAGACAAATCATCAAAACAGAAACTCAACAGGGAAGTAAGAGAGCTAAACAAAACCATAGAACACATCGACCTAACGGACATCTACAGAACTTTCCATCCCAAATCGACAGACTACACATTCTTCTCAGCAGCCCATGGAACATTCTCTAAAATAGACCATATGCTGGGTCACAAAGACTGCCTCCACATATTTAGGAAAATCAACATAATTCCCTGCATGATATCAGATCATAATGCTATATTCCTAGAAATCAACAACAAAAAAACGAACAAGAACCCCAACGGCAACTGGAAACTGAATAGCACACTCTTAAACAATAAATGGATAGTGGAGGAAATAAAAAATGATATTGCAAAATTCCTGGAATTGAATGACAATGAGAACACATCATACCAAAACTTATGGGACACAATGAAGGCGGTCCTCAGGGGAAAATTCATAGCACTCAATGCCTTCATAAAAAAGACAGAAAGATCCCAAATCAATAGCTTAACCATACACCTAAAGGCATTGGTAAAGCAAAAAAAATCCAACCCAAAGAGCTCCAGAAGGAAATAAATAATTAAAATCAGAGCAGAAATTAATGAATTGGAAATCAAGGAAACAATTAAGGCAATTGACAAAACAAAGAGCTGGTTCTTTGAAAAAATAAACAAGATTGACAAACCTCTGGCCAATTTGATCAAGCAAAAAAAGGAGAGACTCCAATTTAACAAAATTCAAAATGAAAAAGGAGAGATCACAACAGACATAAGTGAAATTGGCAGAATCATCAGGACTTATTTCAAAAACCTCTATTCCACAAAACTGGGAAATGTGGAGGAGATGGATAAATTCATGGACGCATATCATCTACCAAAGCTAAACTCAGAGCAAATTAATCACCTCAATGAACCCATCACACGCATGGACATTGAAAAAGTAATAAAAAACCTCCCAAAAAAGAAGAGTCCAGGACCAGATTGATTCCCAGCTGAATTTTATCAAACCTTCATGGAAGAACTCAACCCAATATTTCTAAAACTGTGCCACACTGGGCTGGAGAGATGGCTTGGCAGTTAAGCTCTTGTGTGTGAAGCCTAAGGACCCCGGTTCGAGGCTCGGTTCCCCAGGTCCCACGTTAGCCAGATGCACAAGGGAGCGCATGTGTCTGGAGTTCGTTTGCAGTGGCTGGAAGCCCTGGCGCGCCCATTCTCTCTCTCTCCCTCTATCTTTCTGTCTGTGTCTGTTGCTCTCAAATAAATAAATAAATAATTAAAAAAAAAACTGTGCCACACAATTGAAGAACAGGGAAAACTACCCATCACCTTCTATGAAGCTAGTATCACCCTAATCCCAAAACCAGGCAGAGATGCCACAAGATAAGAAAACGACTGGCCTATTTCCCTAATGAACATAGATGCAAAGATCCTGAACAAAATACTCGCAAACCAAATCCAACAACACATCAAAAGCATTATCCACCTTGACCAAGTGGGATTTATCCCAGGAACACAAGGATGGTTCAGGAACAAGCCAGGGATGTCCTCTCTCACCTCTGCTTTTCAACATAGTTCTGGAAGTCCTAGCTAAAGCAGTAAGACAGGAGAAGGAAATAAAATGGATATAATTTCGAAAGGAAGAAGTTAAGTTAGCTCTATTCACTAATGACATGATTGTATATGTAAGAGACCCGAGAGACTCCATACCAAAACTCCTGAAGGTGATTAACTCCTATAGCAAGCAAATTAGCAGGATACAAAATCAATGCACAAAAATTGGTAGCATTTCTGTATGCAAATGACAAAGGTACAGAAAAGAAATAAAGGACATAGTCCAATTTTCAATAGCAACAAAAAAATTAAATACCTTGGAATAATGTTAACCAAGGAAGTTAAAGATCTATACAACGAAAATATAAAAACTCTCAAAAAAGAAATTGAGGAGGACTTGAGAAGATGGAAAGACCTCCCATGCTCCTGGATAGACAGAATTAACTTTGTGAAGATGACAATCCTACAAAGGCAATACATAGATTTAATGCAATTCCAATTAAAATCTCTACAGTGTTCTTCACAGAGACAGAAAAAATAATCTCAAATTTCATATGGAAAAACAGAAGGCCTTGCATATCCAAACATATCCTCACCAAAAGAAATACCTCTGATGGCATCACCATACCTGATCTAAAGCTATACTACAAAGCCATAATAATAAAAGCAGCATGGTACTGCCATAAAAACAGGAGTATAGGCCAATGGAATAGACTTGAGGACCTGGATTTTGAGTCAAGCAACTATAGCTACTTGATATTTGACAAATGCTCGAACAATATAGGCTGGAAAAAAGACAGCATCTTCAACAAATGGTGCTGGACAAACTGGATAACCACATGCAGGAAACTAAAACTTGATCCACACATTTCACCATGCACTACACTCAAATCCAAATGGATCAAAGACCTCAACATAAGACTAGAAACTCAAATACTACTGGAAGAAAATTTAGGAAGTACTTTCCATGATATAGGAATGGAAAAAGACTTCCTGAACAAAACCCAATGGCTCAAGTTCTTAAACAGTCACTCAACCATTGGGATCATATGAAGCTGAAGAGTTTCTTTACAGACAAGCAAAGATAATAGAATACCCACAGAATGGGAGAAAATATTTTCAGGTTATCCAATTGATAGAGGCCTAATCTCTAGAATCTACAAACAACTCAAAAGTCTAAACAATAAGAAGGCAAATACCCTACTCAAAAAATGTGGCACAGAGTTGAACAGGCAATTCACAGAGGAAGATATACAAATGGCAAACACACACTTAAGGAAATGTTCATCTTCCCTAATCATCAGAGAAATGCAAATTAAAACAACTATGAGATTCCACCTTACCCCAATAAGGATAGCCAACATCAGAAAATCAAATGAAAATAAATGCTGGCGAGGATGTGGAGAAGCTGGAACATTCATTCACTGTTGGTGGGAATGCAGGATGGTACAACCACTTTGGAAAGCAATATGGAGACTCCTGAGAAAGTTGACTATAGAAATACCAACAGACCCAGTTATACCCTTACTGGGCATCTACCCTAAAACATCTACCCTAAAACCACAGGCCAGAGAGATTTGCTCAACCATGTTTGTAGCGGCTCAATTCATAATAGCTAAAAGCTGGAATCAACCCAGATGTCCATCATTAGAAGAATGGATAACAAAGATGTGGTATATCTACACAATGGAATCCTATACAGCAGTAAGAAAAAACAACACAAAGAAATTTAAAGAAAAATGATTGAACCTGGAACAGATCATTCTCAGTGAACTTACCCAATCACAGAAAAAAAAAAAAAATCGACACATAGTCTCACTCATCTACAACACCTAACCTGAATCTACCCAAGATACCTTACATACCCAGCAAGCACCTCATGGACTAGACAATAGGATGGATGGGGAGGGTGGGGAGGGCATCGAAGTGTGGAAAACAGTAATCTGGACCCAAACGGCAATGGTACCATAAAATTCTACTTCCTAAAAGACAGACCAAATGGCTGAACTTTCACTAGACCCTTATAGGAAACACCTGAACCACAAGACACTGGAGAGGGTAGGATCAAGACTAACCTAAATCTTCTACATCTTCCCTCCCTTCCTCTCCCCTTTATCTCTCTCCTCTGTAACTGTTGTATATTAGTTTGTTTTTCCTCAATTTCTTAGTGGGCACTGACCTGTAACCCCCACTTCCAGCTTGGGGCTACCATCCACAATGAGCTTTTGATCAGAGAAACCTACAAGGTTTCCCAAAACAATGACAGACTTCTGTCAGAGTACTTGATGCTCCACCAAAGGCCAGTGGTAAGACCCTATTGCTGAAGACTCCATACACAGCTGACACGTAAAATGGAATGGCATGGCTGGAAGCCAGGAGAGAGTCAGTCCCCAGACAGTCAGTGTGTCTAGTGCCAGAAGGTGCTACATGGGCAACTGGGTAAATGACCAATATCTGTCCAAGCAACTCATTGTCTAACCTAATTAACCACAAATAGCCTGATGTGATGCCCACACAAGTGCAATAGTAGCACACAGCCATGGTGGGGAACCAACTGCTCTTGATTTGGCTAACTGATCCCCTCAGTGGTACGAGACCCATAGCTGGAGCTGGGAAACAAGTTGGAACCATACCCAAACATAAGCCCACTCTCCAATATCAAGCTACCATCAATCATGGGGTACAAGAGGGCCTACACCTATCAAACTCTCTATAAGGAAAGTAATTGTTATCTCAATTTTCCAGGTGCTAACTTACTCTCTGTTGGAGAATCTGCTTCTCTTTTTCAGATAGATGCAGATCCTAAGGAGAGAGCTGCCCTAACATACTTCAAAAGGGGCCCGACTGAAACTAAGGACAATTGGAGAAACAAGCAAGGGTGATATTTTCCTGATGAACTGGATACCAGCACAAAGGGGAAGGAGACCAACACAGAGAAAAATCAACCCCTATCAACTCAGAGAGCCAGAGCCTCAGAGGCCCCCAACACCTCATCACTGAAGCAGACCAAAAATGAACCCAACATGGCTCAGGGAAATTTTGCAGAAGAGGGGGCAGAAAGAATGTCAGAGTCACATGTTGGGTTATGATATGCAGAGACATTTATCATACCAATAACTGTGGGCTAACTCCACAATGCACGACCCATTTACATCAACAAGGAGGGTCCAATGGGAAGAGGTAGATCATGGATGAGCCTAAACAATGGTGCCAAACTGCCTGTATTTGCTGAAAAGGAAACTAATAAATTAAATTTAAAAAAATGAAAAGATCTTACAGAAACTAATAAAGTATTATCTAAATAAAAAATGTCATGAAGAAACCCATTATTTTGTACAATTAATATATAGCAATCAATAAAATGAAAAATATTAAAGGTAAAAAAAATTATGTCAAAGAGAAATTTGTTAGCCGATGTTGTTCTAGTGTTCATGTAGCAATCTAGTTAATTCCTTTGCTCACATAGCTCTATTCCATCCTTCTTTCAGGTCTCCATTCAAACCTTAGCTTTCAGTATATAAAGAGATCTTTCCTGCTGTTCTGCCCTTCCTTTACTCATATGCTTTCTTTGTTGGCACTATCATCTAGAATCACACATGAATACTGACTTTTTTTTTTTTAATTTAATTTATTAGTTTTCTTTTCAGTAAATACAGGCAGTTTGGTACCATTATTTAGGCTCATCTGTGATCTACCCCCTCCCATTAGACCCTCCTTATTATTGAAAATGGGTTGTGCATTGTGGAGTTAGCCCCCAGTTATTAGTATGATAAATGTCTCTGAAAATCATGACCCAACATGTAACTCTGACATTCTTTCCGCCCCCTCTTCCGCAAGATTTCCCTGAGCCATGTTGGGTTCATTTTTGGTCTGCTTCAGTGCTGAGGTGTTGGGGGCCTCTAATACTGACTTTTAAAGATATTTTTATTTGTGCCTGTGTGTGTGTGTGTGTGCACCTGTGTGCTTGCCTACATGCCAGGTCCTCTGCAATGCCAGGTGTTTGTGCCATTTTGGGCACCTGGCTTATGTAGGTGGCTTGAAAATTGAATTTGAGGAGAGAAACCTTTGCAAGCAAACAACTTTAGTGGCTGAGCCATCTTTGTAGTCCTGACATATAATGACTAATTGTTTCTTTCCACAAGAATATATATGTTTTAAAAATTCAGAACATTTTATTTTTATTTTATGCTCTGTGTCCTTGTGACCAAGACAGCCAAGTGGACACTAGAGGAATTAGGTGTTGCATAAATGCTGGAAGTACTATGAGTTCGGGATGGTAGAGCTACTGACGTTTCCCAGAGTGCTTCAGCTAGATCAAGGGTTCCACTCTCAGCATAGCTGCAGCTTCATGGTTCCATGTCCTGGAACTCCATCTTCAGTAGTTGAGGGTCTCATGGTATACTCTGATGTACATTTTGAAGAACTGCATGGGAATTATGGTGCATACTTTACTTGTGTAATATGAGAACTGCATGGGACAATCTATGTAATTAGCCAGTGAGTGAATATAGTACTCAATAAATGCTAGTTATTTTATTACGGTGTAGAGAGCAGATGGTGAGAGATAGTAATATTCAAGAACATGTTTTAAAATGAAGCTGATGAAAAAGTTCAGCAGATCATCTGAAAGTTGGGAAAAGTGGGGTATGTCAGAAGTAACTCCAAGATGTTGTCTTCTGCATCTGGAATGCGGAGTTAGAATTTAATGACATGGTAGACATGAGAAAGAAGCAGCCTAGAGGAAGTGAGAACAAAATATATGTTTTGTTCATAGACAAAAGCATAGGAATCAAAACAAGTAAGTACTGATTAGAAAGATATTATGGACTAAAATGTTGCAAGGTATGATTGTTATTGGAGAAGCAGCAAAATAAAATGGAGTCAAGTAAGGTAAGAAAATTAAGAGACAATTACAAATCAGAACTAAAGTCCAGAAAGTGTGTTCACATACTGAAATTGACTGTGCTAATAGTTACAGTTTTTGCAGAGGGAGAGAGAGGGAGTGTGCGCATGCGCACGGTGCATGTGAGTACGCACTGGGCATGTGGGGGGGGGAGGGAATATTCAAAACACAGTGACTGAAGACCAACTGTCTTAGGAATTAGCTGAAGAGGGAAGCATAGCTTATGCAGCACTCCAGGTCAGACATCTTTGTTTTGTAATTTTCATATTGGAAATAATGCGTTCAAGTTTGATACTAAGAAATTTATCTCAGAATGGGAATGTTTGATGATTTGGTACTGGGCCACATATGGAGATAAAACCTCAAGTATGTGAAAGTGAAGTTATTGTCCACAGAGAGAATGTGGTTATATACGTAGCAGACAAGACAATGTAAACAGGTGGTCATAAGTCTCTGCTTCCTTTTTAAAATACTTTTATTATTTATTTATTTATTTTATTATTTATTAGTCTTCTATATTACTTGCAATTTCACTTTGAACATCATTAATTTAATTCAAACTGTCACTTTTTCAGAAGCATCCAAATAAAATAACTATAGGCAATGTTAAAAAGTTATAGTCAGACTATCTATCTTTCAACTACATGGAAAGTCTGTCAATCCTGTTAAGATTTTAAGAATTAAAAATTATTTATTCACTTTTGTATGTGTGTGCTCATGTGTATGCATGAGCGTGTGTTTGTGTATACAGAGAGCATACCAGAGCTTTTTGTCACTGCAAATGAACACCAAATGCTTGTGCCACTTTTTACACCTGGTGTGGGTGGGTAGCTGGGAGTTGAACCTGGGCCAGAAAGCTATGCAAGCAACAGTAATTAACCACTGAGCAATCTTTACAGCTCCATATTTTAATATTTTCAAGTTACTTGGATGTCTTAGTGTTTCTAACACTCTATTATTTGTGCATTGTGATCATTTAGCAGATTTCCCCCATCTACCACCATCTCCTAAAATCATTTTCCTTTCTCTTCTTTACCACCTTCATAAAAATTGAATAGTAGTCTAACAACCATTTTGGGTATCAATACAATATTCAAACTGCCAACCCCCAAATTGGAATTTTTTTATCATTTTATTAATTGTTTTTATTCACCATAAAACTGCAGTTCCTGTAACCATTTTGTATTTGTTGCTCTCGTCAGAAAATCTGTGGGGAGTCCAAGATGAAAAACATTTAAAAAAATGTTTCTTAATGACTTGAAAAACAATTACTGCTAAAGGTCAACTGAGTCTCCTTCAAGAAAATGAACTGTATCTCTGCTTTCTACCCAAGGAAACAAAGCAGAAGAAATTCCTCCTTGGCAAATGTCTGATCTTCATTGTGCTTTGGATTTCCTTCTTACTTAAGATACAGATAAAGGAAAGAACCAGAATAAAAGAAGGAAGAAAATCACCTAAAAAGAATAAATGAGCATTAAAAACTGATGCTTAGAGAAAAAAATAATTAGTCAGGGCATCCAGGGGACATATAAGCCAGGGAAGCTGTAACAGTGTTTCAGCAGCAAAGAATGCAGCAGGAAACATGCCAGAGATGAGAAGTGATTATGAAGTCCAGGCACGCCAGCTGAAGGGTGGGCTCATTGCTTTTCAGGGACAACAGAAAAGCTGGATCCAAAAAGGTGAGGGTTGAAATTCTTAATAGCTACTTTGCCTCAGTCATTGACAAAAAATACAATAAGAACAGGATGCCCAGGGCAATAAGAGTTAATGAGAAAAACATTGTAATGGGGCAAAATTTGAACCATATTTAGTTTAAAAAATATCGAAGCAACTTAGAATATATTAAAATGAGCACAATGCATGACATTTATTGTAGAATACAATTTTTAAAGTTGTCTAACAAGAGAACATTGTAACACATTCCAGACAAGTATAGTTAGCTTTTAATTTTTATTTTTCTCACACGAGCCTTATAAAAACTTCTAGTTCACTGGAGAATTAGTTAAAAGACCTCTGAAATACCAAAATCCAAAATGTATAAAATGGTATAGAACTTGGATATAACCTACATGTATCCTCCTGTATATTTAAGTCACCTCTAAATTACTTATAATAGCTAATACAACACAAATATGTAAATTTTGGTTTAATTCCATTCCTTAGGGAATATTAACAAGAAAACAATTGTCTGTGCTTGTTCAAACCACACACTACTATTTCAATATCTTCAATTCACTGTTGCTTAAATCTGTATATGCATTAATACAGGCAGCTGAATGCAGGGTAAAAAATAAAATACCCTTAAAATTCCACTGTTAACACCTCAGATAAACATTAACAATTTGATGAATACATCTAGGTATCTTACATCTGTACCACAGATACATACCATGTGTAATTTCCACTCAAGATGTGCATCACAAATACATATTATATGTAAATTTCCATGTAAATATATAGATACAAAAAAGTAATGTTTATTTTCTGCAGTGGAACTTGAATTTTATCATGCCCTCCAACCCTAATATCCATTTATTTAGCCTCAGGGGTTGTGTTATCATAGATTCAAGGGCTCTGTTTTGCACTAGAATGTTAGGAGTAGACCTGAGTATGTTACTTTGCAAAGTCTCCATCAAAACAGGGGTGTGTGTTCTGTCTAGTGTTGACCTTTATCCCACTGGGTTCCTTCTCTGTGCCTTCCTTAATGTTCAATTCCAAGATCCCCACAAACATAATTGAAGATATCTTCTATCAAAAGTGTATTTTCAATACCTGGACTACAAAAGTCATTGCTGGACAATGAGGTAGGGTAGAATATGGGTTATTAATCCTCATTATCATTTGGCTCACATAGCTGTAGTTCATTCAGTCTATATAGTATCAGAAGAGAATTTTGTGTGGCATATCACAGTCAAGGTATAGGATAAAAAATGCAATTCAAATATACTGTCAACTTGATGTATCTTTTTTTGTACCAACATAAAGTCAAAAAATCATAAATCAAGCCATCTTATGTTATGCAAACTGTAAATTCACAAAATGATGCATAAAATATTAGCACTCATATCAAGAAATGGAATATTTAAGGAATTAAGAAGTATCCTTATGTCTTATTTCCATCTCCATAAATATAAGTGGCATCTTAATTTTTATAATTACTTCTTTGTAATTGCAAAAAATCCTATACATGTTTTGACACACCGCCAGCCCCCATACAAGACAGCCTCAGGTTTTCAGAGATGAACTTCCAGACCAGGCACAGTTACAGAGGAAGGGATTTATTGAAGTTTACAGATCCAGAGGAAGTTCCATGATGGCAGAAGAAGTTGGCCAGACTTCACAGGTCTAAGCAGTGACAGAGAAGCACAAGCCAAAAGGCAAACAGCACAGCACACTTCAGGAACTTTCCCTAGGCACACTTTGCATAGAGAAATCTGAAACCCACCACCACACTTGAAGATCTGACAGTGACACTGGCTCCAGCCAGGTGGCTGTGGATACAAATTTCAAACTAATAAAACACTGAATATATTGAGGATATCTATTCAAACGACTACACCCCCCACAAATTTATCCATTTGTTTCCTCTATACCTTGTTGTTTTTTTTTTTATTCAGAATTTTTTGTGGGATCCCTCAAGATATATCAAGATATATTCATTTTCTAGTAATGCATTGTTTATAACACAGTGGAGTCAGTCTGTTGTTGATGAATTGAGGGACTTTCACAATTAGTTTTCTATTAGAAAATACTCTAATTAGAAAATTCTTCTGTGTCTGTATGTACACATATATGATAGAGGCAAATATTTTTCTATGTCATACTTCTAAGGAAATTACTTTATCTAGGCATGGAGACTTCCAAATTTATTACAAAATGAACTGTTTTTCCAATGTTTTCATAATCAATGTTAAAGTTTTCCTGTTGCACTCTCTTTATCACATTTGATGATGTGCAAATCTGCCAACCTCATATGTGAAAAATAAAATTCTACTTGTACCCTAAATTGACATTCCCTTAATGTATGATGAGGGTGTATTAATCATTTCCTGTATTTACTAGGCATTGCAGCCTTTAATATCAATGAAAATGTTTGGCTTGATCTTTCATTTGTATTTTTCCCACTGGTTTGTAAATAATAATCTTATGACATATTATTAGGCTCATCCATGTCCTACCCCCTCCTCATTGGCCCCCTCTTGTTGTGGTATATGGGTCATGCATTGTGGAGTTAGCCCACAGTTATTGGTACGATAAATGTCTCTGCATATCATGACCCAACATGTGGCTCTGACATTCTTTCTGCCCCCTCTTCCACAAAATTTCCCTGAGCCATGTTGGGTTCATTTTTGGTCTGCTTCAGTGATGAGGTGTTGGGGGCCTCTGAGTCTCTGGATCTCTGATTTGGTAGGAGTTGATTTTTCTCTGTGTTGGTCTCCTTCCCTCTTGTGCTGGTATCCAGTTCATCAGAAAAACAGCACCCTTGCTTGTTTTGCCAATTTTCCTTAGTTTCAGCCAGGGCCCTTTTGAGGTATGATGGGGCAGCTCTCTCCTTAGGATCTACATCTGTCTGAAAAAGAGAAGCAGATTCTCCATCAGAGAGTAAGTTAGCACCAGGACAAATGAGATAACCCTTACTTTTTTTTATAGAGAGTTTAATAGGTGTAGGCCCTCTTGTAGCCCATGATTGATGGTAGCTTCAAATTGGCAAGTGGGCTTATGTTTGGATATGGTTCTGACTTGTTTCCCAGCTCCAGAGCACAGCAGCTGCGGCAGCTGGTGCGATGGCTATTTGGTGGGAGGGGAGGTCTACCCTCCCACTAGGGGATCCGAGATTCCCTGTCCCCCCCACCCCCTGCCCTCCCACTGACAAGAAGACCCAGAAAACCCTTAATGTCGTGCCTTCCTTTCCCCAGGATTTGCAGAGCATCTATGCGGTCGCCATCTTGGCCGGAAGACCAATTCTTTATATTTAATTATATTTTATATTGAAGAGGAGTCTTTATTTGGAACTTTCTGTTTGTTTTTTTTAAAGAATATATTTAAGCAGTAGCCATTAAAATTTTATTCCATATTATTTTATAAAGGTTATATATAAGCTGTTTCATATTAAAACTTTGACTCAACTTAACTTACTTTTTGTATACATAATATAGAAATATTTTAATCACTAATTTCTATGCAGATATCCAATGTTGCCAAAAACTGTGTATAGACCTATTTACTCTGATTGCTCTTACAATAAGTTCTCTATAACAAATGCAGTTATTATATATTTGTAAGAAGATGTTGGCAGTAAATATATAATTTAAAAGTCTATTTCCAAATACTATACTATCTTTGTAATGCCAGCTCACAGTGCACCATGTGTTGATTTTTGTTGGCATTCCTGTCCTTTCCTCTTGTCATATTTTGTTCAACAGTGTCTGAGTGTAAAACTTCTGAACATGATTTAAAATCTTAGGTATGTGATTGGTTGAGTAACTGTTTAAGATCCTGTGCTACTGGGGTTTTGTTCAGGAAGTCTTTCTCCATTCCTATATCATGGAAAGTTCCTCCTATGTTTTCTTCCAGTAATGGCTGAGTTTCTGGTCTTACATTGAGGTCTTTGACCCATTTGGAATTGAGTGTTGTGCATGGCGAGATGTGTGGATCATTTCAATATCCTGCATATGGCTATCCAGTTTGTCTAACACCACTTGGTGAAGATGCTGTTCTTTTTCCAGCCTATATTGTTAGGGCCTTTGTCAAATGTCATGTAGCTCTAGTTGTTTGATCCAAAGTCCGGGTCCTCAATTCTATTCCAATGGTCTATACTTCTGTTTTTATGCCAGTACCATGCAGGTTTTATTACTATGGCTTTATAATATAGCTTTAGATCAGGTATGGTGATGCCTCCAGAGATATTTCTTTTGCTGAGGATGCTTGGATATCCAAGGCCTTCTGCCTTTCCATACAAACTTTGATATCATTTTCTCTATCTCTGTGAAGAACATTGTTGCTGTTTTAATTGGAATTGCATTAAATCTGTATATTGCCTTTGGTAGGATTTCCATCTTCACAATGTTAATTCTGCCTATCCAGGAGAATGGGAGGTCTTTCCATTTTCTCAAGAACAATTTCTTTTTTGAGTGTTTTTATGTTTTTATTGTATAGATATTTCACTTCCTTGGTTAAAGTTATTCCAAGGTATTTTAATTTTTTTTGTTGCTATTGAAAATGGGACCATGTCCCTTATTTCTTTCTCTGTATCTTTGTCATTTGCATATAGAAAAGCTACTGATTTTTGTGCATTAAGATTGTGTCCTGCTACTTTGCTATGGGAGTTTATCACCTTCAAGAGTTTTGGGGATGGAGTCTCTCAGGTGTCTTATGTATAGAATCATGTTGTCAGTGAATAGTTAACTTCTTCCTTTCCAAATTGTATCCCTTTTATTTCTTTCTCCTGTCTTATTGCTGGAGCTAGGACTTCCAGTACTATATTGAAGAACAGAGTTGAGAGTGGACACCCCTCTCTTGTTCCTCATCTCAATGGGAATTCCTCCAGGCTCTCTCTAATAAGTATTATTTGGGCCTTAGGAGCTTTTTATATTGTATTGATTATGTTAAGATATGAACCAACCATGCCAATTCTCTCTCATGTTTTGGTCATGAAGTGATGTTGTATTTTGTCAAAGGCCTTTTCTGCATCTGTCAAAATGATCATGTGGTTTTTGTGTTTAACTTTGTTTATATGGTGTATTCCATTGACAGATTTCCATATGTTGAACCATTCTTGTGTTCCTGGGATGAATCCCACTTGATCAAGCTGGATAATGCTTTTGATGTGTTGTTGGATTTGGTTTGGGAGGATTCTGTTCAGGATCTTTGCGTCTATGTTCATCAGGGAACTAGACTGGTAGTTTTCTTTTCTTGTGGCATCTCTGCCTGGCTTTGGAATTAGGGTGATACTAGCATCATAGAAGGAGTTGGGTAGCTTTCCCTGTTCTCCAGTTGTGTGGCACAGTTTGAGAAAGATTGGTGTGAGTTCTCCCATGAAGGTTTGATAGAATTCAGCTGAGAAGCCATTTGTTCTTGAACTCTTCTTTTTGGGGAGGATTTTTTTTATTACCTTTTCAATCTCAATGAGTGTGACAGGTTTGTTTAGATTAATCTGCTCTAAGTTTAGCTTTGGTAGGTGGTACGTGTCTAGTAATTTATCCACTTCCTCAATATTACCCAGTTTTGTGGAGTAGAGATTTTTGAAATAAGTCCTGATGATTCGCCCAATTTCACTTATGTCTGTTGTGATCTCTCCTTTTTCATTTCAAATTTTGCTAGTTTGAAGCATCTTTTTTTTTTTGCTTGATCAAATTGGAAGGGGAATCTCTTCCACTGTTGGTGGGAATGTAAAATGGTACTACCACTTTGGAAAGCAATATGGAGACTCCTAACAAAGCTGACTATAGAGTTACCAATGGCTCCAGTTATTCCCTTACTGGACATGTACCCTAAAACCTTCAAGCCTCAGTCAAGAGAGATTTGCTCAACCATGTTTAAGTCTGCTCAATTCTAATAGTTAAGAGCTGGAATCAAGCCAGAAGTCCATCACTAGGAGAATGGAAAGCTAAGAAGGAATTTTACACAGCAGTAAGAAAAAAGACAAAATGAAATTTGAAGAAAAACAGTTGAACCTGGAACAGATCATTCTCAGTGAACTTACCCAATCACAGAAAGATAATCACTATATAGTCTCACTCATCTATAGCACCTAACCTGACTCTACCCAAGATGCTGACATACCCAGCAAGCACCTGGAGGACTAGACAATAGGATGGGTGGGAAGGGAGGGGAGTACAAGAGAGGGGGTAGGGGACACAAATTTAGACCCAAATAGCAATGGTACCATAAAATTTTACATCCTAAAATGCAGACCAAATGGTTCAACCTTCATTCATGGCTTCAGAGGGAACACCTGACTCACAAGACACTGGAGAGGGTATGATGTAGACTGACTCAAATCTTCTAAATTTTCTCCGTCTTTCTCTCTCTCTCTCTCTGCTCTCTTCTCTCTAACTCTTTTATATTAGTTATCTTTTTCTTCCTTCTCTTAGTGGGCACTGACCTGTAACTTCCAGTACAGCATGTGGCTATCATCCAAAATTAGCTTTTGATCAGAGACACCTACAAGGTTTCCTAAAAGAAAGACATATTTCTGTCACAGAACTTGATGACCCACCAAAGGTTAGTGGTAAGACCCTACTGCTGTAGACACCTTATGTGGTTGACACATAAAATGGAATGGCATGGCTGGAAGCTGGAAGGAAGTCAGGCCCCAGATAATTAGTGCATCTAGTGCCAGAAGGTGCTACATGGGTGACTGGGGGAAAATGACCAATATCTGTCAAAGCAACTCATGGTCTAACCTACTTAACAACAAGTAACCTATTGTCTTGCTCACATAAGTGCAATAGTGGTACATAGCCATGGTGGGAAATCATCTGCTCTTGATTTGGCTAACTGACCTGCACAGTGGAAAGGGACCCATAGCTGGAGCTGGTAAACAAGTCAGAACCATATCCAAACATGAGCCAACTCTTCATTAATAAGCTACCACCAATCGTGGGCTACAAGAGGGCCTACACCTACTAAATTCTCTATAAAATAAGGGTTATCTCATTTATCTAGTACTAACTTTACTCTCGGTAGGAGAATCTGCTTCTGTTTTTCAGATAGATGCAGATCCTAAGGAGAGAACCACCTCATCATACCTTAAAGGGGCCTCAGCTGAAACTAAGAATAATTGGTGAAACAAGCAAGGGTGTTTTCTTGGTGAACCTAGTACCAGCACAAGGGTGAAAGAGATTGACACAGAGAACAGTCAACTCCTACCAAATCAGATATCTAGAGACACAGAGGCTCCCAACACCTCATAACTGAAGCAGACCCAAAATGAACTCAGGGAAATTTTGTGGAATAGGAGATGAAAAGAATGTCAGAACCACATGTTGGGTCATGATACACAGAGAGATTTCCTCCTACCCATAACTGTGGGCTATTTACACAATGAATGATCCATATACCTCAACAAGGAGGGGCCAGGGGGAGGGGGTAGGACATGGAGGAGGCTAAAAATGGTACCAACTTAATTGTATTCACTGAATACAAAACTAAATAGCAACAACAACAACAACAAAAAAAAACCTGTCAAAAAAATCCTAGGTATGAATTTAGGAAGACATGATAAGTTTAAAGTATCTAATTCTTTAGTGTATGTTGCTATGCATCTCAATTTAGTTTTTGTAAGTTTGATACAATAAAATTATATGCTTTTCGGACATTTCCTACAGCAGTAGAGCAGCTTGCAATCCTAGTACACACTTTGAAACAGAAAATTAGTTGCAATTTTCTTTACAAAATAAATGAAGGTATATGTGAACTAGCTAGGCAATCCACAATTAATGGCAACAAATTTTGAGGAAGGAAGGATTATGGGTGACAACCAAATTTTTTTAGAAACTCAAAGAGACATTTAATTTTAAAATGACAGAGCTAAATAATGTATAGTCCCTGGAACTAGATGGAAGATCTGCTTGCATAAGAAATTAAAATTTAGAAAATCTGTGCCTTTCCATTACTGTAGCAAAAATAGGATAGAGTCAATGAATGAGAAGGAAATGTTTACTTTTTCTCAAATTTTGATGCTTTGAGTCTATAACCTACCTGTTGGACTATAGTTATGGAACTCTTTTGTGCAGTGCATTGTGGTACACACAGAGCCCTCCATCTCATGTCCAGGAAATAGAAAAGGAGAGAATAGAATAATCAAAGATGCTAAGTTTCCACAGATCCTTTTGTTGCAGTACTTTTTCTTTATTATTAATATTCTTTAGTGTACAAAATAATAGATTTCATTGATAATTTCATAAATGTATATCATTGTACTAACATTCATCCTCTAATTATCCTGTTTTCATACTTTCCTTCATCATTCTCTTCCCTATCCTAAAAGTCTCCCTTTTGGTTTTCATGTCATATCTACATCACCAGTGACAGAAAGTATGATATTTGCCCCACCCATACCCTCTGTAGTTTCCTCCTCACCTTCCTTTTAGACCCCTTCCTTGCCCCACATAATCCTCCAGTTTTCATGTCATATGTATGTGTGTGATTAAGTTAGAATCTGTATATAAAAGTAAACATGAAATTTCTTTTTTGTATTTCGTTTATTCACTTAACCTGATGATATCCAATCCCCTTCATTTTCTTACCAGTGGCAAACTTATTCTTCTTTAGGGCTAAATAAAACTCCCACTAATATTACATTACACTAATATCACAATTATTAAATAAAACTGAGGAACTTAGGAATAATCTTCACTATGGAAATGAAAGACCTCTGCAAGTCAAAACTTTAAAACACTAAAAAACCAAACTGAAAAAAGACACTAAAAGGTAAAGGTCATCCAAAATTGTTGTATCAGCAAAACAAATGTGAAAATGTCTACATTCTAGTAAGTGTTCTAGAAATTTAATATAATCTTTACCAAAATTTCAATGTCACTTTTTATTAAACTAGAAATGTTAATCCTAAAAGTCCTATAGAAGTACATAGGCCCTGAATACCCATAGCAGTTCTAAGAAGAGAGCAATGTTGCAAAGGTTACTATGCATCATCACAAATTATGCTGTTGAGCCACAGTGACAAAGCCAGCATGGTGCTGTCACACAGATAACATGGAAATGATGAAATAGATTGTGGTTACAACCACAATTACTTAAGACCTGCCGATAAGCCCCACTTCTTAAAGACTTCCAGCCACCCTTAATAATGCTAAGCACAAAATTCAGTCTTGGACGCATGGGTATTTGGAGGGACCTTCCAGACCTGACCTATAGCAGAAAAGTAAAGACTGTTTTAGGTTTATCTTAATAAATTTACTATTTTCAAAAATAGCATAAAATGTTGAAAATATGCCAATTCAAAAATCTCTGAAAGTCGTAGGTTGCTTCCATTCTTATCCAAGTCAGAACTTTAAGATGGCAGGTTCTTCTGTAGTTCAAACAAACTACTTTTCTGATTTATGTTCTTTGCACATTTCATGATAAATTTGAGTGATAAATTATTTCATTTTCTCCCTCTGGTTTCTTTCAAATGCATTTTTAAGTGTGGTATTCAGAATGTGATATGTTGTGCCTCTGCAGTATGTGGGTTTATACTGCTTGGGATTCCCTGAATTTCTTGAATATCTAAGTTTCAGTCTTTCACTTAACTTGGGGAGTTTATTTCACAACTAGTAATTCAAATCTTAATTCTGCTTATTTTGTTTTCTAATTTTCTGTAGCTGTACCCAGTTATTTGCACTTTAAAAAAAGTTGGTTCCCAATCTGTGAAGTTCTACCAAAAATTTTAAAATAATTTTCAGGGCTAAGCAGATGGCTCAGTAAATAAAGTGCTTGCTGCTCAAGCCCAAGTAACTGAGTTCAGTCCCAGACCACATGTAAAAAAGAGGAGTGCATAGTGGGCTTCTGTATTCCCAGTGTGCTTACTGAGATAGAAGGTAAAGACAGAAGAACGTTCAGAAGCTCAGAATATCACAAGAGCTCAGCAATGAACAGAAGCAACGAGGATAAGCCTAGGACTGCAGAGTGAGTTCCAGGTCAGCCTGAGCTAGGGTGAGTCCTTACCTCAGGAAAAATAATAACTAAATAAGTAGAATAAGAGAAGACCTGTTTTACAAAAAAGAACTTACACCAGCAATTGTCCTCTAATCTACACATTAACACACACACACACACACACACACACACACACACACATTTTTAAATACTTTCTTCATTGGAGAATGTAATTAAGTCACTTATGGGTCTCTTGTACTTTGTTAACTTCTTTCCATAGTTTTAGCTAGTAGATCTTTCACTTCAAATTTTGTAACTTTTACAACTAAACTTTATAGCTATTTTTGAATCCGATTTATCTCTGATAATATGTCTAACATTTTATTATGAGTATATTTTCTTTAATTCATTGAGTACAATTATATTAACTGTTTTTAAATTTTATTTATTCATTTATGTGCACATGCATTAGGTCTCTTGCTGCTCCAAAGGAACTCTAGATGCATGCATCATTTTTAAATACATCTTTTCATGGGTCCTGGGGAATTGAACACTAGACAGTAGACTTCATGAGCAAGTACCTTTTACTATTGAGCCATCTGCAAAAATACTATTATTTTTATTACTTTATTTAACTATTTTAAAGCCATTTTGTGCTGTTTTCAATATTTGTAATACTTTTGTATTGACTCTTTTTTTTCTCCCTTTGGAGCACTATGTTTTCCTGACTCTTTGGCTGCAATATAATTTTAAATTGGAATTGTGAATATTTTATCATGCAGACTCTGGATTTTGTACTAGTCTTCCAATAAATATTGGCATTCTCAATTTAACCAGAATTTAATTTTTCTGTGCTCAAATGAAAAGTATGTTATGCTTGTTATTGGCACTGGGTCATATTGCAAGAGAATGTTTTCGGCCTGCTTCAGTCACATAGAGAATCCAGGACTTGGGAAAACTCAGGCATTCTTTATTCACAGAATTGTGCTTCCCATTTGTGGCTTTCTCCTTTCCAGTATTTCCCTAGATATCTGCCAATTTTCCCCTACAATTCCTGCCTGCAAGTGTACTGAACTGACTTAAAAAAAAAAAAAAAAGAAAGAAAAGAAAGACTATTTATTTATTTCCAAGCAGAGAGGGTGGGGGGAGAGACAGAGACAGAAAGGGTATGGTTAAGACAGGACCTCTCGTCACCTCAAAGAAACTCCAGATGCATGTGCCAATTTTATATCTGGCTTTATGTGGCTACTGGGGAATCAAACCCAGGCTTGTAGGCTTTGCAAGCAGGTGTCTTAACAATTGAGTCATCTTCTCAGAATATATTGAATTTTCTATTAGCGATTTTACTTCCCTCTTGTGATGGTTTGAATATAAACATGTCGCCATAACTTCAGCTGCTTGACGTTAAGTTTTCTACCTAGTCTCCACCTAGTAGAGCATTTGGGAATTGGAGCCCTGCTAGAAGAAGTGTGTCACCAGGGGCAGGCACTGAGGTGGAGTACAGTCCGGTGTGTTGTGAGCCAGCTGTTCTTTTTTTCTGTCTCTGCTCTGGATGTATGATGGAGTGAGCCAGCTTGTTCTCCCATGATGAAGCTTCCCCTGGAAACTTTAAGTCTGAAATAAACCCTTTCATTCTATAAGCTACTTCTGTCTGGGTGTTTGTCCCAGCAACGAGAAGGTAACTATAACACCTTTGATGCCACCACCTTTCATTTGGACAGAGCCAGAAAAATGAAAAACTAGCATGTACATTTTACTCAGTTTTTAGCTCTTCCAAAATCTAAATGCTTTGATAAGTTTTCTGAAATATTCAGTAACCGACACTCCCTTTGCTAGAAGTTTGACCTATTATTCATGGAAGGGCCAGCTTTATGGGAAATTATTGCCCACATTGAATGCAGAGATCTTGCCTTCCATGGTTCCTATTTCCAAGCCAAAATTTCTCATTATTAAAATAATTTGGGGCTGGAGGGATGGCTTAGTGGATAAGGCGCTTGCCTGCAAAGCCAAAGGATCCAGGTTCAATTCCCGAGGACCCACGTTAGCCATATGCACAAGGTGGCACATGCTTCTGTAGTTTGTTTGTAGGCACTGAATGCCCTGGTTTGCCCATTTTCTCTCTCTCTCTCTCTCTGTATCTCTCTCTCTCTTCCCTTCTCTCTAAAATAAATAAAATTAAAATTAAATTAAAACAAACTGTTTAATTTTCTATTACATACTTTAATGTACAGATCTTACCTATATTAATTCCCTTGTCATCTTATCCTATCATATGGTTATCTCTGAATTGCTGTTAATTTTCTTAATTATAGCTAATTAACATCAATCATAATTAAGATATTTCATATTTGATATTATGATAGGTAGATATGTAAAAACAGCACAGTCTAGAGAAAATACTGTCTTCCCCAGAGAAGACCATGGTACTATATTCCTAACAGGTTAGTAATACAGGTCTGAGTCAATCTATGCTGCTTTCAAGCAGGGTTTGAGGTTAGTATAGCTAGATTTTATATATATATATATATATATATATATCTTATATATATATATATATATATATTAAATATATATATATTTAGATTAACTTCATATATCAAGTATTTTTTGATCAGGATGACAATTAAATTGCTGAAGAGCCTTAAATTTCACCACTTGTAAGACTGCATCTAACTTATGTCTTCATATTCCATAGCTAAATTACCAATTATCAAACTTGTAGGAGACCTTTACTGCCCCACAGTCTAGTCACAAGCTTT
Source organism: Jaculus jaculus (assembly GCF_020740685.1). Classification (NCBI taxonomy): domain Eukaryota; kingdom Metazoa; phylum Chordata; class Mammalia; order Rodentia; family Dipodidae; genus Jaculus; species Jaculus jaculus. Next base: position 99,532,707 of record NC_059103.1, on the reverse strand, counting down.
TTGTTAGACTTCTCTTCAATCTCAGTCTCTCTCTCTCTCTTCCTCTCAACCCTTCTTCCCTCTCTTCTCCCTTTACTGCATCCCTGCACCTAGGCTCTGGAGAACCATCTGTATTCTTGCTGAAGACTCAATAGTCCTAGTGGCCAGCTCTCCCTTAAAGTGTTCACCTTTCTGAGTTATTCCATGCTACAGTTTACTCAGTCCTATACCCTCAAGAGATTTCTCTCATCCCCAAGCCTGTACTTTGTGAGGACTTGGGAAAATACTCAAGAGCAAAGGAATTTATTTCACTGCTCCTATCTCCCCTCAGGCTCAGGTGCACTACCCTTTGTTCATCTCAAGAGAGCCTGTGAGAAACTGTTGATGGGTGGGTGCAGACATATCACGTTAGTAGGGTTTCTCTAGATGCCAATCCTTCATGCCAGGCTACATGTTGGCATTCAACATTGCTAAAAGTGGGGCTAGCTTTTTCTTCCCTTGTCTTCATAGACTCTCTCTGCCAAGCCTGATGGGAGCCATGAGTTTCATCTCTTCCAAAATAGATTTTTAACTTTCGGTACCTCTTGGAATGTAGTGATTTGAGTGCCTTTGCCTATTTTACTTCATTATCATGAAAGAAAAATAATACCCACAGAAGCCAAATGACCCATTTCTTCCAGTATATTTTCATTGCTAGGATGGAAACAGAAGTTTCATATGCTTTTTCTCTAGCACACACACTCTGGAAGCATGATTGTGCTCATAGATTTTACTTTTCCTATAGAGGTGTTTTGTATGAGTTTATGAAGCTAGACAGTTAAATATCTATTTGTACTTCAGGCGTGGTGGCCTATACCTATAACCCCAGTACTCACTTATAAGGGTGAAGCAGAAGGGTTGCTATGAGTTTAGGGCCAGTCTGCATTATATAGTGAGTCCCAGGCTACTATGGACTATAGTGTGAGAATCTGTCTCCAAAACTAAAAAAAAAAAAATTTAAAAATAAAAGTCTAATTTACATTGCCACCATATTTTCAAGATTCCTAATTTCTATTTTTAGTTATACATATTCTAATATAAAAAGCAATTTTAAAAAAGATGCTTATGCTAAAATTTTGGGAAAGCATCAGAACTCTGAATTAAATATAAATGAAACACAGTTACATTTAACAAATTTATTATATGTTTAGTGATTTTAGAAAAAATATATTCACAATTAATTGGAAAATATAATTCACTGAAAATCTGTTTTGGTTTTATGGCTCAGTTAAAAGACTTTGGACTATGGGGACTTTTGAACATCATTAAGACTGACAAAAATTATGCAGACTTCTAAAGTTGGATGATTGTATTGTATTTTACATTGTGTATGGTTATCACTTTATGGGAGCCAGGGGTGGAAAGTGGTGGTTTGATTCAGGTGGCCCCCATAAACTTAGGTGTTCTAAATGCTAGGTTCTTAGTTGGTGGAGATTTGGGATTTAATACTTTCTGGAGGGAGTGTATTGTTGGGGGATGGCTTATGAGTGTTAGAGCCAGTTTCTCCTTGCCAGTGTTTGGCACACTCTTCTATTGGTATTGTCTGCCTGATGTTGGCCAGGAAGTGATGTCCACATTCTGCTCATGCCATCATTTTCCTCTGCCATGAAGTGTCCCCTCGAATCTGTAAGCCAAAATTAACCCATTATTTCCCTCAAGCTTTTTGTCTGTGTTATTTCTGCCAGCAATGCAAACCAGATTACAACAGTAAAGTTGGTACCAGAGGAGTAGGATTGATGCTAGTCATCTGACTGTGTGGCATTGGCCTTTTGGAGCTGATTTTTCAAGAGGAATGTGGAAGAATTTGAAATCTTGGCCTAAGAAACACCTTGATTCTCTTTTGCTATAATTTGAAGTGGCCTTCTTTTTCCTTTGCTCTGGAACTTTTCTGCTTGTACAGATCTCTCAGGAACTCAGTAGGCTTCTTACCTATTTGATTTCTGGGAACACGATGATTAATCAGTAAGTGTCAAAGATCTATACCGGTCATACCTTTATGCACATTGTTTTGATGCTGTGCATTAAAGTAAACATGCTCACCTCACTTTTGGCAATTCAGCACTGCCACGTGGCCCTTGTTATCCAAAGTTCCAATTATACCCATTGCATCTAAATCACCTAATTCAGCAACTGTTCCTCCCACTATGATGTCTTCTTTACATAAAAGATCAATGATGGGGCACTTTAAATATGCTGGTGCTCCCCTCACAAATTTGTTTCTTAAAGTCTTAGTGAGGGGCACATCTTCTGGATGTTCCCATTGTGGGGGCAAAGATGAGTTTACATTGCAAATCCACTCCAGGATTCCAAGTTCTCTGAGCTTTTAACCTCTTTATCAACATTAAGCCAAATAATAGCAGGCAGCTTGAATTCATTCCCAGTAGGCCATCTTTGGATCCATATTTCAGCCAAACAAACCCATTCTCATGTTGTTATTGTACACCTGATGGTAGCCAGAAGGTAATGTCTACCCTCTGCTCATGCCATCATTTTCCCCTACCATTATGGAGTATCTGCCTATATCTGTAAGCCACAAAACCTTTTTTCACTCTAAAGATTCTTGGTTGGGTGCTTTTTTCCAGCAATGTGAACCTGACTACAACACTAGCAATACCTAATGTAGTTCAGATAATATTTTCTAAGACTTCTACTTCTCATTACCTTTTCTTTTTTTAATGTTTTTATTAATTAGTTTAGTATTCAGCAAATACAGTCCGTTTGGTACCATTATTTGGCTTATCCATGACCTACCCCCTCCCTATTGGCCCCTCCTTGTTGAGGTATATGGGTCGTGCATTGTGGAGATAGCCCACAGTTATGGGTAAGATAAATGTCTCTGCATATCATGACCCAACATGTGGCTCTGACATTTTTTCCACCTCCTTTTCTGCCAAATATCCCTGAGCCATGTTGGGTTCATTTTTGGTCTGCTTCAGTGGTGAGGTGTTGGGGGCCTCTGAGGCTCTGGCTCTCTGATTTTGGAGGAGATGATTTTTTCTCTGTGTTGGCCTCCTTCCCCCTTGTGCTGGTATCTGGTTCATCAGGAAAACAGCACCCTTGCTTCTTTTGACAATTTTGCTTAGTTTCAGCTTGGGCCCTTCTGAGGTATGATGGGGTGGCTCTCTCCTTAGAATCTACATCTATCTGAAAAAAACAGAGTTAGCACCAGGACAAAATAGATAACCCTTACTTTTTTATAGAGATTTTAATAGGTATATGCCCTCTTGTAGCCCATGATTGATGGTAGCTTCATATTGGAGAGTGGGCTAATGATTGGATATGGTTGTGGCATGTTTCCCAGATCCAGCTATGGGTCCCATACCACTAAGGGGATCAGTTAGCCAAATCAAGAGCAGTTGGTTCCCCACCATGGCTGTGTGCCACTATTTCACTTGTGTGGGCATCATAACAGGTTATTTGCTGCTAAGTAGGTTAGACCATGAGTTTCTTGGACAGATATTGGTCATTTTAGATGAGCTGACTGTCTGGGGAATGACTCTCTTCTAGCTTCCAGCCTTGCCATTACATGTTAGGTGTCAATCACATATGGTGTCTTTAGCAGTAGGGTCTTACCACTAACCTTTGGTTGGTCATCAAGTACTCTGATAGAAGTCTGTCTGTCTTTTAGGAAACCTTGTAGGTCTCTCTGATCAAATGCTCATTGTGTATGATAGTCCCATGCTGGTAGTGGGAGTTACAGGTCAGTGCCCACTAAGAACATGAGGAAAAAGTTAACTAATATACAAGAGTTAGAGAGAAGACAGACAGAGAGAGAGAGAGAGAGAGAGAGAGGGAAAGAAAGATAGAGAGAGAGGATGGGAAGATGTAGATTAAGGTTAGCCTTGAGACTACACTCTCCAGTGTCTTGTGGCTCAGATGTTCTCTATAAGGGCCTGGTGAAAGTTCAGATATTTGGTCGGCCTTTTAGGAAGTAGAATTTTACAGTGCCATAGCTGTTTGGGTCTAGATTTGTGTTTCCCACCCCTTCAATGCCCACTCCTCCCTCCCCATCCATCCTAGTGTCTAGTCCACGAAATGCTTGCTGGGTATATAAGGTATCTTGGATAGATTCAGGTTAGGTGGTGTAGATGAATGAGAATATGTGGCGATTTTTTTTCTGTGATTGGGTAAGTTCACTGAGAATGATCTGTTCCAGGCTTAACCATTTTTCCTCAAATTTCATTGTGTCATTTTTTATTACTGATACATAAAATTCCATTGTATAGATATACCACATCTTAGTTATCCCTTTCTAGTTATAGACATCTGGGTTGATTCCAGCTCTTATCTATAATTAATTGAGCCACTACAAACAGGGTTGAGCAAATCTCTCTGGCCTGTGGTTTGAAGGTTTTAGGGTAGATGCCCAGTAAGGGAATAACTGGGTTTGTTGGTATTGCTATAGGCAGCTTTTTCAGAAGTCTCCATATTGCTTTCCAAAGTTGTTGTGCCATCCTACATTTCCACCAACAGTAGATGAATGTTTCTTCTTCTCCACATCCTCACCAGCATTTATTTTCATTTGATTTTTTGATGTTCGCTATCCTTATTGGGGTAAGGTTGAATCTCATAGTTGTTTTTAATTTGCATTTCTCTGATAATTAGGGATGATGAACATTTTCTTAAGTGTGTGTTTGCCATTTGTATTTCTTCCTCTGTGAACTGCCTGTTCATCTCTTTGCCCCATTTTGTGAGTGGGATGTTTGCTTTCTTACTATTTAGATTTTTGAGTTCTTTGTAGATTGTAGAGATAAGGCCTCTATCAGTTGGATATCCCACAAATATTTTCTTCCATTCTGTGGGTAATCTATTAGCTTTGTTTATTGTATGCTTGTCTCTAAAGAAACTCTTCAGCTTCATGTGATCCCATTGGTTGAGTGACTATTTAAGATCGTGAGCTACTGGGATTTTTTTCAGGAGGAAGTCTTTTTCCATTCCTATATCATGGAAAGTACTTCTTAAATTTTCTTCCAGTAGTATTTGAGTTTCTGGTCTTATATTGAGGTCTTTGATCCATTTGGATTTGAGTGTAGTGTATGGTGAAATGTGTGGATCAAGTTTCAGGTTCCTGCATGTGGTTATCCAGTTTGTCCAGAACCATTTGTTGAAGATGCTTTCTTTTTCCAGCCGATATTGTTCAGGCCTTTGTCAAATATCAAGTAGCTATAGTTGCTTGACCCAAAGTACGGGTCCTCAAGTCTATTCCATTGGTCTATACTCCTGTTTTTATGCCAGTACCATGCTGTTTTATTACTATGGCTTTGTAATATAGCTTGAGATCAGGTTTGGTGATGCCTCTAGAGGTATTTCTTTTGCTGAGGATACATTTGGGTATGCGAGGCCTTCTGCCTTTCCATATGAAATTTGAGGTCATTTTTTCTATCTCTGTGAAGAGTACTGTGGGTATTTTTATTGGAATTGCTTTAAATCTGTATATTGCCTTTGGTAGGAATGTCACCTTCATAATGTCAATTCTGCCTATACAGGAGCATGGGAGGTCTTTCCATTTTCTCAAGTCCTCAATTTCTTTTTTGAGTGTTTTTATGTTTTCATTGAATATATCTTTCACTTCCTTGGTTAATGTTTTTCCAAGGTATTTTTGTTGTTGTTACTATTTAAAATGGGACTATGTCCTTATTTGTTTCTCTCTTTTTATGTTTTCATTGAATATATCTTTCACTTCCTTGGTTAATGTTTTTCCAAGGTATTTTTGTTGTTGTTACTATTTAAAATGGGACTATGTCCTTATTTGTTTCTCTCTATCTTTGTCATTTGTATATAGAAAGTCTACTGATTTTTGTGCATTGATTTTGTATCCTGCTACTTTGCTGTAGGAATTAATCACCTTCAAGAGTTTTGGGATGGAGTTTCTCGGGTCTCTTACATATACAATCATGTCATCAGCAAATAGAGCTGACTTAACTTCTTCCTTTCCAAATTGTATCCCTTTTATTTCTTTCTCCTGTATTATTGCTTGAGCTAGGAATTCCAGTATTATATTGAAAAGCAGAGGTGAGAGTGGACAACCCTGTCTTGTTCCTTATCTTAATGGGAATTCCTTCAGTCTCTCTGCATTGAGAATTATCTGGTCCTTTGGAGCTTTGTATATTGCCTCTATTATGTTAAGATATGAACCAACTATGCCAATTCTCTCCATTGTTTTGATCATGAAATGATGTTGCATCTTGTCAAAGGCCTTCTCTGCATCTATCAAAATGACCATGTGGTTTTTATGTTTAACCTTGTTTTTATGGTGTATTACATTGACAGACTTCCATATGTTGAACCACCCCTGTGCTCCTGGGATGAATCCCACTTGGTCATGGTGGATAATGCTTTCGATGTGTGGATGAGAACTGCCTTCATTGTGTCCCATAACTCTAAACTTCCATGCACAGGGATCAATCTGTGTGTAGCTGCGCTGTGGATATGGGGATGAGTGGGTTACCCAGTCCTGAGTGAATCAGGGGTTCCCTGTTATTGCCAGAATTTGCTGAACATGCAGTGGCCAGAGCAGAAAATGGGCCAGTGTGTGGAGCAGTCTAATATCTGCAAGCGGGGATCAATTGGTACACAGTGGCGGCAGCAGCAGCAGCAGCAGACATAGCAGCTATTTGGGGGAAGGGGTGGGCTACCTGCCCGCGAGGGGATCTGCGATTCTCTGTTTCCCCCCACCCCTGTGCCCTCTCACTGACAATCCATTGGAGATTGCTCTCCCCTAAACGCCCCAGTGTACCTTTAATGTCTTGCCTTTCTTTCCCTGGGATTTGCAACGCAGCTAGGTGGTTGCCATCTTGGCCAGAAGTTCATTACCTATTCTTTATCATAAGAAATATCTGGTGAGAAGGCTGGTATTTGAACTGTTTCTATTATAAATCCTTTTTCTCTCTACCCCAACTATACCCTCCATTGTCTTGCTTTCCTGGCATGATTATGAGCTTTTTCATTAGTAGGATATCTGACCTGTGGTTTTCTTGATAGGTGTACCAACATTTCAATGGCCTATTTTCTCTGCTATCCCAGATTGGTACTTCACAGTCAATGCCACTCCCTTTGGTACATTTCCATGGATGGCTTTCCCCATAGCTCCTTGGGTTTCTTTGCAATAAATTCTGAGCTATGACCCTCTCCATGGACAGTTTTCCAGTTCACAGTGAAGATATATGACTTTGGTCAGTTCACCACCAAGAGAACTATAGCTACACCTCTGAAAGGAGGTGGTAACCCCAGGCTCACATGTCAGGGTTGCATATCAGTCTCTGTGTAGCAGCTGCTCCACTCTTCTGTTCTCGTTAGGAAATATTTGAAATCTAATATATCCCTGTGTCCTGTTTAAATCAATGCATATTCTCTATCTGTTGATAGGACCATGGATAATGGAGATAAGTACCTAACAAAAGAAATAGTACAGGTTATAGGGAGTGGTTGTTCATTCAGGTTGATTTGAGTGAGATGAAAGATTTTGTTAATAATCAACATGATGAACATATCAAGAAAACTCATAATGAAAATACTGTAAGTTAATACAAATATTTAAACAAATCTGCAAATGGAGGGGCACAGTGGTCTGGAGTGAGTAGGCTGGACCTGTTTCTGGACTCCACCTACCTCCTGGGTCTGAATTTCTTCCTATGGTCACTGTGTGCACAGGCATGGTGGTCTGGAGTGAATAGGCCAGACAACTGTATCTGGGCTTTTCCAACTTCCCCAGTCTGGGTTGCCTGCACTCATCTGTGTCCTGGAGGGCATGACCCAAAGTAGGTCAGATCCCTGTTCCCTTGCTCCTCCCAGTCCCCTGGTTTTCGTAGGTTCCACTGTGCATTGCTCAGAGGGTAAATGGGCCAAAGAAAATAACTTGCTTTCTCCTCAATAAGATAAAGAGTCATCCTAAAATGTGTCAACAACAATGCAAAAAAGCCTGTGAAAGTCAGAAAACTGAATAGGAGAGTCCTATTCTTTAAAATTGACTTTATTCTGCCTCTAGATTATCAAATTAGTAGCCTACCTGGTATAACAAATGCAGAAAAGAAAGGATCTTTGAATTTGCAACATGGTTTAGTTTTTTGGAAATGGTCATGGGCAATGTGAAGCAGGCTTATTGGATTACCTGTGTGGATACCCAATGGAGCCATGAGGATAAACCATGGGTTGCAGTTGGAGAACCAGTGGACATGTCAGGACTATGATGGCTGCCAAGCAAAGCTGCTGGAACCAGATGGAGTACACCTGGAACTATGAGCAGCTGAGCTGCAGGGGCATAATTGGAACTCCAGAGACTCACCACTGGTTAGAATTACTGAACGTGGAGAATTGTCATTGGTTAGTTGTCAGACTTGGAGCTACGAAGTTTGATGTCTGCCCTGTTTTCCCCCCCCCCCCCAATCTTGTATTGACTCAGTCTTTCTTTGCTATTCACAATGCCATATTTTGCAGTGTGAATATTTATTCTATGCCATTATTGTTTTTCTGTTTGTTTGGTATTATGATTCAATTAAAGACCTTGGACTAGGCTGAAGATATGGCTTAGTGGTTAAGCGCTTGCCTGTGAAGCCTAAGGACTCTGGTTCAAGGCTCCATTCCCTAGGACCCATGTTAGCCAGACGCACAAGTGGGCACATGTGTCTGGAGTTCGTTTGCAGTGGCTGAAGGCCCTGGTGCGCCCATTCTCTCTATCTATCTGACTATTTCTCTCTCTCTCTGTCACTGTCAAATAAATAAATAAACAAAAAAATTAAAGAAAAAAGACCTTGGACTATGAGGACATCATTAGGATTGATAAAAATTATGGGACTTTTAAAATTGTAGTGAATGTATTGTATTTTGTATATGTATGGTTATCAGTTTATGGGGGCTAGGGACAGAATGTGGTTTGATTCAGGTGTCCCTCAGACTTAGGAATTCTGAATGCTAGGTTCCCAGCTGATGGAGATTTGGGAATTAACAGCTCATGGAGGCAGTGCATTGTCGGGGGAGGGCTTATGGGTATTATAGCCACTTCACCCTTGCCAGTGTTTGGCAGACTCTCTTGTTCCTCTTGTCCACTTGATATTGGCCAGGAGGTAATATCCAAACTGAGCTCATGCCATTGTTTTCCCTTGCCATCAAGGAGCTTCCCATTGATTCTGTAAGCCCAAATAAACCCTTCCCCCCACAAAAATAAAAAGAAAACTGAGAGATCTTAAGGATAACTAGTCCTACAATGGAAACCTCCAATGAAATCATAGAGAAATCAACAGAAATTCATTCCTCAAATGAAAACACAAGAATCAATGACACCCTGATTAAAAAAAAAAAATACTGAACATTAAGCAAGCTATCAAAGAACCAACAATTGTAACAATGAAATTGAACAAAAATATCTCCGAGAGCATTCAGCCTTTGACAGTAGGCTTAACTTGATTGAAGAAAATGTTGGAATCCCCCAAAGAGATATGAATAAATTGAAGGGAAGTCAAAAAAAAAGAAGACCTCAACAAATGGTTGATTAAGCTTAATGAAGAATTAATCAAATGCAAGAATGAACTACAGGAAGCATCAAAAAAAATCAGAACTTGACTTGAAATTGCAACTCATAAAAGAGATGGATACCATACAAAATAACACAACAGAAAACAAAAATTAAATAGAAATTATAAAATCCTCTCTAGAATCACTAACCAACAGAGTTACTCATGTGGAAGACAAAACCTCTGACCTGGAAGATAAGACAGAAGAAATTGATTGGGAGGTCAAAATCATGAGCACATCACAATCATAATTATATATGCATCAAACACAAGGGCACAACAGTTTATAAAAAAAAATCTACTCAAAAATAAAACAGAATATCATCATAGTTGGGAATTTCAATACTCCTGTATCAATAGACAGATCACCCAAACAGAAAATCACCAGGAAAATAATAGAACTCAACAATATCATAGATCAACTAGACATAATGGATATCTACAGAACTTTCCACCCCAACTCTAGAGAATACACATTCTTCTCAGCAGCCCACAGAACATTCTCCAAAATTGACCATATATTGGGTCATAAAGGATGCCTCCATAAAGTCAGGAAAATTGAAGTAACTTCCTACATCATGTCAGATCACAATGCTTTAAAGCTAGAAATTAACAACAAGAGCACATCAAGAGCTCTACCAACTCCTGGAGACTAAACAACACACTTTTAAACAATGAATGGGTCATGGAAGAAATCAAAAAAGAAAATGGAAAATTCCTAGAATTGAATGATTATAAAAACACAACCTACCAAAACTTATGGGACTCAATGAAGGCAGTCATAAGGGGAAAATTCATGGCCCTAAATGCCTTCATTACGAAGACAAAGACAAATCAAGAACATGACTGTCCACCTACAGGCGTTGGAAAAACAATAAGAATCTAACCCAAGAGCTCCAGATGGAAAGAAATAATCAAGGTTAGAGCAGAAATTAATGAGTTGGGTACTAAGAAAACAATTTTAAAATCAATGAAATGTCAGGGCTGGAAAGATTGCTCAATGGTTAAGACATCTTCCTGCAAAGCCAAAGGATACAGGTTTAGATTCTCCAGGACCCACATAAGCCAGATGAACAAGGGGGAGCATACATCTGGAGTTTGTTTTCAGTGGCTGAAGACCCTGTTGTGCCCATTCTCCCCCCCCCCCCCACTGCCTCTTTCTCTCAAATAAATAAAATACATATTAAAAAAAAAAACTGTTCATCATTGTAAGGGAGCAAGGTTACTAGCTTCTCTTTTAAAATTTACAATGTAATCCTGTAATCATTCCATGTGAAAAAAAATCAATAAAATAAAGAGCTGATTCTTTGAAAAAATAAACAAAATTGACAAACCCCTGGCCAATGTGATCAAACAACAACAACAAAGTCTCAAATTAACAAAATCAGATATGAAAAAGGAGACATCAATGAAATTGGAAGAATCATCAGGGAATAGTTCCCAAACCTGCACTCCACAATAATAAATAATCTGGAAGAAATGGATTAATTCCTACACATATACCTCCTACCAAAGAGTAAACTCAGAGCAGATTAATCTCCTAAACAAAACTATCACATACCTGGTGATTGAAAAGGTAATCAAAAATCTCCCCCAAAAGAAAAGTCTAGGACCAGATGGCTTCTTAGCTGAATTCTATCAAATCTTCATATAAGAACTGAAACCAATTTTTCTCAAACTAGTCTGTATAATCAGAGACAAGAGAATCCTACCCAACTCCTTTTACGAAGCTAGCATCTCCTTAATACCAAAACCAGATAGAGATGCAACAAGGAAAGAAAATTAAAGGCCTATATCCCTAATAAACTTAGATGCAAAGATCCTGAACAAAATCCTTGCCAACCAAATTTGGCAACACATCAAAAGCATTGTCCACCTTGATCAAATATGCTTCATCCCAAGGATGCAAGGATTGTTTAGCATACAGAAATCAGTCAACATAAACCACATAAATAAACTGAACCATAAGAACCACATGATCATCGCAATTGATGCATAGAAGGCCTTTGACAAAAATACAACAGCACTTCCTGATCAAAATGCTAGAAAGAATAGGCATGGCAGGTTTAAATCTCAACACAAAATAAGCTATGTATAAATCCTCTGAAGCCCAAACAATCCTTAATGGAGAAAAACTAAAGGAGTTCCCACTGAAATCAAGAACAAGACAGGGCTGCCCATTCTCACCACTGCTGTTCAATATAGTACTAAGAGTTCTAGCCCAAGCAATATGACAGGGGGAAGAAATAAAAAGGATTCAAATTGGAAGGAAGAAGTCAAGTTGTCACTATTTGCAGATGACATGATCCTTTATATAAGTGACCTGGAAGTCTTCATCTCAAACTTCTAAAGGTGATAAATTTCTTCGGCAAAGTGGCAGAATAGAAAAACAATGCACAAAAAGCAGTAGCTTTTCTACATGCAAAGGACAAATATACAGAGAATGAAATCACTGAGGCTGTCCCATTTTCAATAGCAACAAAAAATTAAAAAATTTGGAATAACACTAACAAAAGATGTGAAAGAACTATATAATGAAAATATGAAAACACTCAAGAAAGAAATAGAGGACTTGAGAAGATAGAAAGAACTCCCATGCTCCTGGATAGGTAGAATTAATATTGTGAAAATGGCAATTCTACCAAAAGCAATATACAGATTTAATGCAATACCAAGAAAAATACCAACATCATTCTTAAAAGAGATTGAAAAAATGATCTTAGAATTCATATGGAATGGCAGAAGGCCTCTGGTATCCAAACATATTCTCAGCAGAACATACACCTTTGTTGGCTTCACTATACCTGATCTAAAGCTATATTATAAAGCCATAGTGACAAAAACAGCATGGTACTGGAATAAAAACATAAACATAGACCAATGGAACATAATTGAAGACCCAGACCTTAGGGCAAGCAACTACAGCTGTTTGATCTTTGCTAAAGTTGTTAATAATATAGATTGGAGAAAAGACAGTATCTTCACAAAATGGTGTTGGACAAATTGGATGACCATATGTAGAAAAATGAAATTAGACCCATTCATTTCACTATACACAAAAATCAAGTCCAAATAGATTAAAGGCCTCAATATAAGACTTAAAATTCATCAACTAGTGGGGAAAAAAGTAGGAAGCACTCTCCACGATATAGGATTGGGAAAAGACTTCCTGTACAAAACACCAGTAGCCAAAGAAATTAAACAAGCACTCAACTAATGGGATCTCATGAAGCAAAAATACTTCTGCTAAGACAAACATACCCTAAGCAGACCCAGTAGATCACCCACTGACATATACCTATAGTACTATACCACTCACAGAAACCTAATATCTAGAATCTACACAAAGAACACAAAAAACTAAACAATAAAAATACAAGCAATCCAATCCAAAAGTGGGGCAAAGACCTAAATACAGAGTTCTCAGAGGAAGAATTACGAATAGTTAACACACACTTAAGAAAACCTTGTATCCTATATAATGACTATCCATAATACAATTTTTAAAAAGAAAAGAAAAATAGAAAACAAAGCTATTCTCCAAGGTAAGTTCAAGTCTCCACCAAACAATTGAAATAGCAATTCCATTTTGTAAACTGCAGTAGGTTTCCTCCCATTGCATGTGAATATGTGGGTGAACAAGAAAGAAGTTAGGCATCTTGGAATTTAAGACAAATCAATTCAGTCCTCACAGGAAAGTCCTGCTGTGGAGACTGGCAGTTTCTGTTGTGTTTGTATCTCCAATATGTAGGAGAATATAAGTAGCTTGTAAACTTAGAAAAATGACTTAGAAATTCAGCAAAGCAGCATAATATACTGATTCTTTTATTGAATCAAATAATAGTTTTTTGATAGAATTGACCAAATTGACTTATTTGTTTTACAGCTTATAACAACCAACATAACAGATAGTATAAAACCATTAAATAATTTAACATGGGCAAGAGCACTACAAATTGAGCGACAAGGATAAGAATTATAAGTTTCATCTCTTCTTAAATATTAACAAATTTAAATTAATATAAATGAATGAAAAGACTCTATAAAGACAATATAAAATGACCCTGATCATATCTTAAAAAGACAATTATTAAATCAGCTGAACTCAAGTATGCCTGGCTTACTGTGCTTGGATTAAAAAAAAATAAAAAGAATGTGGACCTACTTTAATTTTCTCTTAAAGGATATATGAAAAGCTACAATTAATGTTCCCTTTATAAGCCACATATTGAAGCTATCTATTAAACTTGAGGTTGCTATGCCACTGGTTTAGAATGGGCAGTGTCACTGTGAAGGCTTCAAATCAAGCTAGTCACTTCTCCTTGGGGCACGGAAGCTTCTTCTGTTTCCAATCTAGCCTAGCTAACTGAGATCTTGGAATCATGATGCAGCTGTCTGAGGACTAGGAGCATTGTCATCTGGAAGCATTTCAGAAATGCTGACATAGCTACATTTCAGGCAAAAATCTCCATGACATTAGGTTTTATATAATGAATTCTTCCTTTTTATTCCATATGCCTTAAAAATAGAATTTGATAGTGAAGATTACTGAGTATAAGTTAGTGACCACACACTTGACTTACAACATGTGCTAAATCATGGGGTACTAAGCAGTGTTAGACTATTGAAAGGGTGGACTCCTGCTCCCAGATGAGTTAGGCTTTTGATTGCAGTGGAAATATATAATTCACAGCTCCCAGTCTTGCTACCTTTGCTAATCTGAAGTTAAGCATTAGCTGTCTAACCCAAGGAGTGCTCTGGGAATAGTGAGAAAGGTTTCTGTAACAGAAAATTGTACTCTAAAATTAGGAGCCAGAGGTTCGGGTTCTGGAGCTCCCAATAATTTGCCATCTAAGATTAAGACATACTTTATATTTGGATATTTTATTTTCTAAACTAGAATCCTTGACTGTCACTTAGCAGGCACACACATATGTAAATGTAATAAATTTGTTAATATATTTATAGATTCATTGGCATATATTTATATATATACATATGTATATATATATGTGTGTGTGTGTGTGTGTGTGTGTGTGTGTAAATTTATTAAATAACACATAAATCTTTAGAGTTGGTCATAAGCAATTGACTTTATCTCTCTGGGTTTTAGGATTAACTAGATGTTTACTAAGAGGAGGTTTTTCAAACTGCTTCCAAATCTAGAATTTTGGATTTTGCCAGTCTTAACTATTCTTGTGTGTGTGTGTGTGTGTGTGTGTGTGTGTGTGTGTGTGTGTGTAATGATACAGTAGTTTGAATGTGAATACCTTTTACTAAACTTACAACTTAAGTCTTCAGCTGCCTGCTGGAGATGTCAGATCTTGTGGTCTAGCCCTAAGGTATGTTCAGAGCAGTTTGAGCTCTTGATGTTCATTGTTGCTGGTTGTTTGCTGGTGTCTCTCTGCTTGGATCTGTGGAAGTGAGATACCATCTTCTGCCATGGATGGTATTTCCCATAGATTCTATAAGCCTGAAATAAACCCTTTTTATCCCATAAGCTACTTCTTATTGGGTGCTTTCCAGCAAGCAGAAGGTCATTGCAACAGTATAATTGGTACTGAAAGTGGGGTCATTGACATGATAAATCTGACCATATGTGCTTTAGTCTTTTAGAACTTGTGTGCAAGAGGAATGTGGAAGGATTTAGTATTTCAGATTGGAAAAGTCTTGCTGTGCTGTAAACAGAGCTTGATGGGCTCTTCTGGTGAAAGTTTGAAAATGCTAAACACAAAGAGAATGTGGACCATGAAGGCCTGGCTCATGAACTTTCAAAGGGGAAAGAGAGAACTTTGTTGGAACTGGTCTACTAGTGAAAAGGCTGGCTGCATTCTTCTGCTCATTTCCACAGAGTTTGATCAAGATTGAATTTAAGAGTAATGAACAATGTGTTGGTAGAGGATATAGAACAGAAAGATATGAGAAATGTAAGGTTTATCTTAGAAAAAAATCAAGAAGCTTTAAAATTACAGGGAAAGAGACTGGTTTTAGGTTACTAAAGTTGCTGTTAAGCAAATTACCACATTCAAGTGTGGGCCAACTGTTTTTCATTGAATGAAATAATGCCCTGAGGGTGAGTCATGGATGATCAAATGAATAAGAATACAAACTCTTTTGAAAGAAGGTGGCTTGAAGGAAGATGGGTGAGGAGTATACAGCTTTTCAAGGTCAAGATTTATTCCTTCTACCCCAGCCAGCTTAACAAATTTGTTAGCCCACTCAATATTATGGAGTACAAAAAAATGCTAGAGTCTTTGGATGTACTACATACTTTTGATTTTTGGATATGACCCTGGGGCAAAGTGAAACTGGGCAATTTCTGTAAAGAGGCCAAGTAAGAAGTAAGAAGGAAAATGGGAGCCACTGAGATGCAGCATGTGAAACAGGGTAGTTAGAATCTCTGTGGAGAGGAGGCCCAGTAAGGCCATTGTATATGGAAATAATGGGAAACATGGTTCAAACCCTATATAAAGGACAAGTAATGCCATTGCATGTAGCTATGAAGATGAACTGTGGTTTGTAATGTATATATGAAGAAGTTTTGGGGGCAAAATTGGAATCCAGAGACTTTTGTCACTGGTTATGGATGTTGGACTTGAACTGCATGTGTTTGATGTTTCCCTGCTAGTTATGGATCTTGCATCATTCAGGTCTCTCCTTGTTATGCCTTTTTTAACAGTAGAAATATTTACTTTGTGCCACTGTGTGTTGGAAGTAATAACTTGTGTTATGATCTTACAAGACTCATTGTTAAGAGACAATCTTGAATCCCAGATGTGAATTGGGACTTTTGAATGATGTTAAACTTGGTTAAGACAATGGGGACCTTTGAAGTTGGTCTGAATACAATTTGCATTGTGAGATGTTACTAAGTCTATGGGGGCTACAAGCAGAATGTGGTAGTTTGAATGTGAATGTGTTTTCTCCATAGCCTGAGGCACTTTTTTATATTTTATTTTTATTGATTTATTTAAGAGAGTGAAATAGGCAGAGAGAACAAGAGAGAGAGAGAGAGACAACGGGCATGCCAGGGTCTCCATCTATTACAAACTCAAGGTGCAAGCACCACTTTGTTCATCTGGTTTATGTGGGTACTGCGGAATCAAATGTGGGTCCTAAGGCTTAGCAGGCAAGGACATTAACCACTAAGCAATCTTTTCAGCCTGCCTGAGATAGTTTTTATTAAGTTTTCAACTTGAGTCAGGCAAGGCCCTGTCAGAGGCAGTGTCAATGGGGACCAATCTTGTAGTCTAGCCCTAAGGTGTGATCAGAGCAGTCGGTGTTCTGGTTGTTCATTTCTTTTTTCAATTTTTTTATGAGACAGAGAAAGAAAGAGGGAGAGAGAAAGAGAAAGAAATGATGCACCAGGGGCTCTAGCCACTACAATCTAACTTTGGATGCATGTGCCACCATGTGTGGACTTGTACACATGTGTCGCCTTGGACTCTGCAGGCAAGGGATTTAACTGATAAGCCATATCTCCAGGTCCTGGATGTTCATTTGGGCTATGTGTTTGATGATGTCTCTCTGTTTGGATTGATGGAAGTGAGCCAGCTTCTTCTGCTATTGATGGTGCTTTCCCCTGCATTTTGTAAGCCTGAAATAAACCTTTTTCTTCCATAATCTACATAGGTACTTTCTTCTTATAAACTATTTCTCCTCAGGTATTTTCCCAGCAACCTGAAGGTAACTACAACAAATGGCATTTGAGGAAAAATGAACATTGGTTAAATTATGAGTTTTTAAGGTTCAATATTTTAGTGATATAAAACAACTAAGAAAAAAACAGAAAATTTAAAACCATTTTGCCTTTTAAAACTTATATGGTAATTTTTATGCCTTTTCTATTTTTGTACCTATAGAATGTTTTTGTTTCTTTGCTCATCTTCAGAAAAGGCAGCAATAATAAACACCTTAATAGTGAATGAAAATCAAAAAGTTTAATTCATTCAGCATTTAATTTTGTTTCTGTTGGTTGCTACTGTTTACAGAAAGAGGGTAGTTGGATACTAGAAATAATCCAAGTTCAAACAACCTGAAGGATGCTTCAGTTGCCAAACAGTATTGTTATACCAATGACCTTCTTAGAGACCTATACAAGCCAGTGGTAGCAATTTTGCTACTACCTAAGTTTATGCAATGTTGGTAAGATTCTGCTTACTTACAAGCACTCCATTTCTGTTAGTTCCACTAAATGCCAAGGGAGTCCTTATAAATTGGGTGTCATGCAAAACACCACAAAGCTTTCTTAATCTGCTTTCCCAAAGGTATTTTTGGCATGTGTTAAAATGCTGCATTTAGATTATAGCAGCAAATTTCAAGAGTCATAGATAGAGCAAAGAGTTCAGAAGAGAGCCACAAAGATGATAAAAGGTACAGAAAATAAGACCTGTGTGGGAAAGTTAACGCAGGTAAGCATGTTCTGCCTGGAGAAAAGAAGACTGGGGGGAAACATAACTGTCTGCAGATTCATTAAAGGCTGTTATAAAGAGAAGAGGGACCAATTCTCATTAGTCAATGAGGACAGAACAAGAACTAATAGGTTTCAATTCCAGAAGGGAAGATTTAGGTTAGATATAAGCACTAACTTTATAACAATATGAATAGTTGGGAATGGCACCAGCTGCCAGGGGAGGATGTGGAATCACCATCATTGGAGAGATTCAGCTGAATCCTCACATCCATCGATCAGGAATGACTTAGTAATAATAAAATCAATGCTGCTGTGATTCACAGGAATAGATCAGTGCACCAGCATAGGTCCTTCCACCCCAAATGATTATATGATTAAGACACTAGCACCCAAGGGGAATTGATTTGTGTATGAGGGAGGGAAGAGAAATTCTTTACAAGTCACAGCTGTAAATCTGAAAATTAAGTAATCCAAGATATTTAGCTAAGGGAGAAACTGAATCTGCTTAAGAGCTATGAATTAAACAGTACCACCCTTATTAAGATTTCAAATTTAAAAATTGTACCTATACCATTATCTTTCTGGCCTATTGTTCAGCTGGAATGTTGCGCTAATATTTTATCAATAAAAATCATGATTTAGACTATTCTCATGGTCTGACAATAAAAACGAAAATGAAGATTATACTTAGACAGATAATTTTGCCAAGTCAGATCCAGGGTCTTTTCCCATGTTCTTTTATTTAAAAATATGTTTAAATGATGTTTTGGCTTCATTCCTACCCAAGGGTTTTTACTTGATGGGCATGAGACACTAATTAAAATCCAAGATCCACATAATTCAATCACAGTGTGGGCCCAAAATTACCAATTCAATTTTTTAATCTTTGAATTGATTTCTACGTCTGTGAAGCCCAGAGTGAATTTCAGCATTATCCACAGCTTCCACTTCTCCCGGCTCCCTGCTTTATCACACCAAACCTTGCCAGCACAGCACACTGCAGTGGCTGCTCTGAATCTCTGAAAAGGCAATGTTTAATTTTTTAGTTTGCCTTTCCCCTTCTACCACACCAGTTTACCTTTAAGAGTAATAATAAAAAATGTTCAGCCTTGTCCCCTCTAACTAGGTTGTGTTATTATTACCATACCCATCACCGGGGTGCAGCACTCTGAGCAGTAGATCATCCCTGTGCTGTCGTGGCCATGATAGATGGCAGAAATAGTCACCCGTAGGACTGTGTTCCGTGCAAGGGCTGGAACAATAGTGAGGGAACCCAGCACAAGCTCAGCCTGCACAGGGGTAGGCATTTTCCCCTAAATGAAAAACTAGAAGTAGACTATTCTGTAAATTGAGATTCTTTACATGGAAATGTGATATTTTTGCTCAGAGACTTTTTATGTCTCCCAAAATATACTAATTGATTCCTGAATTTAAAACCTCTCATCTTCTCATTTCTACTTCTTAGATTTATTATTTTACCATCTATGGTATATGTTGTTTCTTCCTATACTCCTTGCTACCACCCTAAACACAGACTTGATGTGTCATCCTCATGGACAATTGAAATGATATTATATCTTATTTCTTCACTTTTCTTCTCTTTAGCTATAATTCACTTTCATATGTGACTAATCCCAGTAACTGCTGCAGTCATATCAATCAGAGAGGTTTTAGTTTCCTTTGTGACGTATCTAGTGCAGGTCAATTCCCACGGCATCCAAACCCCTTTCACGTGCACGTCCAGCAACAAAATTTCACTGATTCATTATTTGTACTCTCTTTTCAAGTAGAGTGCAGGACTCCTGGTTTTTCAATATGGGCTTCAATCCTTGAAAATAGTTTTTGCTTGCTCTCCCTTATGGTATATTATGTGTATGTGTGTATGTGAGGGGAGGTGCACGTATGCTTATGTGTATGCAGATGTGTGCCTTCTATGTGCAAAGGCCAGAGGATAATATTAGATGTCCTCCTCTGTCCCTCCTATACATTGTTTGTTTGAGATGGAGTCTCCCACTGAACCCCAAGCTGATGTACTTTGCTTGTTTGTTTGTTTCTGGCCAGACTGGCTGAACTGCAAGCCCCAGCCATTCTCTTATGAACACTCCAACTAGCAGAGGTTACAGTTGTGCACCACTGTTCATGCTTCTTTACATGGGTATTACAGACTGAAGTTGGGCCTTCTCTCTGATCCTAGCAGGTCCTCATGCTACCATAGAAAGTATTTTTGTTTGTTTGTTTGTTTGTTTATTTATTTATTTATTGGAGAGAAAGAGACAGATAGAGAGAAAGAAAGAATGGGCATGCCAGGGCCTCTATCTACTACATATGAACTGCAGACATATGTGCCCCCATGGACATCTGGCTTACGTGGGTCCTGGGGAATTGAACCTGGGTCCTTAGGCTTCACAGGCCAATACTGTAACCGCTAAGCCATTTCCCTAGTCCCTCATAGCAAATATTTTTGAAATAGTTTATACATTTGTTTATTTGAGAGGAAGAGAGAGAGAAAGAGGAAGAATGAGACACAGAGAGAGAGAAAGAATGTGAGTGTTTGGGCTTCTACCTATTGTAAACAAACTCCAGACATATGTACCACTTTGTGCATCTGGCTTTACTTGGGTAGCAGGATATCAAACTTGGGTCCTTTGGCTTTGCAAGAAAGTGACTTAATAGCTAAGCCATTTCACCAGCCCCCATATCAAGTTGCCCCCCACCCCTAGGTAGGGTCACACTCTAACCTAGACTGACCTGGAATTCACTATGTAATATCAGTGTAGCCTCGAACTTAGGGTGATCCACCTGCCTCTGCCTCCAAAATTCTGGTATTAAAGCATGTGCCCCCAGATCAAGCTCATAGCAAGTAATTTTACTCACTGAGCAATCTCCCCAGTCCCTTTGGCTAAATCTTTCATGTGAGCTGTATGGTGCCTTGTGCAGTGGTACACATCTTTAATCCTAGCACTCTGGAAGCAGAAGTAGGAGGTTCACTGAATTTGAGGTCAGCCTGGGACTACAGAGTGAGTACCAAGTCTGCCTTGGCTGCAGTGAGACCCTACCTCAAAAAACCAAAAATATGAAAAGAATGGAAAAGCTTGATTTCAATAATAAATTCATATCTGAATTTACTAGTTTGATGGCCTAGACAAACTATATATTCACTAAGACACCTCTTTCAATTTCTTTATCAGTAACATGAGGTCAACAATTCCATTCCAAAGAATGTTCTTTGAGGAATAAATGAGAAAATTTTAGTAAAACCACAGCATAGAGCCAGGCACATGGTAGTAACCAAAGGCAGATTTGATAAGGCAATTGCTGCTCTACAGTTTAAATAGTGGAATGCTCCATCTCAAGTGGGCTTTTCATTGCTGCCTTCTCTGTGAGGCTTCTTGTCTCACTTTCCATTTTGATTGGGATTTCATTCTTCCATTCTAGTACAGCATTTTGATAGTGCATTCGTTCTATCCTGACACAATTTACATACAGCAAATGTAACTCTTCCTCCAGATATTTTAGAAGTAGTCATTTCATTTAGTCCTATCTCAAACCATCTGGAATGAAGGATATTCCAAAAGAGTTCTAATGATGCTGATTTTTAGGCTTTCATTGTTTTGGATTTTTTATGTTTTCATTGTTTTTAGATGTTCTTTTTTCTTGTCTTGTACCAAACCCCAAAGGGGAAAATACTTATGATGAAATAAAATATTCTAACCTTTTGGTTGACAAGAAAGAATCATACCATTAGTTTCATACTCCAAAGATAACAATAAAGTTAAAGCTAGTCTTATGGTAAAGTCCATTTCTACTATCATCACATAAATAGCATTGACTCGTCTCTTATTTTTTTTCCTTTGAGACAGGGTCTCACTATGTAACCTGAGGTGGCCTAAAACTCCCCATGGAGATCAGGCTTGACCTTGAATTTGTGATTATCTTCTTGTCCCTGTTTTCTGAGTGCCAGCATTACAAAAGTTTGCAACCACACCTAATTTAAATACTTTTAATCACTAAAAACCCCACAGGAATATTAAAACTTACTGGTTGTTCATACTGATTTAAATAACTACATTTCTTTCAACTTCTCTTTATGCAGTGGTATTATTTCTAAGTCCCAACTATTGGCATGATAAGCTTATCCGCATTGCAAGAAGCTTTATCCCTTCACTGCAAATCTTTTTGTTATAGAAATATATCTACAACTTTAGAGTGTTAAAGTATATGTATGTATGTATATATGTGTATATATATATATATTTTATAGAATATATGACTATATATATATATATCTAGATTATATTTTTTTTCTGAAGAGACAATCTCAAAGTCTTGCCAAGATTTAAGTTAAAACCCACACATACATACACACACACACACACACACACACACACACACACACACAGAGAGAGAGAGAGAGAGAGAGAGAGAGAGGACTGGCCAAAATAAAGAAAAAAGAATAAGAATATAATTTACATGTGCAAATTCAAAATAGAGACATGAATTGCTATTAACTTTGCCTAAAACATTCTGTAAGTTATTAGTATATATTGATAGAGGAATTATATTGAAAACATTATCTTCTATTTGAGGGGAAATTTATTTATGTCATTGTCTATAAATTGATCCATCCTTTAATCTTTTTTTATCTAATGGAGACTATATATTTACAATATATACAATTATTTTCTAAATTTCATTAATATCTGTCATGATGACCCTCTTTTCATTATTAATTTTATTAAACTTAGTCTTCTCTTTCTTTTGGTTAATTTGGCCATGGGTTTCAATCTTAATCTTTTCAAAGAAGCAACTATTTGATTCATTGATTCTTAGGAAATCTGTTCTGTTTTAATTTTATTCATTTCTTCCATTATCTTAGTTATTTATTTTGCCTACTAATACTGTATTTGGCTTGTTTCTGATATTTTCCAAGGCTATAAGATGAGTCATAGCATCCATCTGAAAGGTTTAAGATTTCTGAATGTAGACATTTAGAGCTTTGACATTCTCTTACAACTGATTTCATTTTACCCTACAAGTTTTGCTATCTCGTGTTTTTAAATTTCATCATTAATATGAATTTCTTAATATCATTTTTGATTTCTATAATGACACATTTACTACTGTATTGCTTAATCTCCATGAGTTTGTGTATATTCCATAATTTTTCATGTTTATTTGTGGTGATCAGATATAATGTCAGAAATTATTTCAATACTCCTATATTTCTTAAGATGTGTTTTATGTCCTAACACATGATCTATTTTAGAGAAGGTTACATGGGCTTCTGAGAAGAATGTATGTTCTACAGTGTTTGGGTGAAATGTTTTGTTATGTCCATTATTCTATGATGTCCTTCAATCCAGATATTTCTTTCTACATTTTTTTCAAGATGACCTGTCTATAGAGGAAAATGGAGTGTTTAAATCTCCCACTATTATTATGCCAAAATCTTGGCTTTTTCCTCTCATAATACTTGTTTTATGAAATCAGGTACATCCATACTTGCTTTGCATATGTTTAGAATTATAGTGTCCTCTGGATGGATTCTGCCCTTAATCAGTACAAAATGACCTTCTTTATCTCATCTGACTACTTTTGGTTTAATGGTGATTTTTTTTTCAGGTATTACAACAGTAACACTTGCTTATTTCCTATTTTCATTGGCTTGGAAGATTTTTTTCACCCTAAGGTATCATCTGTCTTTTATAGTGAGGTGGATTTCTTAGAGACAACATCAAGATGGAACCTGTCATCTAAAAGCTAGTGTGTGTTTTTGAATGGGTAATTGAAACCACTGGTATTTAGAGTTATTATTGAAAAAATACCCATTTTCCTGTCATTGTGCTGATTGTGTAATGTTCAGTGTTTTTTTATTTGAGTCTTACTTAATTATTACATAGACACTATGTATTCCTGTGGTCATACTTATGTGTCTTTCTCTTCTGTCTGGAGAATTCCTGAGTATCTTCTGTAGAGCTGCTTAAGTGGTTATAAATTCTTTGATCCTGTTTACATCATGGAAAATTTGGCTTTCTCTTTTAATTATAGTGGGCAGCTTTGCTGGAGATAAAATTTTGTGTTGGAAGCTGATATTTTCAGAACTTGAAGTACATTATTCCAAGCCCTACTTACCTTGCAATATTTCTGTTGCAAAATCAGACAATATTCTGAAAAACCTGCAATTGTATGTAGTATGGTATTTCTCTCTTGCTGCTTTCAATATACTTCCTTGTTCTGCATATTTAGTGGTTTAATTATGACAAGGGGAAGTTGTTTTCTAGTATTAGGTGATATTCAAAATGCCTCATTTTGGATTGACATCTCTCCCTAACTTAGGGACATTTTCTATTATGATTTATTGAGAATATTTTGTACACCATTATAATGTAACTCTTCACCTTCTTTTATGCCCATGAGTTTTAGATTTGGTCATATAAAGGTATCACCAATATCATTAAAGTTCTGCTCTAGCTTCTTAATTAATCTTCATCCACATTGTAATGTTCCAACTCTTTTACTGTGTCTTCCAGCTCAGATATTCTGTCTCCTTTGGATTCATCTTATTTGTCAGGCTTTCCACAGAAATTTTACTTTGATCACTGTGCTCTTCATTTTAAGCTTCAGTTTGCTTTTTATTCAATATTTCTCTCATAGAATTCCTCCTTCATATCTTTTTTCACCTTTCTTGTTTCAGTCAGCTGTTTATATTCACATGGAATTTGTTCAGGAGTTAATTTTTTTATTTTATTATCTTTTTTGCTCTTGGTGATTTTTGAGTTAGGGTCTCACTCAATCCCAGGCCAACCAAGATTTCACTACATGTTCTCAGACTAGTCTCCGAAATTCTAGGATTAAAGGCATGTGCCACCACACCTGGCTACTCTTTTATTTCCTTTAATCTAAGGCTTTATTGTAACGTGGTACAGGGAAAAGAGAGAAGGGGAGAAAGATTGATAGTGAGAGAGCATGCACCAGACTAAGAGAGACTATTTTCTCTGATTTCTTCAAAGTATGATTTGACGATATTTATAATTGTTCCTCTGAATTCTATCTCTGGAATTTCTGTAACTTTAATCTCATTGTATATCATTTCTGAAGGATTAATTTTTAGAAGGGTCATGTTGCCTTGGTTTTTCATGTTACTTTTCTTTTTGCATTGCAACTTAGGTATCAGGAGCTAGGCTGTTGGTTGGATTTATTTCTGAAATTTTAGTTATTTATTACTTAACACTATTCTTTTAGAGTGAGGGCTTGTACAAGTATTAGAGAAATTGACTTATTTTAAGTGGGTTTATAGTGTTATTACCTTCTGCTGAATTAGTATCATCATATCAGATTCAAGCCCCAGCAATCTACATGTTACTCTTTACCAATCTATGAAAAGGCTAGAGGCCTTTGGATGTGCCAAACTCACTGTAGATATCAGGTGAGCTGAAGTCTCTTTGTGAATAGAAATTCCTGAAGATAAAAGAAGGCTGAAGACTCTCAAGTGTATCCAGCTCCCCAGGCATAAAAACCAAAGGCTGTCAGGTACAGAAAGCTTCCTGGAGACAAGGACAGACTAAAAAGCTCTCCCATACATAGTCCCCCAGAGACAAAAAGTGTGTTTGAGAAGTTGTTTGCTAGAAATGACAAAATGGGAGTTGACAAATGTTCCATAGAGCTATCTGTTTGCTAAGGCATACTATGTTCTTCACATTCATTCACGGAGCTAAGTAAGATAGTATATTTATAGTTCTAAGCACTGTTCCTTGTTCAGATTGATGCAGTAGCATCATTTCTGGATAGGTTATGGATTGTAGTTTTGTTTGATTGTTGCCAAATCTTCATATTTCTTTTCATGAGTCATTTATATACTACAGTTTAAAATCCTTTAATCTATTTCTTTAATTATAATATTTTAAGCCAGTATAGATACCCTTGCTGCTTTACTTCACATAAATCTCCCTTTGACATTCCTAATTTAATTGGCCTATTCATTACAATGAATAAATTTTCACTGTAGGAGTTGCTCCTTATATTACCATTCCATTATATAATGGACTTGTATCCTAACATTGATGCCTTTTCATTTTCCCTTAGTGTTTCAGTCTTTTCCCCTTCTTCGAAACAAGAACTGTCTCATCTTAGTCCAATACTTTGATATTTTTGACATTGTGGACAGTAGACAATTATTTGTCAGAAAGTGTATTAGTAAAATTAGCACTTCAAAGAAAACTACTTACGTTGCTTTTAAAGCATTCTATTTTGTAACTATCATGCCGAATCATTGCAACTTCTTGTTTTATATCTTTTAACACCTTCAAGGTTCAGAGAACAGAAAAGGTTATTTTCATTTTTAAATTGGATATTATTTAGTGTGTTTATGCTAAATATGTAATATGCATAAAGCTGTTGTACCAATACTATTACTTAGTTCTAAATATTTTAAGACTTAATAATAATAAGAACTTTATGCAAGTGAGTTAAGATGATTAATAGTTATAAGAATAAGAATCCTTGAAGTAGCATGTTACCAAAAGAAGTGCTAGGTAGTGACATTGAATTTCATCATAGTGACAGTATTTGTTGTGATTTTGTTAATGAAAATCATTTAAACAATACAAAAATAAAAAATAATCAAAAAAATCCTGATTGCAATAACATATATGACTACTTATAACCTTTATAACAATAATGTCTTCAATCTAGGCATCCTAAAGTCATAGTTAGGTGGCATTTTCACATTAATTAATAAGTAAACATTTACTCCCTAAATATTATTTCCATATTAACTTCTAGATTCTTGCAACTGTGGGTATTTTGTTTGTTTGTTTGCTTAGTTTTGGTTTTCCAAGGTAGGGTCTCACTGTACCCCAGGCTGACCCAGAATTCACTATGTAGTCTCACGGTGGCCTTGAACTCATGGTGATCCTCCTAACTCTGCCTCCCAAGTGCTAGGATTAAAGCCCAGCAACTGTGGGCATTTTAATATCTACATAGTAGACATGCAGAAGTACTTCTCCAATGTTGCTCACTACACATTATTTTATTGGGCAATTAGAAATTCCCACCAAAATGTTGATCTTAGGGCAGGAGAGATGGCTAAGTGGTTAAGGTGTTTGCCTGCAAATCCTAAGGTCCTAGGCTCAATTCCCCAGTACCCACATATGACAACTGGCACATGCATCTGGAGTTTGTTTGCAATGGCTAAGGCCCTGGCATGCCCATTTTTTTTCTCTCACTCTAATTATCTTTTTCTCTTGCAAATATATTTTTTTTTAATTTGAAAATGTTGAGTTTGAAAGACTTCATCATAAACCATCATATTCTAATTTATTTGCAGTTTTATTTCCTTTTTTGTTGTGTTCCTGAATTCACAAGTACTGCTCACTCATCTCTTAACCTCACATTGTCTTTTCTGTTTTAAAAACATGCATATTTCCCCATAGTATTAAGAATGAATATCCGTTGCCTCAAATTCTGTTCTCAACATGAAAGTATGTAAGCCTGATTAAAATTGACTTTTGCTTCAGGAAAGAATAAATGGCAAATAGCTAAATTAATGTTGCTCTGGAAACGCATTCAGTGCAGTGATTAACATTTGCCAAACAACTGTTTTCCTCATAACATGTATTCATGTGCGTGTATGTGCTGCAAAGGAAGGGGAAGAAGATCCTCAGGCTCTATTTTCCTTTCACCACATCAGGTAATTCTATTTTTATAGAAATAGGTGTAAATAAAAACAAAATAGGGAAAAAGTTAATCTTACATACCCAATATGAACACAGGTAAAAGTTCACAAATGACTGTTTCCAAAGGTAAGTGTTTTCCCAAAGAGTAGAGTAGGAATGTAATTATTACAATACTAAACTTTGGCTGGAATTTCCTAAAACTGAAAGGTCACTTTAAAGGCTGAGCTTTTCATGAGTCATGTGGGGGAAAAGCCTTAAAACAATAAAAAATTAAATAAATATTAAATAAAAGCACTTTCAATGCATATTTTTATAGTCTGCCTTATTTTGATTCTAGGATTCTAGGATATCAGTTTGGATAAAATATCAAAATAAAATCTAACGTGAAATAATAGAATCCACATAATATCAAGGCAAACATCAGTACTTTGAGAAAAACTTCAGAATACAATCCCATGGCATCTCCACCTATACAAGTTCTGCTAGAAAAATTATAAGCCTTTATTCCTAAAAAAAAAAATGAGCTTGAGAATGGCACGATGAACTAATGAAGACTACACAGAAGCATTACAGAGGACTGTGCAGGTGTGTTAGACGGCATGGGAATTATCACTGCATTCAAAAATCAACTACCTGTGTGATGAACTCAGGCAATTTATTCAGCTTTCAAAAGGCCAAATCCTTATCCAAAGAATAAAATAAACATCCTTTAACACAGTTCTCTTTCCACAGATTCAGGTATCCATAGTCACCTTTTGCCTGGAACTACTAAGTGAAGTTTTTTTTTAGAAAAAAAGCTCCCTGATTTTTTTTTTTTAAGCTAAGGTTCTGAAATAAATATCTTCTTTCAATGAATTAAACTTTTTTTCCTCCCATAGTCTTAAATAACTCACATATTTGAATATTCAGAAATATAACTTATTAGTTGGAGATTGCTTTTAGAAATGTTATTAATATTTTATTTTCATTTACTTATTTGAGAGAGAGAGAAAGAAAGGCAGATAAAAAGAGAAAGAGAATGGGCATAGTAGGGCCTCTAGCCACTGCAAACAAACTCCAGATGCATGTGCCACTTTGTGCATACAACTTTACGTGGGTACTGGGGAATCAAACCTGGGTTCTTTGGCTTTTCTAGCAAGGACCTTAACTGCTAAGCCATCTCTCCAATCCCAGAAAATTTTAAAGTTGACAAATAATCAACACACATAAATAGTACAATAAAGAATAAAAAAGATGGGCTGGAGAGATGGCTTAGTGTTTAAGGTGCTTGCCTGCGAAGCCTAAGGACCCAGGATCAATTCTTCAGGTCCCAAGCCAGATGCACATGCGTCTGGAGTTCATTTGTAGTGCCTGGAGGTGTACCCATTCTCACACTCTCTCTGTGTCTCAAATAAATAAATAAATAAGTATCAGCAAAAAATTTTTTTTAAAAGAATAAAAAAGAAAACATGTTTTTAAGATGAAGAAAAAGTTTTCGACATTAACAGAAGAATTTAAATATATACTCACTGGGTTATAGAATACTATTAAGATATCAAAAATAGATATAATATCAGGTGATATCAGACTACAATGAAATTATAATTAGAAATCAATATGAGGAAGATACCTTCCTTGGTACTGAAATTATAGGCACATCTCACCATGCCTGCCATTTTATGTGGGTGCTCAGGACCACACTCAGGTCCTCATGCTTAGAAAGTCAGCATGTCGCTGATGGAACTACCTCCCATGCCCATCAGCTGATATACATGATTTGTCAAGATAAGGTCTCACTCTAGACCAGGCTGACCTTGAACTCACTCTGTGTACCATGCTGGTCTTAAACACTTACGGTTCCTCCTATCTCAGCCTGCCAAGTGCTGGGATTAAAATGTGTGCCCCTATGCCCAGCTTGTTAGCTAATATTTTAAGACAGTTCATTGATTGTCTATAGAACTTTGGGGGACCATAAAGTGAAGAGATATTTGCATTTTGGGACTTTCTCAAGGTGATCCTCTTTGTCTTTTCTACACATTTTCTTTTGAATGTATTTTACTGACTGAAAGAACAATGGCATCTTTTCACTTGCTTTGCATGTGCCCACACTATTTTTCCCATCATTTTACTCCAAGTCTGTGTACATGTCTTTACTGGTGAGGGTCACATCTTGTGGGCATAAATTTTGTCTTCATGTTACCAGTCTATTTGGCTAAGTCAAATTTAGTCTATTATACAATCCAGCCATTACTGAAAAGCAAGGGTTTCTGTCACTTGTTAAATGTCTTCTGTTTATTTTGAATCTTTTGTTTTACTCTTCCTCTTTTCTTGTTTATCTTTGTAGTTTGACAGTTTACTTTATTTAAGATTTGCTTCTTTTCTAGGCCTCTATGGTACATCAGCTTTTGCATTGGGCATAGTACTCTGACATATAATTATAAATGTATATGAAACTAATAAGTGTTTCATTTGACAACTACAGAATATGCATTATTTTCACTGGCCCATAGAATATGCTCAAGGATTCATCATATATTGAACTAAAAATTATTCTCAAATATTCAAAAAATTTAAAATACCAATAAATTTATAAAATAACAGGTAATTAAAGAAGGCAAGATCTGATTATTGAGGTTTTCCTTATTCTTTCTTATGATACTAGTAAACTTTATATGTTTATATATATGATGCATTGATTGTGGGAGGAAATTATATTCTTATAAAATTATTTGCAGTAATAATAATATAATTTTCTACAACAATAATTAGCAATATTAATAAAAACCCTAAAAATGTGAGTCCAGTTGGAATTCCACAAGTAAGTTATAGTTACCATAGTGAAAAATTGCAGTTCACCTAATATAAACTGGTCAAAACATGTATGCACATTAAACATGTCCTTCCAAATATGGAGTTTTATAAAAAATTATTCAGATGAATTGTTACTTAAAAACAAATTATAGAAGGCATATAACATTTTCCCAACTTTGTGTAAACAAAATAGTAAAAAACAAATGGATATCCATGGCTGCCTCTATGTGATAACATGTATAACCAATGGCTATCTTGGATTTTAAGATTTTGGATGGTTTTATTTTCCATCAAAATTTTACATTTGGTATCAAAAAGAAATATAAAATTTAAATGTTAATCTCAATAAAAAATACAGATAAACAAATCTTATTAGAGAGACCAGGTATAGCTTTTAAAAGTTAGTGATGTTTCTCTTAAAGTATGGCACATTTGCAATGAAATCTTTAGGGCATGGCAAACCCTCAAATACCATTTTATATAATGCAATGCAAAAAAAATGCAAGACAAAACTCAAACTACTCAAAATACATTAAATATTAGCTTTAAAAGTGTTTTGGTTTCAAAAATTCAGGGCCTATGAGAAAGATATTCAAAGGCAACCACTCATGGCAGATATTTTGGTTATCATTAGCACACTATATCTAAAACCAGAGTTTCTGTTGCTTATAGGGTACAGGGCTTATCCTTCAGATGAAAGTGAAAGAGTTCACAGCCATATACACACATCAGCATGAAAATGACCATCCAATGTCTATCATTGTACCTCCTTAAAGGAGGTTGTTTGTAAGCAATGTCTAGAGGACAAAAGTAAGACATGGATTTGGACAACCCCCATTGGTATCCTACATCTTGCAACAAGGGATTTGATTACCCTTGTCATTTTCTCTGCTTGCTGAGCAAAGCTCCCAAGCTATTAGTGGTCGTAAAATTATCCAGCTGTTTTTCAGATTCAACCATCATATTTGACTCAGTGACCTCCTTGGTCAATGAATTTCACAGGTTGACTATACACATTCATAAAGCATTATTTACCTCAATTTGTACTGAATTTACTGCCCCTTATTTTTTATCAAGTATCTCCTTGTCCTCATCTTATTATAGAACAGGGTTACAAAAAAATGTCCTTTGTAATTCTGAATGCTTCAATCAAGGACTTTTCTAAAATACATCAGATTTTGAAATTGTTTTTGAAGTAAAAGGAAAGTCTAGTTTCCATGTATCCAGTTTCTATTGACATTTTATTTTCTTCTTCATTTCTTATGGTTTATCTATGAATGTCACTCTACCTCATGATTCTATATGTTTTGGTACATTTTTTTAAAAAAACACATAATGAGATCCATGATCATATATCTTTTCAATAATAAAATTCAAATTTACAATGCTTACTTTACTAATTCCATGATTTTTTAGAATTAAGTAAACCATTTGTTTTTATAAACCAGTATATTCAAAAGGCTTAACTTTATTAACTGTGCCAAAGTATTGTAATGTTCAAAAGGAATGTTTATAGCATTATCTATTTTTTCTTTTTCTCAATTTTTATTAACATTTTCCATGATTATAAAACATATCCTATGGTAATACCCTCCCTCTCCCACCCACTTTCCCCTTTGAAATTCCATTCTCCATCATATCCCCTCCCATCTGAATCAGTCTCTCTTTTATTTTGATGTCATGATATATTCCTCCTCTTATGATGGTCTTGTGTAGGTAGTGTCAGGCACTATGAGGTCATGGATATCCGGGCCATTTTGTGTCTGGAGGGAGCATGTTGTAAGGAGTCCTACCCTTCCTTTGGCTCTTACATTCTTTCTGCCACCTCTTCCTCATTAGACCCTGAGCCTTGGAAGGAAGGTGTGATCAAGATGTTACTCAGTACTCCAGTCACTTCTTTCCAGCACTATGATACTTTCTAAATCATCCCAAGGTCACTGCCATCTGAAAAGAGAAGATTCTTTAGCCAAAGTGAGAGCAGTGTTAATATAAGGGTATAAATATTACGAGAAGGGCATACTGGGCAGTTTGATAAGCATAGTATATACATTTTTCTAGACATCAGCAGATGTTACACCCCCTAGGGCTCATGACTACCCCTGTTTTAAGTTTTCATTATCAGGGATGTATACCCCCCATGGAGTGGGCCTCCAGTCCAATTGAAGGGCTGTTGGTTTCTAACATGATAGATGTTCCACTGTTGCATCTGATGGATCATTTGGCTTGGCTGGCCAAATATAAGGCTTGCAGT
Organism: Jaculus jaculus; assembly: GCF_020740685.1. NCBI lineage: Eukaryota > Metazoa > Chordata > Mammalia > Rodentia > Dipodidae > Jaculus > Jaculus jaculus. Next base: position 99,500,055 of record NC_059103.1, on the reverse strand, counting down.
GTCCACTGTTGAGTATCTTCACTGGTGGCATCTCTTTCTCCCATTGAACTACATGTAGAATGGCTTCTTCCAGCTTTCCGTCAGTTGGTATACATGAAGGAGGTTATCAGCTCAGTTCCAACAGGATCTCTCAGTGGCCTTGCAGCCCAAGTTTGTGGAGTCTTCAGCAATAGGGTTTTACCATCGATTCCTAGTGGGAAACCAAGGGCCTCGGCAATGGCCTATAATGTTTTGGGGGCATCAGGGACCTCTGGCCAACATCTCACTGGAGGTATCCCAATCCTGGCACTGAAAATTTTCTAACAATGATCTACAGCTCCTGAGTGTTCCATTGTCCAAAACCAGAGGATTCCATATGATTTATTTGCATTCTCTTAGATTTTGATTAGCCCTCCCTCCACCTTTCCTTTACTCGATCTGTTCCCCTGACCTCACTTTGGGCCTTTCCACCCCTGTTAATTTATTCTTCTACTTACATATATACAATACCAACCTATTAAGTACTCTCCTCCCTTCCTTTCTCTTCCCTTTATATCTCCTTTTTAACTTACTGGCCTCTGCTACTGAGTTTTTTCCTTCTCACACAGAAGTCCAATATCTTTTTGAACAGATGGTTTTGCTGTGTTGTTCTTGGATAACTTGCATCTACCATAATGACAGGGATAGATAAGTAAGCTTTCAGTCATGAGATCTTATTGTAATTCATAGATGGGCATAATTTTCTCACCACAGTGTTTATCAAGATGCTCAATACTCAAAGAAATAACTTCCATATATAGCATTTATATCTGTGTAGTATTATTTTTAGTCATGAACAATTATGCTAAGCTGAATTTTGCCATTTTCTAGTGTATACTAAGGTAAAATTATCTTTTATATGATTGCATATTTTCATAGTTGGAAGCATTTGCAATTCCTGATATGTCATCATATTCATTGAGAATTCTCAAATTTATGTAATAAAGACATATGAAACTGCTTTAGAAATAAAGCAGGATATGATGCCCATGTACAGAAAAGCAAACAATATGAAACCAAATAGTAATTCTCCCTTATTATTTAGACTTTCATAAGATATAGTCCAGAGAACATCTGGTTACTAGAATTGCATATGCCTGGACTTTCTTGTATACTTAGTATATCAAATTCTCTGTGGATGGAGGAGGAGTCAGCCTTTTAAACTATGCATTATCATACTGAGCACAATTCACTTTGGGCTGCTTCTCAGTAATTGTCCCCTCGGAAAGTTCTTTCCCAGCCACAGCTTCTATAACCTTCAAATGTTTCCCAAGCATCTCAGTGTGGAAAGCATATTTGAGCCCAGATGTCACTTTCTGGTTTGTCTTGGAGATATACTGGAATTGAAGCAGTGGCTTCCCCCTGAAATTTCCTTTCATCTACTTTCATATGCTTATGTCATTTAAATGCAAACATCAGAAGCTGGTCTTCATGTATTCCTCTTTCTACCTTTCTAAATTTTTTGATAGAGAATGAACATTAGTGGATTTCCTTGGATTTTACATTGAGAAAATGTGCCCATATCTGCAACCAGACAAACCATGACATCTCTCTCTCTCTCTCTCTCTCTCTCTCTCTCTCTCTCTCTCCATATATATATAATATATATATATATATATATATATATATATATATATATATATATATATACATGGTATTATAGGATAGGTTTGTAGGTGTGCGTGGGTAAAAGCAGGTAGCTGAAAAGCATCCATCTTTCCCCACTATCAAGAAAAAGGCCCAGGACTTTTGTTCAGCAACAAATATGAATGGTTAAAATTATAATTAATATCACCATGGGCCTTTTAAATACTTGATAAACATATTCATATTCCAATTTTATTTTAAAAAATTAATTTTAAAGACCTATAGACATCTTGAATGAAAAGTAACAATGATTAAAATAAACTTAGTTGCATATGATGATCAATATTTCTATAATGGTTGAAAATTTGATATTGCTCACAGTTTTCTATTTGTAAAATTTTGGCTGACTTTGGAATAAAACATTGTTTGCACTTGTCTTTTTCTTGCAGCTGAATTAGAATTAAGTTACATTAAGTCATATGCTCAAGGACAAAATCATGACATTCTGAAGGTTTAATTCTCAATGCCATTTTGAAATTAGACTACCAGAAAAGTACATTTCCAATATCTCAAGGATTATTCTCTTCCACCTTCTCACATTGGGCTTTCTAATTGATTTGCTAGGCCCAATTACAAACACATTTGTCTCAAAAGAAAAATAGTTAAAACAATAATATATTGTGTCATCTTAAATTTATATAAATTCAAATTTTTATTATTTTATTTATATTCACAATTGGATTGGTTTTAGATCTTTGGAGTTTGTTGTATTTATATATATATATATATATTTTCAATCAGACTTAACTCTACAACTTTATTATATTGAATACAATCATTTGATATCATACAGGAAAAGTTCTGCTTTTGTACTATTCTTATTAGTATCAATTGCTTTCTTTTCAAATCTTCCTCATATACTTTCTCTTAACTCTCTCATTTTAAAAAATATGTTAATTTTACTAGAAAGAAAGACAGACAGACAGACACAAGGACATCTTGCTGCTGCAAACTCCAGATACATGCACCACTTTATACATTTGCCTTTAAGTAGTTACTGGGGGATCAAACCCAAATTGGTAGGCTTTGGAAGCAAGTGCCTTTAACTGCTAAGCCGTCTCCTTCACCCCTTCTCACTTTTTACTGATAACTTTATTACATGAACATACTATAATTTGATTGGTTCTTTCCCATTATCTTCTTTTATCCCCAAACTCCATTCCACTGATATCCCTCTTTCTAAGCAATCCTTCCTCTGTTTTGTTGTATCATTCCTTTTGTCTTCTTCCATCCTCTGTGTCAAAATATTGATAATCTCAGAACACTGCAGGTCTTTGGGGGGCACCAGAAACCACTGTAGGGTCAAGAATGCACAAGTTGCCTCATGTGGAGAAGACAGAGCCAAATTATTCCTTCCCACCCTGTGGCACTTACCTTCTTTTTTCTGTGTTCCCTGAGACTTGGAGTGCATGAGAGAGATGACTCACTTAGTATTGTTCTTGTAACGGACTTATATTCAGCCTTGATGATTTTAGATTCTCTTCATTGTCTACCATCTCCATAGGAAAAAAATGTTTGGCTAACAGGGAAACAAGCACTAATATTCTTTCTACTCATCTCCTCCACGTTTTTTCCTAACACTAGGCTTCCTCTTCATCGTGATGAATGTTGGGTTTTCCTATTATGCCCTACCATCTATAAAAAAACACTTCTCAGGGCTGGAGAGATGGATTAAAAGTTAAGGGGTTTTACTGCTAAGCCTAAGGACCCAGACTCAATTCCAAATCACCCGTGTAAGCCAGATGCACAAGATAGTACATGCACCTGGAGTTCATTTGCAGTGGCTGGAGGCCCTGACACACCCATTCTCTCTCTTTCTGCCTCTTTCTCTGTCTGTCTGTTTTTCTCACTCTCAAATAAATACATATTTTTTTAAAAAAGATGTTCTTTTTTCAAAAGTGAAAACAGTATTAATCAAAGCTATCAGCATATACATTTATAAAGCATTTTGATTATTGTAACATCTCCATTTAGCCAAATAACAGTGGCTGCTTCCTTGTAGGATCTATGATTTTCTAAGTCATAGACTTTGGACACTTTTCTTAGTACCAAGAATGAATACAATCAAAAGCAGTTGGCTACTCTCCTAATGAATGCACCACTATTACACTCATGGGCACATCTTATCTGTCTCATTGTGTAACTTGCGGGATCCAATGATGGTTAAGACTGTTGGTGACTTTTCTCCTTCAGCAGCTAGCAGGCAGGGACATGGTTTCCAGCTCAGCTGCAGTTTGATGTCTCAGTATCCTGTTACCACATAACCTATTGTTCACTGAGGAAGTTCTTCCAAACCAGGCACAGTAATGGAGGAAGGGGTACTTATTGAAGCTTACAGATCCAGGGGAAGTTCCATAATGGCAGAAACTGACCTGCTTTCACAGGTCCAGGCAGTGAGAGAAAAGCCATATGCCAAATCATACAGCACACTAAAGGAACTCCAGGAGAAACTCAGGCACTTTGCATATCTTTAGATTGGATTGGCAAATTCACCATCACACCTTAGAGCTGGACACTAAGATACACTAAGATACATGATACCTCCTCCATCCAAGTGGCTACAGATCTAAGAAGTTTTAATGAACTCCTGAATCTGTTGGGGGGTTGGTATTTCTTCAAACTACTACATTCTGCCCCTGACTCCCAATAGATTCATAACTGTCTTACAATGTAAATTGTATTCAGTCCAATTCAAAGGTCCACGCAGTCTTTACCAACTTAAGATAATTCCAAAGTCCCAAGTCTCATCTGAGATTTAAGATTGTCTCTTAGCTATGAGTCCTGCAAATTCAAATAAGTTATATATTTTCAACATATCAAGGCATACAGTAAACATTTTCAATTGGTATAAGGCATAGTAAGGTGAGACTAAAGCAATGCAAACTCAACAACCATCAAGCAAACATCAAATTTCTGCAGTTTAAGTCTAGTGACTAGCAGTCTCCAGATTTTCCAATTCTGCCCCTCCAGCTGGGCTGAGTAGCCAGGGAAAACTGCCATCTCTAGCCAACAGCCTCCATGTCAGTCCTGGTATATCCAAAACATCTTTGGGTCTCCATGCAAACCACCGTCCATCTTCCAAAGGCTTTGCCAACATATTTGTGAAGGTTATCAAGCCCTGCCTATATGTTGCATCTCAGCGGTGGCTCCCAGAACTGTGTGTAATTCATGACCACTTCACACATTTTTCATGCTTCCAAAACCAACACCAGGTATGCAGGACACAGCCATATTCTTAATTCAGGGACAAAATAAATCATGACCTTGAAGGAGCAGGTTCCTTCTCCAGTCAACTCTTGCCAAAAGAGTTTGCAGGTCTATCATAGTCTTTCCTCAGGCATCTACCCCATTGTTCTAATGTAAAGCAGATGGGCCATCTTCCTTAAGATTGCCAAAGACCTAAAGAAAACTGTAATGAATATTGGCTCAATTTCTTCCTGACTTCCGTGGTTAATACTGAATATTTAGTTTCTACATAGACTCAAAGAACAAATCTCCATAAATGTAAGCTTTTGCCTCGTTTGAGTTTGCATAGAATGTAAAACTGCTTCTACCTATGTCAGAGCTCAAATTAATTTTCATGTAATATATATACACACATATATAATCTTACATATACACCTACATTTATATTTTGTATTTGATGAAATTATTAAATATCATTGTCAATTTGAATCAAAAATAAAATCACTACTAATTATTTAGTCTTCTCAATAGCCACATTGAGTGCTGTAGCTGAGGAGAAAGCTTATCAGTCTCGGTGTTCCATGTGACAACACAGTAGAAATCATTTTGTCACTAAAGACTAGATGGCCTACAAGGAAATAAACAGTGGGGATGCCATTTTCCAGCCATCAGATTAGGAATTACTTATTTTTTTTAACATTTCTATTTATTTAGTTACTTCTATTTATGAGCAGAGAAGAGAGACAGGCAGTGAGAGAATGGGCCCACCAAGGCCTCTAGCTGCTACAAATGAACTCCAGATACGTGTGCCACCCTTTGCTTCTGTTTTTTTTTTATGGATAACTGGGAAATTAAAACAGGTCATTAGGCTTTGCATGCAAGTCCTCAACCACTGATCCATCTTTCCAACCTGGTAATTGTATAAATTGTATAAATTTTATGAGTTGATAATCGTTTGTTTTTGTTCAACAATAACCACTCATTTACTTTAATATTTGGTTTCAGTTCTTCACTGTGGCAGTGTTACTTCTTAAGCTCATCACAAGAAGGTTGTCATTCCCAAGTAAGTACTCTGCAGGAATGTCCCTTATACTCTGAGCTCCATAAGAAAATAGTGTATTTGGGGAAAAAAAAAAAGATTTGGGGATAAAAGTTGCTTGACTTTCCAGGAGTTTCTCCCAGACCCTTTTCTTTCCTATATTTGTTATTTTTCTTTGCCTTTACAAATTTGTTTGCCCTGTTCCTTTTTTTTTTTTTTTTTTTTTTTTTTGCTTTTCGAGGTAGGCTCTCATTCTAGCCCAGGCTGACCTGGAATTCATTAAGGAGTCTCAGGGTAGCCTCGAACTCATGGCAATCTTCCTACCTCTGCCTTCCGAGTGCTGGGATGAAAGGCGCGTGCCACCACACCCGGCTGCCCTGTTCCTTTTTAAAAGCTTCAAACCAAGACAGACTTAAGTTCCTAGAAACCATTGAGTGTGGTTTGCTTAAAGAAAAAAACAAAGAACAAGAATTATCACAGACAGTTTAATTAAATTAAATGTGCTGTAAGTGGTAGGGTGGTTGTTCCAGTGAGGATTCTCAACATCTTCCATGGGACACTGACATCACTGAGGCTCTGCAAGCATTCTGTTATTCTAGGACAGTCAAGATAGCCAAGATTTTTAAGAACTACTTTGTTTCCATAAACAAAGAGGAAATCAAGATTTCTAGGCTTCTTCCATGAGTCTATGGGAATATCTTCTTCTATTGATGGCTTCAAAACTTCCTGTAAACTACAGGGATCTCGGTGTACTCAGGGTAGTTAAATCCCAGAACAAAAAGTATTTGTGAAGGAGAACATAAAGATGACCAAAGGAAATATGGCTTCAATTTTTAATGAATACAAAACAGACAAACTAAGCCATTTGACTTTATGTTGTTAAAATTCCTCAGAAAAATAGTCTATATAAATTTTTCCCTTTATTGTAACAACTACTGCAGGCTTCCTGGTAATGTTTGAATGAAAGCATTTAGAAAGTTTTCAGAAAATATTAAATTGTTCACATGTCTTCAAGAATAAAAGTCCAAGGCTGGGAAAAATTTTAGACAGTAGAAGAGAATAAGAAAGGAGAGGGGTGAAAGAATATCATAAAATACCAACAGCTTGAAAAATTAAGACAAGCTAGTGTTGCCAAAATAAGTTTTATCTTAATATTTCTTTTTATTAAAGGATCAAAGGGAATTCATTTTAAGCAGAGGAGGATGAATATGATAGAGTAAGGAGGAAGGCGAATATAAATTCCAACTTATGAGTGCCAAAGAAATTGAAGTGTCCATATGTGAAGATTCTCAAATAAGACAGCTAATTTAAACATTTCATTATATAAGGTCAACCCTTGACAACTTGGTATTGGCCAGGTTTCTGAGCCACTGATGTTTATATATATATCTGTATTAATAGTCTAGTTTGAGAATGAACTAAAATTTTTCTCATATTAGTTTCTAAAGATAGAGCTTAATTGAGTACCACTGACTCACCAGAAGCAGTAAGAGTTTTCCCATTAATCCTGGGAAATATTTCCTATGGCAGGGATAATTATAATGTATAATTATTTCCTAAAGATATCCATAAACTTATAGAAAGTGTTTTGCTGTCTCCACTGAAGCAGCTTTCATTTTATAAGTTTTAAAATTTTAATTCATCTAGTGTTACTAACAATTTGATGATAAAGCTAGTGTAATGATGAAGACATAGATGAATAATCAACTGACTCCAGTTGCCAAACAATAGGTAAATCCACCATCACTCCTGTCTGCATCTCTGACTCTAGGGTCTTCTTAGCATATAAACACCACACGATGCCATTCACAGAAATAAATAAAACAGTGACTTCTAAGTGCAAAAGAACAACTAGATAAAGCTTTTCAAAATATAAATTAAATGTACAAACTTTTAGCTAGATTAATAAAAAGCTCTAATATCAAATAAACTCAGTGTTATAAAACACATTGCAAGAGATACCACAAAACTACAAAAGATCATGCGATGTTACAATATTATGCTTTGAGAAATTAAAAAGCATCGAAGAAATAGATAAATTTTTGGCACATAAACCACCAAATCAAATCAAGAAGTCATAAAAATGGAGGCTATTCAATAATAATTTAAAAGATTGCATCAGTAATAAAGAGGTCCGCATTTAAAAAATTAATAAAAGACAAGGCCTGGCAACTTTACTACTGAACTTTACCAAACTTTTAAAAATGAACTAATACCATTTCTTCTGAAACCATTCAAAAAAAAAAAAAAAAAAAAAACTGAAGAGGAAGTGGTTGCTTCCAAACTCATTGTATGAGCCCAGAATGACCCTGATGAAAAAAAAAAAAAAAAAAAACTAAATAAAACTATCTTCTAATATTCCTGAAAAACAGACCATGACTGTTCTGTTGTAAATTTGATCATATTAATAATCAAGTAAAAAACGTGCCTTTTCTGTGGGCCTGTGAGGGTATTCCCAGGAAGGGTTAGTGGAGGGTGGAAGACCTTCCCCAGAGTAAGCAGCCCTTCCCATGGTGGACTGTGTATCAAGAAGCTCCCAGGAACACAAGGCCTTTGGCTTGGCTGCTGATGCTTCTTGCTGGTGTGTGCATCTACTCCATTGTTGCTATTCTTCACACAGTCGTTGGAACCCAGCTGCATCGTATTCCAGTGCGGACAGCAGGCCTGCAGCTCTCCAGAAGTTCCCCAGGTCTTCAGAGCCACATTGGGCAGGCTGAGGCATCTAGCTCCTGACTCAGCAGTTACCACGTTCTCCAACTCTCTGGCTCACAGATAGCTCTTGTTGGACTGCACAGTCCTTATCCTATATGCTAGTCCAATAGTCCTCCTTATAAAACATATTCATTCTACTATTGTTCTGTTAGCTCAGAGAACCTGACAAGTATAGATTAAAAAATTCTCTGGGAGGAGTGCTTTGAAATAATATCTTCCAGACACAAAGTGGTCACAGCACTTATGACCTCACCATGGCTGTTGCTATCTGTCTCAAATCTGATAACAGGAGTGCAAAAAACATTGATTTCCTATTCATCCTATGTATGAACACTTAATTTTTCCACTGTGTATAACTTCTTATATTTTGCATTCTGAATTTTTGCCATAATATATATTGTGGTCTATTTTGTTAGTTCTAATCCAATATTTCTTTGTGCTCTGTTAATTTTAATTCTCACATATATAGATAATTTCATTCTATACCATAGACCTTAAAGTGCAACTACTTATAAGTTTACTTTAAAAATCATTATATTTTGGGCTGGAGACATGGCTTCATATTTAAGGCACTTACCTGCAAAACCTAAGGACCCAGGATTGATTCCCCAGTACCCATGTAAGCCACATGCACAAGGGGGCACTTGTGTCTGGAGTTTGTTTGCAGTGGCTAGATGCCCTGGTGTGCCCGTTCTCTCTCTCCCCATCTAACTCTCTCTGTCTCACACACACACACACACAGGTAAATAAATTAAAATATTAAAATAAATAAATGATGTGTTTTTTAGTTTTCACGTGTGTGTATGTGTGGAGGATGCATAAATGTATGCGGGACCCCATATCCTTGCATACCATGGGGGTGTCTGCCTGAGTTGGCAAAATGGAATGTTGGTTATTGATCTCCATCACTATTTTACTTAGTGTTGTTTGTGAGCACGGGTCCACTTTACTGACTCCAGATCCTGAGTGACTCTGATGGGTCTCAAGTCTCTGCTTCCCTGCAAGACAGGGGCTACAGGAGCCCAAGGCATGCCCAGCACTTCCATGTGGGCATTTGAACTCTGGCGGTCTCCGGTCCCCTCAGGCTCATGTCTGAGGAGGAAAGGCATTTAACTATTAAGCCATCTCTCTAGCCCTATGCTTATTTTTTTTATAAAAAAATACTTAGATTTGGGCTGGAGAGATTGCTCACTGGTTAAGGCACTTGCCTTCAAAGCCTAACAACCTGAGTTCAGTTCCCCAGTACCCATGTTAAACCAGGTGCACAGGGTGGTATATGCATGTGGAGTCCGTCATGAGCAGCTGGAGGCCCTGGTATGCACATTCTCTCTGTCTCTCTTATATCTCTCTGTGCTTGCAAACAAATAAAAATGTTTTTTTTTAAAAACATACTTGGGATTAATAATGAAAATTTATATACTGAATAGAGAAAATACATACATTCCCTTTCTGTGTGTCTCACATGTTCATATTTACATACACAAGCAGCATTTTAGCATTTTACAAATTTAATTTAATTCCAATACATTTCTAATTTTCATATATCTATTTTAATTATTACTATGTCATTATGTTTGTATGTAAAAGTTAGCCTGAAGTAACATGTTAAACTGTTTTCATTGACCTATTATTCACCAAACCTCTCCTGAAGTAGACAATGACTTTGACTGTCTATGTAAAGAATAAAATAATTTAAAATATTCTATATACTTATTTATATGAGAATAAGAAAAAGGCAAATAGAGGGAGAATGGGCATGCCAGGGCCTCAAGTCTCTGTAAATGAACTCCAGATGTATGTGCCACCTTGTGCATTTGACTTTATGTGGGTACTGGGGAATTGAACCTAGGTCCTTTGGCTTTGCCAACAAATGCCTTAACCGCAAAGCCCTCTCTCCAGCCTCAACAAAATAAATTTTGACAAAATATTTAGTTAATTATAAAAAATATAGCTAGATCCTTGCAATAGTTTTAATGGAAAAAAATGAAGCTGATCACAACATTTTTTTTTTTAAACAGGGTGTCATAAAGCCCAGGCTAGCCTCAAATTCACTATATACTTGAAGATGACATTGAAATGCTGAACTTATGCTACAAGATCCTGGGTGCTGTGACTACAAACATATGTCACCATGCCCAGCTTGAAACTGACAAAATTACATATTATAGATTACAATATATTTGCCTGTCTTTATATATGCCATGTGTTTTTATTTACGTGTGAGTGCATGTGTGTGGAAGGTGCATATGCACACATGTATGCATGTGTGTGGAGGGCAGAGGACAACCTGGAGTATTGTTCCCAAGTGATGATTCACTTCTTTTTGAGTCAGGGTCTCTTTTTGAACTGGAACATGCCAAGTAGGCTAAACTGGCCAGCAAGCCCCAGAGATCTGCTTGTCTCTACCTCTCAGCACTGAGATGAGCACATGCCATCATATCACTTTTTGTATGTGTAATGGAGATCAAACTCAGATTGTCAAGCTTGCAAAGCTAACACTTTTCTAACTGAGTTATCTCACTAGCCCTAACATTTAACATGTAAAATAAATGCATCAAAATGCAAAAAAAAAAGTTTTTATGAGGTGAAAATATAGTAACTGGGAAGAGTGATCTTTCAAAAATACATGATAAATTATTTAGAATAAATACAGTGGTATATATTATTTATAGTAAAAATCTCATAAAATGATTAGAACATATACGCAATTTGGAAATATATATACATATGTATAGATATATCTCTGTGTATGGGCAGAAAGAGAAAGATGAAGATAGAGGGACAAAGACAGAAAGAGAAAAAGAGGGACACAGAGAAGGGAAGAGAGAGTTTATGGAATGTAGAAAATCTACCAAGTGAAAGAGTATGGAATTTGGGATTTATATGTTAATATCTGTAATTTATATAATATGCAAATATGTTTTAAAATTACATAAGAAAATACCATTAAGTTCAGAATCAGCATATAATATAAGCATTGTATTCAAGTATGTAAAAAGTGCACAAACACATTTAAGTGTATATTGGTAATAGACAAAAGAAATGAGATATCAACAAAATAGTAAATGTGAAAAATGTAAAATAGAAATAAAAAAATAAAATATGAAAAAATACATTAAAATTATGTGTGATGACTATATTAGTTAGCTCTATCATGCTAGGATGAACCTCCAAACCAGACACAGTGTGCAAGAAGAAGGGTTTATTTGAAGCTTACAGGTCCAGGGGAGTTCCATTGATGGTGGAAGAAGCTGGCCCCCTTTCACAGATTCACACAGACAGAGAAACCACCACCAGCCATCACCACAAAACAAGCTTCTAATGGCAACCCCCACCCCTGCAGAGCTCACTCTGCATCATACCTTAGGCTGGAATTCAGATCTGTCCCCAGTGACATGCTGCCCCCTCCCCCACAGCAAGAGTCTGCCTGCTGGGGGCAGAAACTGAAGCTGCAAACTCAATTTTAATAACACCTGAGTCAATTCAAACTATCACAATGGCTATTTAAGATTTGCCTCAGGAATGGAAGGGTATTTTTGTTTGTTTGTTTGCTTGTTTGTTTGTTTGTTTGTTTGTTTAAACTTTTGATAGCATTAACATACTATATTATAGGAATAGAATAAAGGACAAAATTATACATGATTGCTATTGTTAGAATATGACATGTCTCTGCATTGCTTCATGAGTTATGTCCTGGTCATAAATATGCGCTGTTTTTCAAGATTCTGGAAATGAAGGAGATAGGGCCTCATTAGAAGTCTGATCACTGAGGTGTGTTTTGGAAGCTGTTTCTTCTTCTTGGGTCTTCTCTACTTCCAACTCACCGTGGGAAGACCTTCCTGTGCTGTACGTTCCACTGCCATGTTGGTTTGCCCAAGCCAATTGGGCAAAGGAAAGATAAACCTCTAAAACACTGAGTGAAAATAAATCTTTTATCCTTTTTGTGATGTTTATGCCTGGCATTATGTTTATATCTATATTAGGTACAGTGATGAAAAACTGGAATGGTGATCATCCCAAGAGTGCACAAAAGCATTTGTATAAAGATCAACATAATGGCATGGAAGCACTTGAAATTAAGACTAGAGGAGAATTTATTTCATTTGATAAGTGGTATGTACATAAAGCAAAAATAAAACAACCAGCACTGTGTACATAAAGCTAACGATTGACTCCAATTCTTCTAAGACAGGCTGATTTGAAGTCATGTGACTACTGACCAAATGGTACCTAGCAGAAACGGGGATTCCCTTCACATGATCAAAATGTGCTAGAATGGGTTGTAGCAATCTGTTGTACATGTCAGTAATTAATATGACTTGAATTGTACATTTGGAATGGGTGAATTGTGTGATATATAAACATACTTCCATAATTCTGTCTTAAACATGTACGGGACTTTTAAAGACTTGTCTTATTGATAGTTATGAATGAGTTTTAGATAGTCTTTTTCTGTTGTGGTGAAATGGGCAGGATCTTAGATCAGTGTGAAAAATAAAAAATGCATATAAGCAACTAATCTGATTATTTTCAAGTAGGTGCTATCTTATAAATTATTATGTAGAGATGTAATGTAGTCAATGGACCCATTAACTAAGAAAGATATGGGTTTGAGAGACTAAGTTATCATATAGCTGTACAAATTTTGCAATTTATAAAAGCCCATTCCACATTTTGTGTGATCACATATATTTCTTGAGTAGCTTGACACAGAACAGTATATTCTTCACTCACTCTTGTTTTTCTTTTCTTTCTTTCTCCAATTTTGACAATTTTACAGAGCTGTCTGTTCATGTAATTCTTTCATTTTTTTCTCCTTAATCACAGGTCTATCCTATAAAAAGAACCTGATGTTTTAAAAATAGCTTATTTATTTATTGGAGAGAGAGAGAGAGAGAATGGGTATGGTAGGGCCTCTGGCCACTGCAAACGAACTGCAGATGCATGCGCCACCTTGTGCATCTGGCTTTATGTGGGTCCTGGGCAATCAAACTCAGGTCCTTAGGCTTTGCAGGTAAGCACCTTAACCACTAAGCCATCTCTCCAGCCCCAAAACCTCACATGTTTCATAGTTAGTTTACTATTTTGGTCTTCCCGGTTGTGAATCCTCATGTCCTGAGTCTTTCACTCCAAATATGTTTTTGCATTACTATGATCCTCCTTCCATTGACCTGCTATATTTGCCAGGTTGTCCCTTTTCATGTGCTTCTCTCCATAATTTCCCAGCTTGCACTTTATGATTCATCATTAATTTCATTATCTTTCCATAATCTCCCAGTTTATTTCTATCATTAGAACTTCTTTGAAGTAATTCCTCTGCCTGAGACACACATTGACTGGAAGTTTCTCAAATCTTGATAGGATTGATTCTCTCCTTACTCAGCTGGCACTGCTGTACTCAGCACGTTGCTGACCCCATAATGACTTACTCCACTTTGTGTTCATGGTCACAGACATTAAGGGCAATCAGGAAATCCTTAGACCATGCCTTTCCCACAGTCTAAACAACTAAATCTAAGTTTGCCTCCCTTGAAAATCTCTAATATTTCTCCTTTTCTTACTCTTAGATGATAACTTAGTTTCTTTGTTTCCAAAAGCAATAACTATTTTAGCAATAATTGTACCTCAACTAGTGTCTACAGACCTACTAGTCCTTGTGCCTACTTTCTTCTTTCTCCCTGGGCTTTACCTTCTAACTCAAAACCTTCACTTGGATAATATGTATTATGTTGTATTAGTTATCACAAAACAATTGTCCTTTCTTTTTTCTACATCATCATTTTTTTCCATTTAAACAAAAACAATTCCCATTGTATCATCATTGGTGTCTTTGACAGTCATCTATGGACTTCATTCCTTTGCAGGAAAATTTTTATAGCAAAAGACTGAGAACCTGTGCATATTTCCTAACTCTCTATTGCCTCTCATCCTTTCTTTCCTGAACTCATTTCAATCAGACGTGTCCTCACCTTTGTTCTTAGACTGGTCAGCTATGTACTTCACTTCTTCCAATCCAACAGTCAAGTCTCAAGCTAGATTTAACTGTTTATCCGTGACAGTTGATAAGTTTGATAGCTCTCTTATTTAAGTGTTTGTGTCCTTATTGTGTGGGTTTCTATCCCTTCCAAGTGGATGTCTCCTTTCTACCAGACGTTTCTCTGATTTCAAATTTTAGATGCCTTCCTTTTTTATATACTATTATCACTTTGGGAATCTTATCTTTAAAAGTATATCCAGAATCCAACACCTCTCCACTGAGCCACCGTGGTCTCTCAACCTTGTCTGTGACAATAATGTTCTAACTAGTTCCTATATTGTATGTTGTTCTCCTCTGGCCTGTTTTCTTTAGAGATGCCCATGTGTTCTTTTTGATACTTATTTTCAATCATTTCAGGCCTCCACTCAAAACACATCATGATCTTCCCATTCTTTTTGTTTGTTTGTTTGTTTGTTTGTTTGTTTGTTTTATTTTTTTGAGGTAGGGTCTCACTCCATCCCAGGCTGACCTGTAATTCACTATGGAGTCTCAGGGTGGCCTCAAACTCACAGAGATCCCCCTACCTCTGCCTCCTGAGTGCTAGGACTAAAGGTGTGCACCACCACGCCCAGCTCCCATTCTTAAAAGGGATACCTGTGCCCTCAATTTTTCACTCTATCATACCTACAACTTTACCCTAGTGCTCATAGAGTACTTTTCCTAGGGCCTTTGTACTGACAATTTCCAGTGCAATTCACCTTGCTACCTCCATTTCTAGGCTAATCTGAAGCCATCCTTTTATAGGTCTGCTTGTTTTCCAAGTTCATTAAAGGCAGTGGCTTCTCCTATTTTGTCCATTACAATAAGCCCAACTTTCTGCTACATGAATCATTCAATATACAAACACAAAGTCTAAAAGACAAATGTCTTACTACTAAATGAAAACTAAATTGTCCAGTAATACTCAGAATGTATTGCATGTTATATTTAGATAGGCAAGTACAGATTTGAATGAAAATTTTCTAGAGTCACATATAGGGCAGTATGATGAATATTTATTAGCTAGTAGCATAGGTATAAATAAATTCATTAAGTAATTTTAAATGACTTTTACCAAAACTCCAAGCCAGACTCAGTTAAAGAAGAGGCTTCCATCCATTTACACAGATGTCTCTCAGCAGAAAGAACAAGTGTGGCATGCTGTGCCCTTTACCACCTTTCAATAGTCCATTAAGTTATGAATCCATCAATGGATTACTCTGTTGATGAGTCCAGAAACTTCCTGAATAAGTTTAACATCCTCACCTTTGAAACCAAAATTTCAACACCTGAGTTTTTATGGGATATTTCATGGATAAATCATAACCTGTCCACAAATATGATCACGGAAGATGGATTTGATACCAAAAGATGAAAGGGGAGGATATTGAGAAAGTGGAGATAATAAACTCAGTATATGTTATAGGTATATAACAATGTAAAAATATGAGCTAGGCATGGAGGCACAGGCCTTTAATCCCAGCACTCAACACAGGTAGGATTTCTAAATTTGAAGACCCTGTGGTAAAATTAGAGTGACTTTCAGGTTAGCCTGGAATACAATGAGAAAGTATCTTCCAAAACACCAAAAACAAGAAAAGGAGATAAGTCTTTATGAACTATTTTAAAGGTTTACATTTAGCCATATACTATCTTCACAACTCAATAGTAAACTGTAACATACAAAAGTCAGAAATAGGTAAATATTTACCATGTTAAATGGGCAGGATATGGATTCAACTCCCTTGCAGTTACAGCTGATATGAAATTCAATATGGAATGGAAAATGGAAAAATTTTTTTTGTACTGTTGCTAGGGACATTTATTAGTGTCAAACAACACCACTGAGTGCCCCTGCAACTTGCCTTTCAAAGTCCATTCTCACTGGCTTCGTTAGAGGCAAATCAGGAACAGCTTATCCACATAGACTTCCCATCTGGTTAAATAAGTTTTCTATTGGTGTGGTGCCTTATCACTAAAGGCACAGTTATATGATCTTCCAAACACATTTGAAACCCACACTGACATTTAAAAGATAAAGGAAAAATGCACAATAAAACTCTCATTGGGGAAACAAGATCATAGAAGATATAGAACACTGAGAATGCTGCTACATGGAAAATGGAAGAAGGTTTTGTTACAGTTTCATAATTCCATTATGTGCTAGTAACCCATCAATTACAACTTTTTTATGTGCTAGATTCTCTTTCTGGAAGTTTCTTCACTTTTGATTATCTTTCTTGGTTACATATAAAAGTGAAAGGTAGTAAATATGTAAATATGTTAGTAAACATTGGGAGGACACCATCTAAACCCAATTTCAGCTCAAGAAAGATTTAGGGTCCAAGATTTATTTTCACTAGTCAGAAATAACTTATTTAAATAATTGTCTTTAAACCCTAGGTCTCTAATTTGTTTTCGTCCAGTCAATCCAACATGTTAATAATCATGATCAAAATTACTTTTGAGACTGTTTTATATCTGTTTAATTTCTGCATTTTCTTTTGCTTTCCCACTCTCATCCTCTTATTTCTTTAATGATGGTAACCTTGTGGTTATCAAACTTGAAGAAAAGACCATACCTTTAATTAGATCCTAGTTCTGCAGCAACTGTTTTCTCCCTTGCTAGCTGTGCTTTCCAACTGGGCAAGCCTCTCTACTTGAAAGACTGTCTTTGTTTCTTTCCACTTACGCTTACAGTTTGGTTAATTCTTCCCAGTGATTTTGATTAATACATTGCCACAGGTGGCTAACAGTAGTGACGTACACACATGGCCATCTGCCTTCTATGTTACAAATTAAGGAAAGTTTTACTGTTTTCCCTGGGAATGCTATGACTACCATCTTCAGATCTTCTAATTTATTTCTACATTGTTTTTTTTCCAATTATAATATCAATGCCACATTTAAAAAAAGGACATTTCACTTCAAGTTAGGAAGGACAGGATAAGCTATTCTTCATGATTGAATGAACCTTCAAATCTTGGTAGCTTTCTTGGAAAGGACTGTTTCCCTCTTAAATTTCTTATTCAGGTCTAGTCAGAAGACACATGTTAGGGGCATTCTCTGCAGTGTGAGGCCTCCAAGGGACCTGAAGCAAAGCTTAATGAAGCTGACAGGACAGAACAAGAAGACATAACAGTTTCTCATTTCCACTGTGTAGAAATCACACTTTTCACTTTTGACAACAGTTTCTTTAGCAGAATAAGTCAAATGATCTTTATAAAGATGCATAAAGCCATTTGATAAAATAACTTGTTTTATATCCAGTAATAAATTTTCTAGAAAACTTTAGCTCTTCTCAAGTATTTCCCAATTCTTTTGAATTTGACCTGATCAATTTTGTTTTCAGTGTTTCTATGAAATCAGATCCTCTTCATGATCATGACCCTAAGCTAAATACAATAGTTTCTTTCTAGATGTTTGAGTTGCTGAATCCAGATAACATATTTCAAGCAGCTTCCTGTTGTGCCAATATTCATTTCTTGGGCTACCAGTTATTGCTACTGCATCCTCTCAGGAATCCTGACTCTTTCCATCTTATTCCTAATCCTTGTATGCTGATATGAGTAATTCTTAAAGGAGTTGTCTATGATGTCTACAAAGACCCTAAAACTTCCCCTGATAAAAGTTCTAAACATGTGTGTAGTTCACTAGATCTGTGCACTGGGCTAACTGTTCACTTTCTCCAATTCTTAAAATCTTATAAAATCAGAATAATGATGCCAGTAATAGACTAATGAAAGATAATGAATATACAGGTGCTAAGTATTCTGTAACACATTGCATATAAGGTAACTTTTTAAATAATTGACATGGAACTGGAGAGATGGCTCACTAGTAATGAACATTTGTAGTACAAGCATGAGGACCTGAGTGTAATGATTCATCCTTATTTTCACTCAACAGCACCCATGTAAATAGCTAGGTGTAGCCAACACATACCAGTAACTCTTATCCTTTGAGAATCAGAGGCCAGAGAGTGTTTGGGGTTTGCTGATCAAACTGGCTGACTGAAAGTGCAAACTTTCAGATTCAGTTTGTCTCAAGGAAATTAAACACAAGGCTGATAGAGAACAGCTGCCTGTCTATGACATGCTCATGGGGTTCAACCTTCTGTGTGCACCCATCCATCTGTACCCCATGCACACTGCACCGCACCACACACACTACATTCATGCAAAAATTAATTAATTAATATTGCTCGCTTAGTTGGCTAATTAAAAAACAAACTAGAATCATTATCTATATAACAAAATTTTGCTGCCCTGATTTTTGAAACAGTTTTGTTGAAATAGAAATTACGCACAATAAAATTCCCCTTAGTGTGTGTGCATGTGTGTGCATGTTCATGTGTGCATGTGTATTTGTGAGTACAAGTTTACATGATATGAAGTGCATGTGGTGATTACAGGACAATTTTCATGTTGGTTCTTGCCTGTCCACTTCAATTAAGACATGGTTTCTCACTCTGGATTTTTGCTGTGCTATTCTTTGCTGGACTCACTAGGAGCTTCCTGGAAATTCTCCTGACTTCACCTCCCATCTCATTCTCAGCATCATTGAGTTGACATTACAGATGCCCACCACAGCTCCTGCTTCTGAATTGTTATGTTGAGTGTGAGGACTGAACTCAGATACTACAGCTTGAGTAGTGAGCGTTTTAACTATTGAGTCATCTGCATGTTTAACATTAGTTTTAAAATTAAATTTGGGGCTGGAGAGATGGCTTAGCGGTTAAGCACTTGCCTGTGAAGCCTAAGAACCCCAGTTTGAGGCTCGGTTCCCCAGGTCCCACGTTAGCCAGATGCACAAGGGGGCGCACACGTCTGGTGTTCGTTTGCAGTGGCTGGAGGCCCTGGTGCACCCATTCTCTCTCTCTCCCTCTATCCGTCTTTCTCTCTATGTCTGTCACTCTCAAATAAATAAATAAAAAATGAACAAAAAAAATTTTTAAAAAAATTAAATTTGCTTTAAAATATTTTATTGGGATGAAGGGATGATTTAACAGTTAATGTGCTTACCTGCAAGCCAAAGGACCCAAGTTAGATTCCCCATGACACACATCAGCCAGATATTTATCTGGAGAGAGAGAGAAAGAGGGAGAGAGAGAGAGAATGGCAATGATAGGGCCTTCAGCTGCTACCAATGAACTTCAGATGCATGTGCCACCTTGTGTATCTGGCATTAAATGATCCTGGGGAATTGAACCTGAGTCCTTTGGCTTTGCTAGCAAGCACATTAACCACTAAGCCATTGTTCCACCCCCCACTTACTTCAAGCATATGATGCAGTCTGCTCCCCTTGTTCCCAGTATATTCCTAGATTTGTTACAATCACAGCTTTCTCATTTTTGGACATTTCTATCAACTCAAAAGAAATCTGAGTCATTAGCAGTCATTCTCTATCCTTATTGGGAACTGCTGTTCTACTCTGTCCCTGTGAGTAAGCCCAATCTAGACACAAAAAGAATTCTACAGTATGTGCTCTTTGCTGAATGCTCCCTCCACTGACTTTTTTTTTTTTTTTTTTTTTTTTTTTTTTTAGGCTCCTCTTTCTTGGACTATTAATTCTGAGCACCAGGATTGGAAACTAGAACATGCTGATCTGGGAATCTAGGCCCCAAATTACCCTTGAAGCTGTGTAGCATCTTCTCAGGCTTGAAAATCATCATTCTTTTCCCATTCTTCCATCAAACCTTACGCTCTTAGATTTCTCATTGTGTGGAATTGGGAGGGGGCCAACTGCTAATTGCTGTGTAATCAGAGCAGGGTGGAGTACAGCAGGCATATTCTCACACTGCCCTCGCTGGACTGTAAAAAAGAAAAAAAAGTTTAATTTCTGTTTCTTATCCTAAGAAATGTAATTATTGATCATTTACATTTGAAACTACTTGTTATAATTTTAAGAGACTTGAGAATGAAACAAATATTTTTCACTTTACAAATCAGGAAAATGAAATGATGAATAGTTACACAAAGAGGAAGTGACAATATATAATTAATGTTGAGATTTCCTGATGTTTAAACCAAAAATGTCATTTTTTTCCAATGTAATTATTCATAAAACTGGTGACTTTGCCAAGCATTGTGGCACATGTCTTTAATCCCAGCACTCAGGAAGCAGAGGTAGGAGGATTGCCGTGAGTTCGAGGCCACCTTGAGACTAATTTTATTCTATTTACCACTAAAAGTATCTGAGATAGTACCTGTGGGATTCAACTAATTGTTATAAAATAGTTCTATGTGGATAGTTGATTTTTACTTCAAAAAATATCTGGAAATTGTGTATGAATTTAAATTTAATTTCTTCCATTTTCTTCTGCCACTGTCATTATTTAGCATGGTTTGGTCACTGTCTTGCTAGAGTCCCTGATTTTGTTAATGTACTATATAATATGCAACATGTGTTTAATGTACACTATGCATCTGAAGGATTTAAAATTTTTGAATTACAACATACTACAGTTTCATATTCTGTCATGGCATACAATAAAATTTTATGAATAAAGTATCACAAATGGTGATCTGGAAACTTGACATATGCTAAGATGGAGTGATGTTTGTTGATTATATGTGTGCATGTACATGTATGTGTATATGCATGCATGTTGCCATATGCGTGCGGAGGCCACAGAACAACCTTGGGTGTAGTTCTTCAAGCCCTTTCCACTTTCTTTTGAGACAGGGTCTCTCTTTGGTCTGGAACTTGCCAAGCAGACTAGATATAACTGTCAGTGACCTCCGGGGATTACCCTGTAACTGCTTCCCCCGTGCTGGGATGAAAAGCATCACCACACCAGGGAATTTTTCCTTAAGTGGGTTCTGGGAATGAAGCTCAGTTTCTCAGGCTTGCAAAGCAATCACTTTACCAACTGAGCCATTTCCCACCTGCCATTTATCTTAATGACACATTTGTACATTTAGATTGATATCATCCACATCTTTCCCAAAAACAGTCTGTAAAGTACAAGATATGTTTGGGATAAAATAAAATGCTTGCAATAGGGTAAAGGTAAAATTTATATCATTTTCGTAACTATTTGAAAGGTTGTTTAGGCTCATGGAAAAGTCAAATCCAATGTTGAACTGGATTCAACCATGTTTTTAAAGATTTAGGAGGCTTTTCCCATCACTGTATACAGGTACAGTTATGCATCTTTGTTTGTCTGAGAAATGCAACTGGGAATAAATTGAAATACCATGAGTAACACAGTTGCCAAAATATGTATATCTTATACTCTAACTTGGAAGTTCTATAACTCCCATGGGTAAAACCTGATCTTTTACAAATTTCTCCAAAACAAAACTCATATTTATTTCAATCTAAATCATCTTCTTTTAGAAGCTCCATTTCCCCCTAATTTTCAAAAGTAATTTTCACATGCCAAATCCAAACAATTGATCTCTATAAGAGTGTTGAAGCATTCAGTTATTTAACAGAAGTTCTGAAAAGTTAAGTCCAGTACTCAGTACCTACAGTGTCATTTGATTATAAAGAGGGTAAAATGTTTGAATTAGCCTATCAGAATTCATTATACTTCTTGTATGAACTAAATACCAAAGAAAAGCAGATAGCCTTCATTGAATAACACATCGATAATAAATGCCTCAGAGAATTTTACTTATCTTATTTCATCAAGTCAGTTTTGGCAGGATATATTTGTAGATAGCCACTAGTAAATACAGCAACTAGACTACAAGCAGGATCAATAATTTCAGCAAGCTGTGTTGCTTCTACCTAATTATTCCACAACACTCTGCAGAATATATATTCAACACAGTAGCTACTTTGCGCTCAGCAAAGATGTGTCTAAGAGCATCATTGAAGGATATGCATGCCCAGCTTCCCCATGAGACAAAGGAAGCAACAAAATTAATCCACGTGTGCAGTATAGGTAAGAACTGATACACAAATTCCAAGCACAGACAGGTCCCTTTTGGCTAGGTACTTGATTTTTCACAAGACTTTTTGGATAATGCAAAATAGTAACTAAGACCTTATATTTCTGGGCTAAGATTTCTAAAGTACCTGCTTGTTGACTGCTACCTGTTGGCATAGTTGTAAACCTCAGCTGCAGAGATTATCTTTGAATAAGAATCACTCTTTAGTCAACCTCCTCTAAGTCCTCAAGGACTCAACCTTGGTATTTGCCTTTAGTGTACCTGAATCACCTGGATTCATTAAGAGTGCATTGAGCATATCCCATTGTAGGTATCTGATTTTCCTCAAACAGTTTCCTAATACAATCTATTCACTAATCCCAACCCTGCTCCTTGATAATAAATCCTGCTTATCCATGCTATGGTCATAACTAAACTAAAGTTGCATTTTAAAACATTTTAAATTTATTTATTTATTTGTAAGGAGGGAGAAGAAAGAAAGAGAAAGAAATAAAAAAGAAAAAGAGGGAGGAAGAGGGGAAAGAAGAGATGAAGGGAGGGAAGAAGGGAGGAAACTCCAGGGCCTACTGCAACTGCAAACTAACTCCAGACACATGCATCACTCTGTGCATCTGGCTTGATGTGGGTTCTGGGGAAGTGAACCCAGGCCAACAGGAATTGCAAGCAAATGCCTTTAACTTCTGAGCCATCTCTCTAGACTTCTTCTTAAACTTTTTTTTTTTTCTTTAACATGTGTACGATGGAGTTTGGTAATCATCCCCTCTTATTACCTTCCCTTGTCATCCCTCCCAATGTCCCTTCCACTAAAACCCTTCTTATTAGCATATAAAGCTAAAACTAGAGCTTCTTGTCTTTTTTTTGAGATTTTGTTTTTATTTACTTATTTATTAGAGACAGAGAGGAGGAGAGAGAGAGGGAGAATGGACTTTCCGGGGCCTCCAGATGTGCGCACTACCATATGCATCTGGCTTATGTGGGACCTGGAGAATCGAACCAGGCCTTAACCACTAAGACATCTATCCAGCCCTTCTTGTCTTTATTGGCATACTTTTTCACAGCAACAATTATCTGCATCCCTTACCTTCAATCCAGCTCTGATCTTCAGCTTCCCTTTCATGAACTTTCCTATGATCCAGCAGTGCAGACCTGGACTGCAACACATTCTGATTAAATCAGAATTCCAAGAATGTGAAGGAAGAGTAACAAGCTATTGAAGAATGCTACCAATAAAGGGCATGCATTCAAGCTAGATACATTGAAGACTTAAAATTAAGTCTTTTAGGGAATTTCTTCCATGCAAAAACATCTAATGGAGGAGCTGTCTTATGTGGTCTATGACTGAAAGTTTCAGGAGTACAGCAGAGAAGATATGGCTATCCCTATAACCCTCAGTACCTGCCCTTATGGTCCTAAGTCTTCTAGCTAATTCTCATGTCCAATGGATTCAACATCCTTCAAAATTACCACCACAAAGGGCTAAGTGAACCTTTTATTTATTTTTTAAGTGAGCCTTTATGAGGTATACTATATCCAAATAACAACACAACACTATTTTATGTGCCTCTTTGTTTCATAAAAATGTCTGGTGATGCCCATGATCTACAAAATCTTTTCTCTTTTCACCCGACCTGGCTGATTGAATGTATTATGATGTCACTACCAAAGTGGGTCTATGACTACTGTCTCTTCACATTCCAAAACTATTTGCATTGTTCCAGATATGTGATCATGCACAGTTTAGAGGCACCAAGAGCCAGGGAGGCAAGGTTTCTGGAATATTTCAGCAGCATACACCTATACAAATTTCACTCAATAGGTCCATTCCCACTCCTCTGGAGAGAAATAAATGGCTGTGCTCTTGAGTGACAATGCTTCTACTTGTTAGCTTCTGGGCCATCCTGGAGTCTTCCTAGATATGGGGAAGCACTAGCGGGCTACACAGTGAAAGGAGAAATTTATCTTTTTTATCAGAGCTGTGTGTGTGGCTTCATGCCATTGTGCCATCCTAATTACATAGACTCAGTGGTCAACAATTTCCATTTCCCTCAAAAGCTTTTGGTAACATGGAGCTTTAAAATCTAAATTTTCTCTTTTTATGTTGTTTATTATACTTTACTGCCTTTAAAATATTGTTAAAAATAGAGAGAAAGACCCGGGTGTGGTGGCACATGCCTTTAATCCCAGCACTCAGGAGGCAGAAGTAGGAGGATCTCCATGAGTTCAAGGCCACGCTGAGACTCCATAGTGATTTCCAGGTCAGCCTGGGCTACAGTGAGACCCTACCTCAAAAAACAAAAAACAAAAACAAAAAAAAAAATAGAGAGAGAGAGATAGAGAGGAGAGAGAGAGAGATTAAATGGGCATGTCAGGGCCTCGTGCCTCTGCAAACAAACTCCAGATGTGTGTGCCACTTTGTGGGTGTGGATTTTCATGGGTACTGGTGAATAAAACCTGGACCAGTAGGCTTTTCAAGCAAGTGCCTTTAACTACTGATCTATCTCCATAGCCTGCTTATTGTATTTTTTGACATGGAACAGCAAAACTATTTTCTTAGACAGCTGTTTTTTTTCTCTATATATTTTCATTATTTCTCAGCTGCTGTTTTCTGATAGTTTTAGATGAACACATGTCTGCTGTCTTACCACAACCCTGTTCTAGCTCTTTCCTTATTATCTATTTATAGTATTTACCCCAACTTTTGTTTGTTTGGTTGTTTGTTGTATTTCAAGGGAGGGCTTTACTCTAGCCAAGGCTGACCTGGAACTCACTATGTAGTCTCAGGGTGGCCTTGAACTCATGCCAAGCCTCCTACCTCTGTCTCTCAAGTGCTGGGACTAAAGCCATGCACCACCATGCCTGGCTTACCCCAACTTTTTGTTGTGGGGATGAATTGTGGGAATGAAATATAAGATCAGACTGTGGGGATGAACTATAAGAATGACATACAGGAATCAAATAATGGGAATAAACTATGGGAATGTTTCTTATGGACCTTAAAAATAATTTTCTGAAGCTGGGCATGGTGGCGTGTGCCTTTAATCCCAGCACTTGGGAGGCTGTGAGTTCAAGGCCACCCTGAGACTACATAGTGAATTCTAGGTCAGCCTGGGCCAGAGTGAGACCCTACCTAGAACCCCCCCCCCAATTTTTTTTTTCTGTGATTATAACTATGATATATCTTTCTTATGACTTGCCCTAAACTATGTAATCTACCTGCTTCAAGCAATGTGTCAAGGTTTCCTTTGTCTTGGTGTACCAGTGGCCTAAAAAGCATAGAACCAATATTTACAAGTAATAATGTTTAGAGATAATGACTGATCTTAAGCTATGCTCTTTGCCCATTTTCCTCAATGGTCTGGTTGGATTTTCAACTCAGAATAAATATACATGCATAAAAGTGCTGATCATAGAATTGAAGACAGCAAGTTTGGTAACCAAGTGTCCACAGATCTGTTGAAGACAACAGGTGGGCTTAATGTGGTTACATTTGTGATCAGAATGTATGTGTGTTCTAAGTCATCAGAGTCCAGAGGTAATACACCTAAACCCCTTTCTTTAAAAATGTTTAAGAATTATCCAAAGTCAAACGTTCCTTACACTTTGCACATACACTGCAGTACTTGTTTGGGTATTAATGGTTTGGGGAATGTTCTGGTTTTTTTTTTTTTTTTTTTTTTTTTTTTATGTTTCACTTAGCTCCCACCATGTGCTGAGTATCTTTTAGATAGTCGCTCATGGTTCAACAAGAACAAAAGCTCTATATCTAAGGACAGGAGTTGTTAATTATGTAAAAATCTGACTTGCAAAACACTTTTCTAAAATAAGATATGAAACTTGGGAACATTCACTTATATGATATATATATTTGCTTTTGAAGTAGAGTGGCAGAGTTCAGTAGTTATAACAAAGATCATAGATCCCCACATCTAAATTGCATGCTATCTATACAGGAATATCAAATCTTTTTGACAGAGATTCTCAAGTCTCCACTCTCCAAAATATTAGTTGGTATATATGTATGGCTATGCTCAGCTGTTTATGTGGTTGCTGGAGATGCAAACTAGGGCAGTCTTGGGAATCCCTGCATCCTTACACTTTGGCAGAAGGCACAATTCACTGCTGAGCCATCTCTCCAAACCTTGTGTGAATTTCATAAAGATAAAAGCAAAAGGTGGTGGTTGAAGGGCAACTTGAAGATAAGGAAAGATTGAGGAAGTATTGCATTGCAGTAGAAGGGAAGGAGTCCAGAAGTATTTTCTAAATAAAATTAGCTAGTAAAATTTGGTCACTGGTGGGCTATAATGGTGAGATTGAGAGAAGTAGGAATCAAACATATTTTGGGTTTATTATTTTGATGATTATTTGTAGAATGATGCTAATAAGAAAAGTAAACATGAGCTGCAGATATGGCTTAGTGGTTAAATGCTTGCCTGTGAAGCCAAAGAACCCTGGCTCGAGGCTCGACTCCCCAGGACCCACGTTAGCCAGATGCACAAGGGGGAGCATGTGTCTGGAGTTCCTTGGCAGTGGCTGGAAGTTCTGGTGCACCTATTCTCTCGTTCACTCTGCCTCTTTCTCTTTCTGTCTGGCATTCTCAAATAAATTACTAAAATTTAAAAAGAAAAGTAAACAAAGTAAATACAACAAAATGTCAGATGTAAAATGCATCAAAATATACACAGTAAGGAGTGAATATAGCATCTCTCATCTCTTATCTAGGTTTTAGTTTTAAAAACACTGACCAGCCCCAATCCATTAGTTTTAACTTCAACTTCTCTCCAATTCTAAGGACATAGCCAGCCTCAGTTCCTGAGCAGTATACAAACTGCTTCTGTTTCAGCTCTGATTAAAGACCTTTACCCTTCTGTAACCTCATATGTTTCCATAGTCCACAGTACTCTCTGTATTTAGGTGTTTTAAACTCTTATACCAGAATTTCCAATTAAGTTCTGCTTACAACACTGCAAGTCTTTTCTACTAATAGTTCAAAATCTTTCCATATTCCTCATGTAAACCAGCTCCAAAAGACAAGACAAAACAAAACAATGACAACAACAACAACAACAACAAAACCCAACTAAATGGTCAGTTTCATTATAGCAACGACTCCACTTCTCAGTACCAACTTTCTCTAACAGTTATCTTTTCCTTACAGAACAAAATACCTCACTACAGACAACTTATGAAAGGAATGACTTACAGTTTTGCATCGTGCTATGGAAAACATGTCATAAGCAATAAACTGGCTAATATCTTGTCATAATTCTGGATATAAGTATTCTAAGTAGCCAATATAACCAAGATCCACTCTCAGAGACATCTCCTCCAACAATACTCCAACTCTCAAAGGCACTGTCAGCTGGGAATTAAGCATGAAGGTGGCTGCAGTTACCTTCTTGTTGCTGGCACAAGCACCCAACCAAGCAGCTTGTGGAGGGAAGGATTTATTTTGGCTTATAGACTCAAGGGTAAGCCCCATGAAGGAAAACACAGCATGATCAGAGGCTATACATCACCCCCTGGCCAACATCAAGTGGACAACAGCATCAACAGAGTGTGCCAAACACTGGCAAGAGCAACTCACTATAACCCCCACAAACCCACCCCTAACAACACACCTCCAACAAGGTTCCAATTCCAAAATTGTCATCAGCTGGGGATCAAGCATTCAGAACACATGAGTTTATTGGGGGCATCTAATTTAAACCATAAAGGTTAATCACAAACACATGAGGCTACAGGGAACACTTCACATTCAAGGCACTACAGTTACTAGTTATATTTACTCATTATATCATTTTGTTTTTCTGTATTTGATAGAATTTTCTTTACCCTTATTAATTGATAGAAATGTTCTACATTATAATCATGAACAATCATGAGGAAACAGGATGGAAGTGGAAATACTAAGAAACAGAAGTCCTAGGTATGAATTTCAGAAAGATCAAAAGTGGTTCCTGGGCTGGGGATATTTCTCAGTGGTTAAGGCACTTGGCCTTCAGAGACTAATGACCCAAGTTCAGTTCCCCAGTACCTACATAAAGCCAGATGCACAGTATGGTACATGCATCTGGAATCCATTTAAAGAGGTTAGAATTTCTGGTGCACACATTCTCCCTGTCTCTCTTCTACCTCTCTGTGCTTGCAAATAAATAAATATTATTTAAAGTAGTTCTTAATTGATGGACTGGATATGAAGTAAGAGCAATCATTTATTGAGAAATGTGAGATGTGAAACACTTAGACATCTTTGAAGATATATTTCTGAAGCTCTATACTTTAAAGAAAACTAGAGAGAAGGCCGAGTGTCCAGGTCCAGGTGAAGATAAGGAATTGGAATTTGAGGACTAAATTTGTAGCAATTATTTCACAGTGATATTACTAAAAATTAAAACAGAAGCATACATCCTATGAAAGGTGATGGTAAAGGAAAAAGTCATGATGTAATTGCCCAATAATATGAAAGAATGAATGGAGAAAACATAGTGGGTAATATTGGGACCACTTGTAGCTTCTGGCAATAGCTTTAAAAAAAGAAAAAGGAACTATATATCCCTAATGTAATTTCAAAATATTCAGTTGAAGAAATGCTATATAGAAAAGGCAACTAGCTAGATACAACCAGAATTGACATTACCCAAAATGTGCATTATTAAGGCATACATGGTTGTCTGATGAACTGAAACTTATGAGAAGGAAACTAAAGATATACAAGATGATGGGGATAAGGGTGAAAGGAATGAATAGTTAGCCATAGGTATCAATTTCATTGTATAAAAGGATTAGAAAGCACTGGTCCCATCTTTACAACTAATAAACAGTGGGGAAAAATGATTGTGCTTGGATCCATCCTTGTCCACTGTTGGTACAGTGAAAACTGCCAACTCCAAATCTGTATAGATAGATGTCACTCGTTCATAGAATCACTGTAATTTTTCCAACTATAGAGAAGGCCACTAGAGTCACTCCTGATACCCAATGCTGTATCAACAAATTTAATAGATATGTAAAAAGAAAAGAAAAGCAGTGAGATATACAAGCAATCACCAAAATAAAACTTAGCTCCAACACTGATTCTGGAAATTATTACAATTAAAAATATATTAACAGATGTGCTCAAAAATCTAATGAGAAAGTAGACAACATGCAAGAACAGATGGGAAATGTAGGCAGAGATACAGAAAGTTCAAGAAACAAATGGGGGTGTTAATAAAACACCATGACAGAAATGAAGAACATCTGCAATGGATTAATCAGTAAATGTGTCTTGAAGGACTCAGTGGGTATATAGACTGGTAAGGAGAAATACTTTGATGGACAGTTAAGGAAGAAAGAGATAAATAGACAAATATATGCTAAGATAATAATATCCGCAGCAGTGTAGCTGTGATAATACTATACTCAGTAGTAAAGTATGCATGAGATCCCCTGTTCAGTTCCCAGTCCCGCAAGGACAAAACAAACAATAGGAATAACAACAAAATACACCCACCACAGATGTGAGCCGTAAAAATAGTATTTGATCACAACTCAATTTATGAGTTACATGTAACTTTCCATGATGATAGAAATGAATGTACTAACAAATGGGCACTGTTCCATACTCAGTATATGTTTCCTGTCCTGAAGTATAGGCTATTCCAAGTAATTACCCAACAAAAGGAATCTGGAATGAAGAGTAAGAATAACTTAACCATGAAGAAACCTAAAAAATGCTACTTCCAGCTATATGATTAGAGTTAATGTGAACAATGGTATGTCATTTCTATAGCATATCCCCTTGCTATGATAGGAAGAGACCACTTGATGTCCATTGTCTCCTTTTCAAAATCTCACAACCTCTGTCTAACCATTAAAAACTGTAGACAAATACGAATTAAAAATCTTTCTACAAAATACAGATCCAGTAATCCTCAAAACTGTCAGGGTTATCCATAGCAAGGGAACCTGGCAAAGCTCACAGAGAAGAGTTACCTATGAAGATACAAATGCAATGTGATTTATTCAATGGGATCTAGGAACAGAAACAATATACATCAGTACAGATAATAGAATTTTAAATGAAATTTATATTTTAATTAATAATAGTGCAGCCATATTTGCTCCTGATCTCTGAAAAATATGGCATACTAGTATGTTGGTAATTATGAACACAACCATTTGTGAATGCTTAATGCCATAAATTATATGTCTGAATACAGTGTTTGACATGTTCAGATTGATACTTTTGAGATTAAATTTATTATTCATATTTTACAGATAAGAAAACTAAGAGACAAATTTTGTAGGCTGCTTAAGTGAAGGTACTATCAGGCAGTGATGATGCACAATATAAGTTAAAGCAGCTTAATGCCAGAGTACAAGTTCATGATCACCATCTGCTATGTAGTTTCAGTTCTTAGTGTGTGATTGAAGTCTTCACAGTCACACTTGTGTTATTTACTCTTCTTCCATCATTCCAGTATGCATTACTATATAATAAAATCATTACACATCAGCTAACACATGTTTCAGATATACAACAGTCATCCAAGTGAAAATCACACTGGTTCAATGGCAACTGTACTTTGAAGTATCTATCTGAATCTTTTAATCTGGAAAATCTGGAATTCTCTTGTTAGTCCTCAAATAGTTTTTATAGTTTTTTTCTTTCTCCTTTAAAATTTCTCTTTGTCTTTCTTTCCTCTCTGCTTCTTTACTTGGTGGTCTTCCATCTACCTTTCCTTCCTTTTCCCCCTCCTTGTATCTTAATTATAATATGGACAAGCCAATTATACTATATTTTTCTTTGGTTACCTGATTCATGTATTCTAGGATATACCTGATGTTTATTTTAAGGTATTACTAAGGACTTCACATGCCCACTCTTATGTGTTATTCACCTTGTATTTTAACTTAGATCTCAAATAAGAAAACATTTTCTGCAAAGGATAGATAGTAAATATTTTATGCCTTGTAAGATATATGATTTCTGTCACTATTAAACTAACCCATTATATTTTATGTCTATATTCTTATGAAGCTGTATTTACTAAAACAGGTTTGCTCTTGAATCACTCTGAGTTAGAACATTGCAATGATATCTATAAATTCAGCAAAATTTCTGTCTGGTGTTTGCTGTGGAAGCAAGAAACACAAAATGACAGAAATAATTCAAAAATTTTATCTAATAGATGCAAAACTGTCGTTCAGAAATAAAATGTGCACTTAGCATATAGAAGTCCCTGGGTTCATTTAAATATGTTAATTAATTAATTAATAATAGTTATTTTTAGGGAATATTCAATAACTATAAGCTATTGCGAATATTTCTTTTTAAATTTTTTTTGTTCATTTTAATTTATTTATTTGAGAGTGACAGAGAGAGAAGAGGCAGAGAGAGAGAAAATGGGTGTGCCAGGGCTTCCAGCCACTGCAAACGAACTCCAGATGTGTGTGCCCCCTTGTGCATCCGGCTAATGTGGATCCTGGGAAATTGAGCCTTGAACTGGGGGTCCTTAGGCTTCAAAGGCAAGTGCTTAACCACTAAGTCATCTCTCCAGCCTAATTGCTAATATTTCTAAAAATTCTTTTTATTCCAATTTAATGTCTCCAAATTCATCTGTTCATTCATGAGAAATTTGCAACTTACTATGTTATAAGTACTATATTTTTGCTTGCCTACAGTTATCAATAATGTATATGACTGAATGCTTCAGAAAGCATACAACCTAATAAGGGAGATAAAATTTAAATGTTGATTAATTTATAGTAGAATGTCTATCTGTGGAGCTATTACTTTAATCTTTAAAAT
The DNA here is from genome assembly GCF_020740685.1 of Jaculus jaculus. Taxonomy (NCBI): domain Eukaryota; kingdom Metazoa; phylum Chordata; class Mammalia; order Rodentia; family Dipodidae; genus Jaculus; species Jaculus jaculus. The sequence goes on along the minus strand of NC_059103.1, from coordinate 99,467,740 downwards.
ATATTGTCTTGCTATGATTATAAGATGGTATGATTTGATTTTATGTTTGAACATCATATGTCCCATTGAAATATCTGCTTTTCATACTGTTTTTTTTTTTCATTAAAAAATCCTAGCTTATTCATGTTAATGAAGTGTTCTTAGTGAAATAAGATGAAGGTTTGATTCAATGAAACACAGAAATGTTAGTCTATCAACAACAAATAAGTAACTAACATTTAACCTATATTTAAAATGTCCTGATTTATATCACTATAAAAGTATCTTTAGTTCTTTCCCAAGTTATCAGATGCATAGACATACTACAAGACTAGAAGGGGGTATGTTATTTTTGAGACTCTATCTTGACTCACTTAGCTAGCCTTCTGCATGAACAAGTTTTTTTGTTTTGGGTTTTTTTTTTTTAAATGTAGAACCTTTCATTTCATAGCTTTATTTCAACAAAATGATGAGAGATTACATTGAAAAAATATTTTAAAAATTCTATTTTAAACCACTTATCTGTAATGATTACTTCAATACTGTCCCAAGAGAAATAAAGCATGGAAATAAGTTTAACAATGATACATACAGAAATAAGCATCAGTGACACCAACAAGATCTTATCTCAAATGCTTGCAATAACAAACACTTCATTTTCATAATCAATTGTTTTTAGGATGATAAAATTAACTGGATATACATTTTAAAAATAAAAATTGTAATACTAGATTATTCATTTTTATAATGAGATTTCACATAAGGTTTTATTTGGGTAAAAAGAGTATTTCATTGCAATTTAAAAAGTTTATAACTTTAAAACTGTTAAAATCTCATGCAGATATTAAGCACTTACCATAAGTTTAGAGAACACAGAAATTAAATAACTAGCTTATACCTATAATATTGAAGAAACTTGAAATGAATTTATAAGTAATAAGCACACATAACTCTTCCTGGTTTTTAAAATGTGAAAGATTAAGTAATATTACTGATACAACTAAGTAGTAATCCTAAGAAGCTTTTTTAAAATTTAAAATTTAAAATTCTGTCAGCTAAAAGTTAGGAAAATAATTTGTAAAGGCCAGAAACAAGGAATAATGTAAAAACTTCAAGTTAATACTAACTAAATATATTTCTGTAAAAAACCTTTCCCCCTAAACTTTGAATATCATTTAATATCATAATCCCCGAGACAGATTCTATGGGAAAATACAGATGATTCTTGTCTTATGATAGGTTTAGATTCTGGTAAATCCATTATAAGTTTTTCTAAGTACCATGAGTCAAAAATGCATCTAATATATCTAGCAGACATCATCATGTGCCAGACATCATAGAATTGCAATACAGTCAAATATAATCAAATGCAATCAGAGCACTAATTCCTTGCTCTCACAATAGTGCAGCTGACTGGGAGTGCCAGCTCACTGACACTGCCCAGGATCATGACAGAACATCACACTGAGTATCTGCAGCTAAAGAAAAGTTCAAAATTTAAAATCTGAAGTATAGTTAATAAATGTATTGATATATTACCATTATAAGCTGAAAAATTATAGTCAAAACATGTTTACTCAGAGACAGCCTGCTTGATGAATTAATCCATTCTCAGGAAGAGATGAAAAAGTTCAGTCAACCCAAAAGAATATGAGGATAGGAGCCCAGTGTCTCTACAGGAAAACCAGGGCTCTGTCTTTACTATCCAATGATTGGATGAGAATCCAAGAAGGTATGTATAAGCCTCGCAGAAGAAGCAAAAGGATTTTCAGAGAAAGAATTGCCATGACCCATATGTAGCCAGCACTCCTCGAAACTGGAATTCCAGATGGAGGCATTTGTTTAACAAATCATAAATTCACTACAAATACATGTCTTTTAAAACATAAACCAGACATTAGCAAAAATGACAGGTAGCATCATGAAGTTCAAGGTCTGTCTTTCCAAAGCAAAGTAGAAAATTCAAACACAAACTTTAAGAATCCTCTTCTCAAGGACTCTGGAAAGCAAATGTATTGCAACATAAATAATTTTTAATTAAGAAGAAGGCAATTTAAGAGCATTTATTAGGAAAGTTATGTTGTACTTTTCCTTGTCCTTGACCCCCTGAAAAAAATCTTTGCAAATGTTATATGAGACACAAATCTATGCACCCAACAAATCCAACACACTCTAAAGAGTTAAACATTAAGCTCCATTTGGAGGAATATTATTAATAAACTGCCAAATACAAAGATTTCAAAAGCAATGGAAAGAAAAGTAACTCCCCTTGTACAAGGTGACCTTACTTAAGAAGCAAGAGATTATCCGTCATAAAATTTTAAGGCAGAAGGAGAAGTGTAATACTATTAAAGTGATAAAAAGAAAAACGATCTGGACTCTGTATCTGCTAAACTGTCCTTTGAAAATGATGGCAAAAGTAAACTCAGATAAACAAATCTAATAAGAATTTACTACTTATAAATCTACCAAACCAAAAACATATACTTTAAACTTCTAAAATTTCTAGAAATTTGTTTCACAATTTGAACAAAATGAAGAGGTACACAAAAAACAAGAGGTCTGGAGAAGATTGCTTAGTGGTTAAAGCATTTGCCTGCAAAGCCAAAGGACCCTGGTTCGATTCCCCAGGACCCATATAAGACAGCTGCACAAGGAGGCACATGCATCTGGAGTTTGCAATGGCTGGAGGCTCTGGTGACCTATCCTCTCCCTCTCTCTCTCTTTTCTCTCTACCTCTTTCTCACTCTCAGATAAATAAATAAAAAATATAAAAATAATTAAGATAATAATGTTGATAGTACATGTGTTCCATTAAAATGAAAATTCAACATATCATAAAATAAAGTGGTGGGCTGGAGATATGACTCAGAGGTTAGAGGCACTTGTGTGAAATCCTGACATCCTGGGTTTGATTACCCAGTACTCAAATAAAGTCAGATGCAAAAGTGTTGGATACATCTGGAGTTCCTCTGTAGCAGCAAGAGGCCCTAGTGTACCTGCCCTCATTCCATTCTCTACCCACCCCTTTCTCTCTCTCTCTCTGTCTCATTTGCATGCAAATAAATAATAAATAAAAGTTATATATATATACATATATATTGTATATATATATATACATATAAGGTTTTAGTGGAGAAAATGAGGAGCAAAATAGTTATTAAGTCTATAGAAAAGCTAAAGCAGGGCTGGAGAGATGGCTTAGCGCTTAAGCGCTTGCCTGTGAAGCCTACAGACCCCGGTTCGAGGCTCGGTTCTCCAGGTCCCACATTAGCCAGATGCACAAGGGGGCGCACGCGTCTGGAGTTCGTTTGCAGAGACTGGAAGCCCTGGCGCGCCCATTCTCTATCTCTCCCTCTATCTGTCTTTCTCTCTGTGTCTGTCTCTCTCAAATAAATAAATAAATATTAAAAAAAAAAAGCTAAAGTAATGGAAGAAATTAGAATTTCCTTGTTAGTAGTCACTAAATATAAACAAATTCAGCACTCCCTTTATTTTAATTAAGTAGAAAGTTTGTATGAATGCATGATGTGTTGGTACCATTATTTCATTCCTCCCTGCCTCCATTTCACTGAGAGCCCTCCTCAGTGGGATTGCTGGTATTCACCATGGGGTTGTGTGTTATGAGTTGAGAGAGAAGCAGTCAATCTTTGGGGAAGAGAGGTAGCAGTAATGCCTCTGTATATTCCCCCACACACACTGTGGTTCTTAATATCTTTCTGCCTCCACTTCCACAAAATTCTCTGAGCCTTAATTGGCATGTTTAAGTCTAGTTAATGTTGAGCTCTCTGTAGGTCCTGGATTTCTTCTTTTGTAAATTTTGAGTATCCTCAGTATCTGTTTCCATCACCCTGGCATAGGTTGTCAGGCTTTCTGTGGAAGCAATACTCTTTTTTTTTTTTTTAATTTTTATTTATTTATTTGAGATAGACAGACACAGAGAAAAAGGCAGATAGAGGGGGAGAGAGAGAATGGGCGCGCCAGGGCTTCCAGCCTCTGCAAGCGAACTCCAGACGCGTGCGCCCCCTTGTGCATCTGGCTAACGTGGGACCTGGGGAACCGAGCCTCGAACCGGGGTCCTTAGGCTTCACAGGCAAGCGCTTAACCGCTAAGCCATCTCTCCAGCCCGGAAGCAATACTCTTGCTCAGCTCTCCAAATTCCTCCATGGTTTCACTGGGGCCCTAGCTGATGTGCAAGGGGTGAGAGATCTGGCTGGTATCTGGAAGGAAGCCAATACCCAGATTGTTAGCTCATATAGTGCTGGAAAGCATTACATGAGCTGTTGGGGGAAATGGCCAACAATACAATGAGCAAGCCAGGGACAATGCTGTATGAAAGCAACCAGCCTGACAAGATATAAACACCTGTGCAGCAGTGGCATGCAGCTGAAGTGGGTAACCAATAGTTCGCTGATTGGCTAAGAGATCAACTCAGTATAAAGGAACCCATATCTTTAATTGGGAACTGAGTCATAACCCCATGGAGACCAATATTATGGACTCCAATGAGAAGTTCTCAGTAGTCTTTAGCCAAAAGTGAGACTACACCCATCAAAATCTCTCTAAATTAGCAATGCTTATCCCCTTTAACTAATGCTGATATCACTCTGCATTGGATAATCTGCTCATTTTCATAAAGCAGTGAGAATTTAGGACAACCAAAATCTATCAATAAGACAAGAAAAGATAGCTGATGTACTGGCAGAAGATTCAGTCCTTTTATCAAAAGACAGAGCTTAGTAAAATGGATGAGAGGGTATGTCTATTAGAATAATCCAAGAAAGGATTTATAAATATACCCCATGCATGCAAATAGTAACCAAAAGTATGATGAACTATCCTTATATATAAAAGGATCCCTTATGTTGCAATTTTACACAGAGCAAAGATCTGTATATTTTTTAAATGTCAGTTCATTGAAAAAATATATGTTCCTCAAAACACAATCCCAAAATATATGAAACAAGCATTGATAGAGGTAAAGGAAAAACTGTGTCTGTGATAATAGGAACCATTATACCAAAAAATATATAGAGAGAGTACTGAAGCAACCCTATAAACCAAAAGACTAAAAAGAGCACTCACCCATTTATTTCAGTATTATATATTATTCAGGTAAGATATATGTTATGTCAAAAAAGTCTCAATAAATTTAAAATTGCTGAAGTATATAAAATATCCTTCCTGAACATGACAGAATGAATTTGGAGATCAATGAAATAAGGAAAATTAGGAAATTAACAAATATGTGTATGTTAAACAAACATGTTAAGCAACCAATTGTTTAAAATAGAAATCACAAATAAACATAGAAAACCACTATGGAGAAAATAGAAATAAAAGCCCATAATTCCAAAACTAATTGATCACATTAAAGCAATGCTTAGAGAGCAATTCACATATAAATGCTTACATGTAAAAAGAAAACTGTCTGGGCTGGAGAGATGGCTTAGTGGTTATGTGCTTGCCTGTGAAGCCTAAGGGCCCTGGTTCGAAGTTCGATTTCCCAGGACCCACGCTAGCCAGATGCACAATGGGGCTCATGCGTCCGGAGTTCGTTTGCGTGGCTGGAGGTCCTGGTGTGCCCATTCTCCCTCTGTCTCTATCTGCCTCTTTCTCTCTCTGTCTGTTGCTTTCAAATAAATAAATAAATAAATAAAAAGAAAAATATCCCAAATCAATAACTGACATGTTTATCTTAAAGACCTAGATAAAGAAGAATAAATTAGTTTGCCTAAACCTAGAATAAAGGACTTCAGTTGTAATTTTAAACTAATAGTTAGGAGTACAAAAAGAAAAACTAGAAAGCTAAAACTTTATTATGTGAAATATCAGAAATACTGAAAAGACCATGGTCAAATAACTCAAAAAAATTGCAAACATTCAAAAACAAAAACATTAATAAAATGAGAATATCATTATAAACTTTACAGAAATAAAATTCATAAAAAGCAATATTGTGAAAAAGTACATACCAAGAAGTGCAAAAATTTAGATGAAATGGACAAAGTCTCAAAACTATGTTACTTTCCAAATTAACTGCAAAAGAAATCGAACAATAAGAAGACAAATACCCCACTCACAAAATGGGGCACAGAGTTAAACAGGCAATTCACAGAGGAAGAGATACAAATGGCAAACACACACCTAAGAAAATGTTCATCATCCCTAATCATCAGAGAAATGCAAATTAAAACAACTATGAGATTCCACCTTACCCCAATAAGGATAGCCAACATCAAAAGGTCAAATGAAAATAAATGCTGGCAAGGATGTAGAGAAGCAGGGACACTCATTCACTGTTGGTGGGAATGCAGGATGGTACAACCACTTTGGAAAGCAATATGGAGACTCCTGAAAAAGCTGAATATAGAAATACCAACAGACCCAGTTATACCATTACTGGGCATCTACCCTAAAACCTTCAAACCAAAAGCCAGAGAGATTTGCTCAACCATGTTTGTAGCAGCTCAATTCGTAATAGCTAAAAGCTGGAATCAACCCAGATGTCCATCATTAGAAGAATGCATAACAAAGATGTGGTATATCTACACGATGGAATTCTATACAGCAGTAAGAAAAAATGACATAAAGAAATTTGAGGAAAAATGGTTGAACCTGGAACAGATCATTCTCAGCGAACTTACCCAATCACAGAAAAAAAATCGACACATAGTCTCACTCATCTGCAACACCTAACCTGAATCTGCCCAAGATGCCTTACATACCCAGTAAGCACCTCATGGACTAGACAACAAGATGGATGGGAGGGCGGGGAGGGAATCAAAGGGTGGAAAACAGTAATCCGGACCCAAACGGCAATGGTACCATAAAATCCTACTTCCTAAAAGACAGACCAAAGGACTGAACCTTCACTAGACCCTTACAGGAAACACCTGAACCACAAGACACTGGAGAGGGTAGGATCAAGACTGACCTAAATCTCCTACATCTTCCCTCCCTCCCTCTCCCTCTCTCCCCTCTATCTCTCTCCTCTCTAACTCTTGTATATTAGTTATGTTTTTCCTCAATTTCTTAGTGGACACTGACCTGTAACCCCCACTTCCAGCTTGGGCCTACCATCCACAATGAGCTTTTGATCAAAGAAACCTACAAGGTTTCCCAAAACAATGACAGACTTCTGTCAGAGTACTTGATGACCCACCAAAGGCCAGTGGTAAGACCCTATTACTGAATACTCCATACGCAGCTGACGCGTAAAATGGAATGACATGGCTGGAAGCCAGGAGAGAGTCAGTCCCCAGACAGTCAGCATGTCTAGTGCCAGAAGGTGCTACATAGGTAACTGGGGGAAATGACCAATATCTGTCCAAGCAACACATTGTTTAACCTAATTAGCAACAAATAACTGGATGTGATGCCCACACAAGTGCAATAGTGGTACACAGCCATGGTGAGGAATCAATTGCTCTTGATTTGGCTAACTGATCCACTCAGTGGTACTAGACCCATAGCTGGGGCTGGGAAACAAGTCAGAACCATACCCAAACACAAGCCCACTCTACAATATCAAGCTACCATCAATCACGGGGTATAAGAGGGCCTACACCTACCATACTGTCTATCAAAAAAGTAAGTCTTATCTCAATTTTCCGGGTGCTAACTTACTCTCCGTTGGAGAATCTGCTTCTCTTTTCCAGATAGATGCAGATCCTAAGAAGAGAGCTGCCCCAACATACCTCAAAAGGGGCCCAACTGAAACTAAGGACAACTGGCGAAATAAGCAAGGGTGATGTTTTCCTGTGAACCGGATACCAGCACAAAGGGTAAAGAGATCAACATAGAGAAAAATCAACTCCTACCAAATCAGAGAGCCAGAGCCTCAGAGGCCCCTAACACCTCAGCACTGAAGCAGACCAAAAATGAACCCAACATGGCTCAGGGAAATTTTGCGGAAGAGGGGGCGGAAAGAATGTCAGAGTCACATGTTGGGTCATGATTTGCAGAGACATTTATCATACCAATAACTGGGGGCTAACTCCACAATGCACGACCCATTTTCATTAACAAGGAGGCTCTAATGGGAGGAGGTAGATCACAGATGAGCCTAAATAATGGTACCAAACTGCCTGTATTTACTGAAAAGAAAACTAATAAATTAAATTAAAAAAAAATAGAAAATCTAGTTTCATGAAAACTTAAAAATACTAAACCCACCAAAAAATAAATACTGGATGAATAAATAGCTTTCTAGCAATTTTCCCCACTTGTCCAGGACAAGATGATAAATTTTACCAAGTATCATCCAGAAAAAAGGACACTTTTACCCAAACTTCCAAAATTAGAAGAGGAAGCAGTCCTTAACTCATACTATAAAGCCAATATTACTTTGATAATAAAACAATACAAAAACACTCCTAATAAATAAAACATAAATGAGCATTCCTTACAAAAATAGACACATAATTCTTTAGAAACAAATGCAAATTACAAAGTCTGTGCTTATAATCAATTAGAATTAATCCCAGAAATGCAAGAATCTGCTACAAAATATCAGTGTAATAAAAGAGAACAAACTATGTTGTCATATCAATTGAAACAGAAAATCTGACATATTTGGTGATTAAAAACAAACACTAGACACTAGAGATAGAAGAGAACTTGTTCAAAATTATGAAAGACAATTATGAAAAACCAATTGGTAACATCATACTAAATAATGAAAGACTTTAAACGTCTTTCCCTTAAGAAGCAAGGCTAATGGCATCATTCACCACTGTTATGTACCATCTAGTCTGCTAAGAAGAAGGAAACCGAGTAAAATAAATCAAGCTATCCTATTAACCAATGATATGATACTATGTGCAGAAAACCACACATCAAAAATGCTATCTTTTTTTGTATATTTTATATTATAAAATATTATATTATAAAAAATATTCTATATTTTTTGTAGTAAAATATAGAAAAACTTGGTCAGGATATGCAGAGACATTTCCTCCTACCCATAACTTATGGCTAACTCCACAATGCATGACCCACATACCCCAACAAGGAAGGCCCAGGTGGAGGGGGGAGGATAGGGAGGAGGCTAACAATGGTACCAATGTGACTGTATTCACTGAATACAAAAGTAACAAAAACTAAAAATTAAAAAATGGAAAAGCTAATCCTGCAGTTCATATAGGATTTCACTTGCTCCTGAATAATGGAAACAATATTGATATTCAAGTAGAACAAAATTGGCAGTTCATACATCCTGATAACAAACGATTCTGCATAGCTATCAGGATAAAAAATGGTAGAATTCAAGAGATTAAATTGGTTGGATAATATTTAGTATTCACAATAAACCTGTAATGTCAATGGATTTTTATTTTCAGCAAATGTATTAATACCATTCAATAAGAAAAAAAATAAAACTCTTAAATAATCAAGTAAGGACAGTTAGATTTAGATTTTCAAATAGAATATGCACTATGAGTTCCTACTTTTCACCACATACAAAATTTAACTCAAAATAGGTCAGTAGATTAAATTCATGGATAAAGCTAAGAAACTGTTAGAAAAAAAAGCCATATAGCATAACATCTTTGTGATCATGGACTTGTGATTTGATAGATATCACGAAAATTCTAATCAGTAGTAACAAAATCAATCAACTGGACTTCATCAATAAAAAAGTTTGAACGTCCACATTCGTTACTTTTCTCATTGCTAGAACAAAAAATAACTTGAAAGAAATAAATAAGGGAGCAGAGGCTTCATTTGACTCTTTTTTTAAAATTTTTATTTTTATTTATTTCTTTGAGAGCAACAGACAGAGGGAGAAAGAGGCAGAGAAACAGAGAGAATGGGCATGCCAGCGCCTCCAGGCACTGCAAACAAACTCCAGACTCGTGCGCCCCCTTGTGCGGCTGGCTAACGTGGGTCCTGGGGAATCGAGCCACAAACCAGGGTCCTTTGGCTTCACAGGCAAGCGCTTAACCGCTAAGCCATCCCTCCAGCCCTTCATTTCACTCTTGATGAGAGAGGTTACAGTTCATTGTGACAGGAAAGACATGTCAGCAGGCAGGGCCATTTATCTGTGGGAACCCTGGTAGCTGCTTATTCACATATCAGCGGAACCAGAAGAAGAGAGAAGAGGATGCTACTGCTTGGTTGTTTTGCTTCTTTTTCCCTTTTAATTCAGGCCGAGGCCCTGAGGGTTGTGCCACCCACATTCAAATTGGGTCTTCTCACTTAACTTAAATCTCTGGAAGCATTCTTACAGACATACCCAAAGGAATATCTCCTCAGTGAATCTGGAACCAGTCAAGTTGACAAAGATGACTAGCCATCACAGCCTCAGAAGATTGTGATAACACAACTTATAGGCTGGGAATATCAATATTGTTTTGATTATTCAGGGGCAGATGAAATCTTATATGAACTGGAAGATTAGCTTTTCCACTTTTTATTTAAAAAATTGAAAATTTATTTGGCAATAGAATTATTTTTTTTTAACTTTTTTATTTGTTTATTTGATAGCGACAGACACAGAGAGAAAGACAGATAGAGGGAGAGAGAGAGAATGGGTGCGCCAGGGCTTCCAGCCTCTGCAAACGAACTCCAGACGCATGCGCCCCCTTGTGCATCTGGCTAACTGGGACCTGGGGAACCAAGCCTTGAACCAGGGTCCTTAGGCTTCACAGGCAAGCGCTTAACCGCTAAGCCATCTCTCCAGCCCGGCAATAGAATTTTTGATGTGTGGTTTATTTGTAGTTTTCTGCACATAGGATCATGTCATAGTAAATAGAGTGAAGCAGAAATTTGTATCCACTGGTCAGGGCCTCAGGTTTGGATCTACTGAAATATTTCTGCTGAATGGATATACAGGAATGAGCATGAGTCTGTGTGGTGACAATGGTCCTGGATCCAATAACTGAAGGGGCCAACTTGAAACCTAGTTCTATGCAGGCAAGTGGACTTTGAATCAGAAGCTGTCCAGGAAGTAGGATGGGCTTGGGACATTTGACCCCTTGGGCCCAAGATCTGTGTTCATAGTGGCTGGCCTGGGGTGTGAATCTGCAGAGATAGGCTCAGTGAGGATGCATCAGGTACCTTTATATTGAGGTCTTTCAGGCCTGGGCCCTAAGATGCCTGGCTCCTATATCCTCTCAAGACAGCAACCACCAGGACTGACTTTGAGCCCAGAGCTGTCCCACTGCTGAGTCCAGTATCAACAGGAACTCTGTAGCCCGAGAGTAGGCATTGAGCAGGGTGCTAGAGTCACAGGGTCTGACTTTGGGCCTCAGACCCTGGGTACCTGCTTGGAGCATACATCTATTACTGCTTGTCCAAAGTGATGTTCTTGAGCTATAGAGAAGGGGTGGTATGGTGGTTTGATTCAGGTGTCCCCCATAAACTTAGGTGTTCTTAATGCTAGTTCCTAGCTGATGGACAATTGGGAACTAAGGCCTCCTGGAACCAGTGTATTGTTGGAGGCAGGCAGATGGGTATTATAACCAGTTTCCCCACTCCAATGTTTGGCACATTCTCCTGATGCTGTTGTCCAGCTGATGTTAGCCAGGGGGTGACATCCAACCTCCGTTCATGCCATAGTTTTCCCCTGCCATCATGGAGCTTCCCCTTGAGTCTGCAAGCCAAAATAAACTCTTTTTCCCACAAGCTATTCTTGGTCAGGTGATTTCTTCCAGCAATGTGAACTTGATTGCAACAGTAAAGTTGGTACTAGGAGTGGTGTTGCTGCTAGACACCTGACAGTGTGGCTTTTACATTTTGGAGTTGATTTTCAAAAGAAATGTGGATGTATTTGAAACTTGGCCCAAGAGACTCCTTGCAGTGCTATAGGTACTGCTCAATGGATTATTCTGGCAGAGTTGAAAGACATGAATGTACTAAGAACTATGGGCTGTGAGGTTTGGCTTATGAGAGTGAGAAGGTGCTTTGCCTGCACTGTGCTAGAAGCAGTTTGTGTGAGAGGCTTGCTATTATGCCTGTATCTTGAGAACTTATGCAGGGTTGCTTTGCATAGAAACAGAGTGATGTGAGCATAGGGATATGGCACAGGAAAAATGAAATCTTTGGGTCCAAATTTTTACCTTTTGAGCTGAAATTGTATGAGCTTCAGCCAACTGACCTGCACTGGGAAAATAGAAAGAATGTAGAGTCATTTGAAGGGGCCCAAATGCTGAAGGAGTGTCCTGTTCTTGAAAGTCTACTTATTTCACCCATGGATTAACAAATTGGCAACCCATCTGACATTATGGAGTATAGAATATAGGAAAGAGAGAATAATTGAATTTAGAATATGGTCTTGTATTTTGGAAATGATTACCATATGACATACAAACAGTCATAAGGTAATCATGAGAGAAAATATCGAGAAAAATTCATTGTAAAGAATAAGTTAACCTGATGTGCTTTTGCACAACTTTAATCCTAGTACTTGTGAGGCAGAGGGAGGAGGATTGTTATGAGTTTGAGGCCAGCCTAAGACTACATAGTGAATTCAAGGTCAGCCTGGGTGAGACCCTACCTCAAAACTAAAATAATTCTATTCCTAACTTAAATAAAAATTTTAAAATAGAGAAAAATACACACTTTTACTAAAAGATGAGGTATATAGGAAATTGAAACAGCGGTGGAGAAGTAAAAGAGATCCAGAGCCTGCACAGGCCGGCAAAAGCAGCCCTGGTAGGTCCACCAATTGCGGCTGTGGTGGTGCACCAGAAAGCTGCCAGGCTCGACTTGAGACACAGGAAAAGCCAGGTGAAGGGAGCTTCCACTCACATTGGAGCTTTCCACAACTCAAGAAACATGAGGGAGAGCTACAGTGAACAACTGAGGAGCAGATAACAAGGTAGAAGAACACATGGAATAGCAAGAGAACTAGAGCAGCATCAGCTCCCTCCCCTGCCCCACTGCCTGTACCCAGCTCCAGCAAACAGAGCAGCAGTCCTGGGACCTGGCCACACCAACTAGAGCTGACAGTGGGACCAAAACAGGAGCAGAGTCCGGCAGCAATATCAGTGGCACCGGCACCGGCAACAGTGGCACAAGCAGCAGTGGATACAGTAGCGGCAGCAGTGGCTGATCCAGCAGCAGCAGCTTCAGCAGCAGCAACGACAGACCCAGCAGTGGCAGCTTTAGCAGCAGCAGTAGCCATTCCAGTGTGGTGGAGCTGTTCTGCAGGGCCACATTTGGCAGGATCAGTTTGCCCCATGGGAAAAGCCAGCACCCAGCTCCAGAAATCAGAACAGCAGCCCAACGACTCAGCCATTAACTTGACTGAGACCAAAATCATCCAAGGTAACTGGGATTGCACCAGGGAAGGGTCTCACTTGGTCACAAGCTGACTTGGATCCCTCAACAGACCAGAAATCTTAACTTCTTTGTTGATAGAGGATCCTGTTGTTATAATAACTACTCTTGCATAAATACTCGGTGCTGTTTTTGATTGAATGGGTACAGTGTTTAGTTAAATTTTAGAATCTACCTGTATTTTATTCCACTCAGCCTACTTGAATACTCCCATAGCAGGGAAACTCAACCCCTAAGAACACCTTTGCAGACACTCTGAGAGTCTTAAGAGCCACACCTAACACCTTAAACTCCTACCCTGAAGATATATAACATCAAATCAATTGATATAGCTAAGAATACCCAGCTAGCTAGAAAATCCAAGCATTAATTTAATCCAAGATGCAAAAATATATACATTATAGCACAAGAAACACTAAAAATCAAGACAATATAAATTCACCTAAAAGTATTAATGCATAAGAAATGACTTCCAGTGAGAACGAGTTAGAGGAAATGCCTGAGAAAGATTTCAAAAGAATGATTATAAACATGTTCATAGAAGTCAAAGAACAAATCAAAGGAATCAAGGAAGAAATCAAAGAGGAAATCTAAGAGGAAATCAAAGAAGATGCATGACACCAATTTAATGAAATAAAGAAAGAAATACAAGACATAAATAAGGAAATAGAAATAATAAAGAAAAACCAGTCAGAATTACTAGCAATGAAGAACACAGTTAATGAAATAAAAAACTCTGTAGAAAATCTCACCAGTAGAATGGATGAAGGAGAGGACAGAATATCTAAGCTAGAAGACCAGATGGCAGATCTAATACAGTCCAACAAAGAGAAAGACATACTTATAGAAAAGTATGAGTGGGAATTTCAAGATATTCGGGACACTATGAAAAGATCAAATATAAGAATTCAGGGCATAGTAGAAGGAGAATTCCACTCTAAAGGCAGAGTAGGCGTCTTCAACAAAATCATAGAAGAAAATTTCCCCCTAATTGGGAAAGAGGTGTCAATGCAGATACAGGAAGTCTTTAGAACGCCAGCCAGACAAAACCTGGAAAGAACCTCTCCTTGTCATATTATATTCAAACTACCAAACACACAAACCAAGGAAAAAGTATTGAAAGAAGTTAGAGGGACAAATCAAGTTACCTACAAAGGCAAGCCCATCAGGATTACAGCAGATTATTCAACACAAACTTTAAAAGCCAGAAGGGCTTGGATTGATGTATTCCAAGTTCTGAAAGATAACAACTGTCAACCAAGGTTACTTTAACCTGCAAAGCTATCCATTCAAATAGATGGAGAAATAAAGCCATTCCATGACAAAAGCAGGTTAAAGGAGTATTACCATGGAATATTTTTTTATAATCATGGAAAATGTTAATAAAAATTGTGAAAGGAAAAAAAGAAAATTCAAAGATTGTAATAAACATCCATGTGTCAACATCTAGAAAAAAATGTTTTGTTTTGAAATGGAAAGTGAGATATACTGTATATTTATCTCTTCTTTTCAACTTTGCAATTGACATTTCTAGTTCAGACATAGTAACAAAAGTAATTTGAAATCGTTTGTATTACTATGAGAAGATAATTGAGTTGGGTAACCTAATTTAGTATTACTATGTTTACAGTGCAGAATCTGAGACTACGTAGTGTATTCCAGGTCAGCCTGGGCTAGTGCAAGACCCTACCTTGAAAAAAATCTTTGTTTCTTTCTTTTCTTTTATACCACAATTAAAGATGAATAAAATAATTCATTTGCAATAACAAAAGGCAAAAAACAAAACTAATAATTATTTTAATACAAAAAAGTAAAAATTTCTTCATTCTGAGTATTTATCTATGTACAAGTGAAGATATTTGCTTCTCAGAAGTTGAATATATAAATTACAATGGATAATCTGAGTTTCATATCTATTTTTTTGACTGTTAATATCTGTTTTTGCCCAATCATAGTCCAACATTCATAGTACATAGTAGAAAATCTAAACTTTAAAATATGCCACTAAAAGGGGAGAAAAGTATAACGAAATAATTATTAATAAATATGCATATATAATACCATAAAATGATAACATTCATTGTTGTTATAATTGTCAATTGTCTCATTCGTTATGAGACCACAATCA
Source organism: Jaculus jaculus (assembly GCF_020740685.1). NCBI lineage: Eukaryota > Metazoa > Chordata > Mammalia > Rodentia > Dipodidae > Jaculus > Jaculus jaculus. The sequence continues at coordinate 99,452,346 of NC_059103.1, read as the reverse complement.
GGCTTTAGAAATCCCAGAACCACTATAGATTCCCTTTTCCTTCTGCCTTTCACAAGGCTCAAGTTAGTTGACATTTCTTAACTGTGAGGAAACTACAAAATGGACATCATTTGGAATGCCATCATTGAATATTTCTATTGTATGCTGAAAATCTAAAAGTTTCCCTAAAGAATCCCCTATTTTCTAAGCAGATGGTTTTATGTCTCCATCTGGTAGTGGCAATTAAGCTTCTGCTTTGTAATTTCCAGTTCTCTTCTCTGCCGGATTGTTTGTAGGACTCTCAGTGGTTGATTTTTAATCTCAATTCCCAATTCAATGGAATAACTGTTTGTGAAGTTTGGGGGTTTGTTGTTTAATATGTATATCATTATTATTTTAGGAATTGAAAATGTAACTTGTAATTGAAGACTTATAATCCAAAGACAGTATTTGAAGTGATAGACTCCTTAACATGTAGTTACAAAACACCTTAGGTTAATGAATTTGAGGTAAGAAAGTATCATGTATGTAAATCAGAAAGCTATGTAGAAGAAATCTATGGCTTATCAAACAAATCTTACTCTATAAGTGTACCCTTTAATTCTGTTTATATAGTTATCATGATAAAGTTGCATTATGATATAAAGATGGTTGTGCCCTCACCACACTGCTGGAATGTGTTTCTATAGGACAGGCTATAGCAGTCTATTGCAGAAACAAGATTGTTGTTTCAGTGGTGTGTCAAAGGAAAGTGAGCATAAGTGAGTATAAGTGAATAGAAGTGCAGGTTTATTTTCTCTAATGTCTCACTTATTTTCTCATTGCTTGGATAAAATACCTGATCATGATCACCTTGTGGAAGAAGAGTTTAGTTTTGCTCACAGTTTTGAAAGCAAGAACATTGTGAGGGGAAAGCATGTAAGGAGTAGAAAGATGGCTCACATCATCACTCCAGATGGAGGAAATGGAGCAGAGTGAGGATGCTCCTGCTCAGCTAGTTGTTTTTTTCTTTTTTATACAATCCAAGATCCATAGCATCTGGAATGGAGCCTCACAGAGTTTTGAAGGAGAGCGATTTCCCACCTCAATTAATCTAATATATAATATATAATATATATATATATATATAATATATATATATTATATATATATATTATATACATATATATATATATATATTTTTAAACCCTAACAGACATGTCAAATATTTGTTTCCGTGGTGAATCTAAATCTTGTCAAGTTGACAACAGGACATTAACCATCACATCCAAAATGTTAATGAAATGAGAGGCTGTAGTTTTGTTTAGTTTATTGATGTGAGACATAGAAAATCTGTATCTGACCTTGTAAGTTTTCTACATATGGAGGCCACATACAAAAGGCTTATCTGACATTTGGCAGTACATGCTGTAGAAGGAGGGCAGGAGGATTTTGTTTTTTTGCATTCATGTTTGCTTTTTTTCCTTGTTGTATTTTGATCATAAATATAGGGTGTTTAAAATACTATGTGAAAATCTAGAAAGAACAATTACAGTTTAAAAGAATGTGCATAGGGATGACAGTTCCTTTGTATAATACTTAATAATGTAAAAGATGTTCCTTTTTCCATGAAATTTTCCTGGCATTCAAACCACTGGCAGTTGTCTCATATAATTTTTCCCAAACTTAGGAGTAGATGTCTTAGACTGGCTCCATAATAAACTGAAAAGATTTCCTGACTCTGATCCCTGAGAAATCCTATCATAAGGGTATTTAGTGCTCATGTGTCAGAGGTTATAGATAAAAATAATTAGGTAGTATTGAGCATCTTTAAATTTTAGGGCCCAGTATTCTGTCTTACTTTTGCATATATTTAAAAATCTCAAAATAAAGCAGTAAGTAGATGTGAATAATCTTTTAAGTATGAATCAAATTTGAGACAGTAGGAGCAGAAATAGACACCCAAGAATAGAAGCCAGTGTGACATGGTGAAGAGCATACACACAGGATGCTGAGCAATTGTTGACTCTGGCACTCAGCAAACAAGGCCCTGGCCATGAGGCTTATATCAGTCTATTCCTGCAGCAACAACAAAAAAATCAGAATGTAATTTACCTCCTTGTGCCTGGTGCTAACTACATTTAAATTTAGAAGACAGTTTATTGTGTTTCTCACATTTTACTCACAACAGAGAACAAAAATTGACTACCGAATAGAAAGGAAAAGACTCTTTTTGTAAGGTTATTGTTCTTAAAAAATGTTAACAACAAAAATGTCTGATAGAATAGTTAGGCCTCTGCAGTCTTTCTCTGACTATAAAATCATCCTAAAGTTATATTATTAAGCAAACCAAGTTTGGATTCAGAAGTTACTGACCTTCAGACATATTAGGTAGTTTCTCTTACTCTTTGGGAAATGGGTTATTGCTTTTGGGTTATAAGCTATATTATTCAGTGTGCAGAAAATCTTGGTCCTATTATGCCTGGTTTAATCTAACCTCAAGTCATAAAAAAGGAAGATACTTTAAATGTTATTATAAATTCTATTCAGTTTACTTCTTTTAAAATTTGGAATTTTCAGACAAGAACAAATTTTAACAGTAATCAAAAATGAAAGAAAAGCCTGACATGAGACAGTTCTTGCTACTGGGTCATTTATTGATTTTAGGCACATTTAGTGGGCAGAAATGAAAAGTACGTATTTTAAGTGAACCATATTAGAACAGTTTTATAGACATATTAGGAAGCCAGCAAGACTATTCCATTATGAAGAGTATATTATTACAGTATGTTTGCTATAGATAATGGACAAGTTATGATAATTTATTATTAACTAAACTTATATTTTACCACATTTCCTGTTCTACCTATGTGACGTTTCTCTTCCACAATCATATCCTATATACCGTTATGTCTCTTTAAAACCTCTTTTTTTTATTTTTTTTAAATTTATTTATTTATTTATTTGAGAGTGACAGACACAGAGATAAGGACAGATAGAGGGAGAGAGAGAGAATGGGCGCGCCAGGGCTTCCAGCCTCTGCAAACAAACTCCAGACGCGGGCGCCCCCTTGTGCATCTGGCTAACGTGGGACCTGGGGAACTGAGCCTTGAACCGGGGTCCTTAGGCTTCACAGGCAAGCGTTTAACCGCTAAGCCATCTCTCCAGCCCTCTCTTGTTTTTTATTAAGTAGAAACTTTGTATGGATACATCATGTGTTGGTACCATCATTTTCTTCCTCCCTGCCCCCATTCCACTGAGGGCACCTCTCAGTGGGGTTGCCAATATTTACCATAGAGTTGTAGGTTATGAGTTGTGAGAGCAACTGTCAGTGACTCTTATACTCTCTCCACACCTCTTCTTTTTACCAGATTTTTAGATGTTCTGTGTATTATATGACCTTGACAGATACATTGTAAAATGTCCTCTGGATGAGATTTGCTTGACAGTTTTCTCATGATAAGAGTAGAATATATTTTAGGTAGAGAGAACAACAGAGAATAAAAAAAAAAAAATCACATCCTACAAAGACACACCAACCATATGATTGAATAGTACTGATGCTGACCTTGGGAGAAAGGCTGAGCAAAGATTTGTCAGATTTCCTCAATATAAAGTTACTCAACTGTACACAACAAATAATACCAGGAAAATAGCTTAATATGTTCTTCATATTAAAATCTTTCACTCTGAGAAATATTATAAAAAAGAGGATGATAACGGTGAGACAAAAATTGGGGGAAATATTTTAAAACAACAGTCTAATAAAAGAGGAATAGTAAAACAATCCTCACTGCAGGAAAGGAAAAGAACAAATTATTGAAATAGAAATAAGTAAAAGACATCAAGAGACAGTTCAAGAAGCATAATGCTCAAATGAAATGGGAAACATGTGGCCAGGCCTGGTGGCACACAGATTTAATCCCAACACATGGGTAGCAGAAGTAGGAAAATTACTGTGAGTTCAAGGCCCCCCTGAGACTACATAATGGATGCCAGGTCAGTCTTGGCTAGAACAAGACCTTACCTCAACAACAACAACAAAAATTGCTAAACACCTTTAGCCATTAGGATAATGCAAATTTTAACCACTATTGCTGCCACTGACTAGACTGAAAAGCAATGACACAAAATGTTCATGAAACTATGAAACTAGAAGGTTTATTTACTTATATTATTCTCAGCATGGGACATGATAACTTTATTAGGAATGTAGTAAAACCAAGTACAGTCTTTCCATACCATGGAATGTTAACTATCCATATCACTATCAGTATGTTCAGTGATGTGGCTGAGTCTCCAGAGAATTAGACTGTGAGGATTTATGTGAAAAAACTACTTCAAACGAAGAACCTCATTATACACAGTAAGGACTCAAAAAGGGGAAAGAAACAAAATTAGATCTAAGGTACCAAAGATACAAAGAACCAGTTTTTCTCTTTGTAAAGATGCAAAATGGAGAAACTTTTGGACTGGATTAACAAAAAAAAAAAAAAATTCCATCATATAAGTAAAATTAGAGATGAAAAGGAGGCATTGTACCAAGTTCTACAGAAATATACAATATTTATCTCACCCAGTTTGTATATAAAATCAACTCCAACCATTTGAAGACCTTAGTGTGACCTAAAGCTCCAAAACTACTAAAGGAGAGCAAAAGTAATATTTCAAAATATCTGTATAGGCAATGATTTTTAGGTCAGATTCTTAAAGCACAGGAAATAAAAACAAAACTTGGAAAATGAATCTAGTCAAACTAAAAAGCTTATTCATTGCAAAATAAATTAACAGAGTGATGGGACAGCTTATAGAATGAGAAAAAACAGCCAACTTGTCATCTGGTAGGTATGTAATGGGAAGAAATACACATATCCAATGAACATATAAAGCATACTTCATATCAACCATCAGGGAAATGAAAAGTCAAAACTTCTAGAAGATTCTATGTCTTCCAGTTAAAATACTACTATAAAAGACAAAATACCAAAACCATTGAATATATAGGAAAATCAAACTCACTTATGTTGGAATTCAGATTAGTACAGCTATTATGGAGAACACTTTGGAGATCCTATCCTTCCCTTCCAGTAAAACTCTATAAATGGATCTGTCATATGATCTATCTCTCACATTCTTGGGTATATATCCAAAGGAAAAGAAACTGGCATACAAAAGACACCTATATATCATTGTTTCACTATAGTGCTAGTTAAAAGAATTAAGATACGGAATCAATCTTGATATCCATCAACAGATACATGGAAGAAAAAATATATAAAATACAGACACACAATGAAGCATTATTCAGCCAGAAAGAAGAATGAAATTCCAACTAGGTGTGGTGGCACATGCTTTTAATCTCAGCACTTGCAAGAAAGAAGTAAGAGTATTGCCATGAGTGTGAAATCACCCTAAGACTATATAGTAAATTCCAGGTCAGCCTGGGCTAGTGCATATCGTACCTAAAAACAAACAAAAGCCAATTGTAATGAAATTCTGTTATTTGCAGTAAACAAATGATACTGGAGGATTATATCATGTTATGTGAAATAAGTCAAGCACAGAGAGACAAGTGTCATATGATCTTTTTCATATAAGAAATTTAACCTGAAAGTACAATAGTGATTACTCAGGAAAGGGAAGCATGCCAGAAATGAGCGAGGGCAAACAGTGAAGAAAGGGTGGATAGACAGGATCCATGCACTCTGTATGCATGTATGGAAATCTCCCAGGTAACCCATTTGTATAAATATTCATCTCAATAAAAAAGATTTAAATAGCCAGTTTTATACCTTAAGTATATTCATTTTTGTCAATCCAACCTCAGTAAAGCTTAGGATAAAGATCTTGAGTTCTGTTTCATTTTCTTTGACAATAGACTGTGAAGAAGTTTAGTGATTACTATTCAGACAGCTGTTTTCAGTTACTATGATGACCATATTTTCTTACACAACTGAACTATATTTGTGTCCTATTGTATATAGATTTTCTGGGCAATGCACATAATGTGGGGTTGAAAAGGATTCTTCTCGTGTTTATAATTGTACCTAATATGACAATATATCTGAAAGACTGAGATTTCTCTTGATGCTCTAGAAAGTATTTGCCCTTGAGGGTGAACCACCACATTGGGGTGGCTCCTGTACAAATGATTTCATTGTTAAGCACTGGTGATGCTGATGACATCACTACGACTTTCCACTTGTATGACATGATGACAGAGCACAGGAAGAGTCCTCACCAAAGGAAGGGTTACAAATGGCAGGGCCCATAAGGAATCGTTAGTGAATCCACTTCAATTATTTTAGAGGCACACTCAATTCAAGATTGTGTTTGAGTTTGTTTCCAAATACTAATTCTATATAGTAGAATAATTTTGACAAAAATGACGGAATTTAAATCCTCCTTTAAAAGTATAAAATTAAGTCGTTCCCCAAATCCACGTATATGTGGGATTGAATATCATTTAGTTTCAACATAAATAGTAGCCTATAGGTACCGCTTTGCAGTCCAGCAGACATTAGGCAGAATCAGAAATACAAAATCACTGTGCAGTTTTCACAGGTCACAGAGTGAGCAGGAATGGCACAAGTTGAAGGAAATGATTTTGTTTTACTGGATAGGCTACTTCATATTTTAGTGGATTCATTGGCATGCAGTTATATAAGAATAGTTCTTAGGCTGGGGAGATGGCTCAATTAAGAGCACTTACTGCTTAAGCATGAAGGTCTCTAGAGCCAGAAAAAGTGAAGTTTGACTCTGTAGAGCTCATATAAAAAGCTAAACATAGGGCTGGGTAAGATTTCACAGTTATTAAGTCACTTGTCTGCAAAATGTAAGGACCTGGGTTTGATTCTGCAGTACCCACAGAAAGCCTGGTGTAAAGAAGGCACATGTGTCTGAAGTTTGTTTGCAGTGACTAAAGGCCCTGGCATTCTCATTTGTCTCCATTTTTTTTCTCTCTCTTATCTGCCTCTCTCTCTCAAATAGATAAAATAAAATGCAATTTAAAAATACTTTTACAATGCAGAGCATGACACTTCTGTTATTCTAGGCTGCAGGGGGGAAGAGACCAGAGACAGCAGCTCCAGGTTTATCATGGATAAATGCAGATAGATGAGGGATAAGAGACAGATGTCAGATGTTCTCCTGTTGCATCGGCTCACAGGCATGTGCACACACTAAACCACTCACACACACGCAAATAAAAAGTATAGTTCTTTTTTCCATAAATTTTAATTCCAATTTGCTTGAATGCATAGACAATGGTAATGAACAATTCTCTTCAGATACATATTTTCACAGTATAATATTTAACATCACTTGTTAATCCAAGGTTATACAGATGATTCTGCATAGTACTTTTAAGCATGCAAAGGTTTGGGATAAACATTACCAAAAGTCTTTGTGTATGAAATATATAAACTGATTTTGAATCTAAAGTTTGTGAATAGTCTGTGGTGTGTTTATGGGTGTGTGTGTGTAGGGGTGTGTGTGTGTGAAGTATGAGTGCAGGTGCTCACCGTCCACCTCCTCTAGGACACTGACCTTTATGTTTAGAGTGGATGCATCATCTGTGCTGTCAGCTGGGCGTGGGAGATAGATGGCTTCATATTCCTGAAGCTGGTAGAAAAATACCTTACTAGAACTAACAGTCTTCTTCCTTTTTTATTTTTTAAAATATTTTAGTTAATTGACAAAAAGTAAGTTTCCATATGGCTTTTGTACAACATATTCAGTTGCTGCTAGCCCTCACCCATCCTCTTCTCTCCTCCACTTCCCTCCCTTGACCCAACTTTTATATAATTAATTTTATACTTAACAAAAATACATTGTCGAAAGTTAATATTATATTGGCTAAGGAAAAAAAGAATAATTCATCTAAAATTGCTAATAGAGTAAAAATATCAGATGCTCTCAAACTGGCTCATAATCTTTCACAAGACAAGAAATATGAAATCTAATAGTCACAAGGTCTTGTAATGAACTATACTTATAATTCCCTTTGGGCTGCACAAGCAGATTACCTCTGTATTCAGAATATCAGAACTTATACTACAACTAAAAGAAAATGATATCAAAGTAATTTATGCTTTGGAGACCAGGTAGAGGATAAGAGCAAAGCCATTAAGAAGTACACTGAGGGCTGGCTCACGATTATGTGAAAAAGAGCATTGGGCATGATCACAAAGCTATTTTAGTAAATAATTGGGAATCATAAAATCATCAAAATATTGCTAATCATTAATTATTATCATGTTATTCATTTATTTATGCAATATAGATTTGCCTAGGACACTATACCATTGATGTAAGTAAGACCTGTCCAGATTCACAGGTTCAAACACCAGTTTTATCACTGATTGGGTCATCATATATATGTGTGTTTATGTATGTATTCACAACTAAAAATATATGCTCAAATAGTAAAAACAATTCTACTGAGACCAGCTCCCTGTAGTTATAAGTATTTGAAATAGAAAAAAAAATGAATCTACCAACTAAATGCAAATATATATTTTCTAAATAAAGCCTTGTAGCCTTAAGCAATGTGCAAGGCATCACAATATGCACGCCTGATTAATGCCAGTAATATAATCTGCCACTGCTTGCAACCAGTCATTGCCTAAGGACTCTTGTCCATGCATCTCTCACTGGAATAGCTCACTTATAAATTCCCAGGGGTTAATTCACATGAGTCTTCTGATGATTTCTTCCATGCTCGATATGAACAGTTTTTGTTAAAGAAATACTTAGAGAAGTCCTCTGACCTACAAAGTTTCTGAGCAAATGTGATAATTTTCATAATTTCAAATTGAATATTATATATATATTTATAATTACAAATAGCCTCCATATGCTTTATTCTGCACAATTATATTTAGTCTGAAAAATTGCCCTTGATATTGCCCACATTTCTTCATGTCTCAAGCACTGTGTTTAATTTCTCTCTTTGTTCTCCTCTTTCTGTCACCAGACAAAAGTCAGTTTTCAATCTCCTTCTAACAGTATAAGAAGTTGAATATAAATATCACAAAATAGAGTTTATAGCACCTGGTTAATTAATTAATTCATTGAATTAACTAGCTTGCATAGGACATTACAGGGCTGACTTCAGAGCCAAAGCAGTCTAGTTCCAATTCGTGCTCCATCACTGAAAGTGGCATCAGGTCTCAATATCTCTAATCTTCAGACTTATCCTAACAATGTACCATTTCAGCTAATATCAGGCTTCCACGTTATAATATTTTGAAATTAAAATACAGCCAACAGTGATGTCAGTTGAATCTTGACACCCACCTGATGGGAGTTTTGACATATTGCTATTGCTTGGACAAATGGAATTAACCAACCAAAGAAAGTAACTATTTACTTGAGTGCTGTTTTACTTGAATCATTAACATTGATATGACAACATGAAAACCAAACTATTTTACTTAAATTTGAATTCCTACTTATCATTTTCAATATTCTCAAAATGAGAACAGAATACCTCAGCATTACAATGTGATGTGTTTGTGCAAGTATTGAGTAAGGACTGTCACATGCCAAACAAGGTAATTAAAGGAATTACAAATGGGATATATCATGTAATTTCAAAAATTAACAGTGGTTGTTGTGGCTGGTTTAAGCACTGTGCAGAACTATTAATGAGTCAGTGTCAATACATTCAAACTTCCTTCTAACTTTTCAAATCCAATATTTTAACCTCAGGAAAACATAGTTTTGAATTAGTAAACACATTATGTCAGACTCAACACAACAAAATTCCTTGTGTTTTACATATGCCTTTGAGATTTTTAGGTACAGTGTGAAAAAAATGAATTTGTTTATAGGTTTAGCCAAAACTAGGGATAGATACATCTCATCTGTCTTTACCTTGCTCATAGCAGCATTACAACTTACTGAAAAGATGAAACAATTCTTTTGAGTATTAACAACAATTCTTTTGAGTATTAACTCCAATGGTGCAAAAGTCCTAAGACTGAATTATGAATGTAAATGAATACTTAGGAATTCTAAGAGGAATTCATTCATGATGTTCTTTGCATTGTCTATTCAGAAAGGTTTCATTTAAAAAATCCTAAAATTTAAGCTGCATTCTTATATGATAATAAGGATGACATATGCCATCAGAACTTACATAACTCTTTCACTTTCATCCTTAATAGCTGCCACAACTGAAGGCATCATATAAGTAACAGGACTTAGTATCACTGAAATATAGCAGTATGTATCTCAAGAGCTATTATAGAGAATTATAGATCATTGACCCAAGACAAAGGAAGCATTCACTGGATGCTAGCTAGATATGAGGCAATACATAGAAAACGGGGGTTATCCTTTCTATCTCATAACCCAGAGTCTAATTCTAAAAACAGTCATGCGAGTAAAGGTCAATTTCTTTAACCTAACTGACATTTATATGCATCAAGTTTATTAGAGGAGCTCTAGTTACAACTGTGGAGCAACAATGGGCAAAGGGTAAAAGGGAAGTACAGAGCAGTTCCAACGGCAGACTCAGCCCGGCCCCCAGGGAGTTCTGCAGTGTGGATGCCCCTTCAGAATAACTCCCGATTGGAGCTAGTGGGCCAGGCCTTTGTACTCCTACATCAAACAGTTATTGGATGTCTGCTTCCCTGGGGAAGAGGGCAAGGCAGTTTCCTTCAGCTGAGAGCAATTCTCAGAGAGGTGCACAGTTGCAAGTTGCAACAATAAACATTCCTGCAGCTGGAGAATGAATGCCTGGGTGCTGAAGGGTGTCAGCAAAGTGCAGTGCAGCATCAGTGTGCACATTTGCAGATGGCAACATAATGAGAGCCACTCACAGAGGTGACAACAAAGCCCTTACTGTGGAAACCCCCAAAACAGGAGTCTGCTTAGCAAATTAACAATGCTCCATGTATTTTATACTAAAAATATTTGCTAAAAAGCAGCATTTTGTTACATATTCTTTTGTTTTAATTTTTATTTATTTAATTTGTGAGAGAGATATATAGGAAGAGGTAGTGAGAGAGAGTGAGAGAGAGAGAGGGAGAGGGAGAGTGTGAGAGAGAATATACATGCCAAGGCCTCTAGGCACTGCAAACAAACTCCAGACACATGTGCCACCTTGTTCATCTGGCTTACATGGGTCCTGGAGAATTGAACCTGTGTCCTTTGACTTTGCAGGCAAGTGCCTTAACTGCTAAGCCATCTCTCCAGCCATGATATTTCATATTCTTATGCCCAAACATAATAATATAGAGGGCATTTTGGTTTGGTCACTACCAAATACATTAAAAGTTTTATGGGCTGGGGTTGGAGTGTAGCTCAGTGGAAGAGTGCTTACCTAGCACGCTCATAGCTCCAGGTCCACCCAAGCACTGGAAAAAATATCCCATCATCCACATCATGTGGTCATCTGTGCTACCTGATGTTCATATAATAGTTCTCTTGCTTCTGACAAAAGCAGACTGTTGTGGTTCAGGTCAGGGTTGGCTAGCAGAACAGGAAGCATGGCATGTAGAAGGCAGAAAGATGGAAGACATCATCACTGTCTGATGGCTGTAATGGTCCCAGACAATTAACCAGCCCAGACCTGTTCAGCAACACCCATTTCAATGCTGCCATTCTACTTCTCCCGTGGGATTATCTTCCCATCGATAGGCTTGCCTATCCATAGCAGCCTCAGTCCCATCAACCACACATAACTCTGGGTCACGGAAGTAGCAGATTTCTCAGAGGCAAGAGTTTCCACCAATCTCTCCAGAAGCTCGTATTGGGGGTCACATGTCACTGCCAGACACCACAGCTCTGTCCTCATCAACCACACCCGATCATAGGGTCACTGGCTATGTTTCTACAATTCCAGCTCTCTGTTGTGTGCCTTTATTTCTACAGCTCTTAAAATCACGTGAACTTGAATTCTTATACCAAGTCCCTTTGCTTTATATCTTGCAGTGGGTTTGTTTTTCAGAATGAACACAGATGCAACACAGTGAGAGACTGATTCAGGGTAGTGGTACAAATTACAATACCCCAAAAGAATAAATATATATTCAAGTGTGTTATAGTCATCCTCCACAGGACAACCAAAAGCAAGAGTAAACTCTTTAGGCTTCTAGTTCCTGTTGGTTCAGTAGCCCACCAGCTCTAATTTCCATCTCTGTGGCTTCTATTTCAGTCAATTATATGATTCCTTTGGTTGCATGCTCTACCCTGAGCCCTATGATCTGCCCCAGGTATAATAAGACTGAAATGTTCACTAGACACCTTAATCCTACCTCAGGAACTTGGTCTTAAAGATGAGTTTGGTCTTCAAATTAACAATCCTTTCATTTAGATTATGAAAAATAATTAAGTAACTTGAGGATTGGCTTGTCCTTCCCAGGTCAGTATATAAGCATAGATAACTACAGTTGTGGCATACAGAACCAGCTCAATTCATCTGCTAAGGATATAGGTTTCTAATGTGGGTACACAGAACATTCTTCAGGTCTTCAATGAAGTGCATTCACGTGGAGTGGTTGCGACTCAGCGAGGCCAGTCTCTAGTGCTGTCTAGTTGAATGTTCAGCTTCCAACTCTGTTGTTTGCGGAGACTTGGGTCATTTCATACTACTTATATATGGATCTGTATTAAGCATCCAGTCATATCTTATGTAATTTTCTTAATTTGTCTCTCTATGTAGCACCTTCCTCTGTGATGTTCTGCCCAGATTTTCAGTTGTCTCTACCTCTGTGAATCTCACCCCTGCTGGGGTTTCATAGTTTTGAAATTTTATCCAGAAATTGCCTCAAGGCAGAAAGTCAGAAGTAGTATAGGCTGACTGGCTTTATTCCCCTTTAATTAAGAATTACACTCCTGTGGACTGGAGGGATGCCTTAGCGGTTAAGGCATTTGCATGCAAAGCCAAAGGACCAAGGTTCCATTCCCTGGTACCCACGTTAGCCAGATGCACAAGGGGGCACATGCGTCTGGAGTTCGTGTGCCCATTCACTGGGGTGGGAAGACTCACCATAGTTGTGGGGGGCACAGGCAGGGGTCGTGGACTGTATTAAAAGGAGGGAACTGCCTGAACAGGAAGTTATTGACACTCTCCTTCCTGATTGAAGATGCAAAATGACCAGTTGCTTTATGCCCCTGCTGCTATGACTTCAGTTTTGTAATGGACTATAAACCTCCAACTGTCTGCCAAAATAAACCCCTCTTCTGTTTCATTGATTTGTTTTGGGTATTTTTGTCCCAGCAACAAAAACAGAAATTGATGCTATCTAGTGCTTCAAAACATTCATTTTAACATTTATTTGGATTTATAACCCAAATCAGAGTATGTGTTCCCCCTGTTGAACCATCACTCAGTGTCCTAAGCACTAAATTCTACCTCACATTAACTTCCAGTCACCCACTCTCTGATGTAGTTGCTAAATTTCAACTTTGTAAATTAGTGCAGTATTCTTGGATACTCTCTGTCTCTGTCTCTCTCTGTCTTCCTCTCCCTCTCTCTCTCTCTCCTTCTCTCTCTCTTTCTGTGTGTGTGTGTGTGTGTGTGTGTGTGTGTGTGTGTGTGTGCGTGTTGGTTTTTCAAGGTAGGGCCTTACCTTAGCCCAAATGTAGTTCCAGGCTGGCCTCAAACTCGCAGCAATCTTCCTACCTCAGCCTTCTGATCACTGGGATTAAAGGCATGTACCACCATGCCCAGTGTCTCTTTCTTTTTGCTCTAACCTACTGACCAAACATTCTAAACCTGTTTAGCTGGATATTTCTAATCTTTTGAATCTTCAAACATCAGGCACAGTCTTTGCATAACTTCTTGAGAAATCTTATTTAGGTTCAGAATTAAATCTTTCATAATTAGATGGTTGATAGTTAAATGAATCAATTTGACTAGGTTACACAGTACACTGATATTTGCTTGATATTATTTGGGTTGGGTATATGAGGGTGTAATTTTGGGGATGAGATGACCATTTGATTAACAGAATAAAGTTTGCCTTTCTTAAAGTAGGAGGGCTTTGTCCAATCAATTGAATACCTGAACACAAAAAGGCTATATAAGAGGGAACTTCTCAATAACTCTTTGAACTGAAAAATTAGTTTTTATCATACTTTAGACTCAGTGAAACATGAATTCTTCATGGATGTTAAACTTGTCAGTGCTTGAATTGTAACTTATGCCTTTGCCTTTCTGAATCACAGGTCTTTAGAGTTATAATGAAATTACATATCATTGGCTCTCCTGAGTCTATAGTTTTTAACTGCATATATTTCTTTAGAATATATGCCTAGTATAATAGATAGATATAAATATATATTTATAATGAGAATGTATTTTTGCTTGTGTGCATATACACATCCTATTGATTTTGTTTCTTTCAAGAATCCTAACAAAAAGTCTTTCAAACTTTATTGTTAAATCTGGTCTTCATACCACATCTCAGACAGTTGCACCCACCTGCTAACTTATATTCATGTGAGTGTATAATAGTAATGTCCAAATAAGCCAAATTAAATCTCTTTCATTGAATTAAACTGATTCTCCTTTTATCTATATGTTAGAGACAGAGAAACTCCATTCTTTCCATTTACTCAAACTAAAAATTTTGAAATGATCTTCCTTAGAACATCCAATGTGATCTATTCACATTTTTCTGTTCTACATCTTAATTTAAAGATAGTCCTTTTGTAAATGAAGGTAGAGTATATGCAACTCATTGAACACATCTTACTTGTTTAGATCAATTATATTTTTGCATATAGCTACAGTCCAGAACAACATATTATCAGGGATTCTCCCTGAGAGTTTTCCATCAGTACCCTAGGGTAATCATTATTTTGACATAAAAAACATAGATTAATTTTGCCAAAATATAAAAATGTAATGAATAGAGCATTTTTATTTCCAACATAGTTCATTCAACATTATGTTGACAAGTTAACAAGTCACATTCTGATATGATTCAATGATATGTTCTTCACTGGTTTATCAGGAATGTCAGGCCTTCCTTGTTTAATTTTAGCTTATTTGTTGTGTGCTTACTATAATCCATTGTTTTTACAATTATTTGATAGTAATGCCAATGATTGATATTGATCCATCATTTTCATGTGCTTTGTATGTTTGAATTATTTATTTAAACCTGAGTTTTATAAGGCTGTGACAATTTTTTGTTAATATTATTGACATTTAATATTTCAGCTAACTATATATTAAAGGTAACTGCCATGTATACATTTTCTTTGTGTCTGTTAACCATTTTAATTTTTTTTATTTTTGTATTTACTTATTGGATACAGACAGAGATAGAAAGTGAGAGTAGGCCTTCCAGGACCTCTAGCCATTGCAAATGAACTCCAGACAAATATGCCACCATAAGCATCAGGCTTATGTGGGATCTGGAGAATTGAACCTGGTCCTTAGGCTTCACAGGCATGTGAACCTTAACCACTAAGGCAGCTCTACATCCCAACAATTTAAATTTTTCACACCAAGCTTTTCTTATATGGTGTAAGTACTCCTTCCCCATTTCAAAAGTTTATCAAAGTTTGGTTGTGTTCTTTTTTTTTTTTTTTTTTTTTGAGGTAGAGTCTCACTCTGGTCCAGGCTGACCTGTCATCTCAGGGTGGCCTTGAACTCATGGCAATCCTCCTACCTCTGCCTCCCGAGTGCTGGGATTAAAGGCGTGCACCACCACGCCTGGCTTGGTTGTGTTCTTTTTATTTTTGGTCTGTGATCTATCTAAAAATTATTTTATATATGTACACAGAATCAGTTTCTATCTTGTTTTATAGATATCTGATAGGTCCAGTATTATTTAGTTAAAATATTCCTCTCTCCACTCAATGGTAGTATAGTTTCTTTTTTTTTTTTTTTCTATTAATTTTGTGCTCAGTGAATACAGTCAAGTTGGTACCATTGTTAGCCTCCGCCCTGTTCTCTTCCCTCCACAGGAACCTTCCTTCTTGGGGAATATGGGTCATGCATTGTGGGGTTAGCCATCAGTTTTGGGTAGGAGGCAATGTTTCTGTGTGTCATGATCCAATGTGTGGCTCTAACATTCTTTTGTCCCCCTCTTCTGCAATTTTCTCTGAGCCAAGTTGGGTTTATTTCAGGTCTGCTTCAGTGATGAGTTTCTTAAACATCAGATAAGTGATTGCCCTTGGGTCTGCCTCTATACAATCCTATGGCATTTTATAACTTCCTTTATATCACCATACTGGTAATAATGACTCTAGTTGATTAAGTGTTGATAATGGCAGTATAAGTCCTCCAACTCTATGTTCTTGGGTATTATCTTAGATATTTTAGATCTTAATGCAGGATATACTCAGAGACACTTATTGTTTCATGTTTTTTTCCTATGTAAGAGCCATATGTTTTTGTTTGCATGATACCATATATATTTAGTTACATTTTTGGTTTAATTCTGTAATGTTTTATGCTTCATAATGAAAGGCTACTTAAGTATCTGATTTGTTAACTAAGCAGTCAGCTCATGATAGGACAGTAATTTTCTAAAAGACATTCAAGTAATAAATAACCATCTGTGTGTTTGGGGCACACCTTCAATATTTCAGTTCACATCTCAGCCTTAGCCTTCGTTTACTTCTTGCACATATCAGGAGCATTCTTACGTATTTTTTGAGCATGCACATAGACCTATATGTGTGTGTATGTTCATACAGTCCCTGGAACATATCAGAGATGACACAAAGCTATGGCTATCTCATTACTCAGTTTTCTATTTAATCATTAGTTTAGTCTATGATTTTCCTTAAGTGTTATCTACTTGATTGAGTATCTGCCAAGTTAAAATACAATTCTGTAATTATATTCCACGATTGCTCCTGGGGATTGGTTTTTAGTTCTCAGTATACTCAAATTCAGGTCAAATTTAACTTGTTTGCAACTGAAGTATTTACCATTTTCTTTCGGAAACCAGTAGATGGGGTAAATAACCATTATTTGGGAATAAGGCTTTTTAGAGTTCTAGCACTAGTTTGTGCTTGTCAGCAAGGAGCAGGTTGGACCATGAATACCAATTTTTTCCTTTCAATGTCATTAAGAAATCAGGGAATGAGGGATGTAGAGCAAGTTCCTATTATTTTTACTATTCATATTATTATTATTTTCAGTTTTAAATGATAACCAGGTTGTTGTAAGCCTGTGGTTAATTTTCAGAGTCCTATAAGGAATTAAGTGTAGTTTGTTGCTTTTGTATGAAAGTCAATTTGAGTGAGATATTTTTATCATCAGTTTTGCTAATGCCATTCTCAATAAGATTCTGAAGCCTTTAGAAAGTGTTCTCCAACATATTTTGTAGTCGTATTTCTGAATATTACCTTGTGCTGAAATTTCAAATGGCATCTTACATGGTGTTCCACTTGGTTATTGCAGTTATAAATAACTAATAATTTTAATATATTAAACATGTATCTAGTGACTGTGACAAATTCAATTAGATGCAGTGATTAACAAGGGGCTTGGAGTTTCATCTTGGCTGAGTGGTCACTGCATACTCTACCTCCACAAAGACTGCAGAACTCACATGTACATTCTGCCAGAGTAACCACAGCACTCACCCTTATTCCTGCTGGACAAATGTTACAGGAAATCAGAAGGAAATTTGGGACAACTAATATATCAAATATAAACTGTAAAATTTATTTAAGTAAATCCCACAGGAAAAGACAAAAAAAAAAAACACCAAAAGAGTAATTACACTGAAAGGCATGTTATAAATTCAGAATTACAATGTACCTAAAATCTAAGTTATGGAATTTATCTTTATTTTATTGCAGGGCAAAAATCTAACCAAGGATAGTGTTCATACCCTACAAATGTTTCTCCACTGTGCTATGTTCCCAGCACTTATCTCTCTAATTTTTAAATAGTTTATCTCAACATTCCCAACTTGGCATTTTAAAAGTCACATGATTCTTCCATTCTAGGTTACTTGAAATATTTGCTGTTTCAAGGACCAGCAACTACACTGTTTACCTTTGCATGCCTCATAAGTTTTGTTTACTATACCATGAAGTCAAAAGGAAACCCAAGGTGCTTCAGAAATTCATCTTGTGTCCAACAGTAAAGAATAAATAAATAAATAAATAAATAAGCAGTGTACAAAGTTGAGAAATATCTGAATTCCCAGGGCAAAACAATAATGTATATGGTCTTCAATATTTTAAATTATTTTACCTTTTTATATTTTAATCAATTGTAATAAAAATAAATATTTTTATGTTTTCATAATCAGATGTATTATTGGTTATATACATATGAAAAGATATTCATATCCCAGTTAAACATGTTCAACTGGAAAAAATTCCAATGAATGACAGATAATGCCAATTTTAGCTACAAATGTTGTAATTTGATTATATTGAAAACCACATATGGGAATGTATGTGTGTTAAAACTGGGTGAGCAAAAATGAAACCAGACGTATATATAGGAATTAAGCATGAAAAATTTTAGAATATTGCTCAGAGTAGTATCTGTTGATCCTACATTCATCAGTGGCTGTGAGGTACCGACAACTGAAGGCTACACTTGATGAACCTTATGCTCTTTCTTCTAGCCACACAGTGTCTCCCCTGCCATGGATTCCTTTTCCTTTTGTTTTCTTTTCTTCTTTGTTTTTTGCTATGTTGACTGCTACTGCACTTCCATAAAATGGTTCCTAAATAGGCATAAGACAAGTAGGTAGAGGAGAGTTTTAATCAATACTGCACATAGGTATTTTTTGTGGTAAAAATATCTAAAGTAGGATGTGCTATTGAAAAGGTAAGTATACAGAAGACATGTCAATCACTTTAAAGGACTTCTTTCTGAACTTCGTGTTATTTTTTTAGGCAAAAAAAAAAAAAAAACCCTGTTAGTTTTTAAAATCAGTCACTTGGTGCTTGCCTGTGACTATTCATTTCCTAACATGGTTGCCCACCTACTATACGTGTATTGTCATTCAAATTTGCACATAGCATTTTGTACATATTGCCTTTCTATTTTTACTTGAAACAATTTTTGTTTTTTGTTTTTTTTTAAATTTTTTTGTTTATTTTCATTTATTTATTTGAGAGTGACAGTCAGAGAGAAAGAGGCAGAGATAGAGAGAATGGGCGCGCCAGGGCCTCTAGCCTCTGCAAACGAACTCTAGACGCGTGCGCCCCCTTGTGCATCTGGCTAACATGGGTCCTGGGGAATCAAGCCTCAAACTGGGGTCCTTAGGCTTTGTAGGCAAGTGCTCAACCACTAAGCCATCTCTCCAGCCCTTGAAACAATCTTTGTTAGATACTATTATGGTCATTATGAATTACTGAGCTAAGAATTTATAGACGTCACTTTGGAAGAGGATGAGAAGGGATGCTGATACCACAAAACTAAGTTATAGTTGACAGATCACATTGCTGTAGTAGATGAGTGTATCTATACAAGATGAAAATTCTGCAGATGAGCCCATTTCATTTCTGTACTGCTGATAGCACCCTATTCCTATGGAGTTTCAATGTTACAGGAATAATTATTTCAAACTAAAAATGAAAACATAGGTGATAAAATAATTATATAATGTGTCCTTGTATAAGATTGTAGTGTCACTTACAAAGCACAGGTGTTTCACTCATTCATTTTAATCTCACATGATTCTTGAGGTAGGGATTGATGTAACTCCTCTGACACAAAGGAATTAAATGATGGCCACGTCAGATAGAAACTTAAAACTACTCAGATAGAAGCAAGTATCTAAGTGTGGTCTTGAGTAAAACTTCGGACTCCAAGTTATGCATGCATTTTTATTGTCTCTACATAAAAAATATTAATTTTGAAATGATCAGGGCTATTTAGCTGGTTCTAGTCTTTGCTAATATACATGCCTGACCACAAAAGTTAAGAGTATATTAATTTTAGAAGAATGAAAATAGAATTTTTATTTTTAAACTTATCATCTCTGACATCACTAATTTCTGATACTATATAAAAGGATTTTATATTTGTTAACAATGAATCTGTAACTTTTCATTGTTCCATGAAATAGAATGTTTTACTTGTATAGATGTGATATTTTTCTCACCAAGGAAAACCCAGAATCATAGCAAGTATATAGGTTTAGATATTCTTTGAAACAAGTCATGCTAATTCATAACTGTTTGACCCATGCAAATAGACTACACTATCTTGTGTGAGTTCACTGTGTCCTACTTAGCAAACAAATAATACTTTGGCCACTAATGGTGATCACAAAAGGAATTTGAATTTTTTCAGACAACAGCTTTGTGAGAAGTATGACGATCTCCAGCTGAGCTGAATTGCAGGACAACAAGAAATTCTGAATAATGCATTTCAGACTGCTATTAAAAATGCAGTGTGAGTCAGTCATAAGAAGCCCAGTTTACATACAGAGAGCTTTCCCATTCCTTACTGTGGCTTACAATCAGCATAGTGTTTTACAAATTAGAGCTGAAATCCCTAATATTCCCCTCATTTTCTTTTCACATTTCTACCAAATGATTAAATTCAATATTTTACTGCCATTAAGCAATCAAAAGCTCCTACCGTGTTAACATGTACCTACATGGCATCTGTGTAAGCATGCTGATGTGTGTAGGTTGAATACAAAGATGAATAACAGTAGAACACATAAGAAATAAAAGCATTCACACACGTCTTTGTGTGTGAGTGAGCACGTGCACATGTGCACGGGCTTTGATTTCTGTCTTCATTTAGCATTGAGAGCAATACTTGCTTAGTAGAACAAATAAGAAATAAAGGTAGAATTGCACACATTTAGGAACCAGACATTAGGCGCAGAGTAGTAAAATGAATGGTCATAGCATTCCTATTTTTCTGTTGTAGTTACCTTCTTGTTGCTGGGATTAAAACAACTGACCAAAAGCAGCTGACAGAAAACTTTTATCTTGGCTTACAGTATTGAGGAGAAGCTTCATGATGGCAAAGGAAAGCATGGCATGAGCAGAGGCTGCACATCACTTCTGCCACTGTGAGTGCAAAAGAGCAGCAGGAGATTGAGTCAAGCTCTGGCAGTGGGGAGCTGGCTATAATACCCCAAAGCCCACCCTTAACAACACACTTCCTCCAGCAAGGTTCCACCTCCCCAGATGCCATCAGCTGTGGACTAAGCATTCATAAAACATGAGTTTATGGGGACAGCTGACTCAAGCCACATACTTTCTCTAATTTAAAAACATGCAGGAAAATTAAAGCTAAATTGCGGAAACTAGTAATAGATTTAAACATATTTGATTTATAATTTGTTGTAGATATTTTCATTTTACTAAAACTTTTTTTCCCTTCTAGATAGCATTTTCATATAGGTTACCTAAATCCAGAAATTGTGTTTTAGCTTCCTGCTAAGCTCTCTTTCTTCATCTCCCTGCCTCACTGCAGAACTGAGATGCCATATATACTCAGCAGCCTTCTCCCCTACCTCCTTGGATACATTTGTTTGTACATTTTGCTTCCATAATTGGAGCAATCAAGCAGCTTACTTTTCAGCTTGTGATATTTAATAGAGTGGTTGTAATTTTTTTTTTTTTTGGCTCCAACAAAGTTAACAGAAAGAAACAAAGACTGGCTCAACAAGAAAGGTCTAATGAGGGCTGGAGAGATGGCTTAGCGTTAAGGTGCTTGCCTGCAAAGCCAAAGGTCCCACATTTAACTCTCCAGATCCCATGTAAGCCAGATGCATAAAGGTGAGGCAAATGTAATGCCCACTAGGTGGTGAAAGCATCTGGTGTTTGACTGCAGTGGCTGAGGCCCTGAAGTGCCAGTTCTCTGCCTCTATTTTTTTTTTTAAGGTTTAATGAAAATACTGAGATCAAACACTGATCTTTTTCTCCTTTCTTTGGAAAAGTTAAAAGGTAGTATTTTAGCAGGTTTTCATTCTGCTTATTTTGATTTTGCCACTAACTTTCTCCTGTGACCAAGGAAACTTCCTCTATGTGCCTACATAGAATTAGTTCTACCGAAGGAATCTGCCTCAATCAATACCTTTTCCTTGGTCCCATTACATATCAATTAAAACATTACCTATATTATACAATACTTCCTAACAATCCTGGGCAGAAGTTTGAGGTTTCTTTTTTTATTATTCTTCCTTAGACCTCATGCATAGATAATACCAGCAATACTAATTTTATTATTGAATGCACAATAGCCCAAACAATGCTCTAAGGTTTTTGTAGCAGAATTGGAATTTGGTCCCTTTCTTTCTCTCAAGAGCCAATCATATGGCCAATGCCTAGAAGATGCTGACTAAATGTTTATGCTATTGAGAATGCTGATAAAACAGATCGCCACTCAAGAGCTAGGATAAGTAAAGATAAAACTTAATGGAGCCGTAAAAATCTGTTGGAAGATTTAGGAATATAATAGTTAAGTGAAGAGGAATACACAACAAATTCCTGCACACATGTACTACTAAAGCTAAAACAATACATGCTGGATATGGAGGTAGGCTATTTTAGCAATCTTCTACCCATTAGTGCATAAACAGCAACCAAATGTGTGCAATGGGCTTTACCATTTACAAAAGACATACCAGGGGCCACAACCGCTGTTTCAAAGCTGACATTCTCAACTCTCAAGCACTATAGAGACCTGAATGGTGACAATCTTGATGTTTCACTAGAGTGACAGGATCTGTTATCAAATGACAGCAATGTAGCTACTTTGCTCCCAACTCAAGTGAAAAATCCCTGGCCATAACCTAAGATTTTGTTTGTTCCTTCATGTGAACAGTAGCATGTGTGGAAGAAGATATATTTTCAATAACTGAATACACCTCCAGCAAAAGCTATTTGAATTTATTTGAAAGTATAAAATTTACATTTTGTTTTGAATAATCCCTCTCAAACTATTTTCTATAAAGGATCATATTTTATCTCCAGCCTCTATTTTAAAGGACTGATGTAAGTTTCTCTTCTGCATGACTCTTACACAGTTTGTGCAGCACAAGAAATCAGCATGAGTTTTCTATCACTACTTGTCTATACTGTGCTCATCAAGACCAGTAAACTAGTCTCATTATTGGACACCTTTGTAATTAAAGTAACTCAAAAAACTTCTAAACCCTTCATGTCTGCGCTTTTTCTACAACAGACCAATAACTAACAGTTCATGGGTAAACATCACTTCACAAAAAGTCAAAACAATTGCCATTGTTTATGATTTATGTTTATTTTATTTTAGAAAAAATATACAGTTGTATATATGAATATATGAAGATGATTAAGGATTCTGAGTTAAATACCTTTAAAATTGTCTTTACTTAAAATAATAGCTCCTTAGGTTTCTTTGTACAAGGTAAGATTCAGGAAATATTTACAAGATGAACCTTCATCCAAAATAAATAAAATAGATGAATGGTTCACTTTATGAGATGAGCAAAAATTGGGGAGGAATTAGAGCAGAAAGAGAACACTGGTATTTTTCTGGAAAATGATAGTCAAGAAACCCTGAAATTTGTCTACAAAATATCCAGCACAAAACAAAATTGGCTGAAATGAATTCATATGCATGCATAATGTACATTTGTCTTAAATTAATATCTGAGCTGTCAGGTTAGTATCTCCAAGAACATTTTTTTTTTAATGAACTAAATCCCTGAGCTTGTGTCTAAAATCAGGTGCTAGAGCTGGTAAATACTCTAAGAGAATCTGCCAATTCCTATAACTGGGTTATTAGGGCACATACACAGAAGCCCATACAAACTTACACCCCAGGCATATGAGGAATCATGACAACAATGCTTACAGAAAACCCAGAGCTTTAAACTGAAACAGCAGACCAGAAATTCTCAGCCACACAAAATTAGGCTTCAAGGGGATGGAGAGATGGCCAGGCAGTTAAGACACTTGCCTGTAAAGCCAAAGGATACAAGTTTGATTCTCTAGTACCCATATAAGCCAGATGAACAAGGTGCTGCATTCATCTGGAGTTCATTTGCAACTGCTAATGGCCCTGAAACACCCATTTTCTCCATCTATCTCTCTGCCTCTATTTCTCTCTTGCTCTCTCATAACTAAATAAATAAATAAATAAGTTTCAAAGAAAATTGACTAACTCAACCTATGAATATATCTCCATACTAGAAAAAATATATACCTAGACTTAAAGTTGTGTTTCAAATTTACACAAATCACATAACTCAGAAAAGCTCATGTAATTTAATTTACATTTTAGACTAATCCAGGGCTTCTCAACACCAACCACAAGAATGTCATCAAGTGAGAAGAATATGTTTAAAAAACACTTCTCAAATATTTCAAAAATGCATAATAAATAATATGAATTCACAATTAAAGCAAAACAAACACAATAGATGAGAAAATTTGAAAGTATGGGCCAGTTCAGACTGCTATTTTACTTTAAATGACAAATTTTGTGGCTAGATTCTTCAGAAATAAACTGTCAATGAGAAATGATCAGTGATCTTTGTCCCAAATATTTTCTTAAATACAAATACAAGATGCATGCTATTTAGTATTAAAATTTGAATTTTGGGGCTGGAGGGAGGGCTTAGTGGTTGAAGTGTTTGCTTGCAAAGCCAAAGGACCCATGTTTGATTCCCCAGTACCCACATTAGCCAGATGCACAAGTGGCACACACATCTGGAGTTCATTTGCATTGGCTGGGGGACCTGGTGCACCCATTCTCTATCTCTCTCTCTCCCTCTTTCTTTGTCAAATAAATAAATAAAAATGAAGTTTGAAACCTCTTGGCAGGAGAGATGGCTTAGCAGTTAAGGCACTTGCCTGCAAAGCCTAAGGTCCCAGTTTCCATTCTCTAGGTCCCAGGTAAGCCAGATGCACATGGTGGCACGTGTGTTTGGAGTTCATTTGCAGTGGCTAGAGACCCTGGCATGCCAATTCTCATTCTCTCTCTCTTTCTCAATCTCTCTTTCCCTCTCTGTATATCTAATAAAAATTTTAAGAATTAAAAAAAATTCTCAACAAAGTTTCAATAATACCTGGTAGGGACTAAAAATTCTTGGAATTAATGAATTTTAAAGAAAAATAATTAGAAAATGAGTCTTAGAACCAAATATGGTTGACTTCCAGCAAGAACTGGGACCAGCATGTGAGCTCAGAAGTGGAAGAACCCTAGGACATCAGCAACCAGTCACTGATTCTAAACTAATCTTTTGGGAAGTCTCCAAAGTTACTCCAAACTTATTGCATATTTTTCAGTGTTCATTTTCTTGGAATAATTATATCCCTTCCATTAAATTTTCATAAAATATGTCAATTGTAGGATCCAAAAGGAGTGCCTGTGCATTCATTCCCACACTCATACACTAGTGCATGGAAACACACATACATACACACACACTCACACACACACACACACACACACACACACTCACACACACACACACACGGGGAGGGGGAGATTTAAATAAAAACAATACTCAACTGGGCATGGTTGCATCCATCTTTAATCCCAGCACTTGGGAGGCAGGCAGAGGTAGGAGAATCTCTGTGAGTTTGAGGCTAACCTGAGACTACAAAGTAAATTCCAGGTAAGTCTGGGCTAGAGCGAGACCCTACCTTGAAATATAAAACAAATAAACCTAAAAGAAATGCTCCATATTCTCTTCTTTGTAAGTCTCATAAAGAGAAAAACAGAGAAATAAAGAAAAATATGCCTCTATGACCCTTGTTATATGAGGGTTCACAATCAGCACTCTAGTTTATTGTAAGGCTTTAGGTACATGGCATGGGTGCCACCAGCAGTCCATAGTTGTTGAAGCCACTTTATTCTCCTGGCTAATAGCTTCTCTAATGTCTGGGGTAGTAAGAGCTTCCTCACCTCTTTACAAGAAAGTCATATATAGCCATTACTCCCAGAGGCTTCAACAACATGCCATGTTAGACTAGGTGAGGTCACTATAATGACATCTTGACACCCAACCGTATCCTCATCAAGATGTTTAGTACCATGCTTCACTGCACCTCGATCCTGGTAGATTATTGAACTCTCACAGGTGTTCTTTCACCCTCAAGTTTGGAGATCTAGTACCCCACTTATCCAACTAATGTCCTGTATCCACTACAATAATGATACTTTTTTTGTGTGTGTGTTCAATTTTTATTTATTTGAGAGTGACAGACAGAGAGAAAGACAGATAGAGGGAGAGAGAGAATGGGTGAGCCAGGGCTTCCAGCCACTGCAAACAAACTCCAGACGCGTGTGCCCCCTTGTGCATCTGGCTAACGTGGGACCTGGGGAACCAAGCCTCGAACCGGGGTCCTTAGGCTTCACAGGCAAGCGTTTAACCGCTAAGCCATCTCTCCAGCCCAATAATGATACTTTTTTTAAAGAAAAAAATGTAAATAGCTTAGAAAAAGGATATAACTTCCAGTAAACACTTAAAAACCTAGGAAGGAGAAAAGGCCTTTATGGATTATTAAGCAAGTGGTTCAATAGTGGTGTAGCATACCATAATAACAGAGATCCTGAATAAGTTGAGAGCCCAGATAAAAGCAGAGAGAGTCTGAGGCATGGTCTAATTTGGAACTCTGGGATAGAATGTCTTTTATGTTATTATTTCCCAATATTAAGGGGGGGGGGAAACACAGAACCTGTTTTGATAAAAACGAATTGTGTATATGATCCCTCACCCATGCCACCCTTGAGAATTTCATTAGAGTAGGAACAAAGAGCAAAGACCGAGGGGTTCCGAGTCCTGCGCTGACACATGAGAGTTCTGTGAATGCTGCAGAGACAAGAAGCACTCTGGTTTACAAGCAGAGTGGGCTTACTTCAGGGATGTGGGCTGGCAGGATGGTTCAGTAGTTCAGGAGCTTGCCTGTAGAGCCTAATGACCTGGGTTCAATTCCCGAGGACCCATGAAAGGCCAGAAGCACAATGACATATTCATGTGGAGTTCCTTTCCAGTGGGTAGTGACCCTGGGATGCCCATTCTCTCCCAGTCTCCTCTCTCATTCTTGCTCTCGCTCTCTACATAAATAAATAAATAATTTCTTTAAAAAAAAATAGAATAGCGAATTTAAGCTAAATGGCACAGGTATGGAGGTCAGCAAGGATTTAACTCTGAAGATCTATTGGGAAGCAAGGTACCTGCTGCTGAAGCACTTTGAAATCCATCCATCCACCATTCCATTTTTAAATGGGGAAGTATGAAGAGTAAAGAACAAAAGAATTACATAAGTTAAATTTAAACTAATTTACCTTATAACCTGTTGAGTGCCCACTTTAATATTATATTCCTAAATATATTTCATGCACAAGCTAATTTCAATTAATAAAATAAATTCATATTTCTGCATATCTCTGTTATACAATGTATTCAAATCTATAACGACTTAGTTTTTTACTTGTATATATGTACATGAGATCAAAAAGAATTGCTGGTGCTATTTTGATTAAAGTTTTGATAGCTGAGAAAGTGAAAATAATCCTTCTATGCCCTAAAATGAATAAAGAATTACATAATTTTTAACTTCATGCTTTCAATGTGGATATGTCTCAAACTGAATAGCTTTATAGCCTTTACACCAAAAAAAAAAAAAAATAATCATGAATGTGTTCTTTAACAATTCCTGTTTGATCAAATAAGACAGTGCCTTATAAGCACTAATCTGTGACACACACTGTGTTTTTCCTAGAGGTGAACAGCATTAGGAAATGCCAGCACATTCTTTTACCATTACATTAATGTTACCAACACTCTAAACTCTGCTCTGAACAGGAGAGACACATAACCTGTGTAAGAAATCCTTGCTCCACAGAGCAGTGCTGAGCAAGAGAAATAAGACAAATTGTCTTCTTGCCATATTAGCCTCTGTGAGTCCTGAAACATGTGCTGTGATCCTTCAAATGGTAAAACATTGAATATTGTATCTGTTCATCATTGTTTGTGAATCCTTTTAGACTTTACTACTTTTCCTTTTCTCAGATGACAAAAATTTCTAATTCCTTAAATTTAAAGCAGAAGTTTCAGTTTATGATCTCATGAAAATATGTTGGCAGTATTAATACATAGTAATATTGAGAGGAAAGATGTGACATGAAGTTAGTCTCTCAATGTGTTTTTGTCTTACTATGTGATATATAAAAAATATCACATCAACATATTGACTTTTCTATCAATATGATAGATTCACCAGAACAAACACATTCAGACCTAACGCTGATTAGTTAGTACTTCCTTGCAACTAACCACATGGTTACTGGCCCCACTGGAAATATGGAACATGAGACTGCTCAAATGAAATTACTAATTGTATTTTATTTTGATTACTTTATCTTTAAACTTAAACATAGAAACAGGGTAAAATATTGCATTATAAAACATGGCTATTGTTTGTTTTTTCAAAGAAATTTAGGTATTTATTAATTTTATTAATAAGTATATGTACTCAGTGAATACAGTCAACTTGGTACCATTGTTAGCCTTCTCCATGTCCTTCCCCCTCCCCATGGCCCCTACTTGTTGAGGTATATGGGTCATTCATTGTGGAGTTAGCCCACAGTTATGGGTAGGAGGAAATGTCTCTGCGTATCATGACCCAGTGTGTGGCTCTAACACTCTTTCTGTGCCCTGTTCCTCAAAATTTACTGAGCCATATTGGGTTCATTTTGGGTATGCTTCAGTGATGAAGTGTTGGGAGCATCTTTGTCTCTGGATGTCTGATTTGGTAGGAGTTGATTTTTCTTTGTATCAATCTCCTTCACCCTTGTGCTGGTACCAGGTTCACCAAGAAAACAGCACCCTTGCTTGTTTCACCAATTATTCTTAGTTTCAGGTGGGGCCCTTTTGAGGCATGATGGGGCTGTTCTCTCCTTAGGATCTGTATATATCTGAAAAAGAGAAGCAGATTCTCCAATCGAGAGTAAAATAAGCACTAGATAAATGGGATAACCCTTATTTTTTTATAGAGAATTTCATAGGTGTATGCCCTCTTGTACCCATCATTGGTGGTTGCTGGATAATGGAGAGCCGGCTCATGTTTGGATATGGTTCTGACTTGTTTCCCAGCTCCAGCTATGGGTCCTGTACCACTGAGCAGACCAGTTAGCCAAATCAAGAGCAGTTGATTTCCCACCATGGCTGTACACCACTATTGCACTTGTGTGAGTGTCATGACAGGTTATTTGCTGTTAAGTAGGTTAGACCATGAGTTGCTTGGACAGATATTGGTCATTTTCCCCCAGTCACCCATGTAGCACCTTCTGGCACTAGACACATTGACTGTCTGGGGACTGATTCTCTTCCATCTTCCAGCCATGTCACTCCATGTTACATGTCAACTGCATATGGTGTCTTCAGCAGTAGGTTCTTACTACTAACCTTTCGTGGGTCTTCAAGTACTCTGACAGAAATCTGTCATTCTTTTAGGAAACCTTGTAGGTCTCTCTGATCAAAAGCTCATTATGGATGATAGCCCCTACTAGTACTGGGAGTTACAAGTCAGTGCCCACTAAGAGAAGGAAGAAAAAGATAAATAATATAAAAGAGTTAGAGAGAGGAGAGAGAGAGAAAGAAAAGAGAGAAAGAGAAGTGGTAGAAGATTAAGGTCAGTCTTCATTTTACACTGTCCAGTGCCTTGTAATCCAGTGTTCCCTCTCTAAGGGCCTGGTGAAGGTTCAACCATTTGGTCTGCCTTTTAGGATGTAGAATTTTATGGTACCATTGCCGTTTGGATCTAGATTTGTCTCCCCCACCTCCTCACTTGCCCTCCCCTCCCTCCTCATCCACCCTACGGTCTAGTCCTCGAGATGCTTGAGGATATGTTGGCATCTTGGGTAGATTCAGGTTAGGTGCTGTAGATGAGTGAGACTATGCGGTAATTATCTTTCTGTGATTGGGTAAGTTCACTGAGAATGATCTGTTCCAAGTTCAACCATTTTTCCTCAAATTTCATTGTGTCTTTTTTCTTACTGCTATGTAAAATTCCATCATGTAGATATACCACATCTTAGTTATCCATTCTTCTAGTGATGGACATCTGGGTTGATTCCAGCTCTTAGCTATTTGAATTGAGCCACTATAAACATGGTTGAGCAAATCTCTATGGACTGAGGCTTAAAGGTTTTAGGGTACATGCCCAGTAAGGAAATAACTAGGTCTATTGGTAACTCTATAGTCAACTTTTTAAGGAGTCTCCATATTGCTTTCCAAAGTGGTTGTACCATCTTACATTCACCAACTGTGAATAAGGGTTCCTATTTCTCCACATCCTCACCAGCATTTATTTTCATTTGATTTTGTGATGTTTGCTATCCTTACTGGAGTAAGGTGGAATCTCATAGTTGTTTTAATTTGCATTTCCCTGATGATTAGGGATGATGAACATTTTCTTAAGTGTGTGTTTGCCATTTGTATTTCTTCCTGTGTGGACTGCCTGTCCATCTCTTTGCCCCATTTTGTGAGTGGGTTATTTGACCTTTTATTGTTTAGGTTTTTGAGTTCTTTGTAAATTCTAGAGATTAGGCCTCTGTCAGTTGGATATTCAGCAAATATTTTCTCCCATTCAGTGGGTAATCTATTGGCTTTGCTTATTGAATGCTTTTCTGCGAAGAAACTCTTCAGCGCATGTGATCTCATTGGTTGAGTGATAGTTTAAGATCCTGTGATACTGGGGTTTTGTTCAGGATCCTTTTCCATTACTATATCATGGAAAGTTCCGCCTATATATTCTTGCAGTAGTAGACAAGTTTCTGGTCTTATATTGAGGTCTTAGATCCATTTAGACTTGAGTGTTGTGCATGGTGAGATGTATGGATCATGTTTCAGTTTCCTGCATATGTTGTCCAGTTTGTCCAGCACCATTTGTTGAAGATGCTATCTTTTTTTTTTTTTTCCAGCCTATATTGTTAGGGCCTTTGTCAAATATCAAGTAGCTATAGTTGCTTGACCCAAAGTCTGTGTACTCAATTCTATTCCATTGGTCTATACTCCTGTTTTTATGCCAGTACCATTCTATGTTTTATTACTATATCTTTGTAATATAGCTTTAGATCAGGTATGGTGATGTCTCTAGAGGTATTTCTTTTGTTGAGGATATGCTTGGATATTCGAGGCCTTCTGCCTTTCCATATGAACTTTGAGATCATTTTTTCTGTCTCTGTGAAAAACAATATTGGGATTTTAATTGGAATTGCATTAAATCTGCAAATTGCATTTGATAGGATTGCCATCTTCACAATGTTAATTCTGCCTATCCTGGAGCATGGGAGGTCTTTCCATTTTCTCAAGCTTTACATATAATACAGTGTTAAGTAACACAATACTACTTGATCACACAATATGTGGTGAGTGCATGGCTTACATCTGGTATTATACAAAGCCAGTTCCACTCTCTCATTAGACTTTCACTGGGCACCCAGCTAGTATCAGTCAACCAAGAGATTCATTTAAAATGATTAGTTGTATATATTATTGTAAAATTATAACTTGAATATGTTTTGCAGATAGTATGAGTTATAGTGATAGGTATACAAAATATAAACAATTATGAAGTCTCCTCTGGTACAAAACTTGGTGAATTCAAACAATAGCTGTTCATTATCTTATAATACGTGAAACCAAGCAAAGGGATCAGACTGAGCTCGTGGCTCTAGCAGTGAAACACTCACAAGCCTGTCACTAGTGTGTTGGCTAAGACTGTAGTCATCTGGGTTCCTGACTAGGGGATAAGCTGCCTCTTCTAATTCCATTTATATACTCAGTGCCTATTCACCACATTAGCATTTCCATCTATGGAGAGTTGGCTTTTTACGAGGAAAGTGGGACGGGGGAGGGAGAGGGAGAGTTAAAAACATATCATGTGGGCTGGAGAGATGGCTTAGCGGTTAAGCACTTGCCTGTGAAGCCTATGGACCCTGGTTCGAGGCTCGGTTCCCCAGGTCCCACGTTAGCCAGATGCACAGGGGGCGCACGCATCTAGAGTTCATTTGCAGAGGCTGGAAACCCTGGCACGCCCATGCCCTCTCTCTCCCTCTATCTTTCTTTCTCTCTGTGTCTGTCGCTCTCAAATAAATAAATAAAAATTTTTTTAAAAATTTAAAAAAATACATATTATCTAAGATAGTACTTGAAACATAAAACAAGCAAAACTGCGCAAAATGGATGGGCAAGTCCTGTGTATTAACACACAAAATTAATAAATATTAAGGATGACCTAAATAAGAGATACCATCCTATGTCTATAGCTTGGATTCATAATTTTATGATAATATTTCATTAATTGATCTATAGAATCAATAACATCTGCCATAATCCTAGTGAATTTTCATGAAAATGTTCACCAGCCACTTCTGAAAATTGTATAGAAATTCAAGGAATCCAGAAAGACAGAGTAATCTTAAAGGGAAGAAATAAAAAGCATTCATTATATAGTTACTATAATCAAGGTAGTGTGGTAATAGCATATAGACTGACCAATAGATAAGCAGAAGAGAGGATGGATTCTGGAAATGGAGCTACATATATATGTGTGTGTGTGTGTGTGTGTGTGTGTGTGTGTGTATGTGTATATATATGTGAATATATATATATATATATATATATATATATGTATGTGTGTGTCCAAGTGATGTACAGCACTGATGCAAACACAAACCAGTGGAGCACTTATATTTAGATACTCATCTGTAACTAATTTATTCACAAATGGATCATAAACTTCAGTGGAAAACCTAAAACTATAAAACCTGGAAGCAAATTCCAGAAGAAAATAAACTTCAAAACAAAAAGTCCTAGAAGAAAATATAGGAGACAATATTTGTGACTTTAAAATTAGATAAATATTTTTTAGACATAATACCAAATGGAGTACATACAAAGATCATCTTAAAAATTGGTTAATATCAAATTTACATTTAGAAGATGACATTAAGTAAATAAAATACTATATGTATCTAATAAGTCTCATAAAGGAATTTTATATAGAATACATAAAAATTGGCAATTTTTTATAAAATAAGGAAACAAAATTTGTTATTAAGATAGGTAAGAGATTGTAAACACCAGTTTATAAAATAATAGATATTTCACAAAATAAAAGGATAGATGATAAATTATGTAAATAAATAAAAGGAAAGATGCTGAACACCATTTTTCATTTTCAAGGAATAAAATGTATTTCTGTTGCTATCACTCAGTGGTAGAGTGCTTGTCTAGCATGTATAAAGCCCTGGGTTCAATCTTTAGTCCTGCAAAAAGTTGTGCTTGACTTCAATTTTTAAACAACATAAGAAGTATTTTTAAGAATGAGACAGAACTGGTTTTTCCATATACTTTCCAATATTTGACAAATATTGCAATATCTCACAATTAGTTGTACAGTTTCTTAAAAAGCTAAATATACATCTCTCATGTAATATTTATTTCTGAAAATATATTCTTATAACATATGCAAAAGTATTCAGAAAGGCTTTATTTGTAGTAGCCTCAAAGTAGAGAATATATACATAGCTCTCAAGCAGAAAACATTTTGCTATAGTAACGCAAGACAGTAGTTCTTAGCAATGAAACAAGAACAAATTACTGATAAATTAAGCAACAGTGGATCTCAAATTAATTTTTAACTACACTACCATGATATAATTTACCAGCCTAAAATTAGCTCAGTTACTATTACAATCCCGTTGATTTTTAGTAATTTAATAGAATTATCTGCTACAATTTTACCCTAATCTAATTTTAGAGTTGTTTTTTCATCTTATAAAGAATCTTTTAGAAACAAAACCATAAGATGAATAAATACAATACAATTATATTTACATGAATTTCTAAAAACAATAATCAATAGCAAAGGTTGAAAAACTGTAACAAGGCAAAACCTATCCTTTTCTTTCATTTATTTATTTATTTATGAGAGCGGGAGAGAGAGAAAAAGAGAAAGAATAAGTGTGTGTGAGAGAGAATGGGTATTCCCAGGCCTCTGGCCACTGCAAACAAACTCCAGATGTATGTGCCACCTTGTGAATCTGGCTTATTCTGTTACTGGGAATCGAACTTTGGTCCTTTGGCTTTTCAGGCAAGTGCCATAATCACTAAGCTATCTCTCTAGCCCAAAACCTATCCTTTTGTGTTAATAAAGTTTTATCAGAATACAGTCATTTTGATTTATCTACACACTGACCACAGCTGCTCTTATGCTCCACCTGCAGTGTTGAGTCACATACAGTCTGATTAGACCCTCATGTTTCTTGACTGAACACTAAGAGACAAATATTTTTTGGTGTGGTGGCTGACCACTATGATCTTGGGAATCAAAACAGAAGAATCATCATAATTTTAAGACCAACCTAGACTTCACAGTTAAACACTACCTCAAAAAAAAATCAATAAAACTCTTAGACCTCCTCATTTATGTTGATCACAAGCAGATTAGCAGGACAACATTTCTCTTCTTCCCACAGGTTTTTTTTTTTTTTTTTTTTTTTGTAGTCCATAACATTTTAGACTGGGGCATATAAAGAATAACTGTATTAAGTATAACATTTTGTAAATGGGCCATTAAGCTTCTGTTTAAGTGTGTGCTCCACAAACTGTTTCAAATAATTTTTAAAGTTCCATATTTTAGAAGCATGTATTTATAACAAAGAGATAAAAATAGAGAAATCCATAAGTCGCTTACTGTGAATTTTATGTAAAGTCTTGGATTTGGTGCTATGCTAACTGAAATCACCTTGTAATGAAATATGACCATTCCTTTAAGAACAAGACTGCAAGTTCTATGGCTTGTACCTCACCTGCATTATTGAGAAAAATTAAAGTTAGTCCTGTGTCCTGAAGCTAAAACAAATATGGCACTGATTTAGGAATGATTGGGGAGATTTAAATGCTATATGATGACTCTTAGGAAAATCACTCTTTTTCTGTAAAAGAAGAAATAAGAGTGGAGGAGCAGAGATAATCCACATTTCTGCAGTTTTTCTATTGGTTCTATGAGTTGTCAACATAACAGTGGGATTTCAGCAATGTTCCCTATAACAATATTTTAGATAGTTTCTATTTTTAAAGTTCTACTGTGCTGCTGAAACAAATATACATGCTTATAAATATATTCTTACTATCTCTTTTCTAATTCCTAGGAGTATATGGCAAGAAGCTTTTGAGTATTTGTAAAATTAACATTTTTATAATTTTTCTCAGTGATAATTAGATAAACTCCAAGCACTATTTCATAAAAAGGTGGTAGATGGATCTGTCATTGATAAGAAAACAGAATCATCCAACTCAAATCATTTTGCCAGCCAGTGTATCTTCATACACATTGCACTGATAGCCCTTTCTCCCAGCCATTTGCATTTTGTTAGGTTGTGTTCGGTGAAGTTTTAATCATCTGAAGTGATCCTGTTGACTATAAGAAAATACTAACATAACCTATTTCAGCAAATATAGGATTTATTTTTAGATAGTTATAGGATTTTATAGAACAAACCAATTTCTAAGAGTAAACAGAATTGATTTTGCTTACATAATAGATCTTTAGCAAACTTAGCAAGGCTTTAGAGAAAGATGATTTACTATGAAAATCAGCATTTCTTGCGAATGGCATATAAGCATCTAAAAAAATGTTCCACGTCACTAGTCATCAGGGAAATGCAGATTACAACGATATTGAGATTCCATCTCACCCCTGTCAGATTGGCCACCATCATGAAAACAAATAATCATAAACGTTGGAGGGGATGTGGAAAAAGAGGAGCCCTTCTACACTGTTGGTGGGAATGCAATCTGGTCCAGCCATTGAGGAAATCAGTGTGGAGGTTCCTAAAACAGCTAAACATTGATCTACCATATGACCCAGCTATAGCACTCCTAGGCATATATCCAAAGGACTTATCTCATTTCCTTAGAAATACATGCTCAACCATGTTTATTGCTGCTCAATTTATAATAGCTGGGAAATGGAACCAGCCTAAATGTCCCTCAACTGATGAGTGGATAATGAAGATGTGGCACATTTATACAATGGAGTTCTACTCAGCGGTAAAGAAAAATGAAGTTATGAAATTTGCAGAAAAATGGATGGACCTGGAAAGGATTATACTAAGTGAGGTAACCCAGGCCCAGAAAGCCAAGCACCACATGTACTCTCTCATATGTGGATACTAGCTACAGATGACTGGGCTTCTGCGTGAGAATGAAAATACTTAGTAACAGAGGCCAGTAAGTTAAAAAGGACACATAAAGGGAAGAGAAAGGAAGGGAGGAGGGTACTTAATAGGTTGATATTGTATATATGTAAGTACAATTATTGTGATGGAGAGGTAATATGATGGAGAATGGAATTTCAAAGGGGAAAGTGGGTAGGGAGGGAATTACCATGGGATTTTTTTGTATAATCATGGAAAATGCTAAGAAAAATTTTAAAAATTAAAAAAATAAAATAAAATAAAAAGAAAATCAGCATTTCTATTCTCCTCCCCACAAAAAAAAAAAAGAAAAAAAAAGAAAAGAAAGAAAGGAACACCTTCAAATCTCAGACCTGCAAGTCCATTCCTCCCTGGCAATCATTTGCTAGAAGAAAGGCACTGACTCACTTCTGTATAGGTGTTGGTCTCATGGGCTGACCTTAGGCAGCTATGCTAACTGCACACTTTACTCAGTAACTCTAGGCTATTGTATATGGAATCTCCAAACAGAATCTCCAGGATGATGGGGAATTGGGCAGCCCGTTCCCTTTTGAAGTCATGAACCATTGAAAATAAAAGAATCAGAATCAGAAGTTACAAACCAACCTTAATTTTTTGTTGCTGTTCATTTTTATTTATTTAACAGTGACAGAGAGAGAAAGAGGCAGATAGAGAGAGAGAGAGAATGGGCGTGCCAGGGCCTCCAGCCACTGCAAACGAACTCCAGGCACATGCGCCCCCTTGTGCATCTGGCTAACGTGGGTCCTGGGAAATCCAGCCTTGAATCAGGGTGCTTAGGCTTCATAGGCAAGCACCTAATCGCTAAGCCATCTCTCCAGCCCCAAACCTTAATTTTAATAAAAACAATGAAAGAATGTGGCTTAAAGCCTGTCCAAATGTGTTCCCTTCACCATTAATACCATCTGCAGAAACTTAACTTGTGAAGAATAGACTATCGCAGGAGTCTTGTTTCATACTGGTCTCAATCAGAAGAGAGCAGGTCATGGGAGAGGGGGAGGGTAAGCCAGTCTCCACAATTTCCATTTTCTCGTTAGATTAGTTCTACCTAAGAAAAGAAACCTAGACAATGAACGTCATGTTTTTGCCAATCGCCTATTAGCAGCTTATGCTTTTTCCCAAAGAATGGGAGCATTGTGAAGAAAGGCCATGCAAGAAGCCACGAAAATGATTTCTTCTCTAAAATTAGTATCCCTAGCACAACAATACACAGGACTTGAATCCCTATAAAAGGATGCTTTAATTGTGGCCATGAGTGAAACAAAAAGAATGTGGCAATGATTTTAAAAGACAGTGACATAGACATCAGTTTGCTATCAAGTGTAGCTTTCCCAGTTGTCTCACACATTTAAATTATTTTGATGGCAACTGAGCACACTGCAGCATCAGCAAAGGACCAGCCTCCATTTGGACCAGTGCAATCACATTCGCAAACATGCTTACTGGGGTAGAAGTGGAGAGCTGATGTGGCACTTCCAAGAAGTCTCCTTGCTGGGACTGCTGCAAGGACAGAAGCATGCCCGTTCTCAGCACTCATTTTATTTCCTGTTTCTTGAAACAACCATCTTAAGAAAAGATGGCAAAGCAATGATGTGAAAAGACTCCCGGGCTCTTGGCAAGGTCATGGACCCAACAGTCCATGGCTGGGTAAGTCACAATGTACCTTAGATGAGAGGAGAGATTGCTACCGTGCCAGTGCTCACCTCAGTCAGGTGCCCAGCAAGAACCCATCCCCACAGTGCAATATCCCTCCTCTACCCCCAAACCTCTAAAACTCCTTCCCTCCCATTCCTCACTTTCCATAGTCTCTGTACTTTTCTTTCACTTGGGATCCTGCCATTATCTCTGGTGTTAAATTAAACCATGTTGGGCTCAAGGAATAAGAGTCTGTTTCCCATCTTTTATCTCAAACCCAGAACCTGATAGTGGTAGTATACATAATTATCTCATACAAGGAAAGAATGCGTAAATACTCCTTAATCCATTGTTATTGAAAACTCTTCTAATTGATAAAGTCCCTATGAAAAAGTAATTCTAAGAAGCAAAACCTGAACTGAAGTGACAGGGTAAGGAAGTTCTGTCACATAGAATAGAATAGAATCATAAGGTCATTTAATGTCCCTCTAATTAATGAATATTCATTCATTTGCTTGTTTAGTATCAATGATGTGCATATCCAAGAGGATACAAAGTATATTGCATCCTGTCATTAACGTTCCTGCCTCAAAGTCTGAACTATGTCATTTTATTGTTTAAAATATTTTTACTTATCTACTTGCAAGAATAGAGAGAGAGAGAAAGAGAGAGAGAGAGAGAGAGAGAGAGAGAGAGAGAATGGGCAGCCAGGACCTCTTTCTGCTGCAAACTAATTCCAGATATATATGCCACTTTGTGAATCTGAATTTTTATGAGTACTGAGGAATCAAACCCAGACTTGCAAGCTTTGCAAGCAAGCACTTGTAACCACTAGACAATCTCCTCAGACCTGTTTTTTTCTATATTAATTCATTTATTTATGTGATCGTGTATATGTCTCTCTGTGTGTATATGTGTCTGTGTCTGCACATGCTGTATGCACACACGTGTGTATGTATGCTCTTAGTTCTCTTGCTGATGCAAATGAACACGCATCTGGCTTATATGGGAGGTTGGAAAACTGAGCTGGTAGGCTTTGAAAGTGCCCTTAACTAGGGGGTTATCTCTCCAGCCCCTGTTCTGTCTTTTGTCCAACTCTGTCCTAAACAAGGCATTAAAAAATCCAACTACTTTAAAATTTCGAATTATACCGCTGTCTTGCTGAAAACATATGAATGGCAAATCAATTTCTAGGGTAAGAAAAACCTACTTAGTGTACTACACGGGCCCTTCATGTCCTGTTTCTATATCATCTTTTTGCTTTCAACCCGTGTCCCTCCTCACCGCACCTAATGCCAGACATGCCGTGCTAGCCCTTACCTCTGTGCATCCACACAGGCTTTTCATCTGAAAACTGTAATGACTTTTATTCCTGTGTGGAAAAGTCTGGCTCTTCTCTCTTCCAATTCCATTTTCTCTTTTCTCAGCCTTCTTGCATGAAGATATAATCATAATACTAGTTTAAGTAAAGAGATTTTTGTTCAAATGATGTGCACAATTTCCAAAGCTAGGTAAAAATAAATGATAACAACATAAATATCACTTGGTTTCCTCAGCTTGTTGTTTCCTATGTGAACAACTAAGATGGAAGAACTCAAAATATTCAGTCCAGCCATGTGATTGAATGAGCCCACTTCTTAAGAGGTGAATCCCCTTTAAAAGCCATCACTTATTATCATAATTAATATGAAAAATAAACACACCTTTATTGCATTGAGCCATATGCTTTGTTACCTCAGGACAGCCTAACCAGACATGAGTAATGAAATCACCCTAGTACTTTTAATGATTTTTAGTGCCGTAGCATTTAATCTGAACCACATCTGTATAGAAGCATCCCCAATATATTCACAACACCTCAATTTATGTCAAATCTCTCATTGAAAATTTTCTGGAAATTTGTGTGCATTTCTGTATAATCCTTATTATGATTTTTAGTCCACTTGTCTAAATCAATGAAACTATAAATTGAGAACAGCCCATTGAATTCCATTTTCACAGCATCAAGTAGTATTATATGTCTTAAGTAATTACTTAATTAAAATAAGTAAGAAGGTAACAGAAAAAATGAAAATCAGACAATAAAGACAGGACCCATGGAAAGCTAGATTCAAAGTGGTGCACACATGTATAATCCCATTATGCTTATAGCTCTACTTTTGCACTATTTGATAACTTGGATGTAAGCAGAATGGAAGATTAATGTTACATGATAAAGAATAGTATAATTTGGGCTGAGGAGATTGCTCAGTGGTAAAAACACTCGCAAAGCCTACCATACTGGTTCAATTCCCCAGTCCCTACATGAAGGCCAAACGCACAAATTGGCACAGCATCTGGAGTTCATTGGTTTACAGTGGCAATTGGCCCTGGTGCTCCCATGCTGACTCACTCTTGCTCTTTCTCCCCCGTCTCCTCTCTTCCCTCTCTTACTCTCTCCCTCTGTCCCTCAAATAAATAAATACTTTTAAAAAATAGTACAGTTTTGTTAAATGCTTATAAAAGAAAACATTCAATCCAATTTTCTATACTTATTCAAAAACAGATAAAGTGTGCAAAGAACTATTGTAACTAAATTACACTACAGGCCTAAAGGTTAACCTAAATGTTTCTAAAATACAACTAAGGAAGAAAAGGTGAAAAGGTCATTGTACTTTTGTCTGTTTCTATGTCTTTACCATCAGTTTCTAAGTCAGACTTGCTAAAAAAAGTTATGAATACCTCTTGAAAAACTAACAAAGAATTATAAAAAATGTATAGGAAGCTTTTTAAAGTAAAAGGGGAAAGAAAGTTTAGTGTCTAAATAAATGTAAATTGAAGGAAAATTTAAAGGATAAAAAGTAAAATTTTGGTAATTTCAACATTGTGGATCCAGTACATTTTAACATAATTGTAAAATGTTGGTATTAGAAGTTAGCAAGCCAGGTAAATAAATATTGGATCCAGAAAATGATATGTTTGACAGGGTTCATTATTTTCCTGTTTCAAAGACTGATTTCTATCCCTTAAAGTTTTGCAGGAATCTTGGCAAAGTACTCACTTATGTTGTAATTTAAAGCTTCTCATTTTCAATAGGTCATTTAAATATCTAGAAAAAATGTATCAGAATATCAATATTTCACAAGAACTTTCAATGAACTGAGGACTCACACTAAAAAAGCAAACCAAAATAGTGTGTGTATACTTTGGCAAATAATCAAACAACAAACCAGTAAGAAAAAAGTACTGGAAAAAACATTAAAGAAAAAAGAAACTTGGAACATTGGTGATATGATATGCATTTTTTTCTTTTTGCTTTTTGAGGTAGGGTCTTGCTGTAGTCCAGGATAATCTGGAATTGACTATGTAGTCCCAGTCTGGCCTTAAACTCACAGCAATCTTCCTACCCTAGTCTCCCAAGTATTGGAATGAAAGGCACGTGCTACCACACCCAGCTTGGTGATATGAAATTTCAAATAAACCTATTTGGAAAATTAAAGACCTAATGATGGACTTTCAGCCAAGATGGCAACCACCTAGCTGCCCTGCAAATCCCGGGGAAGAAAAGGCAAGAAATTAAGGGTCTTCTTGTCAATGGGGGCTCACAAGGGGAGAAATCAGAGAATCACAGATCCCCTCGTGGGGTGGGTAGACCACCCATTTCACCAAATAGCTGCTGTGCCCTCCCACCTTCCCATACCCTGTCCCATGTCCTGCCACCATCCTGCGTCCCATCCTGAGCCCTGTCGCCGTTGCACCCACCCAAGGTGCCCCACCGCTGTCCCATGCCCTATCTTGTGCTGCGCCGCCATCCGGTGCACAGTGCTGGGCCCCTTCCTGTGCCCCACCACAGACCCTCACACCACCACCATGCCCTGTACTGCACACCGCTGCCGCTCCCCACTGCTGAGCCCGGCCATGGGCCCACCACCTCTGCAGAAACTTAAACTGCTCTACAAATTTGCCCACATTACTGCTCCTTCCACTACACATTCAGTGAGTCCAGTCCCACAGTAACTGCCACACAAACCCAGACTGTGTCTCTGACTTGCGCCAGTTCAGGTGCCTTCCCAGCCAGCCCCCATTCTCCTGAGATGGGGGAGCACAAACTGTTTCCAGGTCCCAGTGTTTCCAACCAGAGTTTGGGCTGCTTCAGGGCTTGGTACCTCAGTCCCCCTCCAAGCTCAAATACAGGCAGCTTTGGTGTATTACCGCTTGAGAATTCAGGCAACTTTGGTGCCCCTGTCAGGCAGTAGATAGGCGACTCTGGCAAGTGGGAGCCAAAGCATAGGCTGCTTGGCAACTGCCCCAGGCTTCCTCAGATTCCCATTGAAATAGAGCCCACACTGATCCATACACCTACATGCCCATACACTGTCATGGGCAGACCACAGCACAAAAGAAATAACATGAAAAATCAAATGCAAGAAAATCCAATTAGATCACCTAGCCCTACAATGAATAATACATCTAACCAAAACATACAAGAATCATCAGGATCAGAATATCAAATTGAAGCTATGAGCAATGCAACCCTGACCAACCTACTGATAGAACTTGCAGGAAAGCAACGAAGGATCGTAAATCGTGTGGATGCTACCATCACTAAGCTAGAATAAATTGATAAGACATTGGAAGGAGTTCAAAGAGAATTAATGGATTTGAGGGACAGTGAAAAAAAATGGGACCTTAAAAATCAGCTGGCCATACTAAATAAAGACATAAAGAAATGCAAGGATGAATTCCAAGAATCATCAAGAAAATCAGACAATGATATGAAAAGGTAGCTTGACAGAGCAATGGAAATGATACATAGAAAAGTAGTAGAAACTGCAAACTTCATTGAACAAGTCCAAAACTCTCTAGAGGCTATCAAGAATAGTCAGCGAAGTGGAGGATAGAAACTCTGATCTGGAAGACCAGATGGAAGAAACAGTACAAGAGTTAAAAAATTCAATAAGTTCAAAAGTTCCTGCAAACATAACATGAGGGAATAGTGGGATACACTTAAACATCCATAATCAGAAAAATTGGAATATCAGAAGGAGATGAATTTCAGACCAAAGGCATGGAGAACTTATTTAACAAAATAATTGAAGAAAACTTCCCCAGTCTCTTAAATAAAGGCCCATGAAGATACAAGAAGCCAACAGAACTCCAAACAGACTGGACCAAAGGAGAAACTCTCCAAGACATATTATCATTAAGACTCTAAACATTAACACCAAAGAGAAAATCCTAAAAGCAGCTAGGGAAAAACAGCACACCACTTTCAAAGGAAACCCCATCAGAATTACTTCAGACTTCTCAATGGAAACCCTGAAAGCTACAAGGGCCTGGAGTGAAACTCTCCAAAGTCTAA
Organism: Jaculus jaculus; assembly: GCF_020740685.1. Classification (NCBI taxonomy): domain Eukaryota; kingdom Metazoa; phylum Chordata; class Mammalia; order Rodentia; family Dipodidae; genus Jaculus; species Jaculus jaculus. Next base: position 99,409,276 of record NC_059103.1, on the reverse strand, counting down.
GAACATACGGATTCCAACCCAAACTACTCTACCTGGCAAAAGTATCCATCATAATAGATGGTGAAAGCAAAACTTTCCATGACAAAACTCAGCTTTACAACTATATGAACAGAAAACCAAACCTACAGAGAGTATTTCAGGATATTCTCCACAAAGAAGAAACAAATAACCAAACTCAAATGCCTACAGGAAGCAGATCACAGCAACCAAACCCAGAGTAGGCACAAAAACTTCAAAGCCCATGAAAACACCAAAACACATATACCACTACAATATGGCAGGGATCAAATCAAATCTCACAGTCATTACCCTAAGTATTAATGGCCTTAACTCACCCATCAAGAGACACAAGCTAACAGGATGGATAAAAATATTAGACCCCTCAATCTGTTGCCTTCAAGAAACCCACCTCACCACTAAAGACAGACACCTCCTCAGGGTAAATGGGTGGAAGACAATATTCCAGGCAAATGGGAATAAGAAACAAGCAGGTGTAGCTATATTAATATTGGATAAAATAGACTTCAAATCAAAAAAAAAAAAAAACAAAGAAGGCCACTTCCTACTTATCAAGGGAACAATCCATCAAGAGGATATAACAATCATAAATCTGTATGCACCAAACACAGGGGCACCACAGTTCATAAAACAAAACCTACTCGACAATAAAACAGAAATAACCACCAACACCATCATAGCTGGGGACTTCAATACACCATTATCAGTAATAGACAGATCATCCAAACAGAAACTCAACATAGAACTAAGAGAGCTCAACAAAACCATAGAGCACTTAGAACTAATGTACATCTACAGAACTTTCCATCCCAAATCCACAGACTACCCACATTCTTCTAAGCAGCCCATGGAACATTCTCTAAAATAGACCATATACTGGGACACAAAGACTGCCTCCACATATTTAGGAAAATTGACATAATTCCCTGCATGATATCAGATCACAATGCTATATTGCTAGAAATCAACAACAAAAAAACCACCAAGAATCCCAACGGCACCTGGAAACTGAACAGCACACTCTTAAACAATAAATGGATAGTGGATAAAAAAAAAAAAAAGAAAAGAAATTGCAAAATTCCTGGAATTTAATGACAATGAGAACAATTATACCAAAACTTATGGGACATAATGAAGGTGGCCCTCAGGGGAAAATTCATAGCACTGAATGCCTTCATAAAAAAGACAGAAAGATCCCAAATCAATAACCTAACCATCCACCTAAAGGCACTGGAAAAACAAGAACAATCCAAACCAAAGAGCTCTAGAAGGAAAGAAATAATTAAAATCAGAGCAGAAATTAATGAATTGGAAACCAAGGAAACAAATAAGGCAATTGACAAAACAAAGAGCTGGTTCTTTGAAAAAATAAACAAGATTGACAACCCCTGGCCAATTTGATCAAGCAAAAAAAGGAGAGGCTTCAAATTAACAAAATTCAAAATGAAAAAGGAGAGATCACAACAGACATAAGTGAAATTGGGAGAATCATCAGGACTTATTTCAAAGACCTCTACTCCACAAAACTGGATAATGTGGAGGAGATGGATAAATTACTGGATGCATACCATCTATCAAAGCTAAACTCAGAGCAGATTAATCACCTCTATGAACCCATCACACTCATGGAGATTGAAAAAGTATTAAAAAAAACCTCCCCAAAAAGAAGAGTCCAGATCCAGATGGCTTCTCACCAGAATTCTATCAAACCTTCATAGAAGAACTCAAATCAATCTTCCATAAACTGTGCCACACAATTAAAGAACAGGGAAAGGGGTGGCAGGGCACACGAGAAAGCCACCAGACTTGACTCCAGCTGTAGGAAAAGCCAGGTGTGGGAGCTTCCCCTCACACCACGCTCTCCACAACTCAGGAAACGTGAAGGGAGAGCGGCAGTGAGCAACGGAGGAGCAGACCACAAGGTAGAAGAACACTTGGAGCAGCAAGAGAACCAGAGCAGCTGTGGCTCCCTCCCCTCCCCCACCGCCTGAGCCCAGCTCCGGTGAACAGAACAGCGGTCCTGGACCCGGCCGCCAACTTGAGCCGACAGCAGAACCCAAGCAGGAGCAGAGTTCGGCAGCAACATCAGCAGCTCCGGAACCAGTACCAGCGGCCACAGCAGCAGCAGACCCAGGAGCAGCAACAGCGGCAGACCCCACAGCAGCAGACCCAGGAGCGGCAACAACAGCAGAGCCAGCAGCAGCAGCTTCAGCAAAAGCAGTGGCTCCAAAAGTGGCAGCTACAGCAGCAGCAGCAGCAGCAGCAGCAGCAGCAGCAGCAGCAGAGGCAACAGCAGCACTGGGCCCAGCAGCAGCAGCTTGAGCTGCTGACAGACCCAGCAGAGGCAGCTTTCGCAGCAGCAGTTCCAACAGCAGGGGTGCTGATCTGCAGGGCCACAGTTGCCAGGCTTGGCTTGCCCCACAGGAAAAGCCAGTGCCCAGCTCCAGAAATCAGAACAGCAGCCCGATGACCCAGGCAGCAACTTGACTGACACCAAAATCATCCAAGGTAACTGGGTTTGCACCAGGGAAGGGTCTCACTTAGACACAAGCTGACTGGGATCCCTCAACAGACCAGAAATCTTAACCTCTAACTTGACAGAGGATCTGTTTGTTATAATAACTACTCTGAAATACATATTTGGGGCTGTTTTTGACTGAATGGGTACAGTGTTTAGTTAACTTTTAGAATCTACCTGTGTTTTATTCCACTCAGCCTATTTGAATACTCCCATAGCAGGGAAACTCAACCCCTAGGAGCACCTTTGTAGATACTCTCAGAGTCTTAAGAGCCACACCTAACACCTTAAGCTCCTACCCTGAAAATATATAATGTCATATCAACTGATACAGCTAAGAATACCCAGCTAGCTAGAAAATCCAAGCATTAACTTAATCCAAGATGCAAAAATATATACATTATAACACAATAAACACTAAAAAGCAAGACGATATAAATCCACCTAAAAGTATTAATGAATCAGAAATGACCTCCAGTGAGAACGAGTTAGAGGAAATGCCTGAAAAAGATTTCTAAAGAATGATTGTAAATATGTTCAAAGAAGCCAGAGAACAAATCAAAGGAGTCAAAGAGGAACTTGAAAGAGGAAATCAAAGGAATAAAAGAAGATGCAGGACACCAATTTCATGAAATAAAGAAGGCAATACAAGACATAAATAAGGAAATAGAAATAATAAAGAAAAACCAGTCAGAATTACTAGCAATGAAGAACACAGTTAATGGAATAAAAAACTCTGTAGAAAATCTCACCAGTAGAATGCATGAAGGAAAAGACAGAATATCTAAGCTAGAAGACCAGGTGGCAGATCTAATACAGGCCAACAAAGAAAAAGACAAACTTATAGAAAAGTATGAGTGGGAATTTCAAGATATTCGGGACAGTATGAAAAGATCAAATATTAGAATTCAGGGCATGGTAGAAGGAGATGAATTCCAATCCAAAGACATAGTAGGTGTCTTCAACAAAATCATAGAAGAAAATTTCCCCCAAATTGGGAAAGAAGTGCCAATACAGATACAGGAAGCCTTTAGAACCCCAGCCAAACAAAACCTGGAAAGAACCTCTCCTCGCCATATTATAATCAAACTTCCAAACATACACACCAAAGAAAAAATATTGAAAGCAGTTAGAGAGAAAAGTCAAGTTACCCACTAAAGTAAACCCATCAGGATTACAGCAGATTATTCAACACAAACTTTTAAAGCCAGAAGGGCTTGGGGTGATATATTCCAATTTCTGAAAGATAAAAACTGTCAACCAAGGTTACTTTATCCTGCAAAGTTATCCATTCAAATAGATGGAGAAATAAGGACATTCCATGACAAAAGCAGGTTAAAGGAGTATTTGAAGACAAAACCAGCTCTACAGAAAATACTTGATAGAATCCTCCGTGCTGAAGAAAAGGAAAAGCACACATATAAGGAACCTAGAAAAAACAAGCAATACTCAAATACTTGTTAAAAGAGCACAGGTAGAACCGGAACCAAAATAATACCTTGGAATAATGTTAACCAAGGAGGTTAAAGATCTATACAATGAAAACATAAAAACACTCAAAAAAGAAATTGAGGAAGACTTGAGAAAATGGAAAGACTCCCATGCTCCTGGAAAGGTAGAATTAACATTGTGAAGATGATAATCCTACCAAAGACAATATATAGATTTAATGCAATTCCAATTAAAATCAATACAGTGTTCTTCACAGACATAGAAAAGTGATCTCAAATATCATATGGTAAGGCAGAAGGCCTCGCATATCCAAACATATCCTCAGCAAAAGAAATACCTCTGGTGGCCTCACCATACCTGATCTAAAGCTATATTACAAAGCCATAGTAATAAAAACAGCATGGTACTGGCATAAAAACAGGAGTATAGACCAATGGAATAGACTTGAGGACCCGGATGTTGGGTCAAGCAACTATAGCTACTTGATATTCGACAAAGGCCTGAACAATATAGGCTGGAAAAAAGACAGCATCTTCAACAAATGGTTCTGGACAAACTGGATAATCACATGCAGGAAACTGAAACTTGATCCACACATTTCACCATGCACTACACTCAAATCCAAATGGATCAACGACCTCAATATAAGACCAGAAACTCGAGTACTACTGGAAGAAAATTTAGGAAGTACTTTCCATGATATAGGAATGGAAAAAGACTTCCTGAACAAAACCCTAGTAGCTCACGATCTTAAACAGTCACTCAACCAATGGGATCACATGAAGCTGAAGAGTTTCTTAACAGATAAGCATACAATAAGCAAAGCTAATAGATTACCCACAAAATGGGAGAAAATAATTGCACGTTATCCAACTGATAGAGACCTAATCTCTAGAATCTACAAAGATCTCAAAAATCTAAACAGTAAGTAGTCAAACACCCCACTCACAAAATGGGGCAAAGAGATGAACAGGTAGAAGAAATACAAATGATAAACACACACTTAAGAAAATGTTCATCATCCCTAACCATCAGAGAAATGCAAATTAAAACAACTATGAGATTCCACCTTACCCCAATAAGCATAGCCAACATCAAATAATCAAACAAAAATAAATGCTGGAAAGGATGTGGAGAAGCAGGAACTCTCATCCACTGTTGGTGGGAATGTAGGTTGGTACAACCACTTTGGAAAGCTATATGGAGACTCCTGAAAAAGCTGACTATAGAGATCCCAACAGACCCAGTAATTCCCTTACTGGGCATCTACCCTAACCTTCAAACCACAGGCCAGGGAGATTTGCTCAACCATGTTTGTAGCAGCTCAATTCATAATAGCTAAGAGCTGGAATCAACCTAGATGTCCATTACTAGAAGAATGGATTTTCTAAGATGTCGTATATCTATACCATGGAATTTTATACAACAGTAAGAAAAAATGACATAAAGAAATTTGAGGGAAAATGGTTAAACCTAGAACAGATCATTCTCAGTGAACTTACCCAATCACAGAAAAACAAAAAAAAAATTGCTACATAGTCTCACTCATCTACAGCACCTAACCTGAATCTACCCAAGATACCTTACATACCCAGCAAACATCTCATGGTCTAGATACTAGGAGGGATGGGGATGGAGGGGAGGTCATTGAATGGGTGGGAAATACTAATCTAGACCCAAACGGCAATGGTACCACAAAATTCTCCTTTCTAAAAGGTAGACCAAATGGCTGAACCTTCACCAGGCCCTTACAGGAAACACCTGAACCACAAGACACTGGAGAGGGTAGGATGTAGTCTAACCTAAATCTTCTACATCTTCCCTCCCTCCCTCTCTCTCTCTCACTCACCTCTCTAACTCGTATATATTAGTTACCTTTTTCCCTCATTTTTTTAGGGGGCACTGACCTGTAACTCCCACTACCAGCATGGGGCTATCACCCACAGTGAGCTTTTGATCAGAGAAACGTACAAGGTTTCCTAACAGAATAATAGATTTCTGTCAGAGTACTTGATGACCCACCAAAGGTTAGTGGTAAGACCCTATTGCTGAAGACACCATATTCAGCTGACATGTAAAATGGAACGGCATGGCTGGAATCCAGGAGAGAGTCAGTCCCCAGAGAGTCAGCATGTCTAGTGCCAGAAGGTGCTACCTGGGTGACTGGGGGAAATGACCAATATCTGTCCAAGAAACTCATGGTCCAACCTACGTAGCAGCAAATAACCTGTTGTGATGCCTACACAAGTGCAATAGTGGCACACAACCATGGTGGGGAACCAACTGCTCTTGATTTGGCTAACTGATCCCCTCAGTGGTACAAGACCCATAGCTGGAACTGGGAAACAAGTCAGAACCATATCCAAACATAAGCCCACTCTCCAATATCAAGTTACCATCAATCATAGGGTACAAGAGAGCCTACACCTATTAAACTCTCTATAAAAAAAAGTAAGGGTTATCTCATTTGTCCTGGTGCTAACTTACTCTCTGTTGGAGAATATGCTTCTCTTTTTCAGATAGATGCAGATTCTAAGGAGAGAGTCACCCCATCATACCTCAAAAGGGCCCCAGCTAAAACTAAGGAAAATTGGCAAGACAAGCAAGGGTGCTGTTTTCCTGATGAACCGGATACCAGCACAAGGGGGAAGGAGACCAACACAGAAAAAAAATCAATGCCTACCAAATCAGAGAGCCAGAACCCCAGAGGCCCCCAACACCTCATCACTGAAGCAGACGAAAAATGAACCCAACATGGCTCAGGGAAATTTTGTGGAAGAGGGGGTGGAAAGAATGTCAGAGTCACATGTTGGGTCATGATATACAGAGACATTTATCATACCAATAAATGTGGGCTAACCCCACAATGCATGACCCATATACCTCACAAAGAGGGGCTAATGGGGAGGGGGTAGTTCATGGACGAGCCTAAAATTGGTCCCAAAGTCCCTGTACTTTCAGAATAGAAAACTAATTTTAAAATTATTTTAAAAAATTAAAAAAGACCTAATGATGATGAGAGAGAGCTATAAATATATGCAGGGAAGTCAGGTATGTAAGAAAATAGCAAGGACATATTAAGTTCAAGAAAGTCTATGGGATCCAGGATGGGTGCAATGCAGTGAGCCTGCAGACATGTAGCAGCATGTGAGGTCAGGGACCACAACTGATGGCAAGATAGCACATGGTCTTCCAATATTTTAGGGCAGGGGAATTTGAGCATTTTCCTTGTACTAAATGGAACAGATAGATTTTTGCCTAATAAACCATGAGAAGAAGAGAAGGCATAGAGTTTATTAAATATGTACAGAAATCTTTTTAAACACTAAAGTATAGGACAAAGAATTATTCAAAGTTCAACATATGATTAAAATAATAAAAAATACATTTCAAAGAAAACAATCAACAATATAAAGAAGCAACCAATAGGAAGGAAAGAAATTTGTCAAACCATACATCTGGTAAGGGGTTGTTATACAAAAAAAATGTAAGGAACACATATGCCTTATTAGCAAGAATCTAACCTAAACTAAAATTGGACACAGGATCTGTGTGGTAGTTTGAATCAGATGCCCCCCCTCCCCATAAACTCATGTGTCTTAAATGTTTGGTCCCCAGCTGGTGGCAATTTAGAAGGTAAGACTTGCTGGAGGAGGTATGGTGTTGGATGGGTTGTAGATGTTATAGTCACATCTCCCTTGCCAGAGCTTAGCTCATTTTCTTACTGCTATTTGGTGATGTCCAGCTTGTATCCATGCCATGTTTTCTCTTGACATGCAGCGTATCCTCAAGAGTAAAGGCAAAAAAAAAAAAAAAAAAGATAAAAGAAAACCTTTTTCTCCATATCCTGCTTTTGACTGTGTGCTTAGTCTAAGCAACATAAAGGTAACTATAGCAACCTGAAAACCTGAACAGACATTTCTCAGAATAAGAAATGTCAATAAGGGCTGGAGAGATGGCTTAGTGGTTAAGCGCTTGCCTGTGAAGCCTAAGGACCCCGGTTCGAGGCTCAGTTCCCCAGGTCCCACGTTAGCCAGATGCACAGGTGGGCGCACGCGTCTGGAGTTCGTTTGCAGAGGCTGGAGGCCCTGGAGTGCCCATTCTCTCTCTCCCTCTATCTCTCTTTCTCTCTGTGTCTGTTGCTCTCAAATAAATAAATAAATAATTTAAAAAAAAAAAGAAATGTCAATGAGCCACACATACATAAGAAAATGTTTGGGCTGGAGGGATGGCTTAGCAGTTAAGGTGCTTGCCTGCAAACCAGAGGACCCAGTTTCAATTCTCCAGGACCCACATAAGCCAAATGCCCAAGGGGGCACATGCATCTGGAGTTTGTTTGCAGAGGTTGGAGGTCTTGGTGTGCCCATTCTCTCTCTCTCCCTGCCTGTCTCTCTCTTTGTCTCAAATAAATTTTAAAAAGTGGTCTAAAAATATGACAAAAAGAAAAGAAAATGTTCGACATTGCTTACCATAGGTTAAATGTAAATTGAAACACTACTAACACAAGCTAAGACATGACAATATGGCTTTTATCAGTAGCTTAGCAGCTAAGGTGCTTGCCTATGAACCCTAAGAACTGACTCTCCTGGTCCCAAGTAAGCCACAAGTGTCTGCAATCTGATTACAGTGGCTGGAGGCCCTGGCACACCAATTCTGTCTATCTCTCACTCTCAATCTTTCTCAATCTTGCTTTCTTGCATTAAAAAAAGGGGGGGGGCCAGCCTGTTGGGATTGCCTTAAACAAAAAGAAAGAAAGAAAAGAAAAAAGAAACTGATTGGGAGCATGTGTTGGAGAGGCTGAAAAAGAAATCCCTGTCACTGTGGGTTGGGATGTACATTTGTACAGCCATTGTAGAATATGGTATGGCTGTTTCTCAAAACACTAATTATACAATTGTCATATATTCTAGCAATCTCTTTCTTGTATGTATACTCACAAGACATGAAACTTACATGTTGAGAATATACCTCTTCTTCCATATTCATAGCAGCTCTGCACATAGAAGCCACACCATGGGAGCAATCTAAGTGCCCCTCAACTGTGGAGTGGGGAAGTATCAGTCATAAGATACAACATTCAAATTTGGAAGAATCAGTTCCAGACATCTATTGCATGACATATTTGTGTGTTGGTTAGTTTTGATTGTCAACTTTAGAGAATTTAGAAATATCTGGGAAACACACCTCTAGAAATGTCTATAAGAGTGTTTCCAGAGAGTATTTGTGGTGGTCTGATTCAGGTATCCCCCATATATGTAGGTGTTCTGAATGCTAAGTTCCCATGTGATGGAGATTTGGGAACTAACGCCTCTTGTATTGTTGGGGGTGGGCTTATGGGTGTTATAGCCACTTTCCTCTTGACAGTGTTTGGCACATTTCCCTGCTGTTGTTGTCCACCTGATGTTGCCCAGGAGGGGATGTCCACCCACTTCTCATACCATCTTTTCCCCCTGCCATCATGGAGCTTCCCCTCAAGTCTATAAACCAAAATAAACCTCACCCTCCACCAATATGCAGCTCCTAGTCAGGTGATTTCTGCCAGTAATGCAAACTTGACTGTAACAATTATCTCAGGAAGAATTTCCCTTGAAGTGGACAATACCTTCCAACCAGGAGCCCAAAGACAAAGAAGTGCATGGCAACAGCACTGTGAACCTGCTTTCATATCTTTATCCTGAGTTAGTTCATCTTTCATGGCTGCCACTACCATCCTCTGGTGACATCAGACTCGGCTTCTGAGACCATTCCAACATGGATGGACTGCCAGCAACTCTCCATGGAGTTTCCAAGGTTTGGTAACAGATCAGGACTACTGAGGCATTCAGTATCATAGACTGAACAGTGAATGGGTTTTGAGCCTCTCAAATTTGCTGCTAGCTCTCATTGCATTATCTAGCCTCTATCATGCAGGAAAATCAACCCCCCTTTTGTAGTGTATACACACTGTATGCAGTTCTATGCCTTTAGAGAAGTGTACCTAATATAACTTGAAAATGGTAAGAGCATAGATATTTGAGAGTATACGTTAATCTATTTGCTTCAGCATACATTGGAAAATATATGTGAATTTCAAAATATTATTTGTAATTTTAAAATAAATGATAGGACTGGAAAGATGGCTTAGCAGTTAAGGAACTTCCCTGCAAAACCTAAGAGCTCATGTTTGGATCTCCAGGTCCCATGTAAGCCTGACACACAGTGATGCAAGCACATGATGTCACACATGTGCACAAAGGGGTATATATATCTAGAGTTTATTTAGAGCAGCCGAAGGCCCTGGCATGCCCATTCTCTCTCTCTCTCTCTCTCTCTCTCTCTCTCTCTCTCTCTCTCTCTCTCTCTCAAATATTTTTTTTTAAATGACAATGCAATCAAAGCTATACAAGACAAAACTGATAAATCTGCAGATGGACTCCAAAATAGAGACCAAAACAAAAATGTAGAAAGTTACAAAACTGAAAAGAAAAGCAAAAAGAAAAACCATTGTAATTAATAGTGTATTTGAAGAGATACAAGAAGAGCCATTAAAGAAAAAGTACAATATTTTAAGGACACAAGTCTTCACAGTGACTGAAAGATTGCCCAGAGTAAGTAATGTATAACACAGGATGAGTTGGGTCATGTGTTAGGGATTAAGATTCTGACTAGCACACGACCTCTCACCAGCAACTCTGAGAAGGAGAAGACAATGGAACATGTGTGCTCATCTACACTTCTGTTTCAAACAGTTCTCAAATCTCAGTGGCTCAACAAAATAAATCTAAGTTTCCCTTCATGACTCAGCCTCTACTTAGCAGCTGGTGTCCTCTCATATTGTGCTTTGCTGCCACCTATGGCCATAGTAGTTTACACTGGTTCCTCTGCCTATGCTGCAATCCAAAAAAAGAGGAAGATTGGTACCACTCATTTGGGGGCTGCAAGGACAAGATCTAAAAGGTATGCATTCCCAAGGCCTAGACCTATGTTGCCTCCTAAGTAACAGAACACAGAGGAAAATGGAACAAATGCTTTTCCCATATCACAGTATGGTTTCCAAACTACATCTAAAGGGATATTAAGAGTCCTGATATCCAACAACTCAAACTTATCACACTTCTGTAATTTCTATGGAAACTAAAGAAAGATAGTCCATCAAAACGAACAAGTTATTCAAGAGAGATAATTCAGTATGTTCAAAAGAGAACCATGCAAGTCCTATAATCAAACGAATCAGATGACAATTGTGTCAGAGAATATCCAATATGTATGGAAAGAGAGAAGGTATGAAGTGGTACTTGTTTGAATTAAAAAGTCAAATTGAAAGGTTATGAAGTATTTAAACTTACTGAAAGATCTATTTTCATTTGGGCAAAGAATTTGATTATGTATTAGTGATGGTTCATTGAAAAATAAGGCAAGAAAAGAGAATTAAAGCCGGGCGTGGTGGCGCATGCCTTTAATCCCAGCACTCAGGAGACAGAGGTAGGAGGATCGCTGAGAGTTCAAGGCCACCCTGAGACTACATAGTGAATTCCAGGTCAGCCTGAGCCAGAGTGAGACCCTACCTCGAAAATAAAAAAAATAAAAAAAAACACAAAGAAAAGAGAATTAATATTAACTATATGGAAAACAAGGACATATACAATTAGGAGAAATTATAGTCAAGTATATGGCTTCTCTGTGTATTAAAATTGTATATTCTTAAAAGTTAAACACATTATGATATAACTTTCATGACAGATGGGGGAAGTAATATAAATGCATGATGAGGTATTTATATAAAGCTAAAACTCTAATAATTAAAAGCTGATAAATATCATTAAAACATAGTATTTAAAATACTGAGTTAAATACTAAAACGACCTGACCATTGTGAGTTCTAAGAGGCAAATGTGGGTTATTGAGAGACAGGTAGGAGGTAGCTGTATATTTATAGTCATAAGAAAAGAAGGTAGACCTTACACCCAAGTACTTACCATCCCTGCTTTAAAGCAATGCAATATGTAGTAAACACAAACAAGATTCAAACTACAATTAAATCAGGAAAGCACACTTGAAAGAAAGTTATTTACCTTCAATAGAATCTATTTATAATGGGGTGAGTTAAAGCCAATTCTGAACATATAATTGAAAGGATAAAAGTACTACATTTCATGTATCAGATTACTAGATTTCATTATGAAGATTACACAGGAGGACCATAAACTATAGGTGGCATATATTTACAGCTAGGAAAATGGGAACTACATGCATTCACAGATACATTTGGAGAGACCATGAGAAAAACAAAAAAGTCAAAGGATTCATGAAAGTGATGTACATTGGGAAGTCAATATAGATTAAGAAAGAGAGCAAAGAGTCAAAATAAAGTATTCTTGGTAGAGATATTAAATTATACTTAAAACGTCAAAAATATATTTTATATTGAACTAAAATTAATGAATAAATTATTTCCTTGAATTGATGTCTCTTTATTGAAGACAGACATTCTAATAAAATGATCCTCCAAAGATAGAACTTACAACATATGTAAGGAAGGGTTTAAAATTGTATGATAAGAAAAGCAAAACCCCTGAGATCTAGTGTTCACACACAGGATGTTATAATCATTGACTTTTTTGCTATGCCTGCACAGAAGCATTCACTGCCACCAATGAGAAGCAAGTGCATGTGTTTGAGGAGAAACATGGGGACTTGCAAAATCTACAAGGAATAAATAATTCAAATATTCCATATCATGGAAAAATAGTCAACAATCAGACTTGAATTTTTCATTTTTCCATGATCTATATAAGTGGAGGACACTTTAATAGATGGTCCAGTTCTGTGGCTTTGTTGGAACCCTTTGCAGATGGATGAGTGTCATTCTTATAACAAGATCATTGAGACAATTTGCAGTGAGAACAGCTGTAAAAGGTAGCAGGGTAATGAGTGGAGTGAGAGTCTAGATAAGCAACCAGCTAAGCTGCCCATGTTTGAGAACACCTGAAAAGGGTTAAGAGTTTTGTCTTGTCTTGTCTACCTTAACTCTTCACCATGCCTTCATTACCCTCTTCATCAAATATCAGATATGGATCCCTGTTTAATCCTCACTTATACTGATAACTATGAGGTTTTATAGTATGAGATTTGCCTTGTGCAACTCTAGTTTTTTTAATTGAAAAACATAAAGTACTTAGCCTTTCAATCTGACAACATCATAGTGTTTCTACTTATTGTATTGTATATTGAAATTATTATTAAGCCTCACTGAAGGCTACCAAGATCATCTTGCATTCATAAGCAGGTGTGGGGAGATCACATTTATTTGCATGTTGCAGCCAAGGATAAGGAAACTACATACACAGTATGGGGGCAAATCAGGAAATGTAGTAAGGGAAAGCAGTTTATGAGGGGATCAGTTTGTGCTGACTGATGCTCTTCTAGGAAGGATTAGACTTGTGGGGTTGTAGAAATCTACACAACCTTATTTCAAGAGAACAGAACAAAACAAGCTGGATGGTCACTATGAGAAGTAATTGTCACTGAGAATAAAGTCTTATGCAGATTTCCATTACTGTGGCTAAATTCCAGACAATAATAATCAACTTAAATGGGGGAAAAGTTTATTGTGGTTCACAGTGTTGAGGAATTCAGTAGATGGCCCTTGGTACCATTGCTGTGGGGACAGTCATGAAGCAGTACATCATGACTGTAGTGTGTGTTAAAGAAGGCTTTTGAACCTCATGGCATCTAGAGAGAGAAAGACACAGAAGAGGCCAGGACCCAATAACCCATTCATGGACATTTCCCCGAAGACCTGCCTTTCTTTTTAGGCTCTATCTCTTAAAGATTCCATTGTCTTCCCTTTGCAGCATAGCTGAATGCTTTCTGGGAACATCCTTAGCCTTTGGGTTGGTGGAAATGAGGAGTCTATTTCTACATCACAAAAGGATTTACCTAATAGTCACCTAATGTTAGGGAGACAACAACCCCATCATACCTCAAAAGGGCCCCCGCTGAAACTAAGAATAATTGAGGAAACAAGCAAGAGTGCTATTTTCTTGATGAACCTGGTACCAGCACAATGGTGAAGGAGATAGACACAGAGAACAATCAACTTCTATCAAATCAGATATTCAGAGACACAGAGGCTCCCAACACCTCATCACTGAAGCAGACCTAAAATGAACCCAGCATGGCTCAGGGAAATTTGCAGAAGAGGGGGCGGAAAGAATGTCAGAGCCACACGTTGGGTCATGATACACAGAGACATTGCCTCCTACTCATAATTGATGGCTAACCCCACAAAGCACGACCCATATTCCACAACAAGGAGAGCCCTTGCAGAGAGGGTAGGACATGGATGAGCCTAACAATGGTACCAACTTGACTGTATTCACTGAGTATAAAACTAATAATAATAAAAAAAAGAATGTTAGGTCACATACAAAGGTAGGAAATAAATGGCTATTTGTGGGGCTAAATAGCCCAAGAGAATCTAGCCCTGACCTGCAACAATCCAACTCCCATAATCACTGGAGCTTTATCAGCCCTTAATGCTTAACACAGGTGCAGCTCCTCTCTGGGAACTTGAGTTCACACTATGAAGGTTTCCAAATGCTGATACCAAAGTTTGTCTGCGTGGTCATGAATCAGGCACAAATGTGGGCCATATGCTGATACCCTAGAATGTGTGTTCTCCTGGCATTCCTCAAGCTGCTGAATCTTCACAGGAACAATATTCATTCAATTTACAACTATTTTGCATATAATGGGAAGGGAAAGATACCCTTTTGTCATCTGGGCTCCTAGAACTAACATATTTTTATGCACAAGTCTCATAAAAATCCCTTAAAGAACGTTTCATCAAACAAAAAAAGTTTCACAAGAGCTGGAGAGAAGGCTTAGCAATTAAGGCACTTGCCTATGAAGACTAAGGATCCTGGTTTGATTCTCCAGGTCCCATGTAAACCAGATGCACATGGTGGCACGTATGTCTGGAGTTCATTTGCAGAGGCCATGGGCTCATTCTCCCCCTTGCCCATTTCTAATAAGTAAATGAAAGTAAGTAGATACAATTTTTCACACTCTTAGGCCTAGAACCGAGGCCTTGTGTTTAAAAAAAAAAAAAGTTACCAGTTTGCAATTCCTGATTCTGTTGATTTTTACTTGTTCTGAGACACCAGTGCAAAGTAAGGCTTCTTTTATTGGCAAACTCATGCTAGTAAGGAGCTCAAGGGTCTGTGACCCATCAAATGACCAAAATTTTGTTATCAGCAGAGGCTTAATCTTCATGTGATTTCAATTCCATATATGGCAATTTTGACTCTCTGACACCAATAAAAAGACCTGGATTGGTGCTTACCTTACCAAGGGGCCTGTGCTCAGTATGCTCCCCTCTAGATCAGCTTCCTGAGTCCACGGACATCACTTCCATTTTACAGACTAGGATACTGACAACTAGAGACCGTTGGCACGTGCACTACAGGTACCTAACCAGTGACCAGTTATAGCCTAAGAAACAGGAGGAAGTAAAGCATAATAAAGGTAAAAAGCTTATGACTAATTCTGATGCAAAAAGATAGATTTCTTAGTAACTAGATGGGAACATTATATACTCATATAATTCATATATATAATAACATTATATAATATATAATCATACAGAGCATATTTCTCTACAAAAATACTATCTTGGGAAAGAAAAGAAAGCTGATATATGAACAATAATATTTAATTATTTGATAGGGCCTCTCATTTCCTGATAGTCCCAATATTTGAAAGAGTGCTACATATTTATAACTCTGTTCAACTCCAGGAATATGCCACTACTAACTAAGCGTATGATTTTTTATGATGTTAGTCCCACCCACTGTGCACTTCAAAGTGTGTGTGTGTGTGTGTGTGTGTGTGTGTGTGTGTGCACAAGCTCTGATCTTGTTAAGAAAGTACCTGTGAAGTCTATGCCTCCAAAGATATTGATGTATTATTAATGTCAATGTTCCAGCTGACTTCCACATTCACCTTACAGGTGTCTACCACAACTCTGACTCTTCCAAACCAATGTCTCTGTCTTAGATCCTAGAGATATTAATCAAGCCATTCTTGTCCTAGTTCTGAACCTGCAGAGTCACATTTGCTGTCTTCCACTGATTTGCAGTCATTATATATTCTTTCAGTGGTAAGTTATTTCTTCCAGATTCATTGGTTCTAGCTATCTAAAATATGGCCACATGAACTGCTTATGTGTTGATAGTAGAAGAGATAAGGGATTCAGCCTAGCACTAACAGAACGTCTGGCTCTTTGGGGGCCAAGGCATGTCAGAAGGTTGATTCAGAGCTGGCACTACCTATTCACAGCGTGCACACTGTTCCTGACTCAAAATTCATGCCTCAGGATGGGCAAAGCAGAATCTTTAGAGAGACTCATTAGTTTCTGAGCTCTCTGAATAATCTCTGCCTTTTGGAATTGCTAAACCAACCAAAACTGGTTCTTAGAATGCTAAGGCCTTCGTGACAGCCAGTTAGACAGAGATGGGAAAATGGGAGGTAAAATTTGGACACAGTTCTTGAGCCAATAACAAGCCAATATTTGCCTCATCATAAAAAAAAAAAAAATACTTTTAGTAGAAGTGGTACTAGTAACCAATTTGGTTCTGGTTGAATCACTAATCTAGGTCTGGGGAAATGATTTAGGTAGATAAAGCACTTGCTTCACAAGCATGAGGATCTAAATTCAGATCCCCAGAGCCCAACTAAATCTGGGCGCAGTAGTGTGCTTCTGTAACCTCAGCAGTCCTGTGTTCAGATAGGAGGTAGAGACAAGACAAGTCCCAGAAGCTCATGTGCCAGCTACCCTGGCATACAGAAAGTGAATCACAAAAGATCCTGCCTCAATCAAGGTAGAAGGCAAGGACCAACACTTCAAATTGTCCCCTGCCCTCTGCTCATGTGCCATTGCTTATGTATACACACACACACACACACACGCACACACGCACGCACACACTTACCAAAAAATAATTGATGTAAGTGGAATAATACTCTTGGTTAAATAGACTACTTTCTACCTAGATATACCATACTTTCTGTAAGACAACTACCTCTGTATTAACTTCTCATTACAGTTCATAGCCTTCTGTTTACCCATACTTTTTGTCATTCTGTATAAGAAATAATGTGAAAAATGATGTTAAACATGTAAGGAAGAATGTTGAGTATGATGACACATGCCTATAATCCTAGCACTTGGGAGATTGAGACAAGAGAATTGGGAGTTCAATACCATCCTATATAGAGAATTTGCTACATAGAGAATTTGAGGCTAGCCTGGGTTACATAGAATTTTTTAAAAATACATAAAAGGAAACAAAACTTCCATTAAACTATACACGGTGTGAATGTACACTAATAGTTTCCTTAACTGGAAACAACACAAATTAACATCAAAGTAGAATATAATTAAAATTGTGCATTTCAATAACAAGTCCATTATTTATAATTTGTGCAAGAATGGAATCACTATGATGATGTCTAAAATAATAAATAATTTTAAGCAAATAAGCCCAAAAGTTAGTGCCCAAACTCATAAAAAGTAACTATATTAAAGAGAATAAAAATGACAGGAATGGAGGCAAGCCATTATAACCCTTATATATATTTTAAGAATAACTTCTAAACTAAAGTTAAAAAGAGAAACGGCATAATGCTTATCAATAAACACATGCCTGGGACCCTCAACAAGGGTTTGTTGATGGTAGTTGAGTACAAAATCTTTTTAGTTTTCTTAGAATCAGGTAGATTGCTAGCACTTGAATCTTTATCTTTTAGCCATTAATTATCTTTACCAGCAAGTAATGTGATATTAGATATCTTTGTGGAGAGCTTCTTTTTTATTGCTTTATGGAGCAGTAAGACCAAACAATTGAAGAGCAGACATTGAAATCATGGTAAGAAGATTCAATCTTATAGCAGGAATTGTCAATGTTGCTCAAAGGAGAATGACATTTAAGGGTAAAACCTTGCCAGAGGTCAAAATGTGGGCAAAGAAAGGACAGATGCAAAATTGCTTCATGTGAAGTCACTGTTCAAGGATGGGAGGTTTGGAGGATGAAAGATATAAAAGATACTGGAGATCTACAGTTTAAGATGGTTGAAAACAAAGATGGGATTGAAACTAGTTTGCAACAGAGGATAAAGAGTTAACTGTGATCAATAAGGTTGTAGCCTGTTAAGACTGTAGAATCATGGTGAGGTGATTATTTTAAAAACAAGATTAGTACTACTATGAGGAAAATGTCAGAAAGGACAAAACATACCATCAAGACCCCACATTAATCAGAAAATAACTCAGGAGAAAGCAATATTATATTTTCAATTACTCTCTAACAATGGGGTTTGGAATGAAATGTTTGAAAGTAATAGCAGATAACAGGTCAAGAAGTGTATGTGTCAAGATTGTTGATATAAAAGAATAAAAAATGGGAACTTTAAAGAATGATTTTATGTTTCTATATGCAGTATCAACAAATTAATGAAATATATAAACAGATACAATGAGATGCATTACAAGATTTTTTTTGAAAAGCAAAAGATTACATAAGTATCAAACACTATATTATACTTTTATCCTATGTTTTATATATATATATATATGTGTGTGTGTGTGTGTGTGTGTGTGTGTGTGTATTATTGCACTATTGCATTACATTTATTATATATAATAACATGGTATGTATTATATCTATTATTACACTCTAGTATTATATTTTGAAGTCCTTTCATTAAAGACATGTTTATACATGCAGAACAAATGTCTTGCCTTGAATATTTTCAATTTTTCTCTTTCTTTTGTGGGTATGGAGGGCACGTACTAGAGAATTAAAATGAGAAATGCAAACACAGTCAGTAGTGGGTATAACTCCTGAGCAATTCTGTTCCAATTGCTTAAAAGCCAGTAAGCAATGAAGATGTAGAAGAGATCTGAATCCTTAAAATAAAAATCAGTGAACAAAAGATGCATATTATATTTGCAAAATTTTATACCCATTAATGTTAAAATCATAGACATAATAATTATTAAACTTTATAGAATATATAATCCTTAAGAAACTCTGAGTTGTAATTTTTCTAAAATCCACTAGGAAAACACTATTTTTCAATTATAATCTGACTGGTCTGGTGTACCCAGATTGTTAAATTGCTTTGGAAGGGGAATCACTCCACAGAAGATTGAAAAGTAGGTGGAAAGCATCCATAAGAGTGGGGCATTGGAGAAGAACAAGGGAATGTGGTAGGACTGCAAGGGAGAGCCAGTACTTACATGATGCTAGAAGATACTATATCAAATGCTGCTTTGTTTCTGTGCACTGAGGAGAGGACAGAAGACATTTGCTTTCACTGAAAGTGATATTGAAGGAAGGTAGCAGGCATCTAAATATCCTTAAGTCTTTGTAAACAGGAACAACACTACTTAAGGAGATGCAAGAATGTTCTCTTTTCCCTCCTGAAGCTTCTGGACCTTCTTAATCAACTTAGGATCTGAAGCAAATACCACAGACAAGGCAGTTTAAATAACAGACATTTATTTTTCACAGTTCTGAAAGCCAGAAAAGATCAAAGTGCAGGCTAATGGAATTCCAGTGTGGATTCTCTTCCTGGCTGGCAGACCTCTACCTTCTCATGTATCCTTACGTGAACTTTCCTTACACCACAGATTTCTATGTTCATTTTAAGGCACTAAATTCATCCAATCAAGACATCCCCTTCAAGAACTCATTCTGCCCTAACTATGTTCCAAAGATTTAATCTCCAATACTAATAAAATAGGAATTAGGCCTTCAACTTGTAGATTGGAAGATGCAGTGAGGACAGAAATCAGTGCATAGCATGAGACAAAGAAGAAAAGGTAGTTGTGCAGACTGGTGAGGGAATTTCATAAAATCAGCAAACGCTAATATAATTAGGTAGGCCCAAAAGCAAAATACTGCTAGCACAAATGAAGCTCCAGTGTGTCCTTCCCAGTCACAGCTATAATACTTGCTCGAAACCAACCTAACAGCCTAAGATTAATTTGTTTTCCATATTTTTAAAAAAAAATTATAATGACATTATATAATAGACATTATTTTATGTCACACACAGAAAACTATTTTATTTACTCACAAATAGCCTTTGATTCATCCATGTTTTAAAAAAGATATTTTCATTTACTTGCAAGCAGAGAAATATAAAAAGAAGAGATACAAAAAGAGAGAAAGGGCAATCCAACTCCAGACTCATGCACCACTTTGTACATCTGGCTTTACGTGGGTACTGGGGAATAGAACTCAGGTCTTTACACTTTGCAGTCAACCACCTTAACCACTAATCCATCTCTCTAGCCATCATCCACATTTTTGACATAGCAATATTCTCTTTTTCAAACCTGTATAGGAATCTCTTGTGAAAAATAATCAATTTTACTCATTTTACTTTGTGTGGTCATTCATTTACCAACTTGATTGCTACACATAATCCAAGTTATGAGCATTCTGGTACATATGTTTGGGACACCAACACACCCAGTTCTGAGAAGTAGATGTCTAGATTTCAGTTGCTAAATTTCAGTACATGTGGGTATTGAAACTTGTAGAAACCCTCATAGTGTGAAAGCTCTAATGAAAGCCCACATCTTTGCTAATATATACTGCAATAGAATTAATTCTACATTTCATGGTTTGTGTGTAGTTGTATCTCATTGTGAATTTTAGCATGTATTTCCCTGAAAACTAATATAGCTGTGCAATTTAATTATATTTACTGATATGTTCATTTTTTCTTATTGGATTTTATGAGTTTTAAAATATATTCTGCATAGACATAGTTTGTGATAAATGCTTGCTATTCCAGCATGTGGCTTGGTTTTTGTTCTCCTAATAGTGGCTTTTAATAAACAAGGAATTTTATTTTATTTTTTGATTAGATATGTACATATTTTGTATGTAAACAACACATGTGTTACCATCCTTTCCCTCTTCCCTGCCCCTTTCCTGAAGAGGTCTTCCTCGTTGAGGATGCAGGTCAGCCCCATGTGGATTGTGGGTCATGCATTATGGGGTGGGGAGGCAGTATCAAAATGTGCAAAATGTGCAAATGTGCAAAATGTCCCAACACTAGGCTCTGACAATCTCTTCACCCCCTCTTCTGCCAAATTCCCTGAGCCATGCTGTGAGCATTTTAAGTCCATTTCAGTGATGGGCACTTAGGAGCCTCTGGATCTCTGGTTTGGTAGGTGTTGAGTATCCTCAGTGTCTGTCTCCTTCACCCTTGTGCTGATATCAGATTCACTAAGAAAGCAGCATTCTTGCTCATTTCTCCAATTCCTCTGTGGTTTTAGCTGGGGCTGGAGTGGAGTGTGCTGAGTCATTTATCTCCTCAGGTCCAGCTCCCATGTGAAAAAGAGAAACGGATTCTCCAATGGAGAGTAAAGTCAGTGCCAGTTAAATGGGATAACCATTATTAATTTAGAGAGAATTAAAAGGGTTTAGACACTCTTATAGTCTAAGGTAATGGCAGCTTGACAATGGAAATCAGAATCATTATCTGGATATGATTCTGACTTTCCCAGTTCCAATTATGGTTTCCTTTCCACTGAGTGGATATGTTAGCCAATCCAAGAGCAGTTGGTTACCCACCATGGCTATGTGCCACTATTTCACTTGTGTGAGCATCAAATCAAGTTGTGTGCTTCTGAGTTGCTTAAACTTTGAGGTGCTTGGGCAGATGTTAGCCACTTTCCCCTGGTAGCTCAGGTAGTCCCTTCCAGCACTAGATGGGCTAAGT
This sequence comes from Jaculus jaculus, assembly GCF_020740685.1. Classification (NCBI taxonomy): domain Eukaryota; kingdom Metazoa; phylum Chordata; class Mammalia; order Rodentia; family Dipodidae; genus Jaculus; species Jaculus jaculus. The sequence goes on along the minus strand of NC_059103.1, from coordinate 99,387,504 downwards.
GTTGGGGAACTGGTTGTCCTCTGGATTCCAAACAGCTGGGACTGGTGGCACAAGCCTTTAATCCCAGCACTCAGGAGGCAACGGTAGGAGATTGCCATGAGTTTGAGGCCACCCTGAGAATCCATAGTGAATTCCAGGTCAGCCTGGGCTCGAATGAGACCCTACCTCAAAAAAACAGGAAAAAAAAAAAAAAACTGGAATCAACCCAGGTACTCATCATTGGATGAATGGTTAAACAAGATATGATAGATGGAATTCTACTCAGCAGTAAGAAAAAAATGACACATTGAAATTGGTAGAAAAATGGTCGAACTTGGAACAAATCATTCTAAGTGAACTCATACAGTCACAGAAAGACAACTGCCACATGATCTCATCTGCAGTTCCTAACCTGGATAAGCCCAAGTTGCTGACATAAGTGAATAGCATCTTGAGTCTTGGACAAAAGGGAGGGTAGAGTTTGGGGGAAGGGAAAAGGTAAAGGGGACACAAACTTGAACACAAATTGAACTGACAGCATAGAATACTATATCCTGGAAGTCAGACTAAAAGATGGTACCCTCAAGAGGACATTAGGGGGAGCACCTGAATTGAAGGGCCCTGGAGAGGGTGAGACGAAACCTAATTTCAAATTTCTCCTGTTTCTCTTTCTTCCCTGGCTTTTTATTTTTTGTCTTATCTTGTGGCACTGGCCTGTAAATCCCTGTACCAGGATGTGGTATACATTCACAATGAGCTGTTGAGCACAGATACCTACTAGATCTCTCAAAACAAACAGGACAGACTTTTGTCAGAGCAGTTGATTATCCATCAAAGGTTAATGACTTTGATGTTTATAAATTATCAATCTTTTCTTGAATGATAAAATCTGGTTTTGAAAATAACTATTCACTTATATTATAGGGAGAATAATATTTAATATAATGTTTTCTTCATCATTTTCTGGATAATATTATAATCCATTTATTGATCAACTAACCTTGCATTATTTACTGTCATGTATATTGATATTATATATTTTATCCATAATACAGTGGTGGTATTTTATGCATTGATTATTCAGTTCAATTATATTTTATTCCTTACTTCTTTCCCTACATTCCTTTATGACATTCCATGTCTCCACACTGGAAACATTTTCTCTTGCCTACAACACTTTCTTTAATGTTGTAGATATGTTGCTCAAAGCTGAGGGAAGTCAGGGTAGAAAGTATATGATATTGATAAATTTTCCTAGTGGCTTTAAATTAAAATAATGGAACCAAATTCTATTCACTTCTTTTCTAGCATTTTAACTTATCCTTCTTTGAGAATCCTTCCTCAAATTCTGCCTAATGATGTCTTAAAAGAGAATTTGATTCATTTCCTCAAGTTTTATATTTTGTTTCTGTGGTAGAGTTGATTAGCAGTAGGCTAATGTGGCAAAACTAAAACAAAGATTTTTGTGTTTTTCTTTTTTCATTTTAAGATATTTTATAATGTTTATTATCATTATTATTATTATTAACAACATATTTCATATGGATACATCATGTGTTGCTACCCTCTTTTCCCTTGTCCGTGCCCCCATTCCATTGGGGACACTCCTCAGTGGGGTTGCTCCTCATTGAGTTGTGGTTTATGCTTTGTAGGAGCAGCAGTCAATTATTTTGGGGGGAGGAGGGAATCTCTCTGGACATGATGTCTCAACCTATGGCTCTTACAATCTTTCTGCCCCTTCTTCCCCCAAATTCCCTGAGCCATGGTGGGTGAGTTTTAAGTCTACTTCTGTGATGAGCTCTTTTAGAAGCCTCTGTGTCTCTATTAGAGCAGAAAGACAGAAGCAGAGAGAGTGGGCTGTCAGGGGCTTCAGCAGCTGCAACGAACTCCAGATAATGCACCACCTTGTGGGGGATCTGTCTTATGTGGGTCCTGGGTAATAGAACCTTGGTCATTAGACTTCACAGGCAAGTGCCTTAACTGCTAAGCCATCTCTCCAGCCCTTGCTTCTATTTTCTTTGGTTGTTCATTTCATCCCCTTTTGCCAACTAAACTTGCTGAGGGAATGGATATTAATAGCAGTATATTCTTCCTTATGCCCTGATAATACTAAGTTGATGATGTACCATATATGTCAGATGATTTCTAGCTCAATTTTTATACCAGCTGAATTCTGGCATCCTATTTATTTTTAGGTATTATAGCTTTATTAAAATATCTCTAGATTTACAAGAAAATCTTTTAGATAGACTTGCATTGCAGTTGTCTTTCCACTGTCATACCCAAAGAGGGGAACAAGAACCTGGATCATGTACCTTCCAGATGAGTGATTGGAGTGCTCATTTGTCCACTTACTCATAATTTCTACTTTGCAAATAAACCCAATCTTGGTTTGTTAGACTAAGTAAATAATTGTTCTAGAAAACCTTTCATTTATAAGACATTAATAAACAACTTTTCTTCATCTTATACTTTCTATGAATTATCTTGATCTTTTAAAGGGCATCATCTGTATTCAAAAAATTCTTATGTGCTATCCATATTATCACTATATGTTACTTTTCCACTGTAAAATATGTCAAGAAAATTTGTACAAAATAAAAGTAATGGAAGTTCTTTTGTAGTTTTTCTATCATTTTACACAAATTTAAAGTAATCCATTGTCAATTTTATCTATAACAATGATAAAATAAGTAGATTGCCTTAATGTTGACATTTTCATATGAATTTCAAGTCCTTTCTCATGTTTATGGAGTAAGTATATGGAAGTACCTACAAGAAGACTTAACTTCCTCAAGACTGCATAGGACAGGCAATGTAACACAGTGGATTCACAAATCAACCATTCCTCATTCAATCAATACATGTCCTATCTCATGTTAGTTGGAGCAGTGGATCAACCAGGAGAGCATACCAGAAAACTATTGGGATAGTTTTCAAGCTAATGCACCTCTACCCTTAGCCCATATGCACAGAGTTTAGAATAAACCCTTCATAAATGATTGTGGAATGCATACTTTTTGGAGAAAAATCACTAACTGTGGGAAAGTGGAAAAAATAATAGGACTCAACATAAACTTTTAAACACACACACACACATATATGCATATATATATACATAATGTAAATAAAAATTAAATTTCTTGTTTGCAGGTGAGTTTAAAAGGCTACATTATGAAGATTAGAATTGACTGTACCTTCAAGAGTACATTGGATTTGTAGTTCTTATAGAAAATCTTAAGAAGGGAGGAAATGATATGAACAAGTTCACACAGGTAAAATGATTGAATAAACTGATAACCTGAAAGTACACTCCATGAATACAGAAATCATTTGTTCATGGCTTTCTTTGCAGCTACCACCTGTGGAAGGAGCATGTGAAGAAGTAACTGAACCCATCAACCCAACCACAACAAGTATGGCATGTTCTCCTGTTCTTCATGGGAAATAGGTGTGCACATGTAGAACCAAATCACATCAGTGACCATACCAAAAGCCAGCAAAGCAACTAAGACAGGAACCACAAATAAGAAGAATATTGAAGCTGGACTTACTGGGGCATCACAAGGCGTGGTAGAGGAGATTCCACACTAGGGGTAGAGAAGCCAGCTGGCAATGTTGCAGAAACCCAGGTATGTGATAATAAAGGTCTTGTATTATTTTCATGCAATTGAAAAATACCTAGGAAATAAACAGGATACAAATGGTGTAAAAAGTCTTCCAAAATAAGAAAGTTCAAATAGTAAATTAATGACTTTTCACCCTTAAATTATGTGAGCACCTGACTCTTCCCTCTCCTACTGGCTGTCCTCATTCTCTTGAACCTTTCAACTTCCTCTATGAATCTTTCTTTTTTTTCTCTTTCAATATATTTAGCTTGAAAGATTAAATACAAGAACATTCTGTCTGCTACAATTTTGATGATGTAAGCAGCTGCATTCTTTATACACAGTATTTTAAAAACTCAATTTGTACTTGACTAATACTTTAGATTTGATTTATCCTAGAGCAAGTTTGAAGACATAAAATATGAAATTCAGGGCTGGAGAGATGGTTTAGCAGTTAAGATGCTTGCCTGCAAAGCCTAGCGGTTAAGGCATTTGTCTGCAAGGCCAAAGGACCTAGGTTCGATTCCCCAGGACCCACATAAGCCAGATGCACAAGATAGAGCATGTATCTGGAGTTCCTTTGCAGTGACTGGAGGCCCTGGTATGCCCATTCTCTCTCTCTCCTTCTGCATGACTCTGTCTCTCTCAAATAAATAATTAAAAATAAAATATTTTTGAAAAAGCAGAACTCATGTTTGAATCTCTGGGTCCCAGTAGCCAGATGCACAATGATGCAAATATGCAGTGTCGCATAAGCACCATGAAGGGACGCGCACACCCGGAATTCATTCACAGCAGTTGAAGGCCCTGGTAAGCCCTCTCTCTCTCAAAAGTAAAATTAAATAAATGAAATTTAACTAATCATTCCATTTAATCAACAAGATGCAATATGTTTAGAATATATTTTTGTATACAATGCATACAGCTGAATTAGTTCAGATAAATGTCAAAAAATTATGGGCTGTTATCTGGAAATTTTTTTTTAAAAAGTCACAATTTTTACCATCAGTTATCATATTTTGAATACTTTCTTTACCGATGCCATATTAGTGTTCCATAAAACTCTAACTCTTAATAAGGTGTTTTAAATAATGTGTATGTTTATAGAATACAGGTATTTCACAAGCTGAGAATGTGTGAAATAATTGCCATGCATTTATACAGTAGTTTCTAGTATATAGAATTAAAGCTATGTGTCTGAAGCCAAAAAACCATAATTAGCAGAACTTTAATTGATAGGATTACAAAAAAAAGGGAGGAAATCTGAGCAACAGAATAGCTTTAGCCCCACAATTACCTGAGGCAGGACTGAGAAAATTATGAGAGTCAAAAACAAAATATAAGTTCATTGCCATAGATAATTAGATATTCTAAGAAATTGCTTTCACTGTTTTAGACCAATGGGGGCATGATGCAACCTCAGTGAATTCCCGCCCTCTAAACTGGCCTGAAGGGGTAGAAGAAAATGTCTTTCCTCTGCTCTGTAGTACCAGGACATTTCACCTACAGTGAAAGTTTACTCCAGGGAAGAACGGGAAATTCATTTTTATTGTTTAGGTAGGCTTAAACAATAGAAAGAACTTTTCCTCACATTAAAAAAAAAAAGAAGAAATAATGTATGCAGAAATATTGCTGGATTTTAATGGGCTGATGGAGTTTTAGGAATGAGGATTTTTAAAGAGGACAATTAACAGTTTCATGGGCTGGGGATAAAGTCAGTGGTATAGTGCTTGCCTAGCATACATGAAGACGTGAAGCCCTGGCTTCAAACCTCATCGCTGTAAAAAAAAAAAAAAAAAAAAAATGTCTAGTGGGCCAAAATACGTTTTCAAAGAATTGGACTCTATCACAGTGTTCACTGAGTTCACTCCATGCCTTCACAATCCCATGCCAGGCTTGTTTTAAACCCATCTATGAATTAAACAGGTGACCTTTAACAGAGAAACATTGTGACCTGAAAGCGAAGCTTCATGTCTTACCCTGCCAATTCACCTAGTCTTGGGTGAGATGAGGGGGAAATTTCCTGTGCATGAAAAGCTGCGTTATTTCGTACATTTGCGTGTTTGTGTTTGAGTCTGGCCCTCTATCAGGGATTCAGACCAAAGCAGGACAAGCAGTGCAGCAAACCACCCAGGGATCTACGAGACACAGAGAGACATCTACTGGTCCATTTATTACCAGCCCTAAGCACCTCCCCCTTCGCAGTAATTAATGTAACATTTTCTCCCTTACAGCTGACAGCCAAGAGCATAATTAGAGTCTAATAAAACACGGAGAAGTCACAAATGCAAAGTGGAATAAACAGTAAACAGCGAGGGAAGAGAGGACCCGGAGCGTGATGGCTGGGTAATGCCTTAGATAAACTGTGCGCGCGTTGACTCTGTCACGCTCTCGGCAGCCCCAAGTGTGCTGGTCGCCTAGTGCAGACAGACAGCTCGAATTAATCCCCAGAGCAGCGCATGACAGGCGAGTGAAGCAGACAATTAGAATGAAGGAGGAAATTGGAAATGGCAAAGGTGTGAACATATGTCAAATTACAACTAAATGATAAATTACAATTCTGTCATTGGAATAAGCGGTAATTAAGAAAGATTTCAGCTATCCCTGTAGGAAAAAAAATAAATAAAAATAAAAATGAGAGCAGCACATTTTCCAGCAGTTTAGATTTGTTTGCTGAATTGTTTCCATCCATCTCACACGTGGGGCTGAGTCTCCCTGACTTTTTGAGTGGCTTGATTTGTGTATATGGAGAATAATTCTTTTCTTTCCTCTTCCCCATTTTCCAGACTGGCAGAATGATGGTGTCAAAATGCACAGGGAGCTGATGTATCTGATGTGAAAACCCGCGCCGAGGAGGTCTGCTGTGGGAGCTGCAGCAACAGCAGTGTAATTATTTTAAACAAGCCCTGCACAGTCCGGCTGACAATTAGGAGAGCCCGATCCAAGGCTAGGGGGACGCAGGAAGCCTCGCAATCACTGTATTCGCGTCCTTTTCGCTTACACTGTAATGACCGTGGGTGGGGTTTCTTGGCCGTTTTCGGCCACTTAACCACAACTTAAAACAGCTGTGTAATTATCGGGACTCTCTTTTTTGGAATCCAACATCCAATTCCAATTTGGCGTAACACCTGTGGTTTGTTACAAGCGCCCGGACGATGAGCAAAGGCACAGGGCTGGCAGAAGCAGCCACAGAGAAGGCGCTTGCGTCTGTCCCATGGGGTGCCCGCGTGCCAACACGCAGACGAGCAGGGCTTCTTCATAGTGGCGAATCCCCCAAGGTGATGTGTGCTTGGAGGTTTTCCTCAGCGCACACAACACTGAATATACTGGCCTGGGCTGCCTTCAAAAACCAGATATGTCTGGCTTATACGGCCCTTGCAAACTTTCTACATATATCTGACAGGAAAGAAATAACATATCAGCTGGGCGTGGTGGCGTACGCCTTTAATCCCAGCACCCGGGGAGGCAGAGGTAGGACGATCGTCCAGAGTTCAAGGCCACCCTGAAACTTTTACATAGTTAATTCCAGGTTAGCCTGGACCAGAGAGAGACCCTACCTTGAGCTCCCCCCACCAAAAAAAAAAAAAAAGAAAAGAAAGAAAGAACATATCCTTGGAAGGACTGTAGAAAATCTATTATGTCCAAGATGACACTGGTTATTTAGTTCATCTTCAAACAGGTAGAATTGAATTGGATAATCATCTTCCACCTGTTACTTGGCGACTACTTACTCATTGGTTTTGGAAACACAACAGCACTAATGAGGATAATATTCTATGGGAAGATGGGCTGAAATAAACTGTCTTAATATGTACGCAAAACATCTCTGCTGTTTCCATAGTTATAAGACATGCTCTAAATTTCTATTATATTATTTTCTTTCTCAAGTGTGTAATATTAAACAGATACAGTCCAGGCTCAGAAATAGTGATTATACAGATAATTGTCTAAGATGAGACTGAAATAGCAAAAGTTTCTCTGGGAACATTCGTAAATATTTACATCATTTATTTTTCACCTTCCCTCAAGGGCAAAATAAGCAAAGATCCAAAAAGCTAAATAAAATTCTCTAACATGAAGGTCAGGGCTGCAATGATCTTCTGAGATGAATCAATTTCTAGCAGCTGTGGCCTAATATTGTAGTTCAAGGCCTCAAAAGCTTAATTGGGGAAGCATGTGACAAGTTAAAGGGCCAGAGTCATGTTAATTACATTAGGTTCTCCTTGTCGAGAATCCACCCAGCATGGCCACCTCCATTCCACAGATAAAGGTGGGTTTCTCTAACACAACTCTGTGATTTGACAAACTTTATTTTATTCTAAAAGCAGCTTGTTTAGAGCCCTCTGTATATTCCACGAGTAACAACCTAATGTGTGTGTGTTGGTTATCCTCTTAGGACTGTTTGAATTGAGAAGCTCCTGACAGTTTATGCCAGAACCTAAGAATGGAAGATACTGAGAGCTGAGACTCAGCTCTCCCTTCTCCTGGGCAGTGAGCTGCTGAGAGCAATAAAGTTACACCTGCTACTTGAATATGTTTTACTCACTGAACTAGAAGCTATCCTAAAAAGAATAGAAGGCAAGTATATCTTTATTCCAACTGGGGGGAAATGTTTCCAAAGTATAATCATATGAAAATTCACTAAATTTTATAAAACATAATCTAACAATTTAAAGATAGTATAAGATAGATAGTGCAGGTATAATGAGGGCAATATTCAGATCCTGTGTTGTGTATACATGCAGAAAGGCAAACCTTGGAGCAAATACTAGAAATAATTTTCCCAGCCATGTAATGTTCCATATTCAATTAATTCTCAAAATGATTTGTTATCTTTCACCATAGCCAATACAGAGGCTAAATATCCTTTGTCATAGTTAAAGTGATAACAAAGTTCTCTCCAAATAATAATTTGACTATTTCTTTAAGAAAACAATGAGTCCACAGAAAAGGAATTTGCATTGATCCAGAAGTTGGACCAAAGGTCAAGCACCTTTAAATTAGGTACTATAGATAGATGCAAAACCTCATAGAAAAGACCATCATGATACATCTCAGAACATATATAATGATACAAAAGAGCCAGTTGAAAATTCTGAAATCCCAAAATATATCCAATGTGTGATATATCCACCTGGTGGGTTGAAAAGAGCTGGAAGCTGGAAAGGATGACTGCACTTAAAAACAGATAACTACGTCTGGAGACATGGCTGATTAACAGGGTGATTTCCACAGAGCCTGAGGACCGAGTTAGGATCCATAGAAAGCTGAACGCTGTAGTGCTAGCGTCTATAATCCCAGCTCTCCCAGGGTCAGAAAAGAACTGGAGACAAAAGAATCACCTGGAAGCTTGTGGGCTACTTAGCCTGGTGAATAAAGTAGGGAACAATGCAAAAGCCTGACTCAAACAAAGCAGAAGGCCAGAATTGACATTGTCAATTGTCCTGTGACCTCCACCCACACATTGTGGCATTCATTTGTTCCCCCACACGTATGTGAACATGCACATTCACACTGGAAGCTAATAAACAAGCAAGATAAACAGATGAGTTTAAAATATTATGAAAAAGAAAACAGATTGAAAAGTACTTAAGAGAACTTTAGAGACATTCCAATAAGATAAACAATCTAACATATAGATAATTCATGTCCCTTAGGGGAGCAAAGAAAACAAAACAGAAAATATGTTTGAAGAAGTAATGATTGTAGATTTTCCAAATTTGTAAAATAAGACAACTCACAGATGCCAGAACGTCTACAAAGCCCAGGCGATTAACTGTCGGGACAACCCCACATGGAGAAAGTCCAGGCCAACTGGGGTAATCTGAACATAAACAAGAAGAACCAGGGGCTTTCCTTTAGGAAATAGGCATATTATACAAAATGTAACAATAATAAAACACCACAGCAGACTTTATTATAGGCAAAAGCATCTAGAAGACAATGAGATGATAGTTTTGAAGAGCTGTGCTTCAAAAAATAAGAACAAATTTTCATAAAAATAAAAGCTGAATGCAGTGATCACCAACACAGAAGTGCTATAAGGAACAGATAGGAAAGCATTCAGCTTAGAGAGAAACCAGGCAACATGTGATGCAGATCGAAAGAACAGAATAATGAATACTGGGATGTTAAGTACATATGAACTATAGTAATTTTCAAGTATGAATTCCATGGAAGAATAAGAAATTGTTTACAGTAGGTTTATAAACTGAATTTTGGTATTGTGAAATAATTTAAGTTATACAGCTAAACAATAGAATTATAGTAAATATCTCTGTGTAGCATACAATGAAACATAATGAACTACTCTTAACATCAGAATATGGTGATGTTAGCATTTTGATTTCTACTACAAATGTAAAATCATAATATTGACAAAAAGCTGGTAGAGATATTTAAAAAGTATATTAAACTACCTCATTTAGAAAAGTAGAGTAATTCAAAAGGAGTTGGAAGGCTAAAATAAAATCACTAGCGTATAGCCATAGATCCAAACAAATAATTAGAATAAATATAATTGACTATATTTTACAATTAAAAAAATAAAGGTCATCTGAATAGATTTTCTTTAAAAGTAGAACCAGTTTAGTCTTTCTTGAGTGAGATAATTCAAGTACAAATACAGAAAGTTGAAAATGAAAGGACGTAAGCAGATGTTGCATACAGTTTTGCCTTATTGGCAGAAAATACCCAACTAAGAGCAGCTTGTAAGAAGAAAGGGTTTATTTTGAATTACAGACACAAGCGGAAGCTCCTTGATGGCAGGGGGAAAAAAATAATGCTATGAGCAGAGGCTGGACATCACCTCCTGGCCAACATCAGGTGCACAACAGTAGCAGGAGAGTGTGCCAAACACTGGCAAGGGCAAGCTGGTCATAACACCCATAAGCTTGCCCCCAACTATTTATCTATCACCTCCAGAAGGTTTCAATTCTCAAATTGCCAGCAGCTGAGAATCTAGCATTCAGAAAACATAACTTTATGGGGGTCACCTGCATCAAACCACCACATTCCAATCCTGACCCCTATAAACTTTTAACCATCCATTCAATTCATTCAGTCCAACTGTAAAAGTGCCTGGGCTGGAGAGATGGCTTAGCAGTTAAGGTGCTTGCCTGCGAAGCCTAAGGACACATATTCGACTTTCTAGACTCCATGTAAGCCAGACACACAAAGGTGAGGCAAGCACAAGGTCACACATGCCCACTAGGTGGCACAAACATCTGAAGTTTAATTGTAGTGGCTGAGGTCCTGGAGGGCCAATTCTCTCTCTCTCTCTTACTTTCTCTAAAAAAATGAAAAATAAATAAAATAAAGTCCCCATAGTTTTATCAATCTTAATGACATTCAAATATCCCCATAGTCCAAACTCTCTTAATGGGCCATAATACAAAAATAAACAAATAAATAATGGCTCAGAATAAACATTCACACTGCAAAACATGTCACTGGGCATAACACAGAAATATTCAACCAATATAAGATTTAAAACAAACAGGGTAAACATCAAACTCTGTAGCTCCAACTCTAGCCAGTGACAAGTCTCCGAGTTCTATAATTCTAACCAGTGACAAGTCTCTAGGCTACTCATAGACCTGGAAAACTTCATCTGGTACCAGCAGCTCTCCTTGGCTGCCATCTCATAGTTCTGGCATCTCCTCTGCAGCCCATGATACATTTATATGATTACATCCAGCCTTCATGCAAGTAATCTAAGAAGCCTGCTTCACACTGCCCATTAGCATTTCCAAAATACAAAGCCATGTAGCAAATTCTATGACCTGCTCACTTCTGTATTTGTTATGCTACATAGTACCAGGTGGGCTACCAACTTGTTAGGGGATAAAGCAGACTTTTGAAAAGCAGGACACTCCTTCAGCATTCAGGTCCTTTACCTTTAAAAGAGTCCACATTCATCCTGCTGTCCCAATACAGATCAGCTGTTCCAATCTCAATAGTTGTAATCTCTCAAATAACTGCTGCTGAATGGACAGCAGTTTCAACCTAAAGATTTCATTTCTTTCTGCAATATCCCTCTGCTAACACCAGTCTATTTCTACATAATGCAACCTTGCACAAGTTCTCAGGACACAAGTATAACAGTGAGCCTCTTCAACACAAACTGCCTTTAGCCCAGTCTGTACAAAGCTCTTTTTCCCCTCAAAAACCAAAGCTCACAGTCCATAGTTCTTACTGCATTCAGGTCTTTCATCTCTGATCAGAATGGTCCATCAAGCTGCATTTAACAGCACTGCAAGGTGTCTCCTAAGCCAAGATTTCAAATCTTTCCACATTCTTTCAGAAAATTAGTCTCAAAAGGCCAAAAGCCACAAAATCAGGTTTCTAGCAGTAATGACCCCACTTCTTTGTACTAACTTTACTGTTGTAGTCAGGTTTGCATTGCTGGCAGAAAACACCTAACCAAAAAGAGCTTGTGGAAGGAACGGGTTTATTCTGGCTTATGGACTTGAGGGAAAGCTCTGTGATGGTAGGAAAAAAAAAAAAAAAAAAAAAAAAAAAAAAAAAAAAAAAAAAAAAAAATGCTAAGAGCAGAGACTGGACATCACCTCCTGGCCAACATCAGGTGAACAATAGCAGCAGGAAAGTGTGCCAAACACTGGCAAGGGGCAACTGGTTATAACACCCATAAGCCCATCCCCAACAATACATCACCTCCAAGAGGCTTCAGTTCCCAAACTCCTATCAACTGGGGACCTAAGCATTTAGAACACATAAGTTTATGGGGGAAACCTGAATCAAACCAGCACAACAGTTATATCATGAAAATGATATATATGAGAAAAATATTAATGCTACATGTATAGCATATATAATATAATTTAAGAGCAGAGGGAAAACCAGAGGTGTACAGAAAATAATTCAATAAACTGTTAATCTTTGAGAAAGAACATAATATTTCTAATTACGCATAAACCCTAAATTACTGATTCACAATATGTAAGGGAAAAATCATTGTAAAACAAAATGGAAAAAAAAATTGTTAAGCACACATATATTCTTGTAAATTTTAATCCCTGACTTTTTAATTAATAGTGCAAGTAAGCAACATCACTAACAAAACTGAAGATTTGAATACTAGCAACAAGTTGAATTAAGTGACATTTGTGGAGTAATATAAACAATACGGTTTGCATTGTAAATACCTATTAAATGCTCTTCATAACAGCCCACATGCTAATTCCTAAGACATGTATCAATAAATTTCAACAAGTAAATCTCTTATTTGGGTGTATGTGTTTATAGAGTGATGTGTGTGTCTGTGTGTGTGCGTGCGCGTGTGTTCGCACGCACGCACAATATGGTGTATATGTATGTATGTGTGGTATATGCATGCATATGTGTCCATGCAATGTCCCCATGAATTCACTTGTGATGGCTCCACCACTCTTCCACTGCTTCTTACATGAGCTAGAGTCTCTTACAGAACCAGGAGCTTGCCATTTATTCACAAGCCCAGTAATTCCACTATCTCTGGGAGTTACATATGTTCATGGCTCCACCCAGATGTTTATGTGAGTCCGAGGGATCAAACTTGAGTGGTCTCTTAAGGTTCCTCAGGTCCTCATGATTACACAAGAAGTGCTCTTAATTGCTGAGCCATCTCTAGCCCAGAAAATCTTATATAATGTGTACTGGCTCTAGAATAAAATTATATTTGATTTTTTTTTACATTTCTCATCATGTAGGAATTAATATTATTATATACTGCTAGATAGTGCAGAAGAATTAAGTGGAAAATAAAGAAGAAACACTGAACACTTGACATGATATCAAAAAGAAAGCCAACACTCTTTCTTGCCACATTCAGGTCAACATTGTGATGTACAGGATACATATAAGGAAAACTATAAAATATGTATAAAAGAAAGTAAAACAAATAGAAAGACAATATTTTTGGATTAAAAAACTCAATATTTTCAAGGTACCAGTTTTTACAATACTTATCTATAAACTTAATACAATACCAACTCCAGTCCAAAAATGTTATTCTGTGGATATCGATAAACTGATTAAGCTTGCATGGGTAATCAAATTCCAGAAGAGCAGTGTAAAATTGAAGGAGAACAAATTTAGACTGGTATCCCCTGATTTCAAGCTTATTACAGAGCCATAGCAATCAAGATAGTGTAGTCCTGGTCAAACCATAGACAAATATTATAAAAAGGACATAACAGAGCTGAGAAACTGACACATACACACAGTCATCTGATCATAACAGATCAGTGAGAATAATGAAATTAGAACAAATTTAAATTAATAAAGTGTGCTTAGGACAGTTGTATACTCACATCCAAAACATGAATCTCAACACATACATTACAATATTCGCAAAGATTAACTCAAAGGGACTAAATGAGTCCTTTGAACATTTAGATGTCTAGGATAGGACTAAACTCAGAGTTCTTAAAAGAAATAATTAATAAGCTGGATTCACTAAAACTAAAATATTCTGCTTATCAAAGAAGAAAACACAGTTGGAACAATAAAAAGAAAAGTTATGAAATTATAGAAAATATTAGCAAAAGATGACTAATACAAAGCTATATTTTTTGAAATTTTTGTTGTTTACAACAAAACTAGCAGAAAATATACAGATTTATATAAAATCTTTCCATACAAGATTCTTTTTTACAGTTTTATTTACTTGCCTGTGTTGGGGAACATGAGCACCAGGTCTGTTGCCACTGCAAATGAGTGCCAGATGCTTGCACCACTCTCTGCATCTGGCTTTTCATGGGTGCTTGTGAATTGAACCCAGGCCACCAGGTTTTGCAGGTGAGTACCTTTAACTGCTGGCCCCAATTCTTTATTTATTTTATTTTTTCCAATTATTTATTTTTAATACGGAAAATTAGTGTTAATGATTGAGGGGCCAACACTTATGCATTATTAACTAAAATCATTATTTGCATGGGGGTTTACTTTTTGTTATAAGTTCCTTTGGACTCTGACAATTGAATAACGCCATGTATCCACCATGATAGAATCCTGTACAACCATTTCAATGTCCTAAAAGTCCCTTATGTATCCACCAGTCCTGCCTCCCCCTTACCCCACTTCTCCAATCATTAAGAACCACTGATTATTTTACTAGTTACATAATTTAGCATTTTCTAGAGTACCTTGAAATCACAATCATATACTAGAAAGCTTTTTCAGAATTTCTTCTTTCTTGTTGCAGCAGTCATGATTTCTACACATCTCTCTTTAGGTTGCAAATTAACTTTTTTTTCACTAATATCTTGGTTCATGAATAGATAACAGTCTATTCTTTAGCTTATTGAAGGATTTTTTGTTGTGCCTGCATTTAAATTTTTTTAATCATGAATAAAAAGCTTCATAAATATTTGTATTTGGGTTTTTATGTGGACATAAATCTAGTTATTTGGGTAAATACCAAGGTGTTATCACTGAAGTGTCATATAGTAAGACTACTTTAGTTTCACCATCAGTCTTCACCCACTCGCAATCCCACCAGCAGTAAACAACCATTCCGGTTCCACATCCCTACTAGCATCTGGTATTATCAATGTTCCAAATTTAGTTCTTCTGAGAGGTATATCCCGTATCCCACTGATGAATTGATTTATCTTTCTATAAGGAGAAATGACATAGAGCATATTTCATATATTTACTTGCTGCTGTATATCTTTTTTTAACAAGATATCTATTCAGAACTTTTACCCAATATTTTTATTAGGCTGTTTGTTAGAATTTAGTTTGTATCAATCTTTGTATAGTTTGTATGCTAGTGTTTTATTATACATATATTTTCCAAATATATTCTCCAAATTTGTGGCTCATCTTTTTATCATCTTAGTAATGTCTTTCTCAAAGCAGTTTTTAATTTTGCTGCAGTTCAACTTACCACTGTTTTCATGGATGATGCATTTAGCATTGAAGATAAGAACTTATTGTCCAACCAGTGTCATTGGTATTATGTCCTAGGTTATCTTTTTTTTCTTCATTTTTAGGTTATCTTTTTCATATTTGATACATTAGTATTTCACATAAAGTTTTATGGTTCACTTTGAGATTTAAAAACCTACAGGATCTGTGTTTAGATTCATTGTTTTTATGTTTATATCAAATTATTCTGATACATTGTCTTGTGCAGGTTATCTTTTCTTTATGAAATTGCCTCTTCTCTGTCAGATATAAATTTATATTTGAGGGCCTGTTCCTGAGTTCTATATTCTGTTACATTAACCTACTGCTTTCATACATCTACACTATATTTTAATGTGTTTGATTGGATGGTTGGTTGCTTTGTTTTCAGTGTCTGAAACAAGATCTCTGTATGCACAGGCTGGCCTGAACTCCTATGTAGCCCATGCTGGCCTTGAATTCAGAATCCCCCTTCCCTGCCTTCCCATGTGTTGGGATGACAGTAAAGTACTATAAAACTGCATTATCTTGATTACTATTGCTCTGTAGCATGTCTTGAAGTTATGTTATCTCTACTTTCCACTTTTTTCTACTTTAATATTGTGTTGACTTATTCTTTCGGTTTTGCTACTCATATAAATGTTAAGATTAGTTTCCTAATGCACATAAAGTAACTTGCCAGGATATTTACTGGGATTGAATTGAATATAGAGAACAAGCTATGAATAATTAATATTTTAAAGTATCTAATCTTTCCATGAATACTGAATATATGTTCATTTATTTATAAATTTGATTTCTTCATCATTTTACAATGTTCTTATACAAACCTTACACATCTTTTGTTAAATTTATAATAAAATACTTCATTTTTGAATGCTAATGTAAATAATGCTGTGTTTTCATTTTGAAGTTCTAGTTGCTAACTTTGGTACATAGGAAAATGATTAATTTCTGTATATCAGCCAGGTATCCAACCATCTTGATAGAATCATTTGTTGGGTCTAGAAACTATTTGTTTATTTTTAACTTTTTGAAATATCTTACATAAACAATGATATCATTGGCAAATGAATTTTTCTTTTTCTTCCTTCTCTATTTATACAACACTTGTTTCCTTTTATATTGTAGAATTATTTAACAACTCAAGTAAAATAAAGCATATGAGGGGGATATACTTTGAAAGCATATGCTTGTATCTGTAGAGGCATGGTTTATGGATCAGATTATTGTTTGTCCTATGGAATCTTCTTCAAGAGCTTCTATAGAATGTACATTTGGCTATTAGTTAATGATGAAGAATAGAAAGACAGTTATTACATGTAGTTATTAATGACATTGTTCATTTTGTATATATCCTTGCTGATATTCTGCTCAGAACCCATCCATTACTGTTAGATGATAATTGACATCTCCAACATCACATTTATCTATTTGTGCTTTACTATGGGCAGTTTTACTTGCTCTGAAGTCTTTAAAATTTTATTTATTTACTTATTTAAGAGAGAGAGAGAGAGAGAGAGAGAGAGAGAGAGAGAGAGAGAATGAGTGCATCAAGGCCTCCAGCCACTGCAAATGAACTCCAGACGCATGTGCCCCATTGTGCATCTGGCTTAGGTGGGTCCTGGGGAGTCAAACCAAGGTCCTTTGGCTTTGCAGGCAAACGCCTTAACTGCTAAGCCATCTCTCCAGCCCCTGAAGTCTGTTTTGTCAAAAATTGTGTACTACTCAAGTGTTCTTTTGTTTAGCATTAGCATGTTATATCTTTCTCTGCTCCTTTATTTTTATTTTAGATCTTTTTATTTAAAAGAAGTTGCTTATAGACTTATGTAGTAAATGCTCTACAATGTTGGAAGGAACATCCAAACCAAACAGTTTGTGGGAGGAAGGGATTTATTTCAAGCTTATAGATCCAGGGGAAGTTCCATCAATGGTGGAAGAAGCTGGTTACTGTCATACTTCCAAACAGAGAAACTGCAGCAAGCAAAACACTAAAACTCGTGTACAAGCAAACCCACCTGAACACATATTTGCTCTCTAGTACCTCTGAGCTGGACTCCAGAATCCAGCCCCATTAATACCTCCTCCAGCCAGAGACCTGAAGATCCAAGTTACAAGTTCAATTTTAACACCGGAGTCAATAGAGAACACACATTCAAGCTACCCCCCAACGATTTTATTTTGTTTCATTTTTATCCACTCTGAAGTCTCTGTGTCAGTAAATGATTTATTCATATATTTGCTTAATTATATAATTGTATAATATATATTACATATTATATAAAATATATATTATATAAATTAAAATAGTGTTATTACTTAAAATAATTATTGATATAGTTGGATTGGTAACCTACCATAGGACTGGTGAGATGGTTCAGCAGTTAAAGACACTTGCTGGCAAAGTCTGTTAGCCTAGGTTCACATCTCCAGTACCCACATAAAGCTAGTTTGCTCATAAAACAGTGTCAAAAGACTTTAGCATGGTCATATGTTCTCTCTCTTTCTCTCTGTCTTCCTCTCTTTCTCTGTCTCTCTCTCTCTCTCTCTCTCTCTCTCTCTCTCTTTCTCTCTCTCTGTCTCTTAAGCAAAGGAACAAGAAAGATTAGAAAGATTTAAGCATTAGGTCTTAAGGAAGGTTAAAAAATGCTTAAGAAAGAATAAAAGTTGTATGCAGCCAAGGATGAATGTGGGGCGAGAGAGAGAGAGGTATGTGGGGATAGAGAGAGTGATTTTCATTGCACTTTATTTCCTTTACTTATGTGTTTTAAACTTCTTTTATGCCTTTCCTTATTTGTTAATTATTTTGTAAGGTTTCCTTTCTTAGCATATATTGCACTTAGTTTTAATATATTGGCTTCTAGAGCTTATACATTTGCATTTATGACATATATTTACCTATATGGTATAGGTTTCCAAAGAATTCAATCTTTTTTCAAATTACACTCCACATTTATGGATAGTTCACTAAGGCCTGGAGCATCTCAACCTGATTCTACCCATAATGTCTTAGTCAGGGTTCTCTAGAGAAACAGAACTGCTAGAATGAACTATATTAAAAGGGGAATTTATTGGATTAGTTTACAGCAGTCCAAATAGCAGTTGCAGATCTGAGATTCAAGGAACCTGGTAGATGCTTAGTCCATGTGGCTAGATGCTGCAGCAGTCCCAATCCAGCACTGAAGGCCTGTAGGGTTCCTGAGGAGTCACTGGTTTTCAATCTATGCAGGTGTTCAATTGATTCTGATCTTCAGTCCATGCTGGAAGGCAGCAAACAGCTCCGGCAGCCAAGTGGAAGGAAGGGGGCTCTTTTCACCAAAGCTTCCTTATATGAAGTCCCCCTCTGAAAGGGGACACCGCTCTGGGGGAAGGGCTCACTCTGGAGAAAGGACTTCTTCCTTCAGTTAATATTTCCTGGAAGTAACCTGAGGGACTCACCCAAAAGGGATTTCTATGGATTACTAAACAGATCAAGTTGACAACACCTTAACCATCACACATGACTTACAGTGCTAGCAGACAATTCACTTATCTATGAAGTAAACCCTCTAATATGTTGTTGCTATTATTATTTTGAGCAAACTATTAGTTCTTGGATAATTTATCAATATGAAAATAAAGATTCTTATTTTACCCTTTTATTTATTTATTTTGCTTTTTGCTTTTGTAGGTAGGATCTCACACTCTAGCCCAGGCTGACCTGAAAAGCAGCATGTAGTCTCAGGCTGACCTTGAACTCACAAAGATCCTCCTACTTCTGCTTCATGGGGTGCTGAGATTAAAGGTGTGTGCCACCACTCCTAGCAGAGGAAAAACGAGATACAATGGGTGCACCATGGCCTCTAGCCACTGCCAAGGAGCACTAGGCACATAGATACTTTGTGTGTCTGGCTTTACATGGACACTGGAGTTGCTAGTAATCAGGTAATCACCTTAACCCCTGAGCCATTTCTCCAGCCCATTTTATTCTTCTTATTAATATTTTTCTTTTCACTCTGTTGTCTATGATGAAGACATATCTAATTTTCTTCTCACTGAACAACCTCTTAAAATTCCTTTTAAGAAAAATCTACTATTCATAATTCCCTCTCATTTCTGCTTTTCTGAGAAAGGCTTTGCCTGTCTCTCACATATGAATGAGTTGTTTTTGCAAATGTTGTGGGTTATTTTTTTTCTGAAAACATTGCACTTGATTCTCTCTTTCTAGCACAGTTTCCAAAGGGAAGACCTGTATAATTCTTATCCTCCTTCTGTCTGGGTACTGTTTGCACTCCTTGTCTCCATCTTCTTTCAAGATTTTCTCATTGATTTTCCTCAGATTGCAGGTGTTAGGACTAGACATGTTAGTGGAGGGCACTTGTCACTGCACCTCTGAGTATCCTGCTTTTGTGATGTACTGCATTGTTAATTTTAGGAGATTCTTAGTTATTTTTTTCTGACTTTTCCCCTCCAACTTATCATCCCTATCATGCATAAGTAATAAACATTTTGAAATTTTTCTCAGTTCTTGGATATTCTTTTCCTTATTATTCCATTTTCTTTTGCTGTTCAGTTTGAGAAGTTCCTTTGACCCATATTAACGCTCACTGATATTTTTATTGGTCATATCTAATCTACCAATAAGCCCTGCAAGGCAGTTTTCAGTTCCATTGCAGTGTTTATTACTACTAATATTTCCTTTGGAATTTTTTCTTATAATCTCCATACTTCTACATCTATTATCTCTTAGTTCTTACATGCTATTCACTCTTTTCATTAATATATCAATCATAAATTATTTTAAATTTTTAATCTGCTCACCCCAAAATTTCTTTCATAGGTGAGTCTGATTCTGATGTCTACTTTGTCTCTTTTAACTGTGATTGATTTTCCCCTTTATTATTCTAAGGAAATTTTTTGTGAAAAGAGAAACAGGGTGTACTGGACTGAAATAGGTCTTCCTTGCTTATGAGTTATACTGTACTCACTATTAATGATATCGATTGTGTTTGATGCAAAAAAAAATTCTTCTTGAGTCCATGTTCGTGGCTCCATTTTTATTTTGGGGGTTGTCCTAAGGACTCCTTAATAGAATCTGAGGCTTGAAATTATTTCAGCAGCAATGCATGATTAATATGCAAGAGCTGGGTTAATATGGAGTTAACATATAGGGGAGGAGATATATTCTATAATCCTATGATTTTATCTAGTCCTTTACTGAGTCTGTTTCCCTGAGCTCTGACTTTCACATGTGTCTTTAAAAAACATTCCCCCATGTATGTGATACAGGAAGGACAGTGAAGCAAACATTGACAGCCCCCTATTTGAAGATCCACAAGGTTCTTTGAATACTTAGGTTAGACTGCTAAAATCATTTTCTTGGAAAGCAAGGTATTCTTTTGATCAAAGTTCACTTTTTGTCAAAGCTGAGGCCATAGAAATTTGCCTGTTTGCTGTGGCGTTTGCTTGTTTAAATCTCTAGCCCCTAGACAATTACTCTTGTATTCTTCTACCCAGAAGACACTATAGTTGCTGTCATTCCCTTTAAGTTGTGATTCTCAAAATTTACTTATCTCTTAATTTTGGAAACTGATAATTTTTTTCTATGATCTCAATACTCTGATGGGTCTAGGAATAATTATTTATGTTGATGGTTTCTTTACCTTTTTACATGGTGTGAAGGTTTAAGTGGAACTGAAATTGTGAATCTATATCTGTCATTTAATATGTATTTGATTTTAATTCTTAGTAGCAAACTAATTTGGATTAATTACGCATATTTGCAAGAGTGACTTTTAAATTCCTATAATTATTTAAGAACTTGAAGAAATTATTAAACAAGAAATATGAACTACACAAGAATTCTATGAAGTCAAATACCATGACAAAATAAGTTAGGGAACCATGCTAGAGTCAGAGATAATACATAGATCTTCAAAGGAATGAATATAAGACATAGATATAAGGGGAATGAAAGCACTGCTTATGATAAAACATCACCGAGTCTCATGATGCTGTGCATATTCCAACCAGTTGGATAAGTACTTGAACAATATAAGTTCTGAAAAGTAATAGTAGTAAATCTAGTTGTTTTCCTACAATATTTGTCTTGTATTTATTATTCTGCTTTGGCAAAGTTCTTTGTTCTAAAATTCTATAGATATAAATTATTACTTAGAAAAATTTCATAATCACAAATAAGCTTGATAATGCTATGAATAACATTTTTATAGTGCTAGAAAGCTGTGACTCTGAAAGGACAATGATCTGGAATTGAAACCCACAACTCATTGTATTAGTTGGAATACTTCCTGGCTCAATGAGAGACAGAGAGAGAAAGACTGGTGAGAAAGAGACAGACAATGTTTTAAATGTAAAGCCTTAAATACCATAGTCTGTATAACTTTTCCTGTCACTGGTGATGGTGTAAACAAGCCACCCTGGTCTGACTTCAGGGTGGGCAGTGATAGGTTTCAGACTCCATGTCTCCAGTTGCTTTGTCAGACTCAGCATGAAGCCTTCACACAATTGGCCAGGCAAGATTCATTCCATGAATAAATGAAATCCAGAATTTTTCATAACATAACTCTATTGAAAAAACTGTATAATAGCATAGCAATAACTAACTTCAAGACAAGATGGCAGACATCATTGTGGTTACTATTTGGAGTTTTAGACAAGTGCTTGACTGAAATTCAGGGGTTCTAAGTAACAAAGAAAGAATGTGTACTGGGGGCAACTAGTGGTCACCAAAATCCCATTTGTCTGCTGGTGATCACAAGGAAGGTGTTTAGCCTCTCTGAAGCATAGTTTCCTTGTGTGTGGAACAGGAATGCTGATCAAACATGCCACTGGGAGTTTTGCTACACACTGGTATCAGGTATAACGGGCCATGAATGTTGGGTAATATTAGTACTACATACTCTTCATTAAAAGGTCATATCAGGGCTGGAGAGATGGCTTAGTGGTTAAGCGCTTGCCTGTGTAGCCTAGGGACCCCGGTTCGAGGCTCGGTTCCCCAGGTCTCACGTTAGCCAGATGCACAAGGGGGCGCAAGCATCTGGAGTTCGTTTGCAGAGGCTGGAAGCCCTGGCGCGCCCATTCTCTCTCTCTCCCTCTATCTGTCTTTCTCTCTGTGTCTGTCGCTCTCAAATAAATAAATTAATTAAAAAAATAAAATAAAAGGTCATATCAATAATAGAAGAGTAAATAGAAATACCCCTTTCCTCTTAATGAAAGGTTATGAATTTTACCCTAGACATATTTAAGGAATTTTGATTTATAATTTTACCACAGTCTGCATCAATATTTCTAAAGATTTGGGGGGATGGCAAAGAAGCTTGAATCAAAGATTGCACTCATCAACAAATTGTCATTGATGTTGGTTTCTAGTAGCTATAAGTAGACCTAAAATTCTCCTTAATCATATTTTTCAAATAAATCTATATGTACTTTTTAAACCTATGATCCAAGAATACTATAGCTTACTTATAGCTTATTTCGGATTCTATGCTGTCACAAAAATGCCTGTGCAGAACTACCAAAAATACTAATAATTTATACAAACTTAATATGTTTGAAATCTTTAAAATTTAGTATATAAACTTTTTTTTTTGTAAAAGCTGAAGCTACCATCATATGTATAGATTCATATATTTGTCTTTTTGTATGACATTTGGACTTAATATACATTAAATCAAAAACTTTGGCAAGTATAGTTCAAGTACATAATCTGTTTTATTTTCTTCTTGGAAATGATAAACGTATTTTGTTACTATTCATTAATTTTATTATCAGATTTACCATTTGGACATGGCATTAAAATGTGACAGATACTTCTATGTAATTTTAACTTTAGTGATGTATATTGGAGTTGCTCAATATCTCTCATACCACAACAATGCCATATCTTTGTTGACAACCATTCACTTGCAGTGAATGTACTCTGCCCCCTACAGACTTTGTTATTCTGATTTCAACAAGAGTGAATGTTCTAGTTCACCACCATAGAACGTAAGCTCTTTCACCTTGTCTTAGTTGTTTGAAGATATATGGGCTGCACTATATTGTGCAAAATAAATTCTTTATGTAAATCACAAGTGCTATACACTTAAACTTGTATATATAATTTCCAACTTAATACAGAAAGCATTTTCCCTTCTTTTCTTCTCTGTCCATCATTTAATTTCTAGAAATGCATGTGTGTGAACTTAAAGCCCCAAGTTGTATAGTTTAACTCTCTGAATCTAATCCATAAACTAGGAAACAAAGTATTGGAGTTAAAATAAAACAAAATAAAATAAAATAAAATAAGATAAAATAAAATAAAATAAAATAAAAGGACTAGCACTGCAAATTCTAGGTTATAAGTTGCTAATATGTAAGTCTGACTCATCTGCTTTCTTGTTTTTAGTACACTGAAGGCTCCTTATTGAGTTCAGCACCAGTCTGCTTTTAGTAGAAGAAAACTCTTTACCTGATATTGACCTTTTAAAGAAGGCAAGGACAATCTTTTTTACAGATTAAAAGAATATAAAGGTGCTGGTTTTGCCACTGCCAGAAGCACTAACTGAAGGTCTGAAAAGAATTATTTGCTGAAAGAAAAACTAATGGATTTAAATTAAGTTTCTATAATATTTACCACTTTTAACAAAGGAGGTAGGAAGGAATGTGTATCAAACATGGTGTTAGGTAGGATGAATTAGGATGGCTTGGTGCTGTACTAGATGGCAGTGTCGTGTTATAATTTTGCCTTTTAAAACATTCCTTATGTGTAGTCAGCAGGATTCTGGCCTTTTAACTTGTACCCTGCTTCTACAGTTAAGCTGCTCTGCTCCACACCTAATGGCTGTCCATAGCTACTGCAAATTGATTTATCCCCAGATAATGGCTAAAGCTGATGACCAAAATATCACTGTGAAACTCTGTAGCAATTGAAGGTGTGTTTGGCCTAATATAACCAGATTTTAACCTTATCTTTTAAATGCATTAGCATCTGCACAGATTCTTATAGGATATGTTCAAGTTCTACTTAATATGCAACATCTTTTTTTACCCTACAATAATTGGAGATTTTTTTTTTTGTAGCAGGAAAAAAAAAAAAAAAAAGCATAGCCCTCAAAGTATTTCAGAAGCTTCAGGGAGAATGCTGTGCTATCGAGAGCTGGAAATACCTAGGTTACAAATAATGTTAGATGAAGGTTTTGTGCAGAAAGCATTTATTCACATCACACTAAGAACTCTATAAACACTACATAGGTCTTTATAGTAGCAGCAAATGTCTAATCAGAATGAATATGGATTAAATAGGTTAAATCTTATTTTAAATAATATTTAAACATGATAAATATATTAGAGATATATTTGTTCAGAAAAGAATGATGGGAATATATGAATAAAATATTTTTTCAAAATGTGAATACATGTTATTCTTCAGAAAGTAGAATGCTATCATTGAAGTTACTTCTCAATTTAAGTCTAGAAATGCTTAGCAAAGGGAGTTTTCTTAAATATATAATCACTTGCAGAGGAGAATTCACATTGCTTAATTGTTCGTCAGTGAGATCATTCCAGGCTTTGAGAAATCTGCCCATGAAGCATGCACATATGGCTTCTCCCAAGCCAATGAGAATTTTCTTAATGAGATACAACACGCAACCGGGGATTCTAATCAGACTTGATAAAGAGAAATCCAATATAGATCTCAAAATTTTTCATGTGAAAAATATGCTTAGCCCAATTATATATTTCTGTTTTTGTCAGCAGCAATGTACAGGCCACCATCATGAGATAATCTATCAGTAATAACAAAATAGGCAGGCAGTTATTATAATATTGCTAGCACACTAAATTCACACAATCAGTATAACACTTAGTGGGAATTTAAATAATGGACTATATCTGATCCCTATGTATAAACTACCATTTTTATTTTTTCAATGGATTCTTGGTTTCATAAACTATTAGTGGCTGACCCAGTTTTATACATAAATTCAACTCAACCATATTTAATGCTAAATTATTAAAATATTGCTTTGGTTGAGGCCTTTTTACATATATAGCTGTTTATACTTTTCCAACAGTGCAAGCAAGGACTTGATCAACACATTTAACTCCAGCAAAGGTGTAGCAATTATCTAATAGCAAAAGTTATTTCAGTCCTATATAATGTACACATTCCTATGTAGAGAATGTTTCAAATATAATATGAATGACCTTCCAGCTGCTAATAGGTATAGAGATTTCTAATCCACATAACAGTGAAAAAAATCAAGTTTCAGTCATTTCAGTAAATTAAAAAAGTAAAATTCAGGAACAAGTGAAAGATCTATGGTATAAATGTTAACTAGAAAGAAAATTAGGTCACTAAATGGGAACATGTATAATGAATCATTTGATGTCCTACATAAGAGAGTATTTATCAGTAGTTATTGAAAAGTGACTTATAAATGGAAAGATCATATACAAAGCATTAGTTTTAATCTGTGAGAAGTAAGTGATTCTATCATAATTAACACATTTATATGAAAAACAGACCATAATTCATCCTGTCTATTCCTGACAATACTAATAAATATCCTTTGCATTGCCTTTCAGACTCTATATGAAGATTTAAAAAGGTTAAATGAGGTTTTAGTTCTGAAATTAATAGCCATATGCATGAATCAATCGAACTTCAATACATTGATAGCTGGTAATAAGATAGACATAGGTTTTTAATTTTTTACTAAAATTAAATAAAATAAATTTCTGCACATAAAGTCTATTGGTTGTTGCTTCAAATTCAAATTCACTTGCTGTGAGTTCAGTGGCACAATTGCTGTGTTTGAATTGTAACATGGTAAGAGATAAATCACTGTGTATTTTGATATACTAAGAAAAAAATCTCTTTTCATTGTAAGCCTCATGAACCTCACAGCAATGAGTGATCAACAGCTTTGGCAGAATGCATAACATATTTAACTTTTTAAGTAATTGATTTTGCTCTGTATAAATTATTCATATCATCATTTTGGATACCAATTCACTGGAATCATGAAATTGGAAGCATTTTAATATGTCACATAAATTTTTAAAAATATTTTTAATGTTTAAACTTAAACAGTATGATTTCATACTCTATTGTAAGTAATGTTTAATTAAAGTAAGGTGAGAATTTGCCTATAAAAAATAACAATGTCTCAATTATGCTTGCTATTATGTTTTTCTTACTCTGGGCTATAAGTATTAATAGTAAGGAAATACCTTGTTTCCTGTTAATTTAAAAAAAAATATTCACCTAGACATGACTTTGTCTTCCCTCACCCCATTTGTGTTTTCCATAGCTGCAGAGTTCATGCGTGCGACATGAACATGGAAAGTGGCAGGATCTGATGTGTGCCTTCTTGCAAACACAGTGCCCATGGTCTTGAGGGAATGGATGTAGAATGCTGTGCTAATACCAGCCAAGTAATATAATGTGGTGATGTTAGGAACATTATTCATACTTGATGAGCACATACCTTTTCTCGTGAAACACATACATTTCACTGAGAAATGCATAGATCATTTACTGAAGCACATTTATTATAGCAAAATGTGTATCTCAACTAATGAAACACATAGATCATGAAGTAAAGTGATTATACTTATATTGAGAAGATTTAACCATTTATGTATACTTTGAGAACAAACCTATTTTAGCTAGCAGTGCAAGACTGGATTGACAAAATAAAACATATTATGGGTAAATTTCTTATCACTTTGTTCTTTATTTGCCACTTAAAACAAAGGGGTTCTATGTTTTTCACTTCATAGCTTCTTCTGTAGTTACTTATGCTTAATTAACAGTATATTTCACTTAGCACCCTTAGCACTGTGGTAACCAGCAGTAAATATGAATAGCAATAGCAAATTGACAAATGCTGCTCAGAGAAATTAGGAGGAATTTGGGGTGCCAATTTATTGCTTCTTTTCAAATATAATTTAGTATTTGCACTTTGACACAATTATATTTTGAGGCCAGCAACACATTCCGCTGACACGATCTACCTTTATCTATAGTAACAAATGCCAAGAAAAGCCAGAAATAGGATGTGAGTCAGTGCCCCTGCCCCTCCAGGGTCAGCAATAAATTATCAATTCCCACTGTATAAATTCAGTTAGCCCTGGCTCTCTCTTGCCCTGAGGAATACAGTGGGTCAAACACTTTTTTTTTTTTTTGACTAAGGAATCCCTCAGTATACCCAGCTCACATTATAACCCTAACTCACCAGTGAATTCTAGGCCAATGTTTTAGTAAGGACATAAGTCACATGGACAAACATCAGTTTTTTGATGTGTATCTTTGCTCAGCACTGTGTGTGATGACCTGCCTTAGCTTAGTCTCCTCTGAAAACCAGTCACAGTGGCCTCCATCAGCTTCAGATATTGCACTGAAAAGCATAAATATTTTATGGAATTACCTCCTTGATCTTGCTTTTCCTTCACCTCTTAATACATTAGTTGAACAAGGATACAGATAAAGAAAGGTAAAAAATCATGAACAAATGGGGAAAGTGACTCATTTACAAAGGAAGATAAGCAAAGCTTTTCTATGGATGTTATAAAAAAGTCAATGTATGTTTGTTATTTAATGTAATAGAGCTCCTCAAAATTTCAATTGTTTATCTACAGACCAAATTGATACAATGTTAATTTCTGAAGAATGGGTTACCTTGGTCTTTACAGCTGACTGTTTATTCCAGTTTTGACTCGAAACTTGAAACACATTGTTGCAGTCTGGTTCATATTGCTGGTAGAAATCACCCAATTAAGAGCAACTTCTGAGAAAAAGAGATTTATTTTGGCTGACAAGCTCGAGGGGAAGCTCCACGATGGCAGGGGAAAACGATGACATGAGCAGAGGGTGGACATCACCCACTGGCCAACATAAGGTGGACCACAGCAACAGGAGGGTGTGCCAAATACTGGCATGGGGAAACTGGCTATAACACCCATAAGCCCGCCCCCAATGCTACACTCCCTCCAGGAGGAACTAATTCCCAAATCTCCATCAGCTGGGAACCTAGCATTCAGAACACGTAAGTTTATGAGGGACACCTGACTCAAACCACCACACACATGATCATAATATTTGAAAGCTGCTATTTCCTTTAATTTACTTAAGGTGCATTGTCATTTGACACTTCATTTGTAGTGTGTTTATTTCCCATCCCCCATATTGTACAGTCAGAAGTACTTGAATATAGACAAATATAGACAGGCAGGAAATAAAATTGGATGAGCTGGAATAGTCAACATAATGCACAGTGGGTTTTCACTGAGATACTCCACTTTTCCTTAAGTTATAGGTGCTCATTTCATTATTCAGTGAACCCCCCACTGACCCTGCGATCTCACTATATAATTTATGTTTCCTGATACAATTCAACAGTGTAATCTTATGATTTATGTGCTTCATTTATAATTTGATCATCTCAGTATAATGCATGCTTTTCTACATGATTTATGAACTTTATCCCATAATATATGTGTTTGGCTGTATGATATATGCATTCATCAGCTATGTATTATGGCCCTTGATGGCACCTTCTTAGCAAGGAAGCCAGTATCCCCCAGCCTGAGGCTAAGTCCAGAGGTTAATTGCAATCAATTCACCTTCCACACAATTACACTTTCATGCGTAGGAGCTCGTAATGTGAGCAAGCTTCCCATTCCAGCAGCCAGGAAGCAAATGTGCCAGTTCCTTTACCCTGAGATGCAAGAAAAAAGATCCCAGTAGCAGATTACAGTAATATCATTCTACTCTTTGGTTTTATCTAAAGAAAAAAAAATGATGTCATTCATCTCATTTTCCTTCTCTTGTTATTACTTGATTCAAGATGTAATACACATGTATTTGCAGAAATAATGGGAACAGTGAATTTTCATGGCAGCAATCATTTTATAAAAAAAAATAATAATTACTTAAGAATCACATTGAAACAACTCATAAATCTTTCCAAGAGCACATTTCATTAAACTTTTATTAAACTCATTAGTTCAATAATTATCATTAAGCTATATGTCAGGCATTTTCATCGTTTGAAGGCTTTTTTTTTTTTTTGCTACAGTTACCCAAACATTTATGTATTCAACAAATATTAGTAAGCACTTAATTTGTTCCAAATAAACATAAAACAGACCAAAACCCTCTCTTCATAATGTTTCAAATCTATGGTGAGAAAAAAGCCAGTGAGTATAAATAAATAAAATAAGTAAATAAAACAGATAACATGGAAAACTTGAATATGTGGCACAATGGAGAAGTGGAACTCCTAGTTGGATCATGATGTTTGGAAAATTAAATGAGCCCTTGACAATGACAGTGAGACATTTGCACAAAGGCTGTTAGTACAGGTAGGAAAGCAGGGTGCAAAGAACTTGAAGTTGAAGAGTTCCCAGGGAGGGTGATTTGAGAAGAATGAGGAGACCAGACTGTACAGCATGAGCAAGGGCACATGCATAGGAAGAGTGTTTAGATAAGTGTTAAGAAATAGATCAACAAAACTATTACCTTTTACTCTGGCCAAAGAAGGAGACCTTAGATGGGAAACAAAATAATAATCATGACCTGAACTATCTTGTGTTAAGAAGACTCACCCTGGGTGCTCTGCAAACAAGTGTACAAATTTGGAAAGTAGGACCAAGAGTCAGTGGTAAGGAATTCTTACAAAAATCTAGGCTTGGTTGACAATCGGTCAGTTTAGGGAAAAAGCTATGGAGACAACAAAAATTAATCAGTCTAGATATTTTTTTCAAGTAACTCCTAAAAAATCTTCTATGGGATTGAATATAGTGTGGGGGACACCAACTTACTCAAAATATATTAAAGTCAATTAAAGCAAATACTTCAGCATTCGGTTTAATATATTTATTTCACTTTTAAAATAAGTAAGTAGACATGTTCAGTACATTGATAGCTAGAAATTATTAAGTTATTTGTGTTCTTATTGTCTTGATAGTCACATACCAAGTTACTTCCATTATTGTGTTCAATGGCATTCAAATCCTTTACCTTCAACCTCATTTAGTCTTTGAACACTGATTGTACATATTTGCCTTTGTGCATCATCACATATGTGACTTCTATCCTTTTGGGAGCAAGATTTCACTATAGGACAGAATGATCTTAAACTCATTCTGAAGTCCAGAGTGGCCTTTAACTCATTCGTCCTCAGCCTCTCCCAAGTGCTCATATTATAGCTATAAATCACCATGCCTGTCTTGTACATGAGAATTTTTAACTCAAGACTCAAGAACATATATATATATATATACATACATATATGTATATATGTATATGTATATATATATGTGTGTGTGTGTGTGTGTGTACATATATATGATAGAAAAACATCAATGTGTCCATAAAGTGTGTTTTGTCTGCAAAATTGGAGCTATTTTAAACATGTTTGTCCTTATTTTTTTGCTTTTATTAATACTTATCTTAAAAATCAATAATTTTTAATATTATTAAATTATATTTAATCATTAATGACAAAATATGAGTGAAATGTCACATAAAGGCAATTATGCAATTTTTCTTGTTAGAATATCATTTCTTTTAAAATTATGATTTGAATATAAACATTTAAACACTATTCTTTTATGAAGGAAACTAGCAAAACTTAATTTGATATTTGCATCTAAGTCCAAGCTTTTTAAACTAATTATAGATTCTACTCTTCTCACTATTACCTCATAAGCCTTAAAGATAATATAAAGATTGCACAAAACTCCTATGTCTTAAAAAGTTACTTCTATAAATACTTTAAGTTTAGACTTAAAGTATGGAATTCCTGTCTTCAGGAAAAGGCATAATCATTTTAATAACCAAATGCATGTTTGAGAAAAGAAAATGATAAGAAAAATGTTGGCTAAAGTTTCAATAGCTTACAAAATTAAACAGAACATGGTTTGGATCACCAGTTTACTAAGAAATGTCCTTGAAATACTGAAGTTATGACTTTTGGAATTATCCTTTTAAAGTATAGTTCAAATAAGTCACTCTTTTCAATTTGTTTAAGTCAATGCTATAAAATTGTTGGTGTAGGAATGTAAAAGTCTTTCCAATTTTTAAATTAATTTGTAACTTTTAACTATAAATGATGCAAAGTATAATTACCATTTGTATTAAAGTTACATTAAGTAGCACATTCAAAAAGAAATTGCAGACAACAGGTAAAATACATGAAAATATTTTTTACTTATATTTTTCTTTTTATTGCCAGTAAAAAGTGTACTGTGGTATAATTTGAAAGACTAGTTTTATAACTTATGCATGTATTGATATACAACCTATAAACATGATTTTGAATATCCTCAATTTTGCTAGCTTTGAGGAAAAGCCACAGTGGGCACATCATTAGCTCATCTTCTTCTGTCATTGTGAAACAATATAAAAAGCATGTAGTAGCCTGTTTGGGCCAGAAGTGGTTGAATGGAACATCCATGTGTTCCTTCACTTAGAAAGACAATTTGTAAAACTATAAAGAAATAATCAAGGCATTTATTCAAATTTCCATTCAATAATAAAATTTGATTTTAGTAAAGCAATCAACTAGTCAGACAAGCTATACCCACCAGTGCAATAGCAGTGCATAAGTTATGGGGGCAATTAACCGCTCTGTGATTGAATATGAGGCCCACTTAGTGAGAGAGAATTCATGCTTTGTACTGAGAACCAAGACAAAAGCATATGGCTTAGAAGGTCATAGACCCTAGAAGGAAGCTTACACTGTTCTCTGGCTAAATGGAGAAGTTATGCCTATTACAAATTCTTCTAATTGTATATGTTTATCCCCTTTGATCCCTGCTACTATCAGTCTTTGTTAGAGAACCTGTTTTTTATTTTTTTTTACAGATAGTGGTGAATACCAAGGAAACTCAAGACCCATCAGAATGACATGAAGAGAATGGGAATGAGGATAGAGAGGGGACATAAGAGAATAATACAATAATCCAGGTATAGAACCATTTTGCAATATATTTATATATTAAAGTTCCCAATAATTAAAAAAAATACATTTTGAACAAGTAATGTGAACTAACCAGTGTTTATTGTCAGGGGTTGAAAAATGAGCATAATTCCCCAATTTAAGAATGGAGCCTCTTAATAGATAACTCAAGTATTTTAAGCCAATGTGTTAAGAGTTATGATAAATAAGTGGATAAGATGTTGCAAAGAATGAAATAAAGGTCTACAATCAAATTGATCATGGACAGAGACCCAATGGATGTTAAGGTCCAACTCACAAGAAAGGGTGGGTAGCATAGTAGAGAATCAAAGGAACAAAGACCCAAAGCTAATCAAAATGCTAAGGCTTCTACTGCCTAAGGGAGATTAGTCAGGGTTTCTGGAAGATAAAGGGAAGATTCCCAGAGAGTTGAATTTTACCCTGTACATTAGAACTTACATTCTCTGTGCTGGGATATGTGTGTGTCTATGTGTTTAAGTCATATCTGTGGTCCTTGAAGCTTTATGTAATGAAAGGTATTTGAGTTTGTCAGAGCCCCAGACTGATGGTCACCTCCAATGGATCATTCTGCTCATTTTCTTACTGTGCTTTATAAATATATCCATTTCTTATAATGCTGGGACATGAAAAAAGGGATCTTCTTGCTTACGGTAGGTCTTAAAGCATCCACAAAAAGATTTGTTTGAGTGGGACCTTCCTTTTACAGGGGTTGCCTCCAAAACAGGACTAACTCCCTCCTTTGTAGAAGAGAACAGATTGGATGCAAAACACAAAGAAGGCAGGAGGCTCAGACTGTACCCAGTTCCGCAGAGCCACCACAGCACTCAGCTCAGCCATTTCTGGGCAATAAGGGAAGCTCCAGCCAGATTCTCACGGCATGTTGGAAACCACCATAGTGCTTCCAATAAAAAAATTGGGCAACTAATGAGAACTTTGAACAAATGTATCTGCAAAGAGAAAAGACAGTGAAACCTGGCATGACCAAAGAACATTGCCAGCACTGATCAGCCTGGGGCACTCAGAAGAAACTGTAATTCTGAGAGTTCAAGAAAAGGAAAATTTCCAGTGAGGTAGACAGAAATCCACCTCCCAGTCAAATGTCTTCAAGGGCTTTCTCCAGTCCTCTGGAGGTGAGAAGCTGTATTTATACCACATTTAACTGCTAATTAACTATCCTCTTTATAGTATTTTCAAGGTTTCAAGACCTCCTCCAAGTCTTTGACAAATGTTTTACATGTCATATCAATTCAAAGAAGTTGGATCAATGTAATTATCCTGAGTTTAGAAAGGAAGACATTTTCAGAGAGGTTAGTAATTATTTTAAGATTTCAGAGCTATAAAGTGATAGAATCAAAATTCTGTTTGCTCTGCTTCATAATCTATGGCTATGCATTATCTCATAACATTCCACTATCTATATAATATGTTTAAAACATAACAAAATGTATAATAATTTCATGATATAACTAATGTTTCTTGACACACATAGGTTTAGATGTCTAACTTTTAATTAATAGTGTTTTTACCTTCACCAATCCATTTTACAGGTAGCAATAAGCTTTCTAAAATGTTACTAATGATACATTTCATGCATTCGCCTACATGGAAGCTTCCAAAGGTTCCCTATATCTCATAAAATTAAGAGTGCAATTGCTGTCATGGTTTGTGGAAACTTCTGCCCTTTCCAGCCTTCATTCCCCAGGATCCTTCCTCATTCACAAGACTGTAATGCACTTGTTTTCTTGCTCTGGCATGGTCTTGATGGTGGCCTCTTCTTTCTGAAGACTGTTCCTCTATTACCATCTGTCAGAATTCTTTGGTGATCATCTAAAGCAAATCCTTCCCAGCTCTTTAATGTTCTCCAGAAGCTTTCTTCTTTAAAATATTCTATGCGCTCACATATTGTACCATAATTCATCCGCCATGGGAATCCAGACACATGAAAGGGAGAAACTTCTTATACTGCTCTCAGATGTAGGGTATCAAAATACCTAGAACAGAGTGACAGTACTAAGAAAATTGGTGCTCTATACTTTCTAGGTATATTTACTGAATTCATTTATCAATGAACAGATTTTGTTTACCTTCTGAGTAAACTTCACTCTAATGGTGACCATAAAATGATTACTTTATGAAATTTCCTAATCATTAGAGAATCAATATAAGGTAATGCACAGAACTCTGGAGTTAAACAGACTTTCTTTGAATCCTACCTAACCTTGCTAATTAGAAGCTTTAGGAAGGTTAGCAATTAGCTAATCTATTTATGCCACACATTCTTCAAATTTAAAGGTAGGGCAATTATAAATTGCACAATATATATATTAAGTAACATAGTTTGTAGAAAACTCATCATAGAACTTGGCACTCAATGAACGTTAGCTGTAATTATCACTACTATACAGAACGTGAAGTCAAATTTTTATTTTTACATAAATCAATGGTTGATAAACATATAGCCAGCACTGAGTCTCTCAAAGTGAAGATATATTGCTTTACTTACTCTTTTATTTACCTGCTTTTTAAATTTTTTTTATTTTGTTTTTGAGTTTTGGTCAAGTAAATTGGGGAAACAAATGTTTGCTGCACTACAACTTGACCTCTTCTCTAAAATTACAGGAATGCAAGAATAACTATTCAATTTCAATTGGAGAATTTGAATCCAACTAGATATACTTCTGGATGGTGTTAGAATAAAAAGGAAAAGTAAACTGAAGTTTTTATATTCAGGTCAGAGGAAACATGTCAATATTATCCAGCACTTTCAAAAGTATAACTACCTCGTATTAAAATACACAAAATGTTCCTACATAATATATTCAACCCATATCAATATTTAGTCATATAAAATTATATAATACTGACATGTAAACATAGCTATTTCTCAGTCCAATGACAACTTTATGGGTATCATTAGTTTGGTGACCTCATGGAAAGGAATAGAACTTTATATAAAGAAATATCTACCTTACTTAAGTGACATGTTTTGATACTGGTCAAACTTCAGAAAGCTTAGAATTTATATTTATATGGTTAATGCCTAGTAAACATGGAGACTTTTTCCAAGTTATGTGACTCTGCATTCCTTTCCAATTTTATAAGCATCTCATTGTTCAGTATTTCCATTTGTAATAGTGGTCGAATTTTGTCTTACGATTGTCTGTACTTGTAATCAGTTTGGGCTCAATTGTTAATCTCCTCTTCCCCCCCCTCCAAAAAAAGAAATACAACTCTTAATTTTTCTCCAAAGTGAAACTTCACAGGGACCAC
Source organism: Jaculus jaculus (assembly GCF_020740685.1). NCBI lineage: Eukaryota > Metazoa > Chordata > Mammalia > Rodentia > Dipodidae > Jaculus > Jaculus jaculus. Next base: position 99,351,755 of record NC_059103.1, on the reverse strand, counting down.
AAGTTAATAAGTAAAGATCATAGTACAGAACATGAACTGTATACTCACCAACAAATAGTGTTTGCCTGATCTTTTTGTGATTAATAAATATCAGACACTGTGATAATAGGAAGCATAATTCTTAAGTGTCCATACCCAGGAAAATCATCAAAGCCTAGCATGCAGGCAGTGGTTCACACCTCACCTTTACTGGCTTTCTAAGGAGTCATCTGGCCGGTCTGGCTGTTTAATACAGAACACCTATTATCTACATTTCAAACAATGATTTCCAAGAAGGAAGATTTTAGAGCAAATTAAAGTGTTAAGACTGAAGGAATAAATGACTTGGAGTGGATTTTACATTTTTCTTTGCTTATTAGTCTATTTTGGGAAACCATATCATTAGAGCCAGCAAGCAACATTTCTGCTGAATAAAACTTCAGTGGTCCGATTGGATAGCACAGCAGTGAATGAACTCAATGAGTCCTCAGCTAAGTTTAACATTTTATACCTAAAAAGAAACTTGTCCTCAGTGTGCTCCTTGGCCTTGGGGTACATGGCCTTGTTCATCACAAGCTGACTCCTTGCAACCTTCCCATGCGGATACATCGCTTTCCCAGTTAAAATTTACACATCACATCAAAAATATTCCTGTGTAATTAAAAAAAAAACACTAATTTTTGTTTCTCCTAGAGAAGATGCAAACTAGAAAAAATAAACTGCGTGAGATGATGTGTTACAGTTACCTAGCCAGTTAGGAAAAAAAAAAAAAAATCTCTCAAATATAACCCACATAGCTGCCCTTGCCAGTCTTTCCAGACCTGCATCTCTAAAAGCATCTAGATTTTCTTGCATTGATCAGATCGTCTTCTTTTCCTTGTTGGCTTTTATTTGATTAGGAGTGAGTGTGAAAAGAGTTTGCTGAGGCCGCCCAGGAAGGAAGGAAATATTTAAAAGGCCCAAGCAAACAAACTGTTAAACCGCAGGCAGCGATGTACAACGCAGCTCTCTTTACATGAGGCTTGGGAGGCATTTTCCTGAACTGTCTGTGAAAGAGCTATGTAAAGCTCAGGGATTGAGGGAGTTGAAGTGAGAAGGCACAAAATTGTAATGCTTCCCAGAGTGGTCCAGCTCAGCGCCCTCCCCCAAGGCACCGCCCCTCCCCCTCTCCCCTGTGCTCCTCTAATGAGAACACATTAAGCCTTTCTCAATGCCCTGATGTGCTCTTACACTGCAGAATCCTTGCATTGCAATGCACAATGCAGTCTGAGGATTTCTAACATTATAAAGTGAGAGAAAATGCTTTCTAGACAGCTCATCCAACCCCTCCCTGGCGCTCAGCAGGGATTTAAGTGTGTCTACTTCCACTGAAAGTAAATGCATGTTTTTGCCCCCAACTAAAAGGGACTTTTTCCCTGTTTCTTGCTCACAAAGGCATCTGTATATTCTCCCTGAATCTTACTCTTACACTGTGGACATTGTCAGCATTTGGCATTGTAGACCACACACACGTATTTATGCTCTTCCTGTACAATACCTTCACAATGTTACTTCTTTACACACATAGCCAATTAATTTTAAGCTCTCTGTGAAGATTTTTTAAAAATTCGTTAATGCAGCCAGGAATTCTGAATTATTTAGGAATAATCTCATCACTTAATTTCTATTTTATTTAATTCTCTTAACAGTATAAATCATATATTCCAGTTTCAAAAATAATGTCTATAATTCCACTACCTAGCTTCTTAGGACTTCCATGAAAATTTCATGTAACTAACTAACATGAGGGGTTCTATTCCTAAGGGAATCTCAAGATTATATGGTCTATTCAGGCCACCAAATCTCTGAGTTTTCTCCCCATGAGAAATGGTTTCCATAACAGTCCCAAGGAATTTTTTTTTTCTTTTCACAATTTTTATTAACATTTTCCATGATTATAAAAAATATCCCATGGTAATACCCTCCCCCTCACTTTCCCCTTTGACATTCCATTCTCCATCATATTACCTCCCCATCTCAATCATTGTACTTACATATATACAATACCAACCTATTAAGTACCATCTTCCCTTCCTTTCTCTTCCCTTTATATCTCCTTTTTAACTTACTGGCCTTTGCTACTAAGTATTTTCCTTCTCACACAGAAGCCCAATCATCTGTAGCTAGGATCCACATATGAGGAAGAACATGTGGCTCAGCCCAAGGAATTCTTTTTTTTTTTTAATTTTTTTTTATTTATTTATTTGAGAGCGACAGACATAGAGAGAAAGACAGATAGAGGGAGAGAGAGAGAATGGGCGCGCCAGGGCTTCCAGCCTCTGCAAACGAACTCCAGACGCGTGCGCCCCCTTGTGCATCTGGCTAACGTGGGACCTGGGGAACCGAGCCTCGAACCGGGGTCCTTAGGCTTCACAGGCAAGCGCTTAACCGCTAAGCCATCTCTCCAGCCCCAGCCCAAGGAATTCTTGAGACACCAAGCAGTACTCCACATGACAGAGAACAGGACGAGACCTCTAGTCTGACTAGGGGTTAAATGGTGGTAGAAACCAGGCCAGCTCCACAGATCCTACCAATGCCCTGCGCCCCACTCCTGCTAGGAGTTTCGGCAATGTCTAAGAAACATTGACCTGATTATAAACCAATGCAGCATAATGGGGACTTTAGACCTGGAGGAAGTTTGACTCATCTGGTGCAGGAAGGGTGTGTGAAGGTTTATAGTTTCAGCCCTGATGGGTGGTAATTCTTTTATACTTGTTGGAATTTCAAAGTAAGGCACCTACCCCCATCAGCAATGCATCTACTGAAACAAGTTCAGAGCTGCCAGGAGAAGGAATGGAGTGGTCCGTGGTCAAGCTTTCATGTGGACAGATGGCTAGCTAGGTGTGTGCAAGGTGGGTTATATGACAAAGGGATATGTACATGGCTTGAGGGGAAATATGGAAAGTAAGCCTCTAACTGATTCCTGGGCAGTGAAACTCCAAAATATTAAGGGCACCAAACATCAATGTTTGTACTTTCCTTACCTTGTATTTCCCTTAGTTTGTTTCTGAGAGGGACAATAGTGCAGCCTCCTTTTGGCAAAATAAACACACCATTCATCTCAGCTTGTCTACTGACAGGGACCAGCTCCTGCAGAAGCAATCAAGCAGAGTGATGGGCACCTAGAAGAAAGGGTTGCTGAATGAATGATTTGCTTTTTTTTAAAATTTCATTTGCTTTCTTGCCAATTTCTTGGTCTCCATCTCACAGGTATAACTTCTATCTAACATAATTTATGCAAGCCAACCAACATTATTGACTAACATCTGTGTACAAGGAAATTAAGAAATGTGCTGACAACTGGGAAAGGTGAATGATACTACAGCCAAGGTCTCCTTGTCATAGGTTGAACAAGGTTTTTCGCTAGTATATGAAAAGGGCTCGATTTTCTTCACAGATGTATCCTCAGCTCTGAATGTGTGGTTATTACAAGCTTTTTTTTAAAAAAAAAATTCATTATAGGCTTTTAGAGCGGATACCACATTTTTTTTCTTACAAACCCAAAGGAAGTGCACTCAGCCAAAGAGCATGAGTAAATGCCCAAGCCCTGATACTCATTTATAATGAAAGTGGGTACAGCAGGTAAAAGCAAAGGGAACCACAAAAGGAGTGACTACTTTTCCCAGGGGAGATCGGTGAAGAGAAGGAGACCAGGAATTCAGTGTCTGGTGTCTTTACTGGTTAAGTTCTACCACAACATTTTTCATTTGTCCTCATGAACCTTTTCATCAGTGCTGGCACATAAGATTAATTATGCCAGGTATTGTGCATTTTACTTTATTACAACTTGGAAGTAAACCAAGTCTATGAAAGTGGACACACACACACACACACACACACACACACACTCCTTCTACTCCTTTTCCAATGGCAGGAACTTCCAACTTCTGCACTCTTATTCCTTTGGTTGCTTCAAGTTAGACCCAGTTTCTTCTGTCTTGTCTGCATCTGATAGTTTGAGTGAAAAGTGTCTAGATTATTCAGCATATAGGTACTTCTTAGTCCTGTGATTTCTCTAGTTACTAATAAAAAAGATGCATGTTTTCAAATGTTCGATTAAACAGAAGATAACAAGAGTTTAGCTAGCTCAGATTTTTGTAGTTTCCCAAGTTTTTTAAACTTTGAGGTTTTATTTCTCTTTTTCCTCCTTAAAATTTAATGGCTTTCTTTTATAGGCTTAGGCCCAGTTTGAGCCCATTAGAAGATAAAATTAAAGTAAACACATATCATTTGGAGACAGGCCTGCAAAGCTAGTCTGGGGGCATATTTTAGTTAGATAATCTGACAGGGAAAATGCTAAGTGTTAATTGAAAGATTTAATTATTTCTTTTGGTAAAATAAATCTTTATTGATAAAACATAATTCAATTTTGTTTCCTTGTCTTCCTATAATTGTTATATTTTTAAGGCAAAGTCTTGATGGTTAGCCCTTACAAAAATACATATACATATATTGGTATGTTTTCTGCAGCTGTTATGCTTGTTTAGGATACCAGAGGAAATAAGATGGATTCAAAGGTACTCCATGGATATAGTTATTTCTTTTCTGATTATGAGTAATCATGGGAACTTTGTTAAGGAACACCTAAAATTCAAGTGCAATCTGGAGGAAGACAATACGCCTTTGTGTCTGTGGAGCAAAACCTCCTCTTTCCCTTTGTTGTCTGAATGTATTTCACCCTCCTGTCAAAGTGTGTCCACTCTACCCTCTCCTTTCGCACTGCACCACTGGCATCTCGCCAGTCTCCAAAATGTGTGTTTGACTCTCATCTGACACCTTCATCTGATAGTCACAACACTTCTTTGCATAATGAGCAAGCATTCCCTCCCTAACAGAAAGGTAATTAAAAAAATGTTTAGTTTTTTTTTTTTTTTTTCATAGATGTAACAGTATAAATGCAACTTCTGCTCAATTAAGCTCTGGTGCGGGTGGGGGGGCATGACTGGGTCTTTTAATAAGAGCAAGTTCTATGCTTCTGTCTAAGCACTGGAGATATGGGCTCGTAATTTTCCCTCCCCCATGGAAAGGAATCTTTAAATAAAGATGTCTTCATGCGAATTGACCACCATTTATAAAAGCAAGCCTGGTTGGGGCTCTGCTGCTTGTGCTGAAGGGACATGCCTCCCCATTACCAGGCATTTGCACATTTATGGGAGGAATAAAGGGAGAGATGCATGATACACGTGAAGGAGCCTTCTCTCTGCCGTGCAGAGAAAGAAGAACTAAAAGGATTATAAAAGTTCAGATTAAAATGATATAAAATCTAGCATTTGGCTCCAACACTAGTGCCTTGGTCCTCTGCAGCTAATCTGTATGCACTCTGTGACCTCCTCGCAGCGAACCCTGCTAAATATATTATTCCCACGGGGGCTTTCACTGCTGCTTGGTGTCAGAAATCAATATGTATGAGGCGCGTGGATGGGAATTTCTAATAGATCTGCCTGGCCCTGTGCTGCTTTTCAATATCTGCCTTGGACTATTAGTGCCGGCTCGGTGCCTGTGAAATAACCGAGATAATCTTTTAAGGTGCACTGTTAAGGTGGAACCTAAATGTTGCTGTTTCAATTAAAACAAAAATTATATTCATAAATCAGTCGGGTCTGGGCAACCTTGTATAGTCACTCTGGAAGCTGATTATCAACAAGGTGGGATTTAAAGCTTTGGGAAGGGAAATGTTATTTTTAACTTCTATTTATAGTTTGGAGAAGCATAGCACATTTTAAGCCTGATGATGTGCAGGGGGGGAAAGGGTATCAGAATAAAAATGACATTCTGAAAACTCAGAGTCCCTCACCTAAAAATGCTAATTTTGCATGAGCACATTATGTAAAGGCGTAAAAGGAGTCATAATGTATGCCTAGCAAAGTCATTTTTCCCATGCATGATGGCAACCCATTTGTATATTTCTTCATTTCATTTGTTCACAGTGAAATTACTGTATGGGTGATTTTGTCAAATGTACAAACTAATTTCATCATCTTAAGCAACTGTGTTATGTAATTCTCTGTACGTAGGTCTGACTAGATATTTGGAGAGAAGAGTGAGCATAGGGCTTCATTAAGGTTCCATTTTACCCACCCTTTTTGACAGCACCTCTGCTCTCCCTCTTCAGTATCTTCCCTCTTCAGCAGCAGGAATCAGAGTCCTGTGCCTCTGGAGTATGGGTCTGAGCTGTGCACCAGGAGTGCAGGATCAGTCTCTTGGTTCTCATTTTTTCCTTCTTTATTTTCAGGATATTTTTCACTGGAAGCTGTTCCAGTTCAAAGCACAGATGTACAGCACCCCAAAATTGGCAAACAAATTTCACCATTTATTAGTAGAAGTGGTATCAATGTCAGTGTGAGTGGCAAAGATGAGGATACTCTATAATTCATGCATACTTGTGTTTGTCTTTTCATATAGCAAGACTTGGTTCAAATCCATGCAAGGTGTGGCTCAGAGGGCTTCACCCAAGAGGATTTCACTTGGCCACCTTTACTTCTGTTGGCTGTGAGGTTGTCACCCTTCCAAAGGTTGAGGAACTGGCATACAATTCCCATTTCCTTCCTTTCTGCACACTTCAGTTAGCACAGCACAATTTACCTGACAACTCTCAGACACCACTCTGACAGAAGTCAGACCTTTTGTGGATTGTGTGAGAGGACTTACTTACTATACAGTTAGTGAGGTAGGATTTTGAGTTAAAACAATAAGAAGGAAATAGGGAGAAGCCATGAGGTGATTAGAAAACTCTTTAAATACTACCTCATTATGTATGGGTTTTATAAAAAATATATCAGTGAAATGTGAAAGGAAGAAAGTCTATTTTTAAAAGTTAATTTTTCTACTTATTTACTGAACTTGAAAAATTGTGGCAGGAATTAAACTTACTGAACTGTGACTATTATTTCTCAATATTAGTTTCCTAAACAACATATAAGAAACCTTCCTATAGCACACTTTTTATTTTTGAGGTGTTAACACATTAATACACTTCTATAGGACCTGCAACTGCACTGCACTACAAAATTACTAGAAGAAACTTGAAAGCTAGAAGCACAAGAAACCCACTCCCTTTATGGCTTCTGCCAAAGTAATGATATTCCACCCATTACCACTATTCAGAATATCTGTGAAACTCAGTACTACAACGCAGATGTTTAAAAAGTTAGTTTTCTCTCCCTCTGTCTTCCATGCAGTAAGAAGAAAACAGGCTAATCAGGTTAATTTTCAACTGGGTATATAACACAAACAGGCATGATCTAACATGAGAAATCCCCAGCAGTTAATCTCCAAGAAGTCCCTCCTCTCTAAATCTCTCCTTCTCCTAACCCTTCAATTAGAGATCTGTGAAAACAAACAATTCTGCATGTTTCCTGTATCTCCTAGGGAAGTGAAATGTGGTAAAGCAGTAGGTACAAGCTTCAGCCATAGAAAAAGGGACTAAGATAGAGTTTTAAACAAGGGTCCTTGATGAATGCAAAGTTTTAAAATAGAAGATGAGTAACAACAACAAGAAAACACCTACACATATAGTTGTCCTAAACTGTCCGCTTCAATACAAGCCGCCTAAGTGTGACTCTTCCTGAGAAATTTCTTAGAAGGAAAAATTAAAATAGAATTGATTTTGTTCACTTTACAGTTATCTAAGCCAGCAAAACAACTAACAACCACTAACAAAATATTGGGTTTTAAATGGTTATGAAAAAATTAACATATTTTAGTTTAATATCCCTACCTCCATATTTTGTGAGGAAAGGCCTTATTGATGAATTTGCATGTTTCTTTCCTTCTTTTTGATACTTCTTACTTGGACAGTCATCAGAACTATTATTACACAATGCCTAAGAAATCATGCTATAAAATGTACTTAGAACATTTCAGTTACTTCTATAACTATTAAGATACATTGATAAATCTATTCAAATGTCTCAAAAATTTATACTTTTCCTTTGTTGAATTGATTCTCCAACATAGTGGTACAAAATGAGCCACTCTTGTTTTTACAGTCATTATCATGGAAGTAAATTCTACCATCTAGCAAAACAAAACAACACAGGTTCATTATCGTTGCATGTATGGGATTAGAGATGATTCAAACATAGCATCAAACCATTACATAGAAAGAGTCTCAGCTCACATCAAAGAGGATTGATTGACATTTTATGCAAATATAAAAGAAACAAAAGCTTCCTCCCACAAGTAGTAGGTTCTGATCACCACGGAGATAGAAATTTTTTCCAAAGAGATCTAAAAGGTATTGTCTCTCATTTCAGTCTGAGTTAGTTTTCTATATTGATTTATGAACCCTTTTATCAGACTTTAAGCATAATATTTAACTAGATAGATAAAAACAATAGGAAAGTATAGAAAATACAGTATAAGGTAAGTAGGTTTCATGCCCCTATGAAATGATAAACTTCTTAAGAGCATTTAAGTCCACCATCTTCCCTTATAGTGCCATAGATCCATAGATCCATAGAAAACATTAATTGGGCACCTTAAACTTTCAGCTAGTGTGACAGGATCGATAAAGTGCTAATATGGTTTAATGCCCACAGAGAGTTTATAGTGAAACAATGACTGATGAGAAATAAAGTATAAACTAGTAAGTTTAATAGATCCTCTACTTCCATGTGATCGTGTTTTCTGCTTGACTATGATGATGGCCCCAATGCACAGCCATGATTACCCATAAAAGTCACTCGGTATATGTGCATTCTGGGGACGAGAAAGATACTTTAAAGTATTATCAGGAGCGGAGGCTGAACAAAAGAAACTTATCATTAAGGAATCTGAAGACATGTAGAAGCTAAAGAGAGAAAGGAGGAGCCAGTGAGAGCATGTAGCAGAGACTTACTCAAAGCCCAGCAAGCTTTTCCTGGTTATGAACTGACCAGAAGCTCACGAGCTGGTAAGACCCTGTGAGAGAAGCAGGCCGCAGAGCAGTCCGGGAGTATATCTCTGTGCTGAGCCCAAGGGAAGAGATGCTCCTGCCGCTGCCAAAATAGCAGAGTTTGGGAGGGTGCCAGGCTCCCTTGCTGAGGCTGCCATAGTGGGAAGCAGGTCTTGAAACTTGGTCCAGGCAGGAGCAGGCTTCCTTTCTTCCTTTTGTCTTCCCCAGTGTGCACACACCATGGGCAGAACCTTTGAGAAACCAGCTGACAGGGACTGAAGTACAGTAGTTTACAGGCTTTCAACCTGCTAGGGTAGAACTGACAACGAAGGACGGGAACAGAGCTGAGCCTCAATAGACAAGTGGGCAACAGGGTAGCTTTTCAAATAACAAGTGCTGAGTGAGCAAGAGATCACACAAGCCAGTCAGAGAAAGCACTGGTATCTCCACCTAGACCATATGCCAAACTCCAGTCGTTTTGAAATGATTTCAGCAGTAAAACCATATTGTTCTTAAAATGGAATTTTAATAAGAAGCACTAATGTGTATTAAGGATCAAAAGCAGTCATTTAAATTATGAACTTAAATGTGTTATGATATAAGTTACAAGTTATTATGGAGTTGTTGAGAATAAATAAAAGTATTATGAAAATTAAAACATTTTATATTAGGGATTCTAGCTGACACTTGCAACCAGGCTCCATAAATTGGAGTTGAATGTCCTTACACTCTTAGAGTTTCAAATACCATTTACATTTTCTGGTCTAATAAAAATAGTGTATGTAAAAATTATCTAAAAATCATAACAAATATTAGAAGGCCCATATTAATAACAGCATTGTGGTACATCTTATTTTATTTTTACTTTTTTTAATCTTATTTTATTTTTTCTCAATTTTTTAAAACATTTTCCATGATTATAAAAAAAAAAAAACATGGTAATACCCTGCCCCCCTTTTCCCTTTGAAATTCCATTCTCCATCATATCCCCTCCCCATCTCAATCAGTCTCTCTTTTATTTTGATGTCATGATCTTTCCCTCCTCTTATGATGTTCTTGTGGAGGTAGTGTCAGGCACTATGAGGTCATAGATATCAAGGCCATTTTGTGTCTGGAGGGAGCACATTGTAAGAAGTCCTACCCTTCCTTTGGCTCTTACATTCTTTCTGCTATCTCTTCCTCATTAGACCCTGAGCCTTGGAAGGTGTGATCGAGATGTTACTCAGTACTCTAGTCACGTCTTTCCAGCACCATGATACCTTCTGAGTCGTCCCAAGGCCACTGCCATCTGAAAAGAGAAGATTCTCTACCCAAAGTGAGAGTAGCATTAATATAAGTGAATGAACATTAAGAGAGATGCTTACTGGGCAGTTTGATAAGCATAGATATACACATATCCAGACATCAGCAGATGTTACACCCCTAGGGCTCATGTTAACCCCTGTTGTAAGTTTTCAGTATCAGGGATGTATTCCTTCCCTTGGAGCGGACCTCCAGTCCAATTGGAGGGCAGTTGGTTTCCACCGTGACAGACGTGCCACTATTGCACCCATTGGCTCATTTGGCCTGGCTGGCCAATTATAAGGCTTGCAGTGTCCACTGTTGAGTATCGTCACTGGTGGTATATCTTTCTCCCATTGAACTGCATGTAGAATGGCTTTTTCCAGCTTTCTGTCAGCTGGTCTACATGGAGGAGATTACCAGCTTTATATAGACCTGGACAATGTTGAGTTTCTATGTAGCAAAAGTTTTGAAATTCAGAGTTGCATTATAAACAGTCAGTAAGCTTCAACATTTCTCTATTAGATAATGGAAGATAAAGCAACAAATACCTAGTCGACCTAGAACTCAAGGAATTCTAATGTGTGAAATGAAGCTAGCACCCCAGCCATAACCTTCAAGCTTCAAGACTTATTTATATGAAACTTCTGCTTTGACTCTTTGCTCTTTGCACAACATTCACAGCACCTTTTTGCCCTTTCACTTTAAATCAGGTCATTCTTTTATCAAGTTGTTTTCATTTTATAGTCTAGAAATTCTTTCAAATATCCATGCCTATACTTAAGTTGCCTTTATGTCCTTTCTCAGCCTGTGTGTGTGTGTGTGTGTTTATATGTGTATATTTAAAAAAACACTGGGTTGAATTGAAGAACACTATGAATCAAAACTTAATCTCATGCCAATTTAAAAATAATAATAATAAGGCCCCTAGAAGGTGACACACCAATGAAAATAATTACAACATACTCTAATACTTGTTATTATATACTTGTGAAGTTAATCAAATGAAAATAGTAGTCTTAAGTTCAAGATATTTGAATATATTGCAACACACATACACTGGCTTCCACCAAGCATTCCTTCCACACAGAGGCAAACATCAGAAGTCCATCAAAGCATCTGTGGAACCCAAGCTGCCTTTCTCCGTTTTCCTCAATGCAGCACCCCAAGAATCCTTTTTTATCACTTAGAACAAACTAAGAGCTTGTTGTGTGCCATCCATTTAGTCTTTAAAATGTAGCAGTTTGAGTAATCATTTAATATTTAATGTTTTCTCTACATTTTGCTTCATTGGTTGGACTATAATACATATGATGACATAAGCAAAATATAGCTTCTAGCCTATGTAAGTCTTACTGCTTAATGGATGATAAATATTTACCTAAAATGAAGAGATGCATGTAGCAGCCTAGAGGTATAGTTCCCCATATTTTGATCCATTTCTGTAGTAGAACAACATCAATGAGTGTAGCTCAGGAGAGCCTAAAAATTGTTACTCTCTTCTATGTTCCTGTTACTAAACGCTTGGTTACAATAGAGCATACTCAGTCAAATGTCTGCGTGAAGATCACAATCAAATATAAGTCCATATAAGTCCACAGTCGTGAGCACTCCCACTGCCCTCTCCCCTTTCCTTCAAGTTATTTTGAAATTTTAGATTTCTTTGGGCCTCCTTATGACACAGCACAGAGAAACAAAACAATTCTTTTTGTCTTCATTACCAACTATTACAAATAATGTAACCGACTCTTCTTTTAATGCTACAGCAAATAAGCTTTCATCAGTGAACTTATAGCTACATAGTCATATGATCAGTAAAGCAGCAGAGTGACAGGAAGCATATTGCCTTTGCTTACAAGAGCAGAAGGACTAGGTATAAATGGCCACATTACCATGACCATCAAACAAATATTGTGATAGAGTTTTTGTACCAAAACTTCACCACTTTTGTAGGAACTACAAAAGAGCAGTGACCACAGGGTGACAGACGAACAAGCTCTTCATGTAGACTGAAAACAGAACAGCTCCCTTTAAAGACAAAAGAACATAATCTTTTTAATGATCTTTCTGGTCTTCCTCTACAATGCCTGGAGGAACCCAGTGAATGCACAAAGTGTAGAACACCCTGTTTCTCCTTAGTTTTTTCCTCCATAAAAATAATGAATTTGGGCTGGAGAGATGGCTTAACTGCTAGGTTAAGTGCTTGCCTGTGAAGCATAAGGACCCCAGTTCAAGGCTCCATTCCTCAGGACCCAGTTAGCCAGATGCACAAGGGGCACATGCACCTGGAGTTCCTTTGCAGTGGCTGGAAGCCCTGGCATGCCCATATTCCATATTATCTCTCTCTCTCTCTCTCTCTCTCTCTCTCTCTCTCTCTCTCTCTCTGTCTTCCTCTTTCTATGTCTGTCTG